>NC_077234.1:118690385-119890385 GCF_027887165.1 Monodelphis domestica | reverse complement strand
CCTATTTAAGATTTTTGCATCTATATTCATTAGGGAGGTTGGTCTATAATTTTCTTTCTCTGTTTTTGACCTGCCTGGTTTTGAAATCAGTACCATGTTTGTGTCATAAAAGGAGTTTGGTAGAACTCCCTCTTTGCTTATTATGTCAAATAGTTTGTATAGTATTGGGATTAACTGTTCTCTGAATATTTGATAGAAATCACTTGTGAATCCGACTGGCCCTGAGGAATTTTTCTTAGGGAGTTCTTTGATAGCATGTTGGTTTTCATTTTCTGATATGGGATTATTTAAGAATTCTATTTCTTTTTCTGTTAGTCTAGGCAGTTTGTATTTTTGTATATATTTGTCCATATTGCCTAGATTGGTGTATTTATTGCCATATAATTGGGCAAAGTAATTTTTAATGATTGCCTTGATTTCCTCTTCATTGGAGGTAATATAACCATTTTCAACTTTGATGCTGTTAATTTGCTTTTCTTCTTTCCTTTTTTAATTAGATTGATCAGTACTTTGTCTATTTTGTTTGTTTTTTCAAAGTACCAGTATCTTGTCTTATTGATTAAATCAATAGTTCTATCACTTTTGATTTTATTAATTTCTCCCTTAATTTTTAGGATCTCTAGTTTGGTTTTCTTTTGGAGGTTTTTAATTTGTTCACTTTTGAGTTTATTTATTTGCATTTCAAATTCTTTGATCTCTGCTCTCCCTATTTTGTTAATATATGCACTCAGGGATATGAATTTACCTCTGATTACTGCTTTGTCTGCATCCCAAAAGGTTTGAAAGGATGTCTCCACATTGTCATTTTTCTCAATGAAATTATTAATTGTTTCGGTGATTTCTTCTCTAACTAAAAGATTTTGGAGTATCATATTGTTTAATTTCCAATTAACTTTTGATTTGGTATTCCACATACCATTATTGATCATTATTTTTATTACCTTGTGATCTGAAAAGGCTGCATTTATTATTTCTGCTTTTCTGCATTTGTATGCCTTGTTTTTGCAACCTAGTGTATGGTCAATCTTTGTGAATGTGCCATGTGGTGCTGAGAAGAAGGTGTATTCCTTTTTGTCCATATTTATTTTTCTCCATATGTCTATTAACTCTAATTTTTCTAAGATTTCATTCACTTTTTTCCATCTTTTTAATTTATTTTTTTATTTGATTTATCTAAATTTGATAATGGTTGGTTCAAGTCTCCCACTAATATGGTTTTGTGGTCTATTTCTTCCTTCAATTCTCCTGGTTTTTCCATTAGAAATATTGGTGCCATATTATTTGGTGCATACATGTTGATTAGTGATATTTTGTCATTTTCTAAAATCCCATTTAAAAAATATAATTACCTTCCCTATCCCTTTTAATCAGGTCTATTTTTGCTTTGGCTTTATCAGATATCAAGATTGTAACTCCTGCCTTCTTTCTCTCAGTTGAGGCCCAGAAGGTCTTACTCCATCCTTTAATCCTGACCTTGTGCTTGTCTACCCACCTCATGTGTGTTTCTTGAAGACAACATATGGTAGGGTTTTGGATTATAACCCATTCTGCTATTCGTCTACATTTTATGGGTGAGTTCATCCCATTCATGTTCAAAGTTATGATTGTCACTTGTGGATTCCCTGGCATTTTTATATCCTTCCCTAATTCTAACCTTTCTTCTTTAGTTCTAACTTTAATCCAGTGATTTACTTTAAATCAGTCCCCCTTGTCCCCTCCCTTGATATATTTCCCTTTCTAGCCCATCCCTTTTAGATTCCCTCCTCCTCCCCCTCTCCTTCACTTCCTTCTTGTGTTCCCTCCCCCCTACCCCATTTAGTTTTCCCTTTTCCCTACCCTTGTTGGGTAAGATAGAATTCAAGATCCCAATGGATCTGGATGTTTTTCCCTCTCAGAGTTGATTTCCCTGAGAGTAAGGTGTTTCCTCTCCTTCTTATAGGAGTTTTCTTCCCTTCCCTTTCTCGTGTGAATCTTTGTTTGAGAAAGATTATTCTATTTGATTTTTCTTTTCCCCCTATTTACACATTACATTTTCTTTATATTAATATATATAGATTGATATAAATGTACTCCTTATATAAGAGAGTTTGAGTAAAAGAAAAAGATAATATTTTTCTCCTTTTCCATTTCCTTCATATTTATCTTTTCAAGTATTCCATGCTCTTTGTTTTTGATATTGAACTTTCCACTTAGCTCTGGTCTTTTCTTTGTAAAAACTTGGAAATCTTCTATTTTGTTGAATGCCCATACTTTCCCTTGGAAGTATATAGTCAGTTTTTCTGGATAGCTGATTCTTGGTTGAAGACTCAGCTCTCTTGACTTTCTGAAAATCATGTTCCATGCCTTATGATCATTCACAATGGAACTTACAAGGTCTTGTGTGACCATGATTGGCATTCCTTTATATCTAAATTATCTTTTTCTGGCTTCTTGTAGGATTTTTTCTTTTGTTTGAAAGCTTTGGAATTTGCCAATTACATTCCTGGGAGTTGTCTTTTGGGGATTTTATGTAGAGGGTGTTTTGTGAGCTCTTTCAGTGGTTGTATTGCCCCCTTGTTCTCGAATCTCTGGGCAATTTTCTTTGATTATATCTTGTTTTACGATGTTGAGTTTGCTGTTTATTTCTGGATTTTCTGGTAGTCCAATTATTCTTAAATTATCTCTTCTTCCTCTATTTTCCAAGTCTGTCACCTTGTCAGTGAGATATTTTATGTTCTATTCTAATTTTTTGATCTCTTGACTTTGCTTTATTGATTCTTTATTGATTGATTTCCCTGTTCATTTTCTTCCAGTTGCCTAATTCTGACCTTTAAAGCCTGCTTTTACTTTTCAGTTTGGTCAAACTGGTTTTGTAATTGCGTGAAATTCTTTTGCATTAATTCCCACTTTTCTTGCCAGTAGGCTTCCATCTTTTTGATAATTTCTGATTCAAATTCTTCCTAATTTTGTGGAGAGTTTCCATTTCCTTTGGAAGATTTCAGAGGATTTGCTTGTGTTTCCTCTTTTATCTCCTCTGTGTTTTGTATTTTTGCTCCATAAAATGTGTCCATAGTTGCTCCCTTCTTCTTGTTTTTCTTATTGTTTTTAGGCTTTTCTGTGCTGTTTGCCATCTCTATCTGAGTGAGGTGGGCTGGGTCTTCTTTGATCTGTCTGGTGTTCAGTGGCTTTAGCCCCACTCAAATTGTCTGTCTTCCCCAAAAAGCCTGGAATTGCTGGTTTTTAGGTGTTTCGGTGTTATTGCCCTCCTCAGTTCCCTCCCGATGACTCTTGGTTGCCTTACTTCTACACTCTGAGCCTGGCTTGTCACTCTCTGTGAGGTTTTTCACTGCCTTTGTTGGTCAGCTGAGGCTACACTCTGAGGGGGAGGGGCCGTGGCTTCCTGGAGCTCCAAGGGCTGGTGATAGGATTAATTTCACCTGGGTTGGAGTGAGTCTTCCCTGAGGCAGGGACCTTCCATGAGGTGAGACTCAGATGGAAGGATCCAGCCAGAGGCCTATAGACTCCCTCCAGTCTCTCTCTGTTTCCCTGCTGTCTGTTTTGGGTGCCCCCTCGTATGGGTCAGGTTTTTTTTCAGGGTGTGGCCTTCAGAATAGCCTGCCCTGGGGCCCTTTTCCAGCTCTGCAGTTCCTGCTTCTGCCTGGGATTCAGCACTCTGGTTGGGGGAGGATGGGTCCTAGGACCTTCCTTCTGTCTACCCCTTAGATCCGAGTGATGTCAGGTTCTGGCTTTTGAGGGGCTATACCTTTTGATCCAGGTCCAAGTCCAGGAGGAGGAGGGTTCCAGGGGTCTATTCTGTTGTTTGTTTTGAATTTTGGTGCCCTAGGATCATTCAATTTGAGATCAGTTAGGAAGGATTTCTGGAGGTCTGAACTTTATCTTTTTCTAAGCCTCCATCTTGACTGGAACTGTTGAATATTTATTTATATGTATACAAAGGGGACTGCCCCATAACTGAGTTTTTGTCAATGCATCTAGCAATTATTGATTTTGTTCCTTTTTTTTCTCTTATCCTCAAATTATTGTAATCTTAAAATTGATTATGTTTTTATGATCCTTTGGGGAAGTCCTTCCTCCCAAATGATCACATGGAAATATGTAAAAACGGAGACTTGAACTCAGCATATCATTTCCTAGGAGTCCTTGCTCACTTCCCAAAATACCTTGTAATCTCACCTTGCCTGAGAGCAAGATGGGATATTTAACCTGGCTGTAATGGCTACTGGGCTCTTTTTCTACTTCCACTTCCCAGCAGATGAGTCTCCTTTCAGGCCCTCTCTGGGCCTAGACATGTGCTTTCTCATTCTATATTTTCTTTAATCCTTAACCTTTAATAAACCTCATAAAAATAAAATACTCCTTGCAGAGAGAAACTAATTTCTACTTGCCTTCAGTTCCCCTAAATATTAATCTTTACACACTTCACACCCTACACCAAGATAAACTCAGAATGGGTGAAGGACTTGAACATAAAAACTTGAACATAAAAAGGAAACTATAAGTAAATTAGGTGAACACAGAGTAGTACAAATGTCAGGCCTATGGAAGGGAAAGTCTTTAAAACCAAGAAAGACATAGAAAGAGTCATAAAATGTAAAATAAACAATTTTAACTACATCAAATTAAAAAGTTTTGTACAAACAAAACCAATGTAACCAAAATCAGAAGGGAAGCAACCAATTGGGAAACAATCTTCATATCAAAAATCACTGACAAAGGTTTAATTACTCAAATTTATAAAGAGCTAAATCAATTGTACAAAAAAAATCAAGCCATTCTCCAATTGATAAATGGGCAAGGGACATGAACAGGCAGTTTTCTGCCAAAGAAATCAAAACTATTAATAAGCACATGAAAAAGTGCTCTAAATCTCTTAAAATCAGAGAGATGCAAATCCAAACAACTCTGAGGTATCACCTCACACCTAGCAGATTGGCTAACATGACAGCAAAGGAAAGTAATGAATGCTGGAGGGGATGTGGCAAAGTTGGGACATTAATTCATTGTTGGTCGAGTTGTGAATTGATCCAACCATTCTGGAGGGCAATTTGGAACTATGCCCAAAGGGCAGTATAAGACTGTCTGCCCTTTGATCCAGCCATAGCACTGCTGGGTTTGAATCCCAAAGAGGTAATAAGGAAAAAGACATGTACAATAATATTTATACCTGCTCTCTTTGTGGTGGCCAAAAATTGGAGAATGAGGGGCTGCCCTTCAATTGGGGAATGGCTGAATAAATTGTGGTATATGTTGGTGATGGAATACTATTGTGCTAAAAGGAATAACAAAGTGGAGGAATTCCATGGAGACTGGAACAACCTCCAGGAAGTGATGCAGAGTGAAAGGAGCAGAACCAGGAGAACTTTGTACACAGAGACTAATACCCTGTGGTACAATCGATTGTAATGGACTTCTCCATTATTGACAATACAATGTCCATAAAAATTCTGCAGGGATCTAGGAGAAAAAACACTATCCACAAGCAGAGGACAAATTGTGGGAGTAAAAACACTGAAGATAAGCAACTGCTTGACTATGGGGTGGAAGGGACATGAATGAGGAGAGACTCTAAATAAACACACCAATGCAAATACCAACAACATGGAAATGGGTTCAAATCAAGGATACATGTGATACCCAGTGGAATCACGTGTTGGCTAAGGGAAGGGTGTTGGGAGGGGGGGAGGAAAAGAAAATGATCTTTGTTTCCAAGGAATAATGTTTGAAAATCACCAAATAAAATAATGTCTAAAAGGAAAAAAATTAAAAAAAAAGAATATTAGGAAAAAAAGAAAGAAATCTTGCTCTCTAGCCTCTTAAGGAGACAGAGGGAGAGATTAAGAAAATTCCTTTAACATGTTGTAAAACTATACCAACCTACATAGATGTTGCTCCTATCTCAGAGTTGATGGCTTTTGTTGAGAAGCACAAATCCTATAATAACAAGGAATTAAATAAAAAAGAAAGCAAGCAATCTACTTATTTCTTAACTCTATGACTTTCTTACTCATATCTCCTTGGATCTCAGCTACTGACTAACAAACCTGGGATTTATCTTTCTAACTCTATAACATTATGGTAACAATATAACTTGTATTTCATTATCAAGTTTTAAATTAGTATTTACATAAATAGCTTTGGGTTCAATAGGTTTATTGGCCTAGAACCAAAGAATTTGGACACTTAAGCCAGGGAGCTGACTTAAGAAATAGGGAGTATTTTAGAAAGTGCTGTTGTTTTCAGGCATAGCAAGTTGATGACCATTTGTCAGAGACAAATCTTTGCCCCAACTCATTCCCTACTCCTGATTCTCTAGTTGCAATTTCCTTGTCCACATGGCATCAAAATTCTCCTAGCCTTTTACATTGGGGTTGCTGAAAGCAGCTAAGATGCACACAGTCTTCCAAGTGATATAGTTCCAGATGGACTTATTTTTATATGTGTGCTAGAATTTTGTAACTATAAAGATTTGAGATCATTCAAATAATTCTCAGACTGTGAAAACATACTTTTTTTAAGGTTCATCATAATCTATTTTGAGGTTGATAATTTGTGTGACTATGTTTAAAATAATTATAATTTTCATAAATATCAATTTTAAAGAATAAAATCCAAAATTTATTTTGATATTGTACACATATATCATAAATTCTTTTTAAATATTAGTGAATTTAACAATTCAGTTATGCTTCTGCTAAATATACAGTTTGAGGGTTCTTTAAAAATTTGTTTTAAACCACTTGCTGATAAACTTGACCTTGGCCTTGGCCACAGGTTTTTAGGGTGCTGAAAGGCACAAAAGAACAAACCTATAAGAAACTGGAGAAACCAGAAGAGTTTTTTGTTCAACCTTAACACATACTGAACAACAATATTTTTGGTTCTATATGATATTGCATTTCCCATTGCTAGAACTTTAAGTAAATGAATATGGAGTGTGGAAAACTATTTCAGATACCTGGAAAATTAATTCAAGTCTAATATATTGACTCATAAATTAAGATGTACCAGAAGAGTAATTAAGAGGCCAAAATCAGAAAGTTAGAGTAGAACACAGAGAAAGACAAAGACATTGAGACAGACACAGAGACAGAAAGAGGCAGACAGAGACAGAGAGACAAAGAGAGAGAATGTATGCTTTGAGTTATAAGGCAAAAACATTATGAAATAAATGGAGCAGCTGATTTGAAGATTGGCACAAATATTTCAACATTAAATAGACACACCTATTCAAATGTTGAATAGGTAGGTCATATCTGGCTTGGGGGTAGTGTGGAGATTTTTTTCAAGATACCTTGATTTTAAATATGTACTTCTTTTTAAATGCTCTTTAGAGAGTATTATACCCTGGGAGAAATTATTCATAAATGGCACTAATGAGTGTCAAGCTGCATTTCAAGGCATTTTGAAAATTGTCCTATTAATTAATGGTGTAATTAAGCTTTTGTCAGTGACATATCATATTTCTGACAGGAATGGATGGACTGTGTGAGCTGGCACCAGGCAGCCATCCAGGCAGCCGCTGTGTCTAATGGATGGCAGCAATTTAGTGCAGGTTTCCAGTGATGGGACCACCTACACGGGGGAGCTGGCAGCCTGCATGCACAAACAGCACTTTGACTGTACCTCAGGAAAGTCGCCATCCCCACGATTGATGTGGACCCTCCTGAAGATGACACATTAGCCCTTTGCCATCCTACCATAAATAGTGTTTCTCTGAGCTTTTGTGATAAAAATGTCAATTAACTTCCAAGTTTCATTTCCATTTAATTTTGTATTCTCATTCCATTTGCATATTAATGTGAACACGATGCAGAACTGTTAGATTAGAATACCTTGCTAGGGCTAATGGCATGTAATCCATAGTTATTGAGGGTAATTGTTATAAAAATATAAAGGCTTCTTTTTTTGAATCACCCATCTCTCCACATTGAATATATGAGTAAATGGAGTCCGAATGTTCCCTGAATATCAGTGAGGCATATACATGAAGATTTAAGTTGGCTAAGAAAAAAAAAAGATAAAAAGAAAAATGGGGGAGAAGAAAGGAGCTGCTACAGTCACATCAACACAATTAAATATAAATCATTTTATTCTCATACTCCCTCAGCAACAGATTTCTATTAATTCTAATATTAATTATTTATACTTGGGTTTCAGTTATCAAGGTCTTGGAATTGAATAAAAAATCAAGTAAAATGAATAGCACTCCCTCAATTGGTTGACTTTGCCTCAGTGATTCCCATGGTTATCATGTTCAGATGTTCAAATCTATAAGCTACTCTTTTAAGAACACAACAGAGAGTTTTTAAAATTCACATAATATAAATTATTGCTCCTGGATTGACAAACAAATTTTAAGTTTTAAGCAAAGATATAAAATAAATAATTAGAGCCAGTTCAAAGATTAGTGTAACCAGACATAAGTAAGCCTGGATGATTTTTAAAGGCCTTATTG
The DNA here is from genome assembly GCF_027887165.1 of Monodelphis domestica. Lineage (NCBI taxonomy): Eukaryota > Metazoa > Chordata > Mammalia > Didelphimorphia > Didelphidae > Monodelphis > Monodelphis domestica. The sequence continues at coordinate 119,881,930 of NC_077234.1, read as the reverse complement.
TGAAAAACATTTCTTCTGCTAACAATTCTCATTTTATCTTTGTAAAATCATATTATTGTGATAAATTCATTTTAGTTTATGAACCATGACATGTCTCAGTAATTAGACGAAGGACTTGGTTTATTTTTTAAATACATATTGATCATAAGAGGTAGCATCACAAAGTGGAAAAAGAGCCAAGTTTAAACTCATAAATATCTGCATTCAAAACCCATCTCTGCCATATACTGTCTTTGTAATCTACCCTCATGTCAGCCAGAATCAGTTATGCCACATTATGGACTGATTAGTAATTGTAACATCGTGATGCCTTATTTAATGGCAGTTTGGATGCAATGAACAATATTATGACCCTGAAGTAACACCAGTAGACAGTTCAAGGAATTAGGTATGTCATGATTCATGCATTTCCTCCGAAGGTTCCAAAGCCTTTAGATGGAGGGATGATGATCTCTCATGAGGGGAGGATTGAGGTATTCTGATGGTAATGATATGCTGGAAATATTAGGTTAGTTGCTCCCCTAACCATGGAGTTAATATATATGTCCATCTACATAATATGTCTTATGTAAAATTATGATGTATATTAGGTTAGGGATATCCATGTATTAAATAAATTATAGTAATATAAGAATTTAATGTATTTAGTAAAATTAAGAATATATATCTAGTAATATAAGAATATAATGTATATATATATATATAAGATATGCTAGCAGTAAATATATCCTTGTTCTATATACATAGACTAAAGATTTTTTAAGTTATATGAATTTAATACTGACATAGTATACAAATTGAAATGAAATCAGGAAGTAGTTTAAGTAGAATATCAGCTTTGGGTATTGATGGTAGGGTGTTTTAGACCTTCTTCTTGAGATGTCCTAGGAAGGGGATTTTCCTTCATTGCTGACTTACAAGGCCAGTATATTTGTTATATTACTTGGACTGATTTTATGGGTATTTTGGTTTGGGCGCATAATCTTTGAAGATTCCTGCTAATGGTATCATAATGATAATTAAGGAAAAGCAAAGGATTGAGGCTAATTGGCCAATAATAATAAATGTTTGTTCTACAGGTTGACCACCAATTCATGTTAAAGTTATAAGATTAGCTATTAATAGTTAGAAAAGGGTTGGTGATATTTGTCAGAATATAAGGCTTTGTTGTTTGGATGTATATAGTAGTGGGATAATTAGGAGTACTAGGATGGATGCTAGAAGGACTAATACTCCTCCTAATTTATTGGGAATTGATCAGAGGATAGAATAGGCAAATAAGAAATATCATTCTGGTTTAATGTGAGGAGGGTTATTAAGTGGGTTAGCTGGTGTGAAGTTATCTGGATCATCTAATATATCTGGTAAGAATAGTGCTAATGATATTAGAATAGGAATTATGAGGATTAATCCTACGGCATCTTTAATTGTGTAACAGGGGTGAAATGGGATTTGTCTGAGTTAGGGTTGATGCCTGTGGGGTTATTTGAGCCTGTTTCATGTAAGAATAGTAGGTGAACAATTACTAAGGCTAGAATAATAAAAGGTAGAATAAAATGAAATGCAAAAAATCGAGTTAATGTAGCTTTGTCTACTGAGAAGCCTCCTCAGATTCATTCTACTAATGTGCTGCCAATATATAGAATGGCTGATAGAAGATTTGTGAGAACTATAGCTCCTCAGAAGGATATTTGTCCTCATGGAAGTATGTATCCTACAAATGCAGTGGCTATGACAGTGAGTAGAAAGATTACTCCAATATTTCAAGTTTCTTTAAATAGTTAAGATCCATAATAGATTCCTCAGCCTACATGAAGAAATAAGCATATGAAGAATATTTTTTAATTTATGTTTTTAATTTGATCAATTTCAAAGGCATATGAAGAATATTGATGCTCTGTTAGCACGCAAATTTCATATTAGTCATTCATAGTTAATTTCTCGATAAAGGTGGGCAACTGATGAGAAGGCAGTAAGGGTATCTGATGTATAGCAAGAAAAAGTCCTGTTAAGATTTGGATTATTAGGCAGATGCCTAGTAGAGATCCAAAGTTTCATCAAGCTGAAATGTTGGATGTTGTTGGCAAGACAACAAATGAGTGGTTAATAATTTTTATTAGAGGGTGGGTTTTTCATAGGTTAGTCAGTACATTTTTGTAGTTGAATAACAACAATGTTTTTTCATGTCATAGGTTATGGTTAAAATACATGCTAACATAATAAAAATGATAGTTATTTTTATTATTTCTTTACTTTTGATTTTGGGGTTTGTGGCTTTTTCTTCTAAACCTTCTCCTGTGCATGGAGGATTGAGTTTGGTTTTAAGTGGCGGTTTGGGTTGTGCAATGGTAGTAAGCTTGGAAGATGTATTTTTAGGATTAGTAATTTTTAAAATTCATTTAGGGGGAGTATTAGTAGCTTTTGGTTATCCTACTGCCATAACTACAGGGGAGTACCCTGAAACTTGAATTGGTAATGTTGTGGCTTTTAGTATGCTGTTGTTTGTTTTATTTATAGAATTAATATGATATTTTATATCTGGGGATGCCCATATTAGTACATATATTGAACTGATTGATTTTGCTGTAGTGAGTAGCATTGTTCAGTATTTTAGTGGTGTTTCATTATTATATTGTTGTGGTGGATGAACCTTAGCCTTGTTAGGATGAATCTTGTTTATTACTATTTATGTTGTGTTAGAAGTTGTTTGTGGATATAGATGAAATAAATACTAGGGTAAAGACAACTGAGATAAAAAGGATATAAAATACACTTTAATAAGACCTTTTTGAGTTGAAGTAACTAATGATGATGATATAGAATGAATATTAATTTGTCCTATAGGTCCTGATTTTTCATATCAGTTTAAATCAGTTAGTATGGTAGCAATACATTAGCCTGCAAATAGATTAATTAGGGGATAAGTTCAATGTGTGATGTGAATAAAGTACCCAAATATGTTTGAGAAGTTAGTAGTATGGTTTATTGAGTTTATATGTTTATTAGTAAAAGAACTGAGTTCTATTCTGATTAGAAGGCCTAGCATGGTGATGATTAGCGCTGATAATTTGGTTATGGTGGATATGGTAATGGTAATTGATGATGTTGGTAAATTCCTCACAGTGTCCCAGATGTTCTGAGACAAATTTCAAACCACTTACTAATCATCTATAGAAGGAGTTTCCATACAGGGAGATAGAGTAAGATGATATATTTATTCCTATTGGATTGTACTTTATTAGATTCAGTCCATATTACTAACTTTGATGAGGTGGCCCAGCCTGTCAAAATCAACCCATTTACCTGTACGTGTGAGCCTGTACCTTTCCTTTCCACCCAAGATTGTCCCTAACCTCCTTCAATCTTTGACTTTCTTATCTATTTCTTCCTTCCCTGCTGTCTAAAAACAGACCCATCTTTAAAAAAAAACCACATTCATTCCTTATTCCCTCAACATGTATACTTCCTTGATGAAAAAGAGAAAAAATGTCCTTATGCAGTACTTTCACTTCCTTGCTTCCCATTGTCTTCTAAACTCTTTAAAATCTGCCTTCCTACCATCACTCAACTAAAATGCCATTTAAAAGAACTTGATTACCAATAACCAGTTCTCATACCACATCTCTTTTTGGTGCAAGCAACATATTATGAATGGAAATTGTTTCCTAATGAATGCAAACTATTTCTCTAAGCTCCATAGTGCTATTTTCTTTTGGTTCTTATATCAGTCTGATTGATTTACCTCTCCATTTCTTTATCACAATATAATATATGTTTTCTAACAGTAAGGTTCTGGCATGGTCTCTTTTCTCCTATTCTTCATGACTTCATTTGGTTTTATCATATCTATACTAATGACTCTTAGATTCCTATATTCCAGGACAAATTTCCCTTATAATTCAAATTCTGTATGCATAAACAAAAACTGATTAGAGAATTTGCAATGGAATCTCAATCAAATGAAAATTCAAGATGCCCAAAATCAAATGTATCATTTTTCCTCAAAAATATATCCCTTTATTTCAAAGGTGCCATCATCCTTCCAGTCAACAAAATTTTTAAAATTCCTATTCTGCATACTTATTTAATTGACAAATATTTCTTCCTCCTGATATCTGTAAACCTTAAAATTTCTTAGACTTATGAATGTTGGAAATTTCCCCATTGGGAAATTTCATACTTGAAAAATTTCCTACTGATAGTAAGAACTCTATTGGAATATGAAACTCCTTGGCATGGGAGGGTTAAGACTACTTTAGGACAGAAACCTTTTGCTAAATAATGGAAAGGGCTTTGACCTATGCTTAAGCATAGAACAGGAAGTTCTTTGAGTCATGATTGATTTTAGAATTGATACAATAGAGATACTTGGAATGACAGAACCAGGTCTTGGAAACTACAATCTCTACCCTACTCAGAGTAACAGGATTTAGGAAGGGCTGCAGCAAAGATCAAGATTTAATTATTTGAGAATATGACCTTCAACAGACATGTGCAAAGGGGGCAGGCCTCTGGGCGGTCCTGGGTTAAGCTAGAGTCACCATTGGCACAGGGGAGACATCGACAGTGATTGGTAGATGTGAGAACTGAGGGGAGGGAACTTAGATTGTTTGCTTAAGGAACTCAGGAGGTTGCTCGGAAGGAGGACTAAGGAGGTTGCTCTGAAGGAGAATTGAGGAGGCTGGCTCTGAAGGAGGTCTGGAGGGAGGTTTTTTGCTCTGGAGGAGGTCTGAGAGGAGAGAGGTCCTGGAGGGAGAGCTGCTGGAGAGTTCTTGAAGGAGTCTGTGGAAGGAGAACTCAGGAGGAGTCAGGAGGAGAATTCTCTGGAAACATTTCTTGAAAGGAGGCTCTCTTGAAGGTGGAGCCTGAGGTTGGCATGAGAAGCCTTACCTAGAGAATAGTATTGAATAGTGTTCCCCTTCATACACACTGTGTTCAAGGCAAATTCTCTTTCTTTCTCTTCATCATGCATAGCATTCCATTTTTTTTTCTCCATGACTTTTCATAGCCTACTCACCATGTCTGGATTCAGTTACTCTCTACCTCTGTCTCTCAGAAACTCCAATTTTCTTCAAAGTTCAGGTCAAGCACCATATTCTATAAGAAACTTTTATTGATCCCATATTAATACTTCCATCTCCAACCACTTTTTATCCATTTTGCACATATATATTGTTTTATCCAAGTGTTCTCTAAGTGACTTTAAAGACAAAAACTCTTTTCACTTTTGAATATTGCATTTCAATAAACAACTAAATAATCAAACACCATGCATCTTCAAAATACTTACAATTTGAGAATAACTATACTAGGCATATTAATAAAAATATAAGTAAGCAAACATTCCCTGCTCTCAATTAATTTCTTGTGGGATTATACATCTATACTTTTATATACCAAACAAATGAAGCATATGAAAAATGAAAACAAGGTATGTTTGGGGATGGTGTTGGGGTTAGGGATAGTTAGAAAGGCCTCATTTAGAATGTGGCATTTTGAGTTCAACTAGAAAAGCAAGTAAGTATTCTAAGAGGTGAAATTTTTGAGGGAGTAGATTCATGGCATGGGAGATTTCCTATGCAAATGTGTGGACATAGAAGAGATATTTTTGCATGAGAAGAAAAATAAAATAAAGTCTGTAAATGAAGATGAGAAACATAACAAAATGGGAATGGCAAGTTGTAACTTTGCTGTAAAGGATTATCAGTGCCAGATCAATTTTATTTCATCCTAGTGGTAGCAGACTGTTCCTGCTTGTATATTGAACAGAGAAGAGTCCTTTAGTATTTGACAGCTATGGGGAGAGTGGAGATGGGAAAGACTTGAAGTAAAGTCAACAATCATAAAGCCATTGAAATAGTCCTGCTGAGGTAGAAAGTGAGCCTGTATTAATGTGGTGACTATATGAGTGGACTGCTTTTTGCAATGACTTTCAAGCTTTCCACCTGCGAATCCTTTAGATTCTCTATGAGGCAAAATTATTGTCTATCACAAGATAAACCATACTGCATATTCATCATCCTTCTAGAGAGGGGAACTACAAGGAACTCTAAGCCAGAAAAAACAATTCATCAAGTCCAAATTAACCCTGGTGCTGCTTCTAATCTATCCTTATATCCAGTTCCAGCAGGCTCTCATTTCATTCTCTGAAACCAAAATCTACCATCATATAACTCAATTTCAGAACCTACGTTCCATTCTGAGTCTTTTGTGCCTTTTTCTTTATGGTTCCTTTTTGGTCTTCTAGTTCTTCTGATTAATTTACCTCATTCTCCCAGTCCTTACTGAGGCTGGAGTTCAGCCCTTCAACTTCAGTCTCCAAGGCTGTTTTCCAGACATGAATCTCAAATGCCGTATCCCTAGGCTATTGCATAATATTTGACCTTATTTAAAATCTTTTATACCAAGCCTTCTTTTCCACTCCAAAGAAATGCAACTAAGTTCATAGTTCCATGGGTCGAGATCCAGAAACATTTGTGTTCATATTTGACTTCAGACACTTACTAGTTTTGTAACACTGGGTACGTCAATTTACCTGTGATTATCTCAATTTCCTCAAGTAAAAAATCAATATTATAATAGCCCTTCTTTCAGAGTTGCTATGAGATAATCTTATTTATGACTAACTGTGATAATATTTGTAATGCACTTAAAAGTGTGGCTCATGCATAGTAGACACATAATACTTATTTTCCTTTTCTGCCTTCTTCCAAATCTCCTAGTCATTCTCTAGTATTGTCTTTCCAATGATCAAATGAACTACAAGAATGGCACTCATATTATCATTGGATCTTAAACAATACATGCAGCTACAGGAGAAATATAATCAGAATTTCAATTTGATATATGAGACACATCTCTGTTTTCACCACACATTATAGAACTGTCAATTCATCTCCAAGACAGCTGTAGTGACTCATATATTGGATTAGTAAATGGATCAGGGATAGGATGAGATACTGACCAGATTTCTAGGCTGATTGTGGCAACAATTTTGTTTTTTTCCTTTCTTCTTCCTGAATTCATTACTGCTCCCTAGCACTAATAAAGATCAAAGAAGCAAATATAAGGAGGTTAGAGGACAAGGATTAATGATAGAAAGTATTGTCTACTTTTTGTCTACACTTTTTAAAAAATATTATTTAATTTGATCATTTCCAAGCATTATTCATTAAAGATATAGATCATTTTCTTTTCCTCTCCCCGCACACCCCATAGCCGACGTGTGATTCCACTGGGTATCACATGTGTTCTTGATTCGAACCCATTGCCATGTTGTTAGTATTTGCATTAGAGTGTTCATTTAGAGTCTTTCCTCTGACCTGTCCCCTCAACTGCTGTAGTCAGGCAATTGCTTTTCCTTGGTGTTTCTATTCCCACAGTTTGTCCTCTGCTAATGGATAGTGTTTTTCTCCTAGATCCCTACATATTGCTCAGGGACATTACACCACCATTAATGGAGAAATCCATTACGTTCGATTATACCACAGTGTATTAGTCTCTGTGTACAATATTCTCCTCGTTCTGCTCCTTTCGCTCTGCATCACTTCCTGGAAGTTGTTCCAGTCTCCAATGAATTCCTCAACTTTATTATTCCTTTTAGCAAAATAGTATTCCATCACCAACATATACCACAATTTGTTCAGCCATTCCCCAATTGAAGGGCATCCCCTCATTTTCCAATTTTTGGCCACCACAAGGAGCGTGGATATGAATACTCTTGTACAAGGTTTTTTTCCCCATTATTTCTTTGGGGTACAAATGCAGCAGTGCTATGGCTGGATCAAAGGGTAGACTTTCTTTTATCATCCTTTGGGCATAGTTCCAACTTGCCCTCCAGAACGGTTGGATCAGTTCACAACTCCACCAGCAATGAATTAATGTCCCTACTTTGCCACATTCCCTCCAGCATTCACTGCTTTCCTCTGCTGTCATTTTAGCCAATCTGCTAGGTGTGAGATGATAACTCGGAGTTGTTTTGATTTGCATCTCTCTCATAATAAGAGATTTAGAACACTTCTTCATGTGCTTATTAATAGTTTTGATTTCTTTATCTGAAAACTGCCTATCCATGTCCCTTGCCCATTTATCAATTGGAGAATGGCTTGGATTTTTGTACAATTGATTTAGCTCTTTATAAATTTGAGCAATTAAACCTTTGTCAGAGGTACCAATGAAGATATTTTCCCAATTTGCTGTTTCCCTTCTGATTTTAGTTACATTGGTCTTGTTTGTACAAAATCTTTTTAATTTGATGTATTCCAGCTTATTTATTTTGCATTTTGTGACTCTTTCTATGTCTTGCTTGGTTTTAGAGTCTTTCCCCTCCCAGAGGTCTGACATGTATACTGTTCTGGGTTTACCTAATTTACTTATGGTTTCCTTCTTTATATTTAATCATTCACCCATTTTGAATTTATCTTGGTGTAGGGTGTGAGGTGTTGATCAATTCCTAATCTCTCCCACACTGCCTTCTAATTTTCCCAGCACTTTTTATCGAATAGTGGATTTTTGTCCCAAAAGCTGGGATCTTTGGGTTTATTGTACACTGTCTTGCTGAGGTCTCTTTCCCCCAGGCTATTCCACTAATCCTCCTTTCTGTCTTTTAGCCACTAAAAGATTGTTTTGATGACTGTTGCTTTGTAATATAGTTTGAGGTCTGGGACTGCAAGGCGCCCATCATTTGTGTTTTTTTTTTTCATTATTTCCCTGGATATCCTTGATCCTTTGATATTCCAAATGAACTTTGTTATGGTTTTTTCTAAATCAGTAAAGAAATTTTTTGGGAGTTCCATGGGAATGGCACTAAATAGATAAATAAGTTTGGGTAGGATGTTCATTTTTTATATTGGCACGTCCTATCCATAAGCACTTAATATTTTTCCAATTGCTCAGGTCCAGTTTTAGTTGTGTGGAGAGTGTTTTTAGTTGTGTTCATAACGTTCCTGTGTTTGTCTCGGGAGATAGATTCCTAAGTATCTTATTTTGACTTAGGTGACTTTGAATGGGATTTCTCTTTCTAGTTTTTGATGCTGAGCTGTATTGGAGATATCTAGAAATGCTGATGACTTATGTGGGTTTATTTTGTATCCTGCAACTTTGCTAAAGTTGTTGATTATTTCAATTAGCTTTTTGGTTGAATCTCTAGAATTCTTTAAGTAGACCATCATGTCATCTGCAAAGAGTGATAACTTGGTCTCCTCCTTGCCTATTTTGATGCCTTCAATTTCTTTTTCTACTCTAATTGCTACTGCTAGTGTTTCTAGTATAATGTCAAATAGTAGAGATGATAATGGGCATCCTTGTTTCACTCCTGATCTTATTGGGAATGCGTCTAGTTTATCCCCATTGCAGATTATATTAGCTGATGGTTTTAGATATATGCTGTTTATTATTTTTAGGAACGATCCTTCTATTCCTATGCTTTCTAGTTTTTTTAATAGGAATGGATGTTGTATTTTATCAAAGACTTTTTTGTGTCTATTGTGATAATCATGTGGTTCTTGTTGGTTTGCTTGTTGATGTGTTCAATTATGTAGATGGTTTTCCTAATATTGAACCAGCCCTGCATCCCTGGTATAAATCCTACTTGATCATGGTGGATGACCGTTCTGATCTCTTGCTGGAGTCTTTTTGCTAGTATCGTATTTAAGATTTTTGAATCTATATTCACTAGGGAGGTTGGTCTATAATTTACTTTCTCTGTTTTTAACCTGCCTGGTTTTGGAATCAGTACCATGTTTGTGTCATAAAAGGAGTTTGGTAGAACTCCTTCTTTACTTATTATGTCAAATAGTGTGTATAGTATTGTGATTAACTGTTCTCAGAATGTTTGATAGAATTCACTGGTGAATCCGTTGGGCCCTGGGGATTTTTTTCTTAGGGAGTTCTTTGATGGCTTGTTGGATTTCAATTTCTGATATGGGATTTCTTAAGAATTCTATTTCTTTTTCTGTTAGTCTAGGAAGTTTGTATTTTTATATATATTCGACAATATTGCCTAGATTGGTGTATTTATTGCCATATAATTGGGCAAAGTAATTTTTAATGATTGCCTTAATTTCCTCTTCATCGGAGGTGATGTCCCCCTTTTCATCTTTGATGCTATTAATTTGCTTTTCTTCTTTCCTTTTTTTAATTAGATTGACCAGTACTTTGTCTATTTTGTTTGTTTTTTCAAAGTACCAGCTTCTTGTCTTATTTATTAAATCAACAGTTCTATCACTTTTGATTTTATTAATTTCTCCCTTAACTTTTAGGCTTTCTAGTTTGGTTTTCTTCTGAGAGGTTTTAATTTGATCACTTTCAAGTTTTTTTATTTGCATTTCCAATTCATTGATCTCTTCTCTCCCTAGTTTGTTAATATATGCACTCAGGGATATAAATTTACCTCTGATTACTGTTTTGGCTGCATCCCAAAAGTTTTGAAACGATGTCTCACCATTGTCATTTTCCTCGATGAAATTATTAATTGTTTCTATGATTTCTTCTCTAACTAAATGATTTTGCACTATCATATTGTTTAGTTTCCAATTAGTTTTTGATTTGGTTTTCAACATACTATTAATGATCATTATTTTTATTGCCTTGTGATCTGAAAAGGCTTCATTTATTATTTCTGCTTTTCTGCATTTGAGTGCCATGTTTCTGTGACCTAATGTATGGTCAATCTTTGTGAATCTGCCATGTGGTGCTGAGAAGAAGGTGTATTCCTTTTTGTCCCTATTTATTTTTCTCCATATACCTATTAATTCTAATTTTTCTAATATTTCATTCACTTCTTTTACCTCTTTCTTATTTATTTTTTGGTTTGATTTATCTAAATTAGATAGTGATTGGTTCAAGTCTCCCACTTATATGGTTTTACTGTCTATTTCTTCCTTCAATTCTCTTAGTTTCTCCATTAGAAATTTGGGTGCTATATTATTTGGTGCATACATGTTGATTAGTGATAGTTCCTCATTATATAAAGTTCCTTTTAACAAAATATAATTACCTTCCCTATCCCTTTTGATCAGGTCTATTTTTGCTTTGGCTTTATCAGATATCATGATTGCCACTCCTGCCTTCTTTCTGTCAGTTGAGGCCCAGAAGTTCTTACTCCATCCTTTAATCCTGACCTTGTGGGTGTCTACCCTCCTCATGTGTGTTTCTTGAAGACAACACATGGTATGGTTTTGTATTCTAATCCATTCTGCTATCCATCTACTTTTTATGGTTGAGTTCATCCCATTCACATTCAAAGTTATGATTGTCACTTGTGGACTCACTGGCATTTTGATATCCTTCCGTAATTCTAACCTTTCTTCTTCATCTCTAACTTTTTAACCCAGTGATTTATTTTAAATCAGTCCCCCTTGTCCCCTCCCTTGATATGTTTCCCTTCCTAGACCCTCCATTTTTGTTCCCTCCCCTATCCCTCTCTTCTTCCCTCCCTTTTCTATGTTCCCTCCCCCTCTACCCCCCTTCTTTTTCCCTTCTCCCTATCCCTGTTGGGTAAGATAGATTTCAAGATCCCAATGGATCTGGATGTTCTTCCCTCTCAGAGTTGATTTCCCTGAGATTAAGGTTTAAGTCAAGACTCTCTTCCTCTCCTTCTTATAGGAGTTTTCTTCCCCTCCCCTTCCCATGTGAATCTTTGTGTGAGAAAGATTATTCTATTTGGTCTTTCTTTTCCCCCTATTTACAAATTACATTTTCTCCACATATTAATAAACATAGATTGATATAAATATAGTCCTTATAGAAGAGAGTTTGAATAAAAAAAAAGATAAAATTTTCTCCTTTTCCCTTTCCTTCATATTTACCTTTTCAGGTATTCCATGCTCTTTGTTTTTTGGTATCGAACTTTCCACAGAGCTCTGGTCTTTTCTTTGCAAAAACTTGGAAATCTTATATTTTGTTGAATGCCTATAGTTTCCCTTGGAAGTATATAGTCAGTTTTGCTGGGTAGCTGATTCTTGGTAGAAGACCCAGCTCTCTTACCTTTCTGAAAATCTTGTTCCATGCCTTAAGGTCATTCAGAGTAGCACTTGAAAGTCTTGTGTGACCCTGATTGGCATTCCTTTATATCTAAATTGTCCTTTTCTGGCTTCTTGTAAGATTTTTTCTTTTGCTTGAAAGCTTTGGAATTTGGCAATTATATTCCTGGGAGTTGTATTTTGGGGATTTAGTGTAGAGGTTGTTCTGTGAACTCTTTCAGTGCCTGTATTGCCCCCTCATTCTAGAATCTCTGGGCAATTTTCTTTGATTATCTCTTGTATTATGATATCGAGTTTTGCTGTTTATTTCTGGGTTTTTCTGGTAGTCCAATTATTCTTAAATTGAGTCTTTTCCCTCTATTTTCTAAGTCTATGACCTTGTCGGTGAGATATTTTATGTTCTCTTCTAATTCCTTGGTCTTTTGGCTTTGCTTTATTAATTCTTGCTTGTTTTCTTCCAGTTGGCTGATGCTGACCTTTAAAGCCTGGTTTTCCTTTTCAGTTTGGTCAAACTGGTTTTGTAGATGCATGAATTTCTTTTGCATTATTTCCCACTTTTCCTCCCAGAAGGCTTATATCTTTTTGATCATTTCCGATTCAAATTCTTCATGGGTTTGTTGAGAGTGTCTGTTTTCTTTGGAAAGTTTTGGAGCATTTGCTTGTGTTTTCTCTTCTATCTCCACTGTATTTTGTATTTTGCTCCATAAAATGTGTCCAAAGTCACCCCCTCCTTCTTGTTTTTCTTGGAGTGTTGAAGCTTTTCTGTGCTGTTTGCCATCTCTATCTGTGTGGGGAGATCTAGCTTTTCTTATCTCTGTCTGGTGTTCAGAGGCTTTAGCCCCAGGAAAATTGTCCTTTTGTGAGTGTTACTGCTCTCAATTCCCTCCCAATGCTTCTTCATTGCCTTACTCCCATGCTCTGAGCCTGGCTTTGCACTGTCCCCAAGGTATCTCAGAGCCTATGTGGGCCACTGAAGCCTGCACTCTGAGGGGGGAGGGGCTAAAGCTTTCCAGAACTATGAGGGTTCCTGATAGGATTAATTTCAGTTGGGTTGGATTGAGTGTGTCTTAAAGCAGGGACCTTCCCTGAGACTCAGACTGAAGGATCCAGCCAGGGGGATACAGGCTCCCCTCTGTCTCTCTCTGTTTCCCAGCTGTCTGGGTGCCCCCGTGACTGGCTCAGGTTGTTTTCAGGGTGTGGACTTCTGAATATCCGGTCCTGATGATTACTGTTTTCTCAAAAGTCCCTTCACTCTGAGGGGGGAGGGGCCATGGCTCCCCGGAGCTCCGAGGTCTCCTGATAGGATTAACTTCCCCATGGTTGGATTGAGTGTGTCTTAAAGCAAGGACCTTCCCTGAGACTTGGATGGAATGATCCAGCCAGGGGGCTACTGGCTCCCCTCTGTCTCTCTCTGTTTCCCTTCTGTCTGGGTGCCCCCACGACTGGGTCAGGTTGTTTTCAGGGTGTGGCCTTCAGAATAGCCAGTCCTGGGGTCCTTTTGCTGGCTCTTAAGTTCCCACTGCTGCTTCAGACTCAGTGCTCAGGGTTGGGGGGTATGGGTGCTGGGACCTTCCTTCTGCCTATCCCTTAGATCCGAGTGATCTTGGGTTCTGGCTTTTGGGGGCCATACATTTTGATCCAGGTCCAGGAGGAGGGTTCCCGGGGTCTATCCTGTTGTTTGTTTTGAATTCCGGTGTCCTAGGAGCATACAGTTTGAGATGGGTAAGGAAGGGGATTCCAGAGATCTGAACTTTAGCTCTCTCTAAGCCGCCATCTTGACCGGAGTTGTCTACACTTTTTAATACTCATCCTACTTAAGGTAAAAAACTTTCCTGATATAAAAGGTTTCAGGCAGATACAGGATCTACAAAAATGAAGGAGCAGATATGTGGAATGATGAAGAAGAGGAGTGAAGAATTGGAAGAAATGCTAAGCAATAGAGGAAAGAAATGACTCTGATTAATTTGACCTTGGACACATAATTTGGAAATCTCAGTATGAGAAATTACTCATATATGATAATTACATATTAATATTTTTAATTTTAAAGATATTTCTACATTTGCCTATTCTTTTGATTCAAAACATAGGAGAGAAGATAATAAACAAATATGTACATTTTAAATAATGAAACAAGATTGTAAATTTAATAGAAAGTAAAATTAAGATGAACCCACTACTTTCTTCTGATTCAACATCTTTCCCAAATGCTAGGATCCAAAATAGCTTTATCATTTAAAGCATTATGTGATGAATTTTTTAGGAACTCAGCAGTGAAGGGGTTTTATCCTAAATGAACATCAAGAACTCAGCACCCATTTGGTGAGCATTCAATATATTTCAATTAAATTGGCAACTCATTATACTGACTAAGACATAGAATTACTTTGTCATAAATTATAGGTAATCTGTATTTTTACATTAACTCTATTACTAGTAATAGAGTTTTAATGTGGTACTTACATTTTGATAAAAGAGGATTCGTGTTACTACCAGAAATATATAAGATATGAATGGAGAAAAAATGGAATATAGAAGAAAAGATGTTAAGAAATGGAGGGGGTGTTAGAAATGAAGATGTTGGGGGCAGGATAAAGAATGATAGAATTAAAAAGCAAGATTGGGAAATTAGTCATTGAGGAGGGAGAGGAAGGATAGAAAATAGACTGGGCAGAAAAGAAATATGATGATATAAAGCCCAGGAAGGAAAGGAAATGAAGGACCAAGGAAAATGAGGTGGAAAGTTGAGTATTGAATACATACAAAGAATAATGAAGAAATAGAATATGCATTCATAAGTGTTACTACAATGGACAGGAATAGCAATGTCATAAATAGAAATGTATTAATAACTCAAACTCAGTGGACAAAGTATAATAAATGTAAATAAGATTTTGTTTTGTTGACAATTTTAAATGTTATTTATTTGCTCATGACAAGATTTTAATAAACATTGAAGTGAATTTCATGAAAAAACTATTCTCTAACTATCAGGCAAAATAATCTAGCCTCAAATATTAGAGGTTATATATATATTTTTATATACACACACACACACACACACACACACATACACACATATATAGATAGCATCTGGAAGTTCTATAAAGCACTTGATATTTCTGGTTTTATTTGATCTTTACAACAACTCAAATGCAAAGTAATATAACCATTTTACAAATGTGGAAACTGATTGTCAAAGGTTAGGTGGCTTGTCTAGTGTCTCTTATATACTAAAGTTCAAGAATGAGATTCAAATGAAATCTAAGTTCAACACATCATAGGTTTACAACAGCCCTTTCAGAGCTTTCTATTTACTTTTGCTACATTTGTGCTTTTATTAATGTAGGCATACCCTACATTCAGGAAGATGACCATATATTTTCCTACATTGTGGGAGATGTGCCCATATGCTCCAATAAACGAATCAAAGGAGATCTACCCAATGACCTATGGAATTTTTCTAATTATTTTAATATGAGAAGAAGTATAATTGAGGAATACATTAAACTACTGCTTAAGAACTTGAATGCAAATTACACCTCTGACTCCTAATGATTATATAATCTTGGCTAAATCATATCCTCTATGCATCGTAGAAGAGCAATAGTATTCAATTACTAAGTCACAGCTAGGTTGCCACTTGCCATAATGGAAGGAATTAGCATGCTGGGAGTTTCTCACATCTGACAAAAATTGCAGTCCCTTCCACTACTGCATGACAGTGTTACAAACAGTATTTATCTTTTATATTTCTTAATAACAGAAGTTTGAATTACCTACTTTTTTGAATCATGTGTTTTTCAGACTATGTCAAGTTATACCAAATCATACATAATAGGTTATATATAGGTTGGAAACTTGAATCAACTGCATTGCCCTTCTGAGCACTTGAAATTTTGTGAGCTTTTGCTTCTGATGGGATAACGCTTCATGATACATAACATTGATGAGAGAATTTTGTTTGTTGTTCCAGTCTGGCAATTTAATAGATCACAGATTTATAGCTTGAAAAAACTTTAAAGGTCATTTACTATAACTCCCTTTATGTGAAATAGGAGGACATGCATGCCCCACAGTTCTAAGGAACTTGTCCAAGATCACAAAGAGAGGATGTTATTGCATGTGCTAAGGTTGTGTGATTTGCCAGAATTATACACCTAGATCTTTTTTTTTATCAATGGCAGGCTTTCTCCCTGTCCTCTCTGTCTCTCTTGGACAATACTGGTTTTAAGAGGACAGACATTTGAAAAAGGGATCTGACATATTTAATTTGCAAGGATTCATGAAGATGGAAAATGAGGCAGATTTTTGAGAAGTGCAGAATCTCTACTACAAGGGGAAAGACATTTACTGTTACAGTATTTTACTCTGAACCATTGCTAATGTTTGGGTGCCCTATGCAAAAGTGTAACAAAACACCATGAAGCTGCATGGCTTGTTCATTTCCCAAAAGGACATAAATAGTTTTGAAAATCCCAGTAGTTTCCAGACATAGCTTCCCTCACTTCTCCAACATGGCTTCCTTTCTCTGATTGGGTTCACCTTCCCTGATGTAGCTTCATTGTGTAGCCCTAGAAGATCCTAGCTTCACATAGTGTAGGTCTGAGACCTTGTGAGTCATCACAAGCTGATGACTTACTGACTAGATTCAGTTTCCAGCCTGGCAAGAATGGGGCAGAGGGAAGAAATGTCCACAGATGCTAAACAACTCTGTACTCTTGTCATCCTTCCTTGCTGTGAAAGGACAAAGCAAACCTCTTCCTTAAATGTTTAGTGGCTTTGCAGGTGCTCCACTTAATTTCAATACTGAAAATGTACTATGATACTGCTGACATTAGAGTTGTGAATACACACTATTTATACATGCTCCCTAATTTTTTCCTGGGTATGCAAGATGATCCACCTGGCCCTTCCTTTCCTTTGTGGTCTTTACCTGCCAGTGAAACTAGCCTTCTTGTTTCCTCTATAAGATATCCCTAATCCCAGTTGTGAGCCTTGAAATGTACCTCTTAGGATCCCTATTATCTTTGCAAAAATAGTTTGTGTCATGTCTTGAAATAGTCCTTCCTGGTCCAGACAGGTTTTAGAATTCACCCAGAAATAAATTTGAATTTCTTTAGAATATTTAGAGTTTACTTAACTTCAGAAAAGGAACTGCTTCTGTTTTTTTTTGTCTTTGTGCTTAGTATAATTATTGGCATATATAAGACACAATTTAGAATATTGATGATGGAAGGAAGGAAAGAAGGAAGTAAGTGGGAAAGAAAGAAGGGAGGAAGAAAGTAATATGGGAGATGGAGAAATTTAAAAAAGAGAAAAAGAAAGAATAAAATTATTTTCCCAGAGGAAAAATGTTCTGCTTATTGGCTATATAGCAATGGGGCTTTATAATTGAGGCATTTCTCCAAATAAAGGATTCCTCAAGAGATTTCCTGTACACCTATTTTATTTGTTTGCTATAATACTATTGATATTTACTAATTAATATTCTGTTCAGGGTTGGGGGGGAACTTTCACACTGAGCTTTAAAAAATGCCTATTTTGGAAATTTAAATTGAAAAGAATAATGAGAGAGGTTCTCCTGACTTGTTTCCTGCCTTTCCAATATGATTAATTTTAATTCTGAAACAGGGGAAAATGAAAAAATGCAAAGTGCTAAGAAATCTAAGAGCACAACGGCTTATGTGTAAATTTGAGACACACTGATTAAGTGGTCCAACATATCATAACTGCTGATAATTTTGTGCTAAATTGGATTTCTCTAAATATCTTGATATTTTAATATAAGTGCAAGACCTTTATGTACATGGTGGTTGAATGAACACTAGAACTTATGCATGGCAAAGAGCAGCTTTATTTTGTTTGTTGCAACTAGGATGAATTCCCCTGAATTCTTTTGCATACAAAAGGGCAGAATTAGGCTAGGAGAAAATGAAATTTGGGATATTTCCTATACCAATATATTGCATTCTTGAGGAAGATAAATATTACCATGTCAGCAACCTATTTATTTGAGTCCTTAGTAGAAATATATGTATATATATATATGCATATATAGTTAGAGAGACACAGATTCAATTAAATTTATATATAATTTATATAATGTATATATGCTCAATTAAAAATTTGTCTTTCCTCAGTATTTTATTATGGTATTGGCAGTGCTTCATAGGTTACAAAAATCTAGTGTGCCATATTATTCCCTTTTTCCATGCTGAAGGTTGCTAGCTATATGTTTTTATAGGTTTAATCAAGAATGCAGCTAATATTTACTCCCTGGAATTCTCACCTTCAGAGGAAGTCAGAGTTGGATTGGGGTATTACTGGCAGCCCACAAATTGGCCTAACAGATTTTGTCATTCAATGTCTTTGAAGCAGTCTATCTTTTTACATTTCACAGAGTGAATTCAATGAGGGGAAAATAAGAAAGTTTGAGAAATTTTGGTCTATTGTACTTATGAGATAGATGGACATCTTTATGGCAGCAGATTATTCTTTTGGGACTCCTGCATGGTCATAAATATTCACTTCAGGATTAATTCCCTAGTCCATTTAACTATTTGTCATAGCTTCCTTAATTAAGGCCTTTAAATTAGGAAATAAATATAACATGATATTGAACAGGTGTACTTTTAAAGCTTTCCTTGATTATAATTTACCTTTTAACTTACTTTTAAAAATCACACCAGTAAAACACTTGTTCTCTAAAAGTTTGAAAGCTTAGTGCAATATCTGGTACATAGATTAAATAAACAGACAATAAATGCTTTCTGCTATTGTTAAATTTGGGGAATGGAAGGATCTTCTTGCTTTTATAAAATTTCACTAATAATTTTGAAAGTTAACTTTTCATTTCACCTCACTTACTATAAAAATGAAAATTAAATCTCAATAATAAAATAATATATTTTAAGGGATTTATTAATGATCATTAGAAATCCAGGAATAAAGAAGATACAAAATAAATACCACGTGCCCATGGCCAATCAGCCTGTTGACAATCCCATTTATCACCATCAAACCAAGACACCAGAGAGGAAGGGAACCTGCACATCCGCACCTAATATTCCCTGTCTACAGGATGTATGTAATGACAGGAAGTCAGTGGGCTCCCAGGAAAGGTAGTATTGTTTAGGGTAACAGATTTTCAATTATGCATCTACCCCCTGAGATCTGTGGAAGGCTGGTCTCTCCAATGGGTCTTATAACAATACCAACTTTTAAATTACAATAAATTGAGGATAAAAGGAAAAGATAACAAAACCAATGATGACTATGTGCATTGACAAAAATCCATTTAGGGGGCAGTTCCCTTTGGCATAAGAGTATACATACAGAAACAAATGAATTCAACCCTACACAGTTCAAATCACAACATCCAAAAGTTCACTCTGGATCTTCTGGTGCAGTGAGTGGTTTGTGGAGGCATCTTCATGGTGCCTTCTCCAAACAGTTCAGTTTCTGGATTCGGGGAGGTAGTATTTCTCTTAACCTAAAATTACTCTCAAAAAGAATTTAAACTTTGCATTTTAGAATAATAATACATTCCCCCCTGAAGAGGGTGTTGAAAAACACAGGGATCACTTAGGGATGCATGGCTCATTTATGAGGTATATGAATCAATTGGCAAAAGAAATAAAAGACATCAAAAAAATCCAAATAAAGAGAAAAGATAACTTCTGTATGAAATATAGACCATCAAAGTTTTATGTGACAAAAATTTAAGTAAAGGAAAAGTAAACCTATAACAGGTCTTGAAACAGGGCCCAATTAAAGTGATTTAAGCAATTTTGCACTTACCCAATCGGTAGCCAAGGCTACAGAAAGATTGCCACACTATTAAAGACAAAATAGGGACTAGATTATAATAGCCAGGTAGGAGCCAAATTTGAGATACTTGGTAGAATATGGGACAAGGAAGACCTGCCTCTGACATGTCAAAACAGTTACAATCTCGAACCACAAACAAGTTCAAATCCTCTTGTCTTGGCTCAAAATTTCATCAAACTCATTGGAATTGGCTGGTCTCTGACCTTGTGCTCGATTGGCACTATGCAAGTAACTTTGTGCTTCTTTAGCATTGTGCAATGGCTCTTTTTGATTTCCTTTCTCCTGGAATCAGACAGAATCATAAAGCAAAGACCCATAATTATTTTTATACAATCAATGGCATCATTTTTTATAATCTAAAGCTTTTTGGGTATACATTAACATTAGAATGAATGTATTTTAAAATTATATTACAGCAAATTCAAAAAAAATTAAAGAAAATCTTAATACTGGTGACGTGCTTTAAATACAAAAAGGAGAGAAAAATAGAACTGAAATAGTATATTGCATATGCAAGTAAAAACAATAATAAAAATTTTTTAAGTTTTTAAAAATTTTAAAGTTTTTAAAATCAAGAATATATAGCTTACAATCATTGACAACACTGTGTCAGCTAAGCAAAGGTAGAATACAAAGATTTCTTACTAAAATGAGATCCATTTCCTTTTCAAACTTGGCCATGATCCATTGTTTACAAAGTAACAGTTTTTATAAAGAACAATAGTACAATAGGTAATGCACATTCAAGAAGTATCAAAATCTCCAAAGTTATAATAGCTCATTTAATGACAATAGCAAACAAACCCACTATCATATTTCACATGAATCTGCTGTATGACATTTAAAGCTAATGGATACTCGTCACAGGTTTTTCAGGTGTAGAAAATATTTCAACCTTGGTTGAGATATTTTTAAACAAAGTAAAACTTATTTGGGTCTATAACATTACTAAGAAATATTTATTGTTCTGGTGGAAGTAAATTAAACTGATGAGTTACAAATGAGAGATGCTCCCTCTTAGGAGCCATCCAGAGGTACCATGCCCTGGGATCAACTTCCCAGTTCCTTTGGTATGAGACTGTTATGTCCCATCCATTCACATTTTACAAACGCAGGAGGTGGGGATTATAATTGTATTTCACCTCAGCTACTAAAATGGACCCTTTATCTCTTATTGCAAATTACTCAGAGGTAGACAAAATGATCAGAGTTGTTGAAAAAAATCTAAAAATCATGTCTAAAGACCCCTTAAAACAAATTTTAAGATATTTACCTCATTAAATTTTCCATAGATTGTTATACAATTGTAATCAGTTTTGAAGTCCATCCATTTTCTGTGTGACAATTTACAAAGTCAAAAAGGAAGAAAGAGCTGCTTCTTATAGAGACTTATTCAGTAATATTTGTTCAATATAGTTATAGGGGAATGATAACAGCATATATCAGTAGTTAAAACACAGTAGATTAAACTGATTCGGTATAACAGAATAATATTAAATTAATATATGAACTCAAAACAACAAAATTAAATCTTAAAGCAGACAATCATCAAAATACAATAAAATACAGAGACTTTTATAAAAAATTGGAGTCCTTTTGTCAGAACTTTGGAATTTCCCATAGTGAGGGAGAACAGGGGAATGAGGAATCTCAAACTGGATGAATTTTAGAGTGTGGGCAGGCCCAAATGACAAAGGGTAATAGGGAGATGAATTTTCCCCTGTCTTTCAGGCAAGATAAGTGAAAGGATCAGTGCACTCATGAAAAAAAAAATTCCAAATCTGGAAGCTGTTTGAAATAGGTAATGCATTGCTCTTTCATAGAATGAGCCATGCTTGTAATTTACCCCTGTTTGGAAGAGTAACTTCCTTCTTCCCTTCCCCCCTCTCCCTAGGTAAAACATTAGTTTCCTCAGCCAGGTGGAGAGGGAATTAAAAGGCTAATAGGAAATGCCTAAGGAAAATACACCCTGGTTTTTGACTTTGCCCTGAGAGTGTCTCCAAGTTTGTGAGTTTGGAATACACAGTGGCAGCTACCAGCAGGAATGAGGTCAGGGCTGGGGCCAAAACCAGAGCAGGAAAAGAAGCAGGACTAGCAGTAAGCAGAATATGCAGCAGCAACCAGAGGCAGCAGCTAAGAATGCGGAACACAAACACAGGCTCAAGTAGATCAACAAGAGTCCTCAAACTGAAAACAGCCAGTACTGTAGGGAGGGTGGCCAGTCAAAAAAAAGCAGCTTTGGTGTTCTCTTGGAGTTTGTGAGGGTGGGTGGGGTGGGAGAAAAGCCTTTGCAGGAGAAACATCACTTAAGAATTTATCTAGGTAGGGGCAGCTGGGTAGCTCAGTGGATTGAGAGCCAGGCCTAGAGACAGGAGGTCCTGGGTTCAAACCTGGCCTCAGACACTTCCCAGCTGTGTGACCCTGGGCAAGTCACTTGACCCCCATTGCCTAGCTGTTACCACTCTTCTGCCTTGGAGACAATACACAGTATTGACTCCAAGACAAAAGGTAAGGGTTTAAAAAAATAAATAAATAATTTATATAGGCTACCTTAAAAAAATTGAGAGTTTTACTCCTCCATTATGGTTGCCAAAAACTGTAAAATTAAATTTAAATCTCATTAATAAAATATTATCTTTTCAGGGATTTATTAATGATCATTAGAAATCCAGGAATAAAGGGAATACAAAATAAAGACCACGTGCCCATGGCTGTCAGCCTGTTGAAAATCCCACTCACCACCATCAAGTCAAGACCCCAAAGAGGATGAGACCTTCCACGTCCCTGCCTAATATTCCCTGTCTACAGGAAGTATATGACAGGCAGTCAGTGGGCTCCCAGGAAATGTATTTCTTTTTTAGGGTAACAGATTTTCAATTATACACTACCATAGTGTGATATAATGGGTTGAGTGTGGGATTTAGAGGCAGCATAATTATAAATGCCTCCAAAGACTGATATATCAAATGACATAAGTGTGCAAAAGATTTTATAAAATTTAAAAGCCTATGTTTACGTGACTCATGATTTGCAAAACTCCTGATGAGAGACAGAAAAGGAGAAGCAAGAGAAGTAGGAGGAGGAGAAGGAGTGTATGTAGATAGTCAGTGTCAAAATAAAATCTTGTCTTTGGAATTCAAGTCTTCATAACTTCCATATTCTACCTTTCCAGTTTTATTACATCTTGATGCTCCTAATCCAATCTTACTCTGTGTTCTGGAGATCCTAGCCACTTCAATTTGGGCATTTTCACTGAAGAGTGACTGATATTCTATCCAAAATAGAAAGTAAGAAGGAATATAATTAATTGGCAATTCAACTATGTGTTGATGTTTTATACTATGAAAGGCTCTGAATTGTCCCATTTATAGAAAAAAAGTGATAATGGGATTGTATAACTGATAAATTTAAACTTAATGGTTATCTGTTGTAATAAAAATCAACATAGTGGTTCACTGGATTTAATTAACCATCATTAAACGTCAGCTGGAAAAATTCAATTTCATAAATCTAAAAATAAAATTGTATTAAAAAATACTGAAGGCAAATTATTACTATTGATACAATGGTAATAGAGGTATTTTAATGAGTGTTATCATATATATTTTCTTTTTCTTTATTTGTAAAGATGAGAAAGATTATCCAACATCAAGTGTCCAATAATGTATGAATTAAATTTAAAAAACAAGAATCTTTATTTCCATATTGAAAAAAATTATTTACATTTTTTCGAGTTATATATACAAAAATTAATATTGATTTAATTTTTTTCCAAATTGTTTTCCTCCCTATCTCTTCTCTTCATCTCCTCTCTCAAACTAAAATGAGAGGTAATTTTATTTAGATTACTCAAATTCAGTCATGCAAATATATTTATTCTATATTAAGCTATAAAAGAAAACAAAGGCCAAAAAATCATGAAAAAACAAAGTAAAAAAAGTATGCTTTGATTTGTCCTTGGGATCCATCATTTCTTTCTCTGGAGGTGGATAACATTTTTCTTCATAAATCCTTTGGAATCTTCCTGGATTTTTGTATTATTGAGGATAACAATGTTGCTTTTACTATTCATAATATTCGCCTGGTTCTACTCATTTCTCTTTGCATCAGTTCATGTAAGTCTTTCCAGGTTTTTCTGATAGTATCCAACTCATCATTTCTTATAACACAATGATATTTAATAAAAATCATATACCCCAACATTCCTCAATTGATGAGCAGCCATGCAATTTCCCAGGCTTTGCCACCACAAAAGAAAAGTTGCTATAAATATTTTCATGCATATAGGTTCTTTTTCATCTTTTGCTTTATTTCTTTTGGCATATAAATATTATTGTAGTATTGCTGAATGAAAGGGTTAACACAGTTTTATAGCCTTATTTGGTAACAGTTCCAAAAGATTCTAGGGAATGGTTGGATTACATCACAACTCCACTAATATGTATTAGTGACCCAAATTTCCCTCATCTATAACACTTGTCATTTTCTTTTACTGTAATAAAAGCCAATCTGATAGGTAAGAGGTGGTATCTCAAAGTTGTGCTAATTTGCATTTCTGTAATCAATAGTGATTTAGACATTTTTTCATGTTATTATAATTACCTTTAATTCATCTGAAAGTTGCCTTTTAGCGTACTTTCACCATTGATTAATTGGGAAATGACTCCTATTCTTATAAATTTGAATTAGTTTCATTTGAGTAATGGGACCTTCATCAGAGAGATTTGTTTTAGATTATTTTACCCAAATTTCTGTTTTTGCCCTAATCTTGGCTACGTTTCTTTCTCTTTTTTTCGTACAAAATCCTTTCCATTTCATATAAACAAAATTATTTTAAATCATGTAATACTTTATACCTCTTGTTTGGTCAAAATTATTTCCATTTCTATAGACCTGACAGGTAACCTATTCAATGATCCCCTAATTTTCTTATTATATCATCCTTTTATGGCTTAATTGTATGCCTATTTTAACCTTCTCAGGGTATATTGCGTGAGATGCTGTTTGAAACCTAGTTTTTGTCAAACTGCTTTCCAGTTTTCAGGGAAATATTTTATCAGATAGAGATTTATTGTCCCCAAATCTAGGATCTTGGATTTTACAAAAAGAAGATTACCATGGTCATTTACTATCTATTGTATCCTTAATCTATTGTGCTGATCCAAAGTGCTATAGCCATTAGTGTGTTGTTGTTTGACTAATATTTTGAATTACAGTTTAAGATCTCATAATGCTGCTACCTTCCATAACATTTTTATTTATTCCCTTGATACTATTAAAGTTTTATTTTTTAGATTATTTTTAATTTAATAATTTATTTCCCAATTTGATATGATAAACAATTCTTCATACATTTTCCAAAATTATAATATTCAAATTGTCTCCCTCTCTCTCTTCCTTCACATGTTCCTGAGATGTTAAGCAACTTGATATGTGTTATCCATGTATGATCTTGAAAAGCTCATTTCCATTTTGATCATATTATGAGAGAATAGTTATTAAAAATCCAAATAGACTTCCGGGTAAACATGGCTACAAGCTAGATGTGACTCGCTTCCCCTCCCTAGCACAGAACGAAATAGACTACCTCAAAATAACATAAAAATCACCTTTGGAAGAATGGAGGGACTCCCCAGTAACTCACACAAATGAAGATACATGGGGTTTGAACATTTCTACACTATAAGGAGGAGGAAAAGCTCGCACAAAAATGTGAACTGAGCTTCCCCTCCCCCCTCCCCCACCAAACCAGAGTAAGCTATCAGAGCTCTCACTGGGACAGCAAGTGAGTGAGGAACATATCTGTCTGGGGCTGGGTGGGGGGAACACCAGGGTTCTTGGGATCTAAAGACTGCAAGAAAACAACCTCTCAGGGCGGTTTCACAGGAAAATCCTGTGCTGAGCAAAGGGGGGACCACGCTGAGAGGCTGCGCTGAGCAAAGGGGCAGGGGTACTGAGAGGCTATTTGACATAATAAGCAAAGAGGGAGTTCTACCAAATTGCTTTTATGACTCAAACATGCGACTAATTCTAAAACCAGGCAGCCAAAAATGGAGAAAGAAAACTATAGGCCAATCTCCCTAATGAATATAGATGCAAAAATCTTAAATAGGATACTAGCAAAAAGACTCCAGCAAGTGATCAGAAGAGTCATTCACCATGATCAAGTAGGATTTATACCAGGGATGCAGGGCTGGTTCAATATTAGGAAAACCATCCACATAATTGACCACATCAACAAGCAAACCAACAAGAACCACATGATTATTTCAATAGACACAGAAAAAGCCTTTGATAAAATACAACACCCATTCCTACTAAAAATACTAGAAAGCATAGGAATAGAAGGGTCATTCCTAAAAATAACAAACAGTATATATCTAAAACCATCAACTAATATAATCAGCAATGGGGATAAATTAGATGCCTTCCCATTAAGATCAGGAATGAAACAAGGATGCCCATTATCACCCCTATTATTTGACATTGTACTAGAAACACTAGCAGTAGCAATTATATAAGAAAAAGAAATTGAAGGCATTAAAATAGGCAAGGAGGAGACCAAGTTATCACTCTTTGCAGATGACATGATGGTCTACTTAAAGAATCCTAGTGATTCAACCAAAAAGCTAATTGAAATAGTCCACAATTTTAGCAAAGTTGCAGGATACAAAATAAATCCACATAAGTCATCAGCATTTCTATATATTTCCAACACAGCTCAGCAGCAAGAACTAGAAAGAGAAATCCCATTCAAAATCCCCTTAGATAAAATAAAATACTTAGGAATCTATCTCTTGAGACAAACACAGGAATTTTATGAACACAACTACAAAACACTCTCCACACAACTAAAACCAGACTTGAACAATTGGAAAAACACTAACTGCTCATGGGTAGGATGAGCCAATATAATAAAAATGACCATCCTACCCAAACTCATGTATCTAGTTAGTGCCATACCCATGGAACTTCCAAAATTTTTTTTTTACTGATCTAGAAATAAACATAACAAAGTTCATTTGGAAGAACAAAGAATCAAGGATATCCAGGGAAATAATGAAAAAAATACAAAGGAAGGAGGCCTTGCAGACCCAGATCTCAGGCTATATTATAAAGGAGATGTCATCAAAACAATTTGGTACTGGCTAAAAGACAGAAAGGAAGATCAGTGGAATAGACTCGGGGTAAGTGACCTCAGCAAGACAGTATATGACAAACCCAAAGATCCCAGCATTTGGGACAAAAATCCACTATTTCATAAAAACTGCTGGGAAAATTGGAGGACAGTGTGGGAAAGATTAGGTTTATATCAACACCTCACACCCTACACCAAGATAAATTCAAAATGGGTGAATTACTTGAACATAAAGAAGGAAACTATAAGAAAATTAGGCGAACACAGAATAGTATACATGTCAGACCTTTGGGAAGGGAGAGGCTTTAAAACCAAGCAAGACTTAGAAAGAGTCACAAAATGCAAAATAAATAATCTGGAATACATCAAATTAAAAAGTTTTTGAAAAGCAAAACCAATGTAACTAAAATCAGAAGGGAAGCAACAAATTGGGAAATAATCTGCATAAAAACTTTTGACAGGTTTAATTATTCAAATTTACAAAGAGCTACATCAATTGTACAAAAAATCAAGCCATTCTCCAATTGATAAATGGGCAAGGGACATGAACAGGCAGTTTTCA
This sequence comes from Monodelphis domestica, assembly GCF_027887165.1. Lineage (NCBI taxonomy): Eukaryota > Metazoa > Chordata > Mammalia > Didelphimorphia > Didelphidae > Monodelphis > Monodelphis domestica. The sequence goes on along the minus strand of NC_077234.1, from coordinate 119,854,416 downwards.
GATAAAGAAATCAAAAGTATTAATAAGCACATGATGAAGTGTTCTACATCTATTATAATCAGAGAGATGCAAATCAAAACAAATCTGAAGTATCACCTCATACCTAGCAGATTGGCTAACATGACAGCAAAGGAAAGTAATGAATGCTGGAAGGGATGTGGCAAAGTAGGGACATTAATTCATTGCTGGTGGAGTTGTGAATTGATCCAACCATTCTTGAGGGCAATTTGGAACTATGCCCAAAGTGTGATAAAAGACTGTCTGCCCTTTGATATAGCCATAGCACTGCTGGGTTTGTACCCCAAAGAGATAATAAGTAAAAAGACTTGTTCAAGAATATTCATAGCTGCTCTCTTTGTGGTGGCCAAAAATTGGAAAATGAGGGGATGCCCTTCAATTGGGGAATGGCTGAACAAATTGTGGTATATGTTGGTGATGGAATACTATTGTGCTAAAAGGAATAATAAAGTAGAGGAATTCCATGGAGACTGGAAAGACCTCCAGTAAGTGATGCAGAGCGAAAGGAGCAGAACCAGGAAAACATTATACACAGAGACTGATAGGCTGTGGTACAATTGAAGGTAATAGACTTCTCCACTAGTGTCAATGCAATGTCCCTGAACAATCTGCAGGGATCTATAAAACACTATCCACAAGAAGAGGATAAACTATGGGAGTACAAACACTGAGGAAAAGCAACTGCTTGACTACAGGGGGGAAGGGGATATGAATGAGGAGAGACTATAAATCAACACTCTAATGCAAATACCAACAACATGGAAATAGGTTCGAACCAAGAACACATGTGATACCCAGTGGAATTGTGTGTTGGCTATGGGAGAGGTGGTGGGAAGAGGGTGTGGGGCAGGAAAAGAGAATGATCTTTGTTTACAATGAATAATGTTTGTAAATGACCAAATAAAATAATATTTAAAGTGAAAAAAATCCAAATAAAAAATAAAACACACACAAAGAAAGTGAAAAAGAGTGTGCTTTGATCTTATTCCATTTACATAAGTCTCTCCACCTCTCCCCCCTGTAAACCTTAAATTTTCTTAGACTTATAAATGTTGGAAATTTCCCCATTGGGAAATTTCATACTTGAAAAATTTCCTACTGATAGTCTATTGGAATGTGAACCCCCTTGGCATGGGAGGGTCCTTCTCCTCCCTACTTAAGATTACTTTAGGACAGAAACCTTTTGCTGAACAATGGAAAGGGCTTTGACCTATGCTTAAGCATAGAACAGGAAGTTCTTTGAGTCATGATTGATTTTAGAATTGATACAATAGAGATACTTGGAATGACAGAACCAGGTCTTGGAACTTACAATCTCCACCCTACTCAGTCCTAACAGGATTTAGGAAGGGCTGCAGCATAGATCAAAATTTAATTATTTGAGAATATGACCTTCAACAGACATGTGCAAAGGGGCAGACCTCTGGGTGGTCCTGGGTTAAGCTAGAGCCACCATTGGCACAGGGAAGACATGGACAGTGATTGGTAGATGTGAGAACTGAGGGGAGGGAACTTAGATGGTTTCCTTAAAGATAGTGGGGTCTGAGGACTGAGGGGTGGTTGGAGAGGTTTTGCTCTGAGAGGTGGTGCTCTGAGAAGGCTTGCTCTGAAGGAGGCTGGAGGTGGAGGCCCCTGAGACTGTTTCTCCATTTTGGTCACGTGAGTGATAGGGACTGATCTCTTTCTTTACCTCAGCTATCTAAGGGCTTGGGCCTTTTGGCCCAGCCTAAACAGAGGGGGTATTTAAGCCCTATTCCCTTCTCTCCCCTTTCTCTGTCTCTGTCTCTGTCTCTGTCTCTGTCTCTGTCTCTGTCTCTGTCTCTCTCTCTCTGTCTCTCTGTCTCTCTCTCTGTCTCTCTCTCTGTCTCTCTCTCTCTCTCTCTATCTATCTATCTATCTATCTATCTATCTATCTATCTATTTCTAATACCTTTCTTCCTCCTGTTTGTAATTAAAAACTCCATAAAAGGTTGACTGATGACTTGAGTTTTCATTTAGGAATTACATAGCTGAATTCCTTGGCGACCTAAATTAATATATATCAGTTTTTTAAAGTGATTTCCTTGTCACATGCCCCCTCCAGAAGTAAATAGCATTTTTTGTGATAAGTGCTTTGAATGTGTCCTGGATTTTTGTATTGCTCAGAATAACTAAATTTTTACAGTTTATCATTGTATGATATTGCTGTTACATTGTACAAGGTTCTGCTGATTCCTCTCACTTGAATCAGTTTATGTAGGTCCTTCTAGGGTTTTCTAAGTTCATGCTGCTCATCATTTCTTATTACATCATATTATTCTATCACAATCATACATTACAATTTGTTCAGTCATTTCCCAATTGATGAACATCCCCACAATATCTAATACTTTGCCACCACAAAAAACTGCTGCTTTAAAATATTTTTGTACAAATAGGTCCTTTCTTTTTGCTTAATCTCCTTGGTATACAGACATGGTAGTGGTTGGGTGAAAGGGCATGATTTTATAGCTCTTTGGGCATAGATCCAAATTGTCCTCCAGAATGTTTAGTTCATTTCATAATTCCACTAAAATTTCATTATTCTCCCAATTTTGCTTCATCCCCTTCAACATTTATTATTTTTCTTATAAACCTGTAAGTCAAACCTAAAAGTGTGAGATGGTAACTAAGTGTTGTTTTAATTTGCATTCCTCTAATCAATACTGATTTAGACCTTTATTTTAAAATGAATACTAAGAATTGCTTGTTCATATCATATGACCATTAGACCTTTATGTGATTGAGGAACGATTTGTATTCTTAGAAATTTGACTCACTTTTCTATATATTTGAGGAATAAGACCTTTTTCAGAGAACTTTTTTTTTAATTTTCCCATTTGCTGTTTCCCTTTTAAAGTTGTTTGCATTGTTTTTGCTTTTACAAAATGCTTTCAATTTAATATAATCAAAATTATTCATTTTATATTTTGTACTAACTGTGTATTCTGCTCCATCCTCTTTTCCTCTTTTGCTTCTTCCTCACAAATGTTTACTTCTAACCACTGAGTCCTCCAAATCACCTTCCCTTGTATTAGACCACCCCTTTTTGTTATTCCCCTCCTCCTTTCCTAGAGGAGAAGCTAAATTTCTATACCCAATTGTGTATGAATGTTATTACCTCTCTGAGACAATTCTGAGAAAAATAAGGTTTACTTTGTCTATCAGTATGCTTATTCTCTTCTCCACTTTCATAGGTTTTTCAGGCATCTTCAGGTGAGATAATTTACTTCACTTTACCTCTCCCTTTCTTCTTCTCTCAGAGAAATCTTATTTACACCTTGATTTTTTTCTGCATATAATCTCATCATAAGTCAACTTCTTCCCTTACCTTCTGTCCATATATACTCCTTGTTCTCCTAATAATAAAATTCTTGAGTTACAAATATTTTCCCATATATAAATAATAAGAGTGTGATCTCATTGAATCTTTCAGGTTTATTTTTTCCTTTCCTATTTGATATTTTTATCTTCTCAAGTCCAATATGTGAAAACCAAATTTTCTCTTCAGGTCTGGTCTTTTCATCATCCAAGGCTAGGAAATGCTCTATTGCATTAAATGAATATTTTTAGTCTTAATTTGATATTCCTGGTTTTGTTGGACAAATGATTCTTGGATGTAAATGTACCTCCTCTGCTTCCTGGAATACTATATTTAAAGATCTCTTATCCTTTATTATAGAAGCTACTTAATCAAGTGATATCCTGTCTGTGGCTCCATGGTTTTTGAATTGTTTCTTCTTGGATAATTTTAGTATTTTCTTCTTGTCCTAGAGGCTCTGGAACTTGGCTAAAATATCCCTTGGGGATGTCATTTGGGGGTTTATTTCATGGGGCAATCAGTGGATTCTCTCAGTTTATATTTTACCATCCTTTTCAAGAATATCAGGATGGTTTACTTTGATAATTTCTTGTAAAATAATGTTTGTGCTTTTTTTTTCTCCTAAAGCTTTCAGATAGTCTGATAAAATTTAAGTTAGTTCGCTTGGATCTATTATTCAGGTCACTTGTTTTTTCCAATGAAGGTTTCATATTTTCTTCTATTTTTTTCAATCTTTTGAATTTCTTTGATTATTTCTTGCTGTCTCATGAAATCATTAGCTTCCACTTACTCGATTAAATTTTTATGGAATTATTTTGTTCAGTGAGCATTTAAAACCCTTTTTTCTATTTGGTCAATTCTGCTTTTTTAAGTTTTTCTTCAATGGATTTTTATACCTTTTTTTTTACATTTGGTCACTTCTGTTTTGTTTGTTTGTTTGTTTGTTTGTTTTTATTTTTTTTAAGCACTGATCTTTTCCATGGAGTTTTGTGCTTCCTTTACTATTTGGTCAATTCTTTTTTTTTTTACAAATGCTATTTTTCTTCTTGCATTGCTTTCATTCCTTTCCCCCAATCTTCTGCCTGTTTTATTTCATTTTTTTTAATCTTTTTTTGAGTTCTCCCAGATCTTAAATTCTCATTTTTCTTTGAAATTATATATACATATACATACATATATATATATATATATATATATATATAATTCTCTTTGAACTCATTTTCCCCTGAGTTTGTACCTTTCTCTTCTTTGTAGCCACAATAATTTTCTAAAGTTAGACTTTTTTGATGTTTGCTTATTTTCCAGTCTTTTTATTCACTTTCATTTTTATCTTAAACGTGGGGTCTGATCCCAGGTTAGAGGCAAGCACAGTCTTGTCCTTTAGCACTTTATTGCTACCACCCTAAAATCTACTTCAAGCTGTTTGAAATTTTTTATTTTTCAAAGGCAGTCTGATGGCCTTGGAGCATTGAAGGGTACCTTTCCCTGCTAATTCAGTATCCCTAAGGGCCTGCTGCTGGTTTTCAAGGCTAGGCACCTTGTTGGGGCACAGGGCTTTATCTCAGGTTTGAGCTTGTGCTCCGATGCTCACCACAAGACATACTTCAAGCTTGCATATGCCAGGAACACTGCATTCTGCCTTTTGCTGACACTCAGGGCCTCATCAAGGTCTCAGGCATGGCTTGAAAAGGCCATGTGTTCTGGGGAGTTAGGTTTGGGGCTGGAATTTGAAGGATTGAGCATCAGAATCTTCTGCTTTTAGCTTAGGCAGAATATTGGGGTCATACTACTGACCTTTGCCTAGTATCAGAACATTAAACAGTGGGAAAATGTGGAGGAATTGCTCTTGGCCTATATTATTGGTAAGAACTTGTTGTAGGCTGTGCTTCCTTCTCATTACAATGAATATAATCTGTCTCTACTTTCTACATTGTCTTCTATAGATTATTGTCTCATGCCATAATTTTGTTAGTTCTGCCACCCTAGTATTTGTTTTGAAGTTTTACCTAGCAGCAATTAATATTTTTCCAATTGTTATATCTTATGTTATTTGTGTGGAAACTATTTTGTAATTATGTTCATATAGTTCTCAGGTTTGTCATGGCAGTTAGACTCTCAATCATTTTGTATTGACTATAATAATTTAAATAGCATTTCTATTTGTACCTCTCTGTGCTGGATTTTGTTAATAAAATATAGATTTGATAATAATGTGTTTGAGTTTGTTAAGTTTTGCTAAAGTGTTAATTATTTCAATTAGATTTCATTGATTCCCTAGGGTGCTCTTAGTGTATAGCATCATACAATCTACAAAGAAATATTTAAATTCTTTTCCTTTTCTTATTGCTATAGTTATGCATGCTATAATTCTATAATATTATTAAATAATTATGTTATAATAAGCATCCTTGCTTCATACCTGATTGTACTCTCCTAGCTCATCTCAGTTATAGATAGTGTTTTCTCATAGTTTTATACATATAATCTTTAGGTTTTTTAAAATATCAATTTATTCATACTTCTATTATGTTTTTAAATTACTTATTTTCTTTCTATTGTTTTAATTTTTATTTAATTTTTATTGTATTCCAACAACAAATGTATGCATGTTTTTAAAAGTTATATGATTCATGTTATCTACCTCCCTTATTCACTCTCCCCTCCCAGAATTCACAAGAAATTCCACTGGGTTATACATGTATTATCATTCAAAACATATTTCCTTATTATTAATTTTTATGAGACTAATCTTATAAAACTAAAAACCCAAATCATATAACCAAATAAACAAGTAATAAATCTTGTTTTCATTCCATTTCTATTCCAACAATTCTTTCTCTAGATGTGTATACAGTTCCTTTTCATAAGTCCCTCAGAATTTTCCTGGATCATTTTATTGCTATTAGTAGCAAAGTCTATAACATTTGATCATCTCACAATATTTCAGTTGATGTGCATAGTGTTCTCCTGGTTCTGCTTATTTCATTCATTCACATAAGTCTTTTCAGTCCTTTTTGAAATCATACTGTTTATCATTCCTTATAGCTCAATAGTATTCTATCACCATCATATACAACAATCTGTCCAGCTATTCCCAAATTGAGGGACATCCTTTAGTTTCTAATTCTTTGCCAACACAAAAAGTGCAGTTACAAATATTTTTGTACAAACAGGTAATTTTTCATTTTTTTTTATTTTTTGAGATACAGATCTAGTAGAGGTATTGCTTGAGAAAAAGGTATGCATTCATCTAAAGCTCTTTGGGCATAATTCCAAATTGCCCTCCAGAATGGTTGGATCAGTACACAACTCCACGAACAATGCATTAGTATCCCACTTTTGTCACATCTCATCCAATCTTTTATCATTTTTCCTTACTGTCATATGGCCAATCTGATAGGTATGAGGTGATATTTGAGATGTTTTAATTTGCATTTCTCTAATCATGAGAGATTTAGAATATTTTTAATACGATTATTGATAGCTTTGATTTCTTCATCTGAAAACTGCCTATTCTTATCCTTTGATATTTTATCAATTGGGGAATGACTTGGATTCTCATATATTTGACTTAGTTCATAATGTAGTTGAGAAATTAGACCTTTATCAAAGGAATTTGTTATAAATTACAACCCCTACCCCAGTTTGTTGTTTCTTTTCTTATCCTAGTTGCATTAGTTCTGTTTATTAAAAAAACTTTTTCAAGTTAATAGAATTAAAATTTTTCATTTTGTATCATGTAATGGTCTCAATCTCTTGTTTGATCATAAATTCTTCCCTTCTCCAAAGATCTGATAGGTAAATTTTCTATGTCCCTCTAATTTACTTATAATATCACTATGTTTAAATCATATACCCATTTTATTTATCTTAATATGCTATGTAAGATATTGATTTAAACCTACTATTTGCTATACTGTTTTCCAATTTTCCCAGTAGTTTTTCCTCAAATAGTGAGTTCTTATCCCAAAAGTTTGGATCTTTCAGTTTATAAAATACTGAACTGCTGAGGCAATTTACCCCTAGGCTATTCTATTAATCCACTCTTCTATTTCTTAGCCAGTACCACATTGTTTTGATGATTACTGCTTTATAGTACAGTTTAAGATATGGTACTCCTAGGCCACCAAACTTCAAATTTTTATTAGTTCTCTTGATATTCTTGATGTTTTGTTCTTCCAGACTAATTTTGTTATTTTTTCAAGTTCTATGTAACAAGATTTTTTGACAGTTTGATTGATATAGCACTGAATAAATAAATTAATTTGTGTACAATTGTCATTTCTTTATATTAGTTTTTTTTTTCTTTAGTGACTTTTTTATCTTTTTTTTTCAGTTTTTCCAAATCTTCTTTTTAAGTCATTCTTCCCTTCAGTGAAGTTTTGTGTCTGTTGTCCCCTTTGGCTAGTTCTATTTTTTTACATTGTCATTTATTTCTGTATTTTTTGTTCCTTTTCACCAAATGTTTTACTCTTTTCATAACTTTATTGAATCACTTTCATTTCTTTTACCATTTTTTCGTTGCATCTCTTATTTGGTTTAAAGAAACTTTTTAGATTGCTTCCATGAATGTTTATTTGTTTTGTATCTGATTCAGATTTTTGTTTATAGATTTCTTATAGTGGCTTTGACATTGCTGTTTTGGAGATTTATATCCAGATCTTCCCTTCCATCAGAGTAACCTATTCTGCTCAGTTTTTTTCTTTGGTTATATTTTCTTCTTGGTATTGTTATATTATCATTTTAAAAACTGATTTCTTGACTTTTAACTTTATGTTAAAGTTGGGCTCAGCTCCAGGTGTCACTGAGTTCTAACCTTCAGACCCTTCTTCCTATTATTTTCAGAGCTAACTGGATGACTCTATAGGTTTTCCATGCTTCTGAGATGGCATGATCTAGGTGATTGCTCTCCTGGACTCTTCTCTGGTCTCTACCCACAAGCAACTTGTTTCATTGTAGTCACCAGTGGTAAAACCCCACCCTTTTCTGAGACTATGACAGGTTCCATGTTCTTGTACAGTCACAACTGCTAGTGCTCTTCTCTCTCTTGGAATTGAGACTAGAGTCCTAGAGTCTCTACTCCCATATGAATGACCTCAAGCACACCTCACTGCCTTTGAAATGTAATCAGGGCATCTTTTCTCATACAACAGCTAGTGATATTCCTCCTTTTCACCTTGGGACTATACCAGAGAATTATATGAGCAATGGAACAGGTTCCTGAACGCTGAACCAAGAAAAGGTCACCTATAATCAATCTACTTCCAACTAGTTTTTCTATGTCCTCGCTTTTTTTTATACAGGAGTTTTATTTGAACAATTACATGTAATAACAGTGTTCCACCTACATTTTCTGAAATTATATGATCAAAATTTTCTCCCTTTCTCCATTTCCTAAAATGATAAACCATTTTATCTGTATTAAACATGTATTATCATGCAAAACATATCACCATATTGTTCATTTTTAAGGGAATAATAATATTAAATAAAAACCACAAAATAAAACCCCAAATCAACTAAAGTGAAAAATAGTATGCTCCATTCTGCATCCTGATTCTAAAAGTTCTTTCTTTGGATGTGGATAGGATTCTTTGTCATAAGTCCTTCAGAATTGTACTGGGTCATTTATGCTTCCACTTTCTATAGTATAAAAGCTTCCAAAACTGTTGATTCTGCCATTATTTCTGTCTCTAAAATCCACTGTTGTCACTTGCATGCGCTGTAATATGGTTATTTGTTTCCTTGTGATTGGATGACAGTGCTTACAAAAGATTTGGTGTTATGTGGGGAAGCAGAAAATCTTGGGAAAAGGAAAAGAAAGTTAATAAAAGATAAGAATAGGAAAGGGAACTGAGTGTACCAGAAGCAGTTTAGAGAACCGTTAGTTGGGGGATGATTAATTGCAGACATTTTGTCAGAGGAGATGAGAATGGGCAATGCATAAGCCAAAACTAGAACATCTAACTACTTAAGTATCTCATGAAAGCATTATAACTCTACACTAAAGATATATCAATTATAGGCCAACTAAGCAATGTATCTTTCTGGAGGGATAAAATTGGGGAACTAGGAATGGAGCAAAAAAAGATGTTTTTTCAAATAATAAAATGAATGATTTCAACAATGCAATGAAAGATATTTAAAGAAACAAAACAAAATAAATGAATATGATATCTAGGCTTAATCACCCCTCCCATACTGCTGGGTCCATATGATTAACAAAAAAGTTTGAGTAGAGTCAAAGGACGTGAATTGAAATTCTGCACTTAATTCTTACTTTCTTTGTGCCTTTGGACAAGTCCTTTATCCTACCATATAGTTAGTTTTCCCATTTGCAAAATAAAGACTTTAAACTAGATGGGTTCTGAGATCCCTTTTAGCTGTAGATCTATTTAGAATACTATAATGCAACAACTAATATTAATAATGAGGAACTAGAGTTTACAAAATTATTATATTTTAAAATTATTTGAAATTATTTCATTCATTTTATGAGGTAAACCATTTTTATTGAAATAAAAAGGAAGATTAACCAATATAGAAGATAAAAAGTTGCGTCATTGCTTATGAGAAAGCCATACCCTCATAGAGTTTCCTATTATCCTGGTAGCACTGTATAAAGTTAGGGACACTACTTATTCCTGAAAAGGACCAAATCATTTGAGAAAATAACTCTTACTCTAATTTTTAAATTGTTGCCAACATAGATCTTATTATATTTAAGAATTCTTAGGAATGATGGGCAAAAATTGCTTCTCTTTATGTTTTTTAACAATTATCTTGTATGCATTCTTATTTTAATACCAAGTTAACAGAACCATTGCTTTTTATATTTATGAGTAGAGTATAAAATTACTATTTTAGTAATATATCACATCCACATAGAGAGCTCTAAATTAGTTCTTACACATGTTTATTTTGAATACATCAAGAAGGTAGTATGCATTTTGCATGAATCCCTACTATGCGAAGTCTGATCCTCTGAAGGGACTAAGACATTACCTAGCCTTTTAATAAAAGATAATTGTAATAAACCTACATTTTCATTAATTTTCTTCTCCTTGTCATTCGTGGAAAGCCATATCATTTTCTAAGAAGACAAGTCAGCATTCCCTTCAGTGATGCTCAGAAAACCCAGAAGACCCAGAAAACCAAATGCCTAATAGCTCCTAGCCTAGCTTTTGTTTCAGGAATGAAATATTTCAATGTTAAGACATCTTAAATTTACATTTGCCTGTGGAATTAGTATACCAGAGAAATTATGCACAAAATCATTGTTTCTTGCCCTTTTAAAAATCAACTGGCTAACTTCATAATTATTGGGAAAAACTAGTTCATTATCAAATCATATATTCATTGTACAATAATCCTTGCTAAACCAATTTGAGAAATATACTGTAATTGCTCTTTCTTTGCCCTATTTTAAATTTTAAAATGAATCTGTCAGAATAGTATAATGAATATTGAATATGGTCTAAAATCAATTCTGTTTTGAAACACATTGCTCTAGTAAAAACATCTGCTCATACTGCTGTTTCCTTGGGTATAGAACTAAATTGAAGCAGCTAAACCTATGAAAACTAAACTCCTCTAAATGGAATAGTTCCCTTTCTCTTATTGCAAAACTAGCAAAGATTGGAATTGTTTTACATATTTCACACTCAGCCCTGAGATGTAAGATCTTGCATTTTAGCAAATTCTTAAATACCAGACTAACAAACACTTATTCTATCTCTACCCCATTATATGTGTGAAAGACAATTTGAGTAAAGAAGTGACCTTTTATTAATCTATGGAATTCCTTGGATCAATCAACATCAAGCAGCTATTTTATTTAATGAAGGGAATATAATTTTTAACTGTGTATGTATTTTGGAAGGTGGAAGGCATTGACTAATAAAACAATGAGCCTCCAAAATTATCTAGGCACTATAATGTAAAATTTTATATCCATTAAAAACTATGAATGCATTTATCAAAAATTACTTTATTTCATCAGATATTTATTGCATTTCTATTCTCTTCAAAATATTTGACAAAACAAAGTTGGGGGGAATTATTCTGTCTTCAAAAAGCTACTAAATCTCAAAGAAGTTCATTCATATTTAATAGTAGAAAAGAAGATATCTGAATTGATGTAAGAAATTTGAGGAACTTGCAATCACTTTGAGCATTGAGTATTGAAATATGTGGGAAATATCGTTGTTAAGTTTGTGGACTTAATATATCAAGGTTAGATGGTTACTTGATACACCTAGTAGGGAATAGGGTCAGCAGGCCCTTTTAGGCCCAAAAAGTTATCTGACTCTTAGACAAAGGTTCAGAAACATCAAATATAGGGTTTATTATTATTCAAAAAAAGGAGGATGGGAGAACTAGGAATAAAGGAATATCTAACTATGAATTCTGGATGCTCCCCCCTCCCCTTTTTCTACGGGTTCTATAAAGAACCATCTTCAAAGTCTTCTGGCTGACTATGTCTACACTCTCTGTCTATAAAAATCCAATATATAGCTACCTGATCTAATTAATTCTCACAAATAATGTTTAGATACATCTATACTTGATCAGAGTAGCAGCTTTGAACTCATGTTGAGTTCACCCTTTTTGGTATGGGACCAAGATGGCTTCAGGCCTTTACTACAAATAGGTTCACTGGCTTGCTGGCAGTTGTCTTCACAGATGTCAGGAAACATGCTCAGGACTCAGAAACACAGTTGGATGATAAACTGGGAGACAGAGTTGGTAGAATCTCAACCACAGGATATTAGGACAGCAGGAATGGTAGCTTTGGCTCAGTTGGGAACAGGTAGGCAAACTCCCTCATGCCTCAGAGAGAAATAAGCCAGAGGAAGTTACCTCTCCAAGCTCTCCCAAGGACAGGAACCAATCACTCTCAACTGTCCCAGTGTGTCTCTCTTAAATCTTCCCCACACTCTAGAATAAGGTGCTTGTAGTTCCATGGCATGTGGCAAGTCTTCTTTGAAAACATTTGCATCTGCTCTTCATTTTCAAAGCTTTTCTTTCCTTTTCATCATTGTGGTATTCAGGATGGCTACAAAGGGTAAGTGGCACATAAGGTGAACATCAAAGTTAGAAAAGAATTTCAATACAAAAAAAAAAGAGGAGTCCATGTTTATTGAAAAGGAGAATTGTCTAATTATATTCAGAGAGGCAAAAGAAGGTAGAATGAGATTATGTAACTTAATAGTCTAATTTGGACATTAAGGGAAAATAAATCAATTAAGACCACAAAAGGTAGATTGAGAGAAGGCCTTGGAAAGTCTTCAACATAGGGCTAAGGTAATTGTGTTTATTCTGATGGTGGTCCCTTAGAAATAACCAATATTTTTTATTGTATCAGTTTGTTTTTGCTTTCCTGGAATGGCAAAATTATTTAGGGGATCTATGGGAAGGATAAATATATAGGAGAGACAATAAAGGCAAGGATACAAGTTAGGTTTATTATTAGAGTAGTATAGAAAAAGATCAGGAGGAATTAGTAAGTATCACAATAGGTTTAGCAGAAAAAAAAGAAAACACATGGAAGAAATGAAAGAATTAGGGTCAATTAATTCATAATGTCATACATTTGTAACTGAGAAGGAGCTTAAGAATTATATATAATGTATATGTACATATATATCATAATATCAGTCTTGATCTATCTATATATTAACCTCTTATCAAATGAAATGTTAGTTAAAAATTACATACGATAACCTGTTTTTAATTGTCTATTATTTACATATTATAGATGGAACAATAGACTCAAAAAAAATGTAAATGTTTTGGGCAAAGTCATAAAGTAAGTAGAACTTGAGCTGAAATCCAGATCCAAATCTTTTCTTCCCAAATTCATTGCCCTTTCTCTCATATAACACTGTATCCTTGGGACATGATTAATTGTAGTGACCAAGGGAAGGATGTCCTCAAAATTTTCAACCTTAATGACTCTATGAAACATGGTACTAATAACAGAAAGAGGGAAGTATAGAGAAGTGGTTGAATAAAAGAGGGGGAATAAAAGGGATGGACTAATGTGGTAAATATTGAGTTTGAAGTATTTATTTACATGTTATCAAAATAGAGATATCTGGAGGGAATTTCAGTACAAAGTTTAGAATGAGAGATTAAAAGTTGAATAAGACAATAAGAGAATACCTGACAATAGGAAATGGATTTTTGGACAATTGATTCATATAGAGGATCCTTGGAGGGATATAATGTATTGCCTGATAAACTACAAATCTAATCCAAAGTATTTTTAACTAAAAAAGATGGAAGAGGGAGGAAATTGTTCAATGTACATCCACAAAGGGGGAAGCACAGAGGGACCGAATAGTATGACATGAAATACACAGAATGTCAGGGGACAAAAAAAATGAACAAGGAGAAGCCATTACCTAAAATGTCAATATACAAAATAAAACCAATATTTTAGGAATCACATTTGATCTAATCGATGAAACTTAAGATAAGACATATGATCAATAAGATTTTCCTTATTCAAAGTGGGGATTTATGTGGGTATAGAGGTAGCATAATGAAGTAAGAAAACAATTTTAGGTGAAGCAATACAAAAACTGATGGTAAGAGAAAGGAAAGTAGAGAGCATTTGAGTGAAAAATGAGAGGGAAAATAGCAATGTTTTTGTTAACTGAGAAACTAACAAAAGGAGAAAACAGAGTTTAGAAGTTTAGAAAGAAAAAGAGGTCCTAAAATGGGGACAGAAATATGAAAGAGTAGTGATTAATGGTAACTTGGCAAAGACACTGGAGTTGTTTGGCATTTCCTTTTTTTAGTGGATTAAGGCAAAAATAAAAAAGGTCATAAAGAATTGTAAAGGATTGAAGTGACTATTTTATAATATAAAGTGGTACCTTGATACACAAGTCCCTTAAGTCATCAGAAATTTGAGATATAAGAAGTCACAGTCATCATTTTTTTTGCTTTAAGTCATGAAGATATATTTGAATTATGAGCTCCCACCACCCTACACTAGATAGGCTGCCAAAATTTTGTTTTCACTAGGTACATGAAGTTGTCTTGTTTAGTTCAGTGTTTATCTGGCCTTGTGAGCATCTGAAACGAATTTCATTTGCTTGACATTGAAGACCGCATCAAGAAGCACAGCAAAGAAGTAAAGATGGAGGAATTGAAGGAGTCACAGCAGCAGTAGCAGCATATGGAGGTTTTGTAGGAAATTACCTAATGGGGAGGAGCCCAAGGTGGATGAGGTAATCAGTACAAGTGAGTTTAAAGAAATGTTGAAGATTTAGGGGAAAAAATTAACAGTTTATTGAAGACACATCCAGAAAAGGTTGCAACAGGTCTTACATTGGAGCTGTGTAACAACACTTGTTCGCACATTATTAAAGCCTTCTTAAAGGGAGGAAGAAACAAACTTCTATGGAAAAGTTTTAGGGGGCCAACTTGGATTAAATACATTTCCATTCATTTAAATGAGGAAGTTTGATTAGACACACAAGCAAATTGAGTTACAAGCTTGGCCATGTAATGAATTAAACTTGTGTGTCAAGTTACCACTGCAGTTTGATATCTATTATAGCTAAGCCACCTTCTTTCATATTTTCTTTATTAATTCCTTGATGTTCTAGATCTTTTGTTCTTCCAGATGAATTTTGATATAATTTTTACTGTCTTTGAGATAATTTTGAGGTAGCTTGATTAGTATGGTACTGAATATATGAATTAATTTGGGAGAATTATAATTATTATTATAATGGCTTGACCTACACTTGAGCAATTGATGTTTTTTTTTTCCAATTTTTTAGATCTGATTTCATTTGTGTGACAAGATTTTTGCAGTTCTTGATAATATACTTGCTATATTTGTCTTGGCAAGTAGATTCCCAGGTATTGTGTATCATTTACAGCCATTTTAAATGTAAATTTTTTTATCTCATACTAGAGATATTTATTAATAATATAGAGAAATACTGAAATTTTGTGGATTTATTTTAGATCTTTCAACTTTGCTAAAGTTATTGTTTTAATTATTTGTTTATTGCCTATTGTGTGTTTTAAAATTAATAATCAAGAACTAAATATTATATTTTATAAAAAATTTATTAATAACTAAAACAAATAAACTGCCTCACTTCAGCCCAGTTGCAGGTCCAAGGGGGTGGGGGGGTTACAGACACTTAAATACAATCACACGAAATGTGGTGACACAAGAAAAATGGAATTTTGGGAAATACTAAAGGACTTCGGGGGAATTAAGTCCAAAGGTTCGAAATTTCCATTTATACCTATCCCCCTGTGATCCTATTGGGAAACTAATTTCCCCAAAAGGATCGTGAAAACATAATCAACTTAAAAATTGCAATAATTTGTGGATAAAAGGAAAAGAGAACAAAACCAATGATTACTACATTGACAAAAATCCAATTTGGGGGCAGTCCCCTTTGGCATAAGAGTATACATTCAAAACAAAAGTATTTCATCCCCCCACCCCCATAGTTCAATTCACATCCCAAAGTTCACTCTGGATCTTCTAGTGCAACATGTGGTCTCTACAGGCATCTATCTTCATGGTGCATTCTGGATTCTGGGAGGTATCAAGTTTCTTATCCTAAAATTGCTCAAATTTAAATCAAAGTTTACAACAATACCTTGGCCCCCCTGAGGTGAACAATAACAAACACAGGGATCACTCAGGGGTTCATGACTGAGTTATAAGGTATATGAACCAATTTGCAAAAGAAAATAAAAAAACATGAAAAAATCCAAATAAAAGAGAAAAATAACTTGTGGATATAATAAAAGATATAAAAGTCTTATGTCTGAAAAAATCTATGTAAAGGAAAAACAAATCTATAACAGGTCCTTGAATCATGGCCCAATTAAAATGATTTAAGCTATTATGAATTTACCCAATTAGTAGCCAGGACTACAGAAAGTTTGCCACACCATGAAAGACAGAAAACAGACTACATTATAGGAGTCAAGTAGAAGCCAAATTTGAGATATTTGGTAGAATGTGGGACAAGGAAGACCTGCCTTTAACACAAGTTAAACAGCAGTGACCTTGAACCCCAAACAAGTTCAAGTCCTCTTCTCTTGGCTCAAAATTTTCATTAATCCCATCTGTATTGGTTGGTCTCTTTGACATTGTGCTCGATTGGCACTATTCAGTTTAACTTTGTGCTTCTTTGGCACTGTGCAATGGTTCTTTTTGTATTCTCTTGTCCTGGAATCAGACAGAATCATTAAGCAAAGTCCCATAATTTTTTAAACAATCAATGGTATCATTTTTATAGTCTAAAAAGCTTTTTGGGCATTCATTAATATTAGAACAAATGTATTTAAAACTTATATTACTGCAAAATAAAAGAAAATTAAAGAAAAATATTTTCAATACTGTTGACATGTGCTTCAAATACAAAAAAATACAAAAAGTAAAACTCAGATACTATATAGCACATACAACAAAAAACAATAATAAAAAAGTTTTAAAAATAAAAATATATAGCTTAAAATCAGTGCCACATTGTGTCAGCCATGTGTAAGTACAAATGATTTTCTGAATAAAATAGTAACACAATAGATAATAAACATTCAAAGAAAAACCAAAGTTCCAAAAATTCACAATACCCTAGTTAATTACAATAGCAAACAAACCCAATATCATATTTCACATAAGTTGCTTTATTGCATAAAAAACCTATGAACTGATAGATAGTTCTCACAATTTTTACAGATGGTATCAAATCTTTCAACCTTGACAAACATTTTTAAACAAAGTAAAACTCATTTAGGTCTAGAACATCATCAAGAAATCTAGATTACTCTGGTGGAAGTAAATTAAAATGAAGAGTTTTGCAGGAGCTCTTTTTTCAGTTTCCTGTTACATAGACAACCTTGGTAGGGACTTTTCTTTGTTTCTCTACCTTTAAAACAATATTATTTATAATCAGAAACCACTAGTTGCTAAAATTATTTCTGAAGTCCCCTTAGAATTACCATTTAAATTCTTAGTTCATGAAATCCTCAAAAGTTTGCACACAATTTAACCAGTTTTGTTGAAATCCATTCATCATCATCTATGTGACAATTAACAAAGGCAACATGTGATCTTAAATGGATCTAATGACAAGGATTTTGGGCAAGATGTTCATGGGCTTATACAGTGATATTTTGTTCTTCAGCAGAGGTAAAGGTACAAATTAAAGAAAAATATGAACAAAATATAGTAGCTCAAAATGATTCAGTATAACAGAAAGATATTGATTAAATTAAAACAGATAAATTAAAAAAATGTAAACCTTAAAACAATCAGTAAATACAATAATATAAACCAATGAGAAGGTGCAGACAGGCAGTGCAGTCAAAATCCTTTTCACCAATCCCAATAAATAGCCTTATTTATTATTATAGGAGGAGAATGTACTCAAAACAATTAGCAATAAGCTTCCAGATTTCTTTTAACATTTCCTTCCCCTCCCTTCATATTTATTATCCATTTAGATTTCATTTGTCAGAGATCTGAATTTCTTCATAAAAGCACAGGGCAGAATCTCCACTCTGCATGTTGAGAGGAGTTAGGAATTTTATAACTTTGTCAAAAATTTTCAGGTTGTTTTCTAGCATAATCAGCCTAGCTTATGGCATATTCCTGAGGAGAAGGCAATAAAGTGGGAAATCTCAAATTAAAATAAAAAGTCTCAAGATAATTATTAAGCAAATCCAATGTGCACATTTTAGCTCTACCAACTCAAAGAATTGTTTCAGAATTTCAAGCATGCTTTGCAATAGCATTTTTCCTGAAAGATGCTGAATGGAGTTTGTTTAAAAAGTAAACAGAAAGAAGCAAAATTGTGTGTGTGTGTGTGTGTGTGAGTGTGTGTGTGTGTGTGTGTGTGAGTGTGTGTGTGTGTGTGAGAGAGAGAGAGAGAGAGAGAGAGAGGGAGAGAGAGAGAGAAAAAACAATAGCATATTTGCATATGAAAGAAAAATATTTCTCCTTGGTGTTTTGGGTCAAGAGAAAGAAGGAAAAAAAAACAGGCTTAGTCCCCAAAACTGACTTTACATCTACTGATTTGGAACTAACTACCCTTCCTGTGAAAAACCTTTAGTAGCAGCCTTCTAAACTAGGAGTCCAGGATCAGTATTAAAAAAAAAATCTGGTTGAAAATTAAAAGCTGTGGGTTTTTTTTCTCCACATAAAAAATGGCTATGACAGGCTAGAAACACACACATGGAGTATGGAAAGGGATTGGGATGGAAAGATTTTTTATATATCACCGTCTGTGGAAAAAAAAATGGCTGGGATTGGCAAGCTCTTGTGGTGTGTCTGGTCTCGGCAAGAGGAGGATCCAAACTGGGTACAGAGTGGTGAGGAATGCTGGCCAAGCAGATGGACAGGAGAAACAGAAGGCAGCAGCAGGCAGCAGGGCAGGGCAGGAGCACAGTCACACCCCACCACCAGACCCTCATGGTGGGCAGCTACAAGGAAAATTTAATATCTTAACTGTAAGGCTATCTGCTCAAAAGTATTTGAGAATTCATAATCTATTTTTGGTAAGCCAAAATGTGGGTTTTTTAATTAATAATTAAGTATTATATTTTATAAAGTTTTATTAATAATAACTAAAACAAAAGGACTGCCTGACTTCAGCCCAGCCACTTGTCCAAGAAAGAGAGAAAGAGAGAGAGAGAGAGAGAGAGAGAGAGAGAGAGACAGAGACAGAGACTGAGAGAGACAGAGAGACAGAGAGAGACAGAGAGAGAGAGGAGTTACAGCCACTTAAATACAATCACATTTATAAAATGTGGGAATGCAGGAAAATTGAATTTTGGGAAATACTAAGGGACTTCTGGGGGATGAAGTCCAAAGGCTCAAAATCTCCATTTATACAGTATTTAAATTATTTCAATTTCTTTTTCTTATTTTAATAGCTAGCATTTATAGTGTAATATTCAATAATAATGGTGATAATGTACATCCTTATTTCACTTCTGATCTTATGGGAATGCTTCTAGTTTATTACTATTACATATAATGTATCTTGATCTTTTAAAATAGATGCTAGTTATCCTTTTGGGAAATGTCTCAATTATTTCAATGTGTCCCCATGTTTTAAATAGGAATAGGTGCTTTATTTTGTCAAAAGTTTGTTCTGTACCTGATGAAATAAAAATATGGTTCCTGTTAGTGTGGTTATTGATGTGTACAATTATGCTGATATTTTCCCTAATATTGAATCATGCTGTATTCCTGGTATAAAACCTGTTTGGAGTATATGATACTTGGGATACATTGCTATAATCTTGTTAGCATTTTGTTTAACATTTTTGCATCAATATTTGTTAGGGATATTGGTCTATGGATTTCTTTCACTTTTTTTGTTCTTCCTGATTTAGATATCAACACCATATTACTTGGTAAAGTAAGGTTATATTCTATTGAGTCATTGTATATGACTTTAATTAAAATTTCCTAAGAATGATAAGGGATCACTTCTTATGCTTCCTTTAGGGTAAATATTTGCTGATGTAAGCTATTCTAAGAATGAATTGATTAACCCTCATTCTTGGGAGGAACAAATTATTATAGGAGTCATACCATGTATCTGAGATTAAAACAAGAGACTTTACAGCAGATAATTTTTTTAACAATTAATGTGATTTAAGCACAATAAGTTTCAAATGTCATTTAAGTTTCCCAATTTATTTCATTCACAGGTATGTACATAGAATGCATCAGGACAAAAACATCTTAAAGAAGTGGAACTGATATTCTACAGATATATTTATGAGGCAAAAAAACTTTAAACAGAGAGAGAATTATTTTATTTTAGAAATGAAGTGTCTTTGTGCATTCATTCCTTGATTCATTCACTCATTTGTTCATTATCAAGTATTTAAGCCCACAATGTATAAAATTTTGCATTAGATGTTATAGTGGAAATATAAATCTGAAGCATAACTTCGGTAATAAATATAAAGACTTTTAAAGGTGTACTATAGAACTGGGAAAAGAATGAATATCCTAGCTCAAATGTACTCATGAAAGTCAGTTAAATTTTAAATGTGAGGATATAAACTGTGGAAATCAGCAAGATTTTATTTGTTATTGCATTGATTATCTAAATGTAGGTAACTGATCAAAGAGATGTT
The DNA here is from genome assembly GCF_027887165.1 of Monodelphis domestica. Lineage (NCBI taxonomy): Eukaryota > Metazoa > Chordata > Mammalia > Didelphimorphia > Didelphidae > Monodelphis > Monodelphis domestica. Next base: position 119,833,907 of record NC_077234.1, on the reverse strand, counting down.
AATAATGAAGATTAAACTTAAAGATATTCTATGTGTTCTTTTTTCAGGATAGCTAATTGTCGACATTTACTAGTACATCTCTGCCCATGCAACTTTTTTTCCCTTCTCTTCTAAGATTAGACATGTGAGAGAATACACTTTGTTTCCCACCTTCAAAGGAAATAAAGTTCATTGAATATTTAACTTTTGTGCCCTTTTAAAAATTCTGGTTATTGAAAGTCATTGAAAAGCAACCTAATTTCCAACAACTAAATGTACCTGTCACCATGAAATGCATACATCTTTTTTCTACTAACAAGATTTATGTTTTACAGTGATAGTATATTGCAATCATTTTATAAATTTCTCTATTCTAAATTCTCCCACTTACGCCACTTTATTTCTTATGTCTTAGGGAAATGTGATAAAAAGAAGTTCATTGTATAATCGCTTGCAGCTGTGAGTAACAGAGTGTGTGATCAGCTCCTTATAATTGTGATCTTTTAAATATTTGCACCTGCAAACATTTGGAGCGTATCATCCTGATGTGTCTTTCAAAAGTCAAGGAAACAAATGTACTTTGCATGTGCAGGATTCTATTTCTGAATAAAATACACAACTATGTAATTTCAAAAGCAAATATTTTCAAACACAGCTAGGATACTTCTCTTCATCTGAGATTTGAATAAGTGCCTTATTTGACATCTTAAACCAAACATATCTTTGAATATGTTCTTAAGAGAAACATAATCAGAAGCTGGAAGGGTCACAAACTATATTTCAGTAATTTGGATGAAATGGAGATTTAAGAGAATATCTCAAGTTATTCTGAATTATGTAAATATGAAGGTTGAAAAATAGGTATTTTTTCTATGAAGACTTGGGTAGAGACTGAGAAGGCCTTTTCTTACTTATTTCAGGAAGATTCAACATGAAGGAAGAACTTCTTTGGACAAGGAGATGACTTTGTAGCTGGGGAACAGAGTGAGCAGAATTGATGAAGTTAAATTGTATTGAATTTTTGTATAAGTCTTTAATTATAACTTCCTAAGGATGATAAAGGAAGCACATATAGATACTTCCTATAGGATGAGTATTTGCTGATTTAAGTTATTCTAAATATTAATTGATCGGCTCTCGTTATTGAGAGAAATAAATTGTCAGAGGAGCCATCCCTTTTGTCTTGGATTATAAAAAAGACTTTAAAACTATCTTTTTTTCCCTTTTCTTCCTTTATTCTTGAGAGGTCCTAACTGCAGCAGAATTTTAAAAGGGTCATATTCATTGACAAGACAGTGTACTCCTCCCAGGAATTATTAATAGATATCCTGGGGCATGGACTTCATACATTTGAGACTACAGAAAAGGAGGAGACAATTGCAACAAACTAGGTATATTAAATCCTCCCTTTTTCTGCCCTAGAAGTGATAGCCTATGACCTAAGGAGATTGCAGTACCTGAAGCTCTATTGGTAGGGCTTTGAAAATTCCTGAAGAAGTCCATAGGAGAAGCAAAACATGGTCTCAGAAAAATGAGCCCAAACTTCTCTATTAGCAATGATCCAGGACAATTTTGAGGGACTTAGGAGAAAGAATGCTAACCACATCCGGAGAAAGAACTGTGGGAGTAGAAACCCAGAAAAGGAACAATTGCTTGATCACATGATTTGATGGGGATATGATTGTGGATGTAGACTCTAAACAATTACTCTAGTGCAAATATTAATAATTTAAAATAGGTCTTGATGAATGACACACGTAAAACCCAGTGGAATTGCTCATTGGCTATTGAGGCAGTTGGGAGGAGGGAAGGGAAAGAACATGAATCATGTAACCATAGAAAAATATTATGATAAATTAATTAAATAAATACACTTAATTAAAAAAAAGAAAAATGAACCCAAGGGAAGACTTCTTCCATATGTCATTTCAGAATCTCACCTTGATAGTTAAAGGAGAGGGTTTTCTTTGATAGCACAATCCCTTGGACAGATCTTATTTTTAGGGACTCAATTTTTTAGAGTCAATTCCAAGTTTAGAAGTTCAAGGATCTAGTATTCTCTCAATAGAATGGGAATTTACTTATTTTCAGAGAAGTGGCTCCTGCTCCCAACTGCAATAAAGATCTAAAGTCATGGTATGAGGAAGAAATGACATGAACTTGACATTCTGCCATTACTTTGATTGATTTGAATAGTCATTTTTCAATGGTAAAAGGAGAGGGGTGTTTCCTATATAGTAACTTGAACTATGTTTACTTTCTGGAAGAATCTGAACATTCAGATGATCTCTATGGAATGAAAGTAATAAGATATCAGGGTTCCAAGAATATTTCCTCTCATATCTAATACAAACAAAAAGATGATGTTTCTTAAGAGTCTTGAGGAATTGAGAACCATATAAAAATGGAACTTAACCCAAAGGGAGAAGAATTTTGTTGATTATTTATGGGATATTATAGCCCTTGAAGTATTTTCTATATTTATTCATAGATTCCTGTGCACATGTTCTATATATTCTGTGTGATGGTATGAAAACTGATCTTTACCAGACAAAAAAAGAAATTTTAACTGTCAGCACTTCTACAAAAGTTCAAGATTCTTTTATAACATTGGAAAGAGGAAAAGAAGCAATACTGAGATTTTGGAGAACAAATTTTAACTTCAGACAAAATGAGGCAAAGAGAAATATTCTGCATATAACTCTTATGCCAAGTTTATTTCATTTTAATTGCCTTTTGATAATCCTGAATTATGCCAACATTCCTTACTTGCCACTGGACCCTTTAATATAACTATGTTGAGAGAATATTTTCCTTTCAGCATTAATACTGGTCATAACCATTTAGCTAAGTCCAGAACACTCTTGTATAATTCTATAAATCATTGGGTTTTGAGTCTTGCAGACATGTTTTAGCATTTGGGGATGCAAAAAGATCATCCACATAGTGCACTATCTTGCTTTGCTTGAACTTAATGGATTCTAGATCTCTCTCTAAGAGTTGGTATGTTTCTGGTCAAGTTTTTTACATGAATCATATTCCTTAGGTTGATGGTGTGTAGCAAAAAGTCCAATGGTATTCTTTGCATCAACAATCCTAGGGCTTCTCAGTTCTTTCAGCCTATCTTGTATCTCTGTCAGATAGGCGTATAATTGGCATTCTCCTCCTAGCATGGAAATGTAAGATAGTTTTGTTGTCCTGCTAGGCCAAAGAATCTAACCAAAAATATCTCATATGGAGATATATGCAGATCTCCTCTGGGCTTCATTCTAAGATGGAATAGTAGAAGTGGGAGAACTATTCACTTTAAGGTGTGTTTGTGCACATAATTTTACCACTGCAGTTTTTAATTCTCTGTTCATTCTCTTGACCTATTCTGAACGTTCTAGGTAATAGATTGCATGTAAATTCCCCTTTATACCCAGATTTTGATGGATTTCTTGCAAGATCTTAGATGTAAAGTGAGTTCTTCTATCTGAGTCAATACTGTTTGGAATGCCATTTCTGGGGATTATTTCCTTCATTTGTGTCTTCACCAAAAAGGCTATGTTATTCTTTTTAACCGGATATGCCTCTGTCTGGGCTAATCTGTATACAATTACTAAAGCATACTTATATCATCTGTCACTAGGCACATTGATGTAATCTATATGAAAGCAATCAGAGGGTGTGAAAGATAGTAGTCTACCCCCTAATGCCTTGATTTTGAAATGACCTTAGTTGAATTATCTGCAAAGATCACCTGCCTGACATACTGTTATTGCATGTGTAAATATCCCTGGAGCAACCTAAAATCAGTTTATTTCATCTAACAATGCCTTAACCCCATAATGTCCTCTGGAGTGTATGACATTGCAGAGATATTGGTATAACATCTTGGGTAGAATGGGTTTCCCTCCTTCTGCTATCCAGATTCCATTTACTAATTTTGGTCCCAATTGTTGTTTCCATTTCTGAACCTCCCCAATGTTGTAAGTTTGTGTGATATTGTGCTTTTCAACTAGAGAGAAGTTCAGCACATGTATGGGACCCAGTGCATATTTTTCTGTTATATTGACTCTCTTGTTGCCCTTGGATATCTTATCTTTGCCAAAGGAGTAAGCTGTACAATGCATAATCACTACTTCTCTAGGCAAAAGCACTACTTTGAAGAGTTGAGATATAAGACTTCCATATGCAATTTTCTTTCAGCAGGTGTAATGAACCCCCTATTCTTCCATATATCTCCAGTCCCATTCAAAATAGAGAATGCATGCTTTGAGTCACAAAAAAAATATTGATTCTTTTCTCTTTTCCAAGATGAGAGTCATGGTAAGAGCTTTGAGTTCTGCTCCTTGAGCACTGTCATGGCTAGCCATGGAAGCATGTCAGAGCATCTCACCTTGTGTGACCACAGATGCACCTGTAACTCTTTTGCCCCTGTGTGTGTAAGGGGATCCATCTGAAAATAACTCTAAGTCAGGATTGATGAGGGGAGAGTCTTTTAAATCATGTCTGGAATTCTGTACAATGTCTATTATTTGTGTAGAATCATGTAATTGTTCCTCTCCTAAGGGCAAATCAGGGATCAGTGCTTTGGGGCTTAATGGTGCACACTGATGTAAAGACAGATTTTCATTTCCTAATAATATGACCTCATACTGGGATAATCTTGCATGTGTAAATGCTTTCATGTCACTCATCATTAACAGTTTTTCAATTTGATGGGCAGAGTGAACATGTAATCTGCATCTCAGCACTAAGTCATTTGCCTTTTTAACCATCATAGCAGCAGCAGCTATGCTTCTGAGACAATGGACCATGCCCTGGGCTACTGGGTCTAGAATGGTACTATAGTAAATCATTGATCTCATCTGCAGTCCAAAGTTCTGGGCTAGGACTCCTTTGCTTCATGGACAAATAGGTGTTAATCTTTTGAATAGTCCTGGATTCCCAATGCTGGAGAATATAAAATTGCTTGCTTCAGCTGTGACAAAGGATGCAAGTGTTTCTTTGTAAATTGCAGGGGTTCTTCTACCTCATTCTTTGTTAAATCAGTGAGACATTTGGAGATGTTGGATTAACCTATGACCCACTGCCTTGAGAAACCACAAATCCCTAGATTAGAGCTTTATAATCTTAATCTACACATAAGGTTCTTGAGTGTGATGTTCCTGCAGGACTGGTACCATAGGATCCAATTGTTTTATTTTCCCTAAGTCCTCTACCAGCTCTTGCCCATTAATATGCTGTAACTCTGTGTATTCTTTTGATAAGTCTGACTCCCCTTCTATTAGTTTCTGATTCTCTACCCCATTTTGTGAAATTTTGATGGTTTGATTATCTCCCCTAGGATTTTCAGCTTGAGAGTCTGCCTCAAGTATAGTGTGACAGCCTTCAGAATCTTGGTCAGAGAGTACCCCTGCTTTTAGCCTCTTAGAATTTTCAGACTCTGGGCTGCCCAGAGATTGCTTGGCTGTTAACTTTTTACTTTTTTCTGTCTTAACCATCTTTTCAGAGTATATTGAAGTTTCTGGTTCAAGGGAGAGCTTATTATTATGGAATAGATTTTGAACTGGGCTTTTCCCTTTCCAGTATTCCTTCTCATTTGGTTTGTTTGTGATTATTGATTTCTAAGTGATGTGGATAAAAATCTTTTGCTTTTGGGTCTAAGGTTGTTTTGTTTACACTCTTCTTTAGTTTCTCTTGTTGTTCCTTGATTGTTAAGGTATATCTCTGCCCTTTAGCCTGTGGGGTTATGAATGTTTGTGTAGTAGGAGTTGCTATTTTAAATTCTTCTTGTACTGTCTCATAATTTTTGTTGGTTACTTTGTCATTGGAGTTTAGAGAATCCATGTAATGTTCCTTTGCTGTTTTTGTTATTTTGTGATGCTGTTTGTGACTAGAGGATTTGTTAAAATTCTTTGTGCTCTCCAATCCCAACCCATATTTGGGGAGGAAATATAGTTCTCCTTCCCAAAGCTTTTGGTCCCTCTCCCTGAATATTAAGAGCAGGCAATAGATACATAGAAACATATTTATGTTGAGGAACACCCAAAGGGTAAGGTAAGTGAGATTGAGGGACAAGGTATTGGGAAAGTGGAAATAGGAAGTCCCTAACACTTAAAAATAAAATTGAAGCCCTTTCCCCAAATCCTACAAGGTCAGGCTTTGCCTGCCTGATCCTCTGGCATCAATTGTGAGAGCTGTCCTGACTTCTAACTTTCCTTGTTATGATTTGCAGTTCAGGAACAGCTTTGGAGGGATGGAGAGGAAATCTTCCTGAGGTGCATATCTTTATATCAAAAGTCCTATCCACTCCTGTTGTCTTCTGCTGGATTCAGGGGGTCTAGATTCACAGAAGGAATGACCAGGGCTCTGAGCTACTTTTGAAGCAACTTTTCTGAAGGGCTTCTCAAAAAGAAGTGAAGTTATCTGCTTGGAACTTCTTAGCTCTTCTCTATTCTTTCACTGGAATTTTCTGTTCTTCTTGCCCTATCCCTGCTTTTCTTGTTCCTCTGGCAGACTGAGTCAAAGCTTCCTCTCTTATGAGCATTAATACTGGTTATAACCCTTTAGCTAAGTCCAGAACACCCTTTTTTCCTTACATGATATGGAAAATGATTAGCAAGATATCCAGTCATATGTCCCTACACAATGGGATCTAAAAGAACTTTTGAATATACTTTACCCATCAATAATCAAACTAACAGAAATTACATAATTATCTCAATAGATGCAGAAAAAAATCATTGATAAAATACAACACCAATTCCTAATAAAAACACCAGGAAACATAGATATAAATGATTTTCCTTAAAATGATAAGCAGTATCTATCTAAAACCATGAAGAAGTATCATCTGAAATGGAGATAAGCTAGAAGCTTCCCAAATAAGATGAAGGTTGAAGCAAGGATACCCATTATCACCATTATTATTCAATTTTTATACTAGAAATGACAGCATCATTAATAAGAGAAGAAAAAGAAATTGTAAGATTAAGTAGACAATGAGGAAATAAAACTATCACTCTAAGAAAAAACTGCTGGGAAAACAGGAAAACAGTATGACAAAAACTAGGTACATCACAGTATCTTACACATACAAGATAAGATTTAAATGATTATAAGACTGAGATATGAATGGTAATACCACTAGGAAATTAGAGCATAGTCTAATTTACCTGCCAGATAATGGAGAAAGCAAGAATTAAAAAAAAAAACAAGAGAAAGAAAACATTATAAGATGTAAAATGAATAATTTTGATTATATTAAATTAAAAAAAAAACCATTGTCCTAAGGATTAGAAGGGAAGCAACAAACCAGGACATTTTTTTATAGAAAACTTCTTTGCTAAAGACCTGATTTCTTGAACATATGGAGAACTAAGTCAAGCTTAAAGGAATATTTCATTACCGAATTAACAAATAGTTAAAGGAGATGAATAAGCAGTTTTTAGCTGAAGAAATCAAAGCTATCAATAATCATATGAAAAAAATTCTAAAACATTCTTGATTAAAGAAATGTAAATTAAAACAACTCTGAGGTACCATCTCACATTTAGCAGATTGGTCAATATGTCAGCAAAGGAAAATGATAAATGTTGTAGGAAATATGACATAATTGGGACACTAATACATTATTGGTGGAGTTGTGAATTGAACTAACCATTCTGAAGGGAAATTTAGAACTATACCCAAAGGCTATAAAACTGTTTATTCTCTTTGATCAAGTAATACCAATTCTATGGTCTGTATCTCCAAGAGATTAAAAAAGGGGAGGGTTGAAACCACTTGACAAAAATATTTTTTGTAGCTCTGTTTGTGGTAGTAAATAATTTGAAATTGAAGGGATATCCATTAGTTGATGAATGACTGAACAAATTGGGGCATATGATGTTGATGGAATGCTATTGTGCTATAATAAATGATGAACATGATTTCAGAAAAAGCCAGAAAGATCTAAAGAAACTGATGCTGTATGAAATAAGTGGAATCAGGAGAACAATGGATATAGTTACAGCTATATTGTGGAATGATCAGTTATGAAAGATTTAGCTACTCTTAGATTCATATGATATCCACATCTAAAATAATATTTGATGGAGTTGAAATGTTGGTTAAAGCACATTATTTTCACTTTCATTTATTAGGTTTTTGGGGTTTTTTATGAACATTTTATTACAAAAATGATCAATATGTTTGCATAATAATATATGTATAACCCTGACTAAATTTCTTGCCATCATTGGGACAGAGAGAGACAGAGAATTTGGTTCTTGTAATTTTGGAAAATGTATGTTGAAAATTGGGACATAATTTTTTTTTTCAGTAAGAAAAGTTGACTAATATTTATTCATTCTAAACTATATTTTTAGATAAAACATGTAATTATTTTCTGGTGAAGTAAAGACATATAATTTATTCACCCTGAAACTGTAAGTACTGACAGGAGACAGTTAATATGTTTGTCAATATCACAATATTGTAAATAAAAATAAATGTGAATTTAGAATGTTTTTTTAATTTTAGTTTTTATGTTATTTATTTTTCAAAACCCTTATTTAAATTTTAATTTTTTTCTATTTTCTTTTTTCTAGTCTTATTAGTTCAATACTTCTTTTGCTTTTAGTTTTATTTGTTTCTCCTTTAATTTTTAGGATTTCCCATTTGGTTTTTATTTGGGGATTTTTAATTTGTTCTCTTTCTAATTTTTCAAGTTGAAAGTTCAATTCATTGATCTCTTCCTTCTCTATTTTTTTGGTATAGACACTCAGTCATATACATTTTCCCCTGAGCACTTCTTTGGCTATATCCAATAGATTTGGATATGTTGTTTCCTCATTGTCATTCTCTTCAATAAACTCAGTAATTGTTTCTGCAATTTGTTTTGTGACCCACCAGTTTTGAATAATTAGATTATTTGGTTTCCAATTAATTGTAAATTTGCCTCTCCCTGGATCCTAATTAATTTTCATTTTTATTTCATGACCTGTAGAAGTAGTACTTATTATTTATGCTTTTATGGATTTGTTTGGAATATTTCTATACTCTAGTACATGGCTGATCTTTGTATAAGTTCCATGTGTTGCTGAGAAGATATATTCTTTTTTATCACTGTTCAGTATCTCATGATATTTATTAACTAATTTTTTCTAACATTTCATCCATTCCCCTTATTTATTTCTTATTTAATTTTTGGTTCAATTTATCTAGTTCTGAAAGGGAAAGATTGAGGTTACCTACTAGTATGGTGCTACTATTTCCTCCTTAAGCTTCTTTACTTTCTTCTTTAGAAATCTAGATGGTATACCATTTGGTGCATAAATCTTTAGTAATTATATTACTTCATTGTTTATAGCACCCTTTAGCATAATGTAAGTTCCTTCCTTATCTCTTTTAATCAGATAAATTTCTACTTCAGCTTTCTCTGATATCATGATTGCTAACCCTCCTTTATATGACTTTACATGACACATAATAAATTTTGCTCCAAATTCTTACCTTGAATTTACCTGTGTCACTGTGCCTCAAATGTGTTTCTTGTAAACATATAGTAGGATTCTGGTAGTTAATCCATTCTACCATCTGCTTCCATTTAATGAGTGAGTTCATTCCATTCACATTCAGTATTATGATTACCAACTGTATATTGCCCCCATCATATTATCTGCTTTAAATCTTGCTCTGTTCCCTTTCTCTCTGTTCCTCCTCACTAGTATTTTGCTTCCCCCCAAAACCCCTTCCCTCCAATTATCTCCCTATTCCCTTCTCTTATTCCCCTTCTAATTCCTATGTGGGGTAAGATAGAATTCTATTCTACACTCTATATACCTGTTTTACCCTCTTGTGAAGATTGGATTTGGCTCTCCCCTGATTGTAACATGAAGGTACTTAGCTCTTTCTTAATTGTGAAAATTAAATTGTAATCCCCTTTCTATTTTTAGATATTAATCCCCCAAAATGTAAGGACAGTACTTGAAGTTGAGTATGCAGATCTACCTATGTTGGATTTTAACCACAAAAGGTACGAGCACTTATTTTAAACATTTAGTGGGATGCTTATGACCTATGTGTTAAAAAGTTGGCAGTCCTGGAGTGGAGCATTGGCTATGATGGTAGATGTAAAAATTTAGGGAAAGTGACGCAAGAGAAAAAGGACTTTAAAAGTGGAAACAGAAACACTTGGAGCAAAGAGAAATACTTAGAATGAAGAGAGACACTTGGAGTGAAGAGACACACTTGAAGGAGAGACACTTAAGAGTGGAACCTCCTGTAAGAAGCAGTTTTACTGGACTTGAGACTGATAAAGAATCTGCTGATTGAACTGACATGTGGTAAATGTAAAGACTGACTTTAGTAATTCATTTTTGGGATTTAGTAATTAAATCCCTGGCAACCAATTAAATATATTCAGTCCAATCATAAATTTAACCCTCTCTGAGTTCCTTATGATGAGAGTAATGTCTAAACATTGCCCATCACCACCCTTATTCTCCCCTATATATATAATGATTTTTTTACAAATCTTAATTTTATATAATTTACCTCATTCTATCTCTCCCTGCCTTTTTCTCTCAGTGCATCCTTCTCTTTCAGCCATTAATTGAATTTTACATATCATACATATAGTTCCATATCATCACATTTACATATATATATATATATATATATATATATATCATATCATCTTAATCAGCTTACTTCTATAACCTCTTTCTGAGTAAATTCCTTCTATCTTATCTACTACTAAGAGTAATTTTTGAGAATTATAGAAATTCTTTTTCCATGTAGACATATAATCATTTTGAACCTGATGAGTCTCTCAGCATTATTCTGTCATTGTACTGGTTTTAGTAGTAAATACTTTCACATCTGATTATTCCACAATATTGTTGTTACTGTGTATAACATGTTTCTTATTCTGCTTATTTCACTCTGCATTAATTCATGCAGTTCTTTCCAGATCTTCCAGAAATCATCCTGTTCATCATTCCTAATAGCTCAATAGTAATCCATCGCCATCAATATACCATGATTTGTTCAGCCATTCCCTAGTTGAGGGACATCCCTTTAGTTTCCAATTCTTGCTACCATAAAAAGAACAGCTATAAATATTTTCGTACAAAAAGATCCTTTGCCATTTTTTTAATCTCTTTGAGATACAGATATAGTAGTGTTATTACTGGATCAAAAGGTATACATTCTTTTATAGTCCTTTAGGCATAATTCCAAATTGCCCTCCAGAATGATTAAATCAATTCACAACTCCACAGCAATACATTAGTGCCCCAATTTTGCTACATTCCCTGCAACATTTGTTATTTTCACTTACTATCATATTGGTCAATCTGATAGATGTAAGGCAATACTTCAGAGTTGCTTTAATTTTATTTCTGTAATCAATAGGAAATTAGAATATTTTTTCATATGATTATTGATAGCTTTGATTTTGTCACCCAAAAACTTCCAATTAATATCCTTTGATGATTTATCAATTGGTGAATGACTTGGATACTTATAAATTTGATTTAGTTCTTTATACATATGAGAAATTAGACTTTTAATAAAGATTTTTTTTTATAATTTTCCCAGTTTGTTGCCTCCCTTCTAATCATGGTTACATTGGTTTTGTTTGTAGAGAACCTTTTAAATTTAATACAACATAATCAAATTTATTCATTTTACATTGTGTAATCTCTTCTCTATAGATGTTACCCCAATTTACTTAAAACATCACTCTTTATGTTAAAATTATATACTCATTTTGTCCTTATCTTAGTATTATAAGGGTTATATTAAGGAGTTCAAAAAAGTGAGGAGCAGTTTGCCTGAAACTTTGTTTAATTTAAGAAAGATTATTAATCTTAAACCCTATAAATATATCTAAAATTCCTAATACTACCCAAAATTTCCTAAAACTATCTCTGTCTTCTCAGGACACCAGGCACACCAGGCTTACTCTACTCTATTCTATCTGTGAATTATTCACTAACTCCCTAACTCCCTAAAATAATAGACAGCCACCACTCACTCACTCCTTCAATCAGTTTTCTATAGCAGCCCAATTGTCAGTAGCCAACTGCCAACAGATCCTTGCCTCCGAGACAGACCTCTTTCTCTCTAGAGAACCTAGAGGCAAAAGACCCTCAACTGTCAGCAGCTGCTTCCTTTATCCCCTCACTGACCAACTGTACCCCCTAACTTCCTGTTGGAGGATGGACTACTTTCTCTCCTCAGTTCTGGTCTCCGTGGTAATGGGATCTTCAGCTCTGGCTCACTGATCCTGTCAGTTCTTATCTACTTAGAAATTCTGCTCTACAACCCTTTAAGGAGACAGAGGAAGAGATTAAGAAAATCCCTTTAAGAATATAGACTTTAAGATCTAAACCTACTTTTTGTCATACATTTTTTTTCTAATTTTTCCCAGGAGTTTTTGTCAAATAGTGAGTTCTTTTCCCAAAATCTAGAATCTTTGGATTTAACAAACACTAAATTATTTAAGTCATTTACCCATAGGCTATTCCATTGATCTATACATTTATTTCTTAACCAGTACCAGATTATTTTGATGATTACCATTTCATACTATAGTTTAAGATCCAGTACAACCAGGCCACCATCCTTCACATTTTTTTGTTAGTTTCTCTGATATTCTTCACTTTTTGTTCTTATAGATCAATTTTCCTACTATTTTTTCTAATTCTATAAAATAGATTTTGTAGTTTGATTGGTGTGACACTGAATAAGTGAATTATTTTAGCTAGGATTGTTATTTTTATTATATTAGCTCAGCCTACCTATTAGCAATTGTTTTTTCCAATTGTTTAAATCTAATTTTATCATGAGAAGTAGTTTTTAATTGTCTTCTCATAACTCCTGGATTTTTCTTTACAAATTGAATCCTAAGCATTTTATATTGTCTGGGGATTTAAAATGGAGTTTCTCCTTCCATCTCTTACTGTCGAGTTTTGTTGGAAATATATAGAAATTCTGGTGATTTATGAGGGTTTATTTTGTATCCTACAACTTTGATGAAGTTATTAATTATATCAACTACTTTTTAATTAATTTTCTAGGATTCCCCTAGTATGCCATTATATAATATGTAAAAAGTGATTCTTATGTTTCCTCAGAGTCTACTTTAATTCCTTCAATTTTTTTTCTTCTCTAATAGCTACCATTTCTAGTATAATATTAAATAGTGATGGTTATAATGGGCATCCTTGATTCACTCCTGATCTTATTGGGAAGGCTTTTAACATATCCCCATTACTGATGATGTTCGCTGTTGGTTTTAAATAAATACTACATATTATTTTAAGGAAAGACCCTTTTATTCCTATGCTCTCTAGCTTCTTCTTTAGGAATGGGTGTTCTATTTTGACAAAGAGTTTTTCTGAAACTCCTGAGTTAATCATGTAATTTCTGTTAGTTTGATTTTTGATATGGTCAATTATGCTGATGGTTTCCCTAATATTAAACTAACTATGAATTTCTGGAATAAATTTCACTTGGTCATAGTGAATAATCTTTGTGATATATTGCTGTAATTTCTTCATGAGTATTTCACTTATAATTTTTGCATTAATAATAATTAAGGAAAATGATATGTAATTTTCATTCTCTGTTTTTGGTTTTCATGGATTAGCTATTAGCACCATATTTGTGTCATTAAAATAATTTGGTAGGACTCCTTTCTTATTTTGTAAAAAAAACTTGTAAATATTGAGAGTGACTGTTTTTTAATCTTTTGACAGAATTCACTTGTGAAGCCATATCGCTCTGGGGGTGTTTTCTGGGGAAGTCCATTGATGTCTTGTTCCAATTCTTCTTTCTGAAATGAAATTATTTAAGTATTCTATTTCCTCAATTTATGTTTTTGTAAATGTTTATCCATTTCACCTAGATTATCAGATTTATTGTCATGTTATTGGATGAAATATCTCCTAACAATTGTTTTAATCTCTTTTTCAATAGAGAACAAATAATCCTTTATATTTTTGATATTGGTAATTTGACTCTCTTTCTTTTTTTAAAATCAAATTAACTAATACTCTATTTTATTTGTTGTTGTTGTTTTTATATAACCAGCTCCAATAGTTCTATTACTTTAAGTTTTGTTAGTTTTTCCTTTGATTGTTATAATTTCTAATTTAGTCTTTAACTGCAGATTTTTAATTTATTTTTTCTAGGTTTTCTTAAAGTTGCATATACACTTCAGCGATGTGCTTTTTCTCTATTTTTTTTATATGAGCATTCATGGATATAAATTTTCCTTTGAATGCTATTTTGGCTATATCTCATAAATTTTGATATGCTGTGTCCTCATTGTAAATTTCTTCATTGAAATCTATAATTGTTTCTATGGTTTATTCATTGACCCACTGTACTACTTGTTTCTGAAAAGAAGATATTTTCTTTTTTATCCCTATTCAATTTTCTTCACATATCTATTAACTATAACTTTTTTTAAAATTCATTCAATTCCCTTACTTCTTTTTTATTTATTTTTTGGTTAGATTTTTCTAGTTCTGTTATAGGTGGGTTAAAAGGAAGAGTTAACCAAGGTGAGATCATGATTATAACTCATAATTTTTGTCTAATTTGAAACCCAACAGATTTTGCTCCAATCTCTTACCCTTAGTCTGTGTCTTTTTGCCTCAAATATGTTTCTTGTAAAAAATATATTGTTGGATTCTGATTTTTAATCCACTCTGCTCTCCACTTAGGTTTTATGGGTTAATTTATCCCATTTATGTTAACAGTCATGATAACACCTCTGTATTCCCCTCCATCTTGACTTCCCCTTTTAATCCTGTCCTTTATCTTTTCACTCATTCCCTCCACACCAGTGTTTTATTTTTAGTCACTCCACCACTGAAGCCTACTTTTTATTATTCTCTTCCCCCAAACCTATTTTATCCTCCTTCTACTTCTACTTCTCTTTAGGGTAAGATACCTCAATAAATCTGGATATTCTTCCCTCTATGGCCTAATTCTAGTGAGAGTTAGGTTTTTATCCCCATTTTCACCTCCACTCTAATTGTATTCCCTACCCCTGTACCTTTTATATGATATAATTTACCCCATTTTATTTCTCTTTCCACTTCTATTAATATAATCCTCTTTTTCACCCCTAGATTTTTTTCATATATCCTAAACAGCTAAATACCACACCCTCTTTCTACGTATACTTCTTCTAACTACTATCAAAGTGATAACAATTTTAAAAAGTATTTATTTATTTATTTAGAAAATTTTTACATGGTTACATGATTCATAATTTTTTCACACTTTTTTTCCTTTGCCTTTCTAGAGCAGGAAAGCAATTACACTGCTTTATATCTTTGTAATTGTTCAAAATATTTACTAAATTATTCATATTTGTAATATAATGATGTTTTAATACCCAAACCCCAACCATATCCCCACCATGCCATGTAATCTATCATATGTTTTTCTTCTGCATTTCTACTTCTATGGCTCTGTCTCTGGATGTGGATAATATTCTTTCTCAGAGGTTCCTCTGGATTGTCCTGGATCATTGCATTGGTACTAGTAGAAAAGTCTATTATATTCAATTGTGCCACAATGTATCATTCTCTGTGTACAACATTCTCCTAGTGCTGTTCCTTTCAATATGTGTCAATTCCTAGAGGTCATTCCAGTTCACTCAGAAATCCTCCAGTTCATCCTTCCTTTCGGCACAATAGTATTCCATCACCATCAGATACCACAATTTGTTCAGTCATTCCACAAATGAGGAACAGCCAATCATTTTCCATTATTTTTGATACCAAAAAGAGCATGGATATAAATATATTTGTAAAAGATTTTTTCCTTATTATTTCTTTGTGATACATACCCAGCAGTGGTATCACTGGATCAAAAGGCTGTCATTCTTTTAATAATTCCAAATTACCCTCCAGAATGATTGGATTAATTCACAACTACACCAGTAGTATATTAGTGTCCCAATTTTGCCACATACCCTCCAACATTTATCACTTTTCTTTGCTGCCATATTGACCAATATGCTAGGTGTGAGGTGGTACCTTAGAGTTGTTTTAATTTGCATTTCTTTAATCAGGAGGGATTTAGTACACTTTTTGTTTCATGTGCTTATTGATAGTTTTGATTTCTTCATCTGAGAACTACCTTTTCATATTTTTTGTCCATTTGATGATTGGGGAATGGCTTGATTTGTTTTAAATTTTGTTTAGTTCCTTATATATTTGGAAAATTAAACCTTTGTCAGAGAAATTTGTGATAATTTTCCCCCAGTTTGTTGCTTTCCTTGTAATTTTGGTTGCTTTGGGTTTTTTGTACAATTTTTTAAAATTTAATATATTAAAAAAATTTACATTTTATATTTAATAATGTTCTTTGTCTCTTGCTTGGTCTTAATTTCCTTTCCCATAGATCTTACAGGTATACTACTCTATGTTTAACTAATTTATTTATGATTGCACTCTTCCTATTTAATGATAACATTTTTAAAAGTTATACATATCATCTTTTCATATAAGAACATAAACAATTCAAACTCATTGAAGAACTTATTTTTTATTTTCATTTTTCTTTATTTTCTTTAGATTTTTTACACTTCATTGAAATTTTGTATTTAGACATCACATTTTCTGTTTACATCTGGTCTTTTCTTCAGGAATGCTTGGAAATATTCCCTTTTATTAAATGACCACATTTTTCTCTGAAGGAATTTAGTCAGTTTTAAAGTGTAGGTGACTCTTGGATATAGACCCAGTTCTCTTGCCTTACAGAATTCACATTCCAAGCCTTGTGGTTTTTCATCTTGTGTAATCTTACAGAACCTGTGTAATCCTGACTAGGACTGCATGATATCTGAATTTCTTCTTTCTGGCCACTTCTAGTATTTTTCTTTTGGCCTGGGTGCTCTTGAACTGGGCTATAACATTCCTGGTAGTTGTCATTTGGGGATATATTATAGGACATTATCTGTGGATTCTTTCAATGTCTATTTTACTCTCATTTTCAAGATTATCAGGGCAATTTTCTAGATAATTTCTTGTAATATGATATCAAGGATTTTTGTTTTGTTCTGTTTTGTTCATGACTTTCTGCTAATCTAATAATTCTTAAATTGGTTCTCTTGGAAATTAATATATGCAAAATTAGGCTGACCATTTAAGTAAATAATGTTTTTCAATATTCTTTTTTGACTTGAGAAATTATTCTGGTTTCATTTAGTTTTATATAATAATCCCTTGCATATAAAGTAATAAGATTAGAATAACCCACAGTGAGGCCCCAAAGTTCATAGGATTGGGCCCTTTCCAGCTTTGGATTTCCGTGCCTCTTTTTCCAGCTTACCAGTTTTGTGTTGACTGGGAATTCTGAAAGCTACTTGTTGCTTCTGTCTACTCTGCTGATGGCTTTCAGGTTTTGGTACTGTGAACTTTTTGCTCTGGGGTTAGTTCTTCATAGTACTGGTGGTTATGTACTGATAAAATTATAGTTTGTGAATGTTCTCTGAATAATAATTAGTGATGATGATGTTGATAATACTTTACAATAATGAAATATGTTATGGTCTGCTAAATAATCTTTAGAATGAGAGGAAGAGAAATCTATGAAATGCAATGCTAAATTTGGAGTCAGAAAGACCTATGGTTAGCTACTTCTGTATGACTTGGCACAATTTCTCAACTTCCCTAAGCCTCAGGAGACTCTCTCCTTAAGATCATACTTAAGTTAAAGAGAGATTGGCATTCAGGTAGATCAAGTTAGTTACTATATCTATAAATAAGAGAATATTGAGATATGTATAACTAAAGGGAGTCCTTGACAATATTTTCCTTATTTTATTCATGTAATAATGTTTTCTCTTTGACATGACAAAGATGTAGCCAGAGAATTCTTAATTTTCAGCAAGGAATAACACCAAAATAACAAACTATTAATTTCAAAACCATTAATTAAGAATATGTGCTTCTATAGGGAGGGTCTAAGCTTAAATGTATGGGAGATAAAAATGTTTACTTTGCAAAGCAATGATTTATACAAGATCCTAGATTTGAGGATAGGATGGAAGGGGAAGAGATGAAGTCATACAAGTTAGATAGATAATCTGATTTTGATCACTTTACTCATCTAAAGAATGACATTACTTAAAGGTCCTCATAACTATTAATTAATGATTATCTTGAAAATTGACAACTACTCACAGTGATTTGTCAATTTAGTCCAGTTAATTTATGTACTGAAAAATAAACTGAATTTATTTTAAAATATTTTCTTCTACATCTCAGCCTTTTAATGAACCCATATTCACCTGAAAATTAATCATAACAATATTTACATATATACATATATGTATATATATATTTATAACTTCAAACTCTATTGTATCCACAGAAAACTTGCTTAATTACGGGACACAAAGACTTATTTGTCCCTGATGCATAGATACAAGCCCATATAAAGCAGACAATAAAGGTTTTCCTACCATCACCTCCTTAAGTGAGTAACTGTAGTGTTTAAAGTTCAACTGGGAGGGAAAAAGAAACTTTTATGTAAACTGCCTTAATTTTCTCCAGGCATATAGTGTTCATTTATTGCCCTAAATGAAATCTTGTTAAATTCTGAAAGGTCAGAGTCTCATTTATAGTTGAAAAAAGGCATGTATATGTATAAAATAGTAAATAGATAGTTTTAATCCATTCTAGCAGATTATTTGCAGTAGGACGTGTTTATCTTTATCAATAATGCAAAGTAGTGTGACCAAATTGCCCAAAATTCATAAAATTGTGTTTCATTGAGTCTTTCTCTCTCTATGAGTATATAATACACATCCAATATTTATTTGTGAATATGAATTTTCTTCACAATACCGTTGTCCATGATGTCTTTCCCTAGTAGAAGGAAGTGTTAATTGTAGATAATTAAGTGCATGTAAGTGCACTTAATAAATGCCTACTATTTGAGTAAAATGATCACACCTCAAAATTTCATATATTGACAAAGATTCTTTTTCCATTGTAATTATTTATGCAATTGTGAAAATCTATGATGAATAAAGCCAATTGGGAAAATCACTTATTTGTCAAAATATTTATTTTTTTCAAAGCTAAAAAAAAAAGATCTTAAATGAACCATATAAAACAAAAGGCTTTGATCTCATGTTGGAATAGAAGAAGAAATAATTTGTTCTTTGCTTCCTTTCAGAGAAACCATTTCCCAAAAAGTTGTACTAAAATGACAAAAATAATTATCATTAAGTCCATAATTGCACAAAAAGACCATACAAAGGTTGGAAGGATAGCATAAAGGAAGCATAAAGAGGCTGAGGAACCAAACCAGGGATTCTGCTACTGACTTGTGTATTGTGAAGCAGAAGTGGAGAGAGTAAGTCATACCAAAAAATAAAATAAAATAAAATAAAATAAAATAAAATAAAATAAAATAAATTAAGCAAGAACTTTGCTAACCTTGACAGACACTGGTATATGGTATACCTGGAGAAAAGAGTGTATCAACTCAAATAATTGGTGATAGAACTAGACATAGATGTATATATATATATATATATATATATATATATATATATATATACACATATATATATGTCTCCAAATCTTAAGTGCAGTGTATAGTCAAATTTTTGTATATATATGCATACATATGTATATATATATGTATATTATATATAATATATATGATATATTATATAATTTATATAAGTTTTATTTTTTATTTGAATTTATATATATATACATATATATAAATTCAAAGAAGTAACATCTGACCATACACTGCACTTAAGATTTGGAGCCACAACAAGGCAAAGAACAAATTCAGTATCTGGTTCCAATTGTATGTACATGGAGAGGAGTTTAGATTTGCAAATGGAGAGAGTGAGTTCTTCAGAAGTATGATATACAAGGTGCTTTGTACCTTTCATTTGGACCTATAACTGAGTCATTATTGATAATTGTATAAAGAAGACAAAGTCGCCAGATAGAGATTGATCACATCAGCAATCATCAGGAGACTGAGAGAGAAATCAGTCAATGCTTGAGTAAAGTCTGATACCTAATTGTAGACATTCTATCAAGATTAGTGGGGAAGACAGAATTAAAACTAGAGAGGTGATAAGACAAATAAGAATTAGCCAACTCATTCAAAAAGCCAGAGCAGTAGATGTAACTTAACATACCAAAGGCTAAAAATTTCAAATAAAAGGAGTTTTTTTTTTTTTCAGAAAGAGACAAGCAAGAGTAAAATTCTGAAGAAAATTAAAACAGCAAGCAAAACCTCAGAGAGAGAAAAATGGCTTGACAATTTACTACTAAATGAGTTGAGATTAGAAAATACAGTGAGATTTTATGAGAAAAAAATCAGTGTGAGAAGAAATAGCTTAGAAAAAAAGATAGAAAGTTTTAACCAAGAATAAAAGGAAGGGGAGGTAATAAGAATTTGTATGGTACTTACTACATGCTAGCCACTGTGCTTTAAAAATATTTATCTCATTTAATACCTTAAGTAGTAAAGTTGCTAATAAATGAATGAAGGAAAAAGAACTCCAAGTCAATAAAATTAAAGAAATGCTTTAAAAAGTCAAAAGTTTGAAAAAATAAAAGAAAAAAGTATTATGGTACATATATTATCAAAAACAACTGACATGGAAAATAGGGGGGGGTATAGATATAAAGTCAGCATTGGACTCCCTCAATATCATAATTAGCCAAAATTTTTCACATCATTTTTCAGTAAAAGAGAATTGCCAACATTTCCAGAACAAGAAGGAAAAAATAAAATTTGTTTAGTCATGTCCAATAAATACTCAAAATCTAATGATTATCTATGAAGAAAGGATGTCCATTACCTCTTCTATTATTTAATATTGTACTAGAAATGCTAGTGGTAGAAATTACAGAAGAAAAAGAAATTGAAAGGATTAAAGTAGGCAATGAGGAAACTAAAATATCACTCTTTGCATATGATATGATGGTATACTTAAAGAATCCTAGAAAATCAACTAAAGGCTAGTGGAAATAACAGCTTTAGCAAAGTAACAGAGTACAAGATAAAGCCACATAAATCATCAGCATTTCTGTATATTTCCAACAAAACTCAGCAGCAGGAGTTAGAAAGAGAAACTCCATTTAAAATAATTCTAGACAATATAAAATATTTAGGAATCTATCAAGACATATACTAGAATTCTATGAACACAACTACAAAATACTTTTAATACAATTAAAACTGAATCTAAATAAATGGAAAAGCATTAATTGCTCAAGGTTAGGATGAACTAATATAATAAAAATGACAATCCTATCCAAATTATTTTACTTATTTAGTGTCACACTGATCAAGCTATCATAAAACTGTTTTATGGAATTAGAAAAATTATAACAAAGTTCATCTGGAAAAAAAATAAGAATATCAAGGGAAATAATGCAAAAAATGAAGTATGGCAGTCTAGCAAATCCAGATCTTAAACTGTACTATAAACCAGTGGTCACCAAAACACTATATTACTGGCTAAGAGACAGAAGGGTGGATCAATGGAATAGACAAAGGGTAAATAACTTGAGTAAAATAGTGTGTGATAAACCCAAACATCCCAGCTTTGGGGACAAAAATGCACTATATGACAAAAACTGCTGGGAAGATTGGAAAACAGTATGGGAACAATCAGGAATATATTAACATCTCACACTTTATACCAAGATAAATTCAAAATGGGTAAATGATTTAATATAAGGAATAAAATCATGAATATATTATGTGAACATAAAATATTGCCTGTCAGATCTGTGGCAAAGGAAGGAATTAAAGATAAAGCAAGAGATAGGGAATATTACAAAATGAAAAATTAATGATTTTGATTACATCAAATTAAAAAGGTTTAGTACCAAAAAAAAAAAACATGATGCAACCAAAATTAGAAGAAAAGCAAAACACTGGGAAAAAATCTTTATAGCAAAACTCTCTGACAAAGGTTTAAAGGTTTAATTTCCCAGATATATAAGGAACAAGTAAAATTTACCAAAAAATCAAGCCATTCCTCAATCAACACATAGGCAAAAAACTATGAAAAAGGCAGTTCTGAGATGTAGAAATCAAAAGTTTTCTAAGTCACTCCTGAATAGAGAAATACAAATTAAAACAACTCTGAGGTACTGCCTTATACCTAGCAGATTGGCCAATGAGGCAGCAAAGGAAAGTGATAAATGCTGGAAGGGATATGGCAAAATTGAGACACTAATACACTGCTGGTGGAATTGTGAATTAATCTAACCATTCTGGAGGGCAATTTGGAATTATGCCCAAAGGGTTTTAAAAAAAAATGCCAGCCTTTTCATCCAGCCATACCACTGCTGGGTTTGTAACCCAAAGAGATAAGGAAAAAAAAATTCAAAGATTTTGATTTTGTTCGAGAAAAGATCTTCAAGAAAGAAGCTTGAAATTTTTATATCCAGAGAATGAACTGTTGCAGAAAGATGCCGAAAACCTACACTTCATCAAGAAGATCAAGAATGAACTTTGGATGTGATTGATTGGACTGAACTTTTGATTGAACATTTATTGTAACTATACACATTTATGCCAAAAGGGACTGCCCCTAATTTAGCTTTCTGTCAATGCGCCTAGCAAACATTGGTTTTGCTTTCTTTTCTTTTCTATTTCCTCTCTCACTATTCTAATTTCTCTTAGAAAATTGAATATTGTGTATATCTTTAGTTAGAAGTGAATTTAGAACTACAAAATGATTATGTTAAATGATCAATGGGGAGACTAGTCTCCCAATGATCATCAGGGGGGATTGTAAACCTCAAAATCCCTTAGACTTATAAATATTGAAAATTTCACCATTGGGATATTTCATACTTGGAAAATTTCTTACTGATAGTCTATTGGAATGGGAACTCCATTGGCATGGGAGGTTCCTTCTCTTCCCTTCTTAAGATTACTTTAGGACAGAAACCTTTTGCTGAACAATGGAAAGGACTTTGACCTATGCTTAAGCATAGAACAGGAATTTCTATGAGTCATGATTGATTTTAGAATTGATACAATGGAGATACTTGGAATCAATCTCCACCCTATTCAGTCCTAACAGGATTGAGTAAGGGCTGCAGCCTAGATCAAAATTTAATTATTCCAATCTCTACCCTACTCAGGTTAACAGGATTTAGAAAGGGCTGTAGCAAAGGAGCAAAGATTTAATCATTTGAAAATATGACCTTCAACAGACATGTGCAAAGCCTCTGGGTGGTCCTGGGTTAAGCTAGAGCCTCCATTGGCACAGGGAAATTGATGGACAGTGATTGGTAGATGTGAGAACTGAGGGGAGGCAACTTGGATGGTTTCCTTAAAGATCAGGGGAGTCTAGAGACTCGGGGTGGTGGAGGAGTTGGTCGGAGTAGTGGCAGTGTACTCTGAGAAGCTTGAGCTGAAGGAAGCTGAAGGTGGGGGCCCCTGAGACTGTTTCTCCATTTTTGTCATGTGAGTAATAGGGACTGATCTCTTTTCTTTGCCCCAGCTATCTTAGGGCTTGGGCCTTTTGGCCCAGCCTAAACAGAAGGGGTATTTAAGCCCTATTCCCTTCTCTCCCTTTTTCTCTCTCTCTATCTCTAATTCCTTTCTTCCTCCTATTGTAATTAAACTCCATAAAAGATTGACTGCTGGCTTGAGTTTTCATTTAGGAATTACATAGCTGAATTCCTTGGCGACCTTAATTAATATATATCAGTCTTTTAAAGTGATTCCCTTGTAACAGCTCCAGGAAGAGGAGTGAAAAGGATGTGAAAAAATCTTGAATCATGTATCCATTGAAAAATATTCTAAATAAGGAAATAATTTTAATAAAGGGATTCATTTTTCTATGTGTAAGAGTAAATCATCCAATATTTCCACAAAAATGTCAAATGAGGAGTGATCTATTGCCTCTCAAAAGAAACCCATCCAGATTTCAGGCAACTCAAACATGTTATCAACTTTTCTCTTCATGTCAACCACAAATTTATTTCTTTGCAATTTCCATTCATTGTTTATAGTTCTTCCCTCCAAAGTAAAACAGAAACAGTCTAATCTGCATTTCACATGACAATCCTTCAATATTTTCATAAAGCCAAGCATCGATAAATCATTTCTTTAAGTCCAACATCTCCATTTCCTTCCAGCCATACAAGGTCCTCTAACAACATGTTTGCTTTCATGATGATATACCTCTTCCCAAATATGAAACCACCTAAACTAAAGAATGGTCTTCAGATGCTGTCTGATCAGGACAGGGGGCATTGGGATTATTACCTCTCTATTCCTCATCTTCCAAGGGAGTAATTTGTTTAATAAAACTATGGTATGCAATTCTTCAATTGCTTCTTAAACATTCATGTTGAACTTGGGTATTGAATTAAAGGATCTAATTATCAACTCTTTGCTTATGAGGATGTTTTTCCCCTCTAGATGGTTTGGTAACTCAGTTGATAGCATGTCACCAAACAATACTTGTTGAACTTACTTAACAAGAATAGAATCTCTGATTCTGCAATCACAATGAACTGATTTCAAATTCTGATTCACAGCCTTCCTACTGTGGTAATGCTGGATATGTCTCTACATTTTAGCTTTCTTGTGTTTAACATGCATATATATTCAACAATGTTTTTATTAGGATAAAATAAATTAATACATGGAAAGCAATTTCCAAACCTGAAAGTTCTATGTAAATGTTAGCTATTATTATCTCTCACTACTCTACTTTCTCTTTGTAATATGCATTCTTTTTATGAAGAGAATTAGAATTTGACTGTGTCTATATTGGGTCCAGATCCAAGTTCTTTGAATTTTCATACCATCTAACATGCCCAGGAATTTACTGCATCCCACTCCCTACTGTGCCAGATTATATGAAAATGGACTACCTTGGAATCAGTTTGTGATGTATTTCAGGGAGAAGAATAGAGAGTTCTGAAATCCATATGGTGTAGGGAATGCAAAAACTATCTCTAGAGCTCATGTCTTATTTATTCAGTAATACTTCTGTAGGAAGAGAAATAGTTGCTCTACATTACCTTTCTATCAATGAAAAATAAATATTTTATTTCTATGATGCAGCATGACATATAAGCCTGAGGGGGGAAAAATCACCCTCATTATATTTAGGTCAAAGATTCTGACTTTCTACAAGATAGTTCAAAAAATTATTTTAAATAGTATAATTTCTGATCCTAGTTAATATCTCATTTTTTTAGTTTCCTGGGAAAACAAAGTTAAACAAATAATTATGACTGAATCAGAAGCATGATTTTTTAAAGAAAATAAGGCTTTATGTAATGACCAAATACAAAGGAAGTTAGAGCAAAGTGGAATTGTAGTTCCCAAGTAAGAAATTAGAATTCATTAAAATCCATATATTGATCTAAATTTTATATGATGTGTTGCTCTTAACAGCCCTTTGAAGTGTTAGGTAAAAGTATTCTCATCCTCAATTTACATATGAAAAAAAATTCACATAATTTAAATAACTTTTCAAAGGACAAACAACTTGTAAGCTATAGATCTAGAACCCCAAATCAGACAAAGATTATGAGAGCTCAGGAACCTCATAAAGAATTAATTTGAATAGAATTATAGAAAATCCATTTTGACCCATGTACTTAAGGTTAATTTTATGATGTAGTAAAAGGCAACCTATATGCCTGGAGCATTACTTCAAGTGCTTAAGTTATCAATTCCAATCCAAATGAATAAAAGTTCTATTTGACTGGTGATTGTCATTGAAATTAGTCCACCATCTTTTTGATTATATGTAATTTTAACTATAGTATACATTTTCCCCAGTCCAATGCCCTAATTTCATAGATGAGGAAGGTGAGGTCCAGAAAAGACACAGAATCATAGATTTATTAATGTAATGGATTTTAAATGCCTACCTCATTTAATTGTCTAGTACCCTAATTTTTTAGGTAAGGAAATTACTCAGAAAGGTGATTTGATGCTTGGACACATGCGTTGATGGGAATATGATTGAGGATGTAGACTCTAAATGATCACCCTAGTGTAAATATTAATAATATGGAAATAGGTCTTGATCAATGACACATGTAAAACCCAGTGGAATTGCATGCCAGCTATGTGAGGGGATTGGGTGGATGGGAGGGAAAGAACATGAATCTTGTAATCCTGGAAAAATATTCTAAATTAAATAATTAAATATATTTTTAAAAAATTATAAAGGAGAGTTGATAGCATTAACACAATACAAATATTAAGTTTAGAAATAAAATTCAGATTTAGATCTTTTGAATTTCTTTATCTCAAGGCTAGTGATATTCCACTATGTTAGGAACAGGTAGTTAGCACAATGAATTTAATAATGGTCCTGAGTTAAAAATATGACCTCAGACCCTTAATAACTATGTGATAATGGGTAAATAATTTAATTGCTATCTACCTCAGTTTCCTCAGTGTAAAATGGTGATAATAATAGCACCTATCTCACAGGGTTGTTATGAAGATCAAATGAGATAACATCTGTAAAGTTGTTATCGTATTACCTCGTATATAGTAGGGCTTTAATAAGTAGTTTCATTCATTTCTAGATAATGCTGTAGTATACCTATATGATTTAAAGAAACACTTAAAAATAATGAATTTTTAGTAGCAGTAGCAGTAACAACAAAGTCTCTAGAAATAGCTCATGTTAAATTCATCAGAAATAATAAGATTTCATGCTCCATGAAGCCCAGGATAGTTCTAATATTCTGTATACCTATTTAATTTCTATTCCATTTATGTGTATATCTGTGTGTGTTATGTGTTTGTACTATATTGCTCAGCTTCAGGGGAACTCAGTCCAAGAGGATTACTAGTTATTATAAAAATAAATATAATTATCTCAATATTTAACAATAAAAGATAAATATTAGATTCAAATTTAATTTTATTCTATGCATTTTCCTAAGAATATATGGAAGGGAGGACATACAGAACAAACCAAAGAATAATTTTGCCAAAACAGATAAGAGACTGAGTCACATAGTTCTTTCAGGTAATTCAGTCAGATTCCAGCAAATTAGCCTAACAGCCTAGAAGAGGTGCTTGAGATAGAATTTGGTCTTCCACACTATAGTAAAATTAATCTGAAAAGTATTATTATGTTAGATTTGCTAGTGACCTTTACTCAAAGATGTAGTATCTGAATTGGTCAGATGGATTATTTGCTCATTTATTCATTGAAAATTATCTATCTATCTATCTATCTATCTATCTATCTATCTAATGCATGCCTTTTTTATGAGCATAGTAAAGTAAATGCAATGATACAATAAATTAGGCCCCCAAAGAACTTTTTGAAAGTTTTTTTTCACCCAAATTATATATTGGTACAATTTTTTTAATAATTATTTTCTGACATCTTGGGATCCATGTCTTCTCACTCCCTCCCATACTCCCTTCCCCAAGATGGCATGTATTATGATATAAGTTGTACATGTATTATAATACAATACATATTTCAATGTTCATCATGTTGTTTAAGAAGACACTCATCACTTACAGTAGAAAAAAATCATGGATGAAAAATATGGAGCATATTTTCATATGACTATGGATAGCTTTAATTTATTTATCTGGGAACTACCAATTCATAACCTTTGACCATTTTCCATTTGTGGAATGTTTTGTATTCTTATAAATTTGAATTTGACTGAGTTCCCTACAGATTTGATAAATGTTATGATTTTTTCCCAAATTTTTTGTTTCCCTTCTAACTTTGATTGCACTGGATTTATTTGTACAAACAAATTAGTTTCTTAAAATCAAAATCATCCATTTCATTTTTGTAATGTTCTCTATCAGTTTTTTTGGTCATGAATTCTTTCCTTATTTATAAGTTTGATAAGTAAACTTTCCATGTTAACCTAATTTGTTTATGATATCAACCTTTATTTCTAGATCAAGTATCCATTTTGATTTAATCTTGGTATCTGGTATGAGATTTTGGTCCACTCCTAGTCTCTAATATATTGCATTACACTTTTCCCATCAGTTTTGTTAAATAGCAAGTTCTTTCTTAAGAAGCATAGATCTTTGAGTTTATCAAACATGAAGTTGGCCAGGATAAGGTAGCCCCAAGGTAGATGCAAGGCTCTTCCTCTCCTCTACACCAAATTATATATAATGCCTCAAAAGGTCAAAACCCCCTAAACAGATGAATGACGGGACTCCACTATAAGATGTAGCCTCAAAGGGAGGTAGGATTTGGACATTTCTACACTATAAGGGTATAAAATAACTCCCACTAAAACATGAGCTGATCTCCCTTCCCCTAACTCCACCTACTGTGCCAGAATTAGAACCAGCACTCCAGAGTCAGAGTAAGAGCAGGCCAATCTCTAGGTTCTCAGGAGCTGGCTGAGAACACTACAGATTTACCCCAGAGAGTAGTGAGACATGGTACAGAAGGAGACTGAGGAATCCAAACCTTGCAGGCACAAATACGGCACAGAGGGACCCACACAGCAGACCCCACTGAAAATAGCCTCAAGGCAAAAATTGCTCAGGAGCTAAATACACAGAGACCCTGCCCTCCTCATTCAGATCTCTGGCTGAGAAGGGAAGGAAAACCCAACCAAGCAATGGTTGACTCAAAAAAAGTACAATCTATAACCACCAAAAAGAATAAGAGAAAGGCATTGACCCTAGATAATTTTTATGGAGAAAGTGAAACAGAATACAGAAGAAACAGAAGAGGATGACAAAAAAGTAAACACAACTAAACCTTCCAAAAAACAATGTTAACTGATCACAAGTTCTTGGAGAGCTCAGACTTGAGACGAAGGACCAAATTAGAAAAATAGAACAAAATTGGCAAGAAATGTGGGGAATAGATCAAAATAGAAAATAACAATTTAAAAGACAGAAACTCCCACATAGAAAAAGAAGCCCAGAAATCAAATGAAATGATAGGCAAATTGGAGACTAAAGCTAGAAGCCATGAAAAGCAGGATAGACAAAACCAAAAAGGAATATCAAAAGATCTTAGCTAAGAACCAGTCCTTGAAGACCAGAATTGAGCAAATACAAGCTAATGATCTCACAAGATGGTAAGAATAATTAAAGCATTTTCAAAAGAATGACAAAATAGAAGGAAACATTAAATATCTCACTGAGAAGATGATTGACCAGGAAAACAGATCTAGAAGAGACAATTTCAGAATCATTGGTCTACCTGAAAACGTAGAAATAAACAGAATACTTGATATCATACAACAAGAAATTATCTAAGAAAACTGTCCAGAAGTTCTTCAACAAGAAGGTAAAGTAGATATTGAAAGAATATATAAGTCAACCTCTACACTAAATCCTCAAAAGACAATCCTAAGTAATGCAATTGTCAAATTCAAGAGCTTCCATTCTAAGGAGAAAATATTACAAGAAGCCAGAAAGAGACAATTTGGACATCAATAAGCACCAATCAGAATTACACAGGATCTGACACCCTCCACACTATAGGACCTCAAGATTTGGAATATATATAGAGAAAGGTAAGAGAAATGGGTCTACAAACAAGGATTACCTACTCATCAAAACTGACTATATACTTCCAGGGGAAAGTATGGGAATTCAACATAATAAAATATTTCCAAGTATTTATAAAGAAAAGACCAGAACCAAATGGAAAAATTGATATCCAAATACCAAAATCCAGAGATAAGAAAGTGAGAGGGAAATATTTTTAATTCTTTGAGTGCTTTAATAAGATCAAACTGTTTATATTCCTACATAGAAAAATGTTTTATGTAACCTTCAGAAATTGTTTTCATTATCATAGTAATTAGAAGGATTACTCATAGGTAGAGGTTGGGGTACTCAGTGGTTTAAGATGGTATGCAAAAAAAAAGAAAAGGGGAGAATAGAAGATGACAACAAGAGAAACTTCAAGGAATAAAAAAAATAGTATACTATATATCACACAAAGAGGAACATGAGAGGGGGAGGGGAAGAATACTATTATAAGAAGGAGAGGAAGAGAGTGCTAATAGATAATACTTAAGCCTTATTCTCAGTGGAATCAATTCTGAGAGAGAAGAGCATCTAGACCCTCGAGGTATCAAAATCTGTATTACCCTATAGGGAAACTGAGAGGGAAAAACCAAGGAGGGAACAGGGCTGGGTAGACAAAGAGGTATGGGGAGTAGGAGAGGAAATTTTACAGATCCTAAAACCAATAATAAGAGGGGAATAAAAAAGGGAGGGGTAGAAAGGGAAGCAAAATAAGGTTGGAAATTAGGGTAACTGATTAAAAGAAAACCATTGGTGTAGAAGGAAATAACAAAAGAAAGGGAAGACTAGGAGAAGATGAATATTTACAAAAATATAAATTGCCTAGATTAACAGAAAAAGTAACAGAATACTTAAATAATCCCATATTAGAAAAAGAAATTGAATAAGCCATCAAAGAACTCCCTAAGAAAAAATCCCCAGGGCCTGATGGAATTACAGGTCAATTTTTTCAAACATTCAAAGAACGACTAATCCCAACATTCTAGAAACTATGTGACATAATAAGCAAGGAGGTAGTTCTACCAAATGCCTTTTATGACACAAATATGGTACTGATTCCAAAGCTGGGCAGATCAAAAACAGAGAAAGAAAGCTATAGACAAATCCCCTTAATGAACATAGCAGCAAAAAAATCTTAAATAGAATACTTGCAAAAAGACTCCAGCAAGTGATCATGGGTGATATTCATTACGATTAGGTGGGATTCATACAAGGAATGTAAGAATGGTTCAATATCAGGAAAACCATCCACATAATTGACCTCATCAACAAGCAAACCAATAAAAATCACATGATTATTTCAATGGATGCATAAAAAAGTCTTTGACAAAAATACTCATTCCTATTGAAAATTTTAGAAAGAATAGGAATAGAAGGGTCTTTCCTAAAAATAATAAATAGTATACCTTTAAAGTCATCAGCAAACATCATCTGCAATGGGGATGAATTAGAAGTTTTCCCAATATGGTCAGGAGTGAATCAAGAATGCTCATTATCACCTCTATTATAAAACATTGTACTAGAAACAGCAGCAGTAGCAATTAGAAAAGAAAAAGAAATTAAAGGTATTAAAATAGGCAATAAGGAGAACAAAGTATCAGTCTGTGCAGATGATATGATGGTCTACTTAAAGAATCCTAGAGAATAAACTAAAAAGCTAGTGGAAATAATAAATTTAGGAAAGTTACAGGATACAAAATAAACCCTCATAAATCATCATCATTTCTATATATTTCCAACACATCCCAAGAGGAAGAGTTAGAAATAGAAATTCCATTTAAAATCAACATAGACAATATAAAATACTTAGAAATCTATCTGCCAAGACAAACACAGGAAATGAATGAACACAATTACAAAACACATTGCACACAATTAAAACAATCTAAACAATTGGAAAAACATTAATTGCTCATGGGTAGGATGAACATAATAAAAATGACAATCCTACCCAAACTTATTTACTTATTTCGTGCCACACCCAATGAACTACCATTTTTTACTGATTTAGAAAAAAATAACAAAGTTCATTTGGAAGAGCAAAAGATCAAGGATATCAAGTGTAATAATGAAAAAAGATGTGAAGGAAGGTGGCCTAGTAGTACCAGATTTCAAACTAAACTATGGAAGCTGTGATCATTAAAACAATATGGTATTGGCTAAGATACAGAAAGAAGGATCAGTGGAATAGACTTGGGGTATGTGACTTGAGCAAGACAGTCTATGATAAACCCAAAGATCCCAGCTTTTGTGACAAAAATCCACTATTTGACAAAAACTGCTGACAAAATTGGAAGACAGGAAAGGAAAGATTGGATTTGGATCAATATTTCACACCCTACACCAAGATAAACTCAGAATGGGTGAATGAACTGAATATAAAGAAGGGACCTATAAGTAAATTACGTGAACACAGAATAGTATACATGTCAGATCTTTGGGAAGGGAAAGACTTTAAAATCAAACAAGACTTAGAAAGAGTCACAAAATGCAAAATAAATAATTTTGACTACATCAAATTAAAAAGGTTTTGTGCAAACAAAAAGATAGCAACCAAAATTAAAAGGGAAGCAACAAATTGAGAAAGATCTTTATAACAAAAACCTCAGACAAATGTCTAATTACTCAAATATATAAGGAGCTAAATCAATTACACAAAGAAACAACCCATTCCATAACTGATAAACAGCCAAAGAATATGAATAGGAAATTTTCAGATGAAGAAATCAATAAGCACATGAAAAAGTGTTCTAAATCTCATTTATAATTAGAGAAATGCAAATCAAAACAACTCTGAATTACCATCTTACACATAGCAAATTAGCTAACATAAGAGCAAAGGAAAGCAATAAATATTGGAGGAGATGTGGCAAAATTGGGACATTAATGCATTGCTGATGGAGTTGTGAATTGATCCAACCATTCTGGAGGGCAATTTGGAACTATACCCAAAGGGCACTAAAGGACTGTCTACCATTTCATCCAGCCATAGAACTACTGTCTTTGTACATCAAAGAGATAATAAGGAAAAATACATGTACAAAAATAGTCATAACTGTGCTCTTTGTGGTATCAAAAAATTGGAAAATGAGGGGATCCTATGTGAACTGGAATGACCTCCAGAAACTGATGCAGAGTAAAAGTAGCAGAACCAGGAAAACCATATACACAGAGACTAATACACTGTGGTACAATCAAATGTAATGGACTTCTCTATTAGCAGCAATGCAATGATTCAAAATATTTCTGAGGGACTTATGAGAAAGAATGCTATCCACATCCAGAGAAAGAACTGAGGGAACAGAAACCCAGAAGAAAAACAACTGCTTGATCACATGTGTGGATGGGGATATGACTGGTTATAGACTCTAGATGATCACTCTAGTGCAAATATCAATAATATGAAAATAGATCTTGATCAAATGACACATGTATAACCCATTTGATTTGTGTTTTTGGCTAGAGGAGAGGGTTGTGAAAAGGGGAAGGAAAGAACATGAATCATGTAAACATGGAAAATTTTTCTTAATTAATCAATAAAATAAAATTAATATTGAAATAAATACAAAATGTTACTATGGAACTTAACTGCCATGAGTTCATTACCTAAACTATTCCATTGATCATTACTCCATTTTTTAGTCAGTACCAGATTGTTTTGATAATTATTGCTTTATAGTATAGCTTGATATCTGGCAGAGTCATGCCTCCATCCTTCATATTTGTTTTCACTGATTCTTTTGATGTTCTTGGCCTTTTGTTTTTCAGATGAACTTTGTTGTAATTTTTTAAAATTATTTTAAATAATTTTGGGGCATTTTAATTGGCATGAGACTGAGTAGGTAAATGAATTTAGGGAGGATGGTTATTTGCACTGTGTTGGTTGGGCTATCCATGAGCAATTATTATTTTTCCAATTATTAAGTTCTGACTTTATTTGTGGAAGTTTTTTTGTTTTTCTTTTTTTTGTAACTGTCTTTATCTAGTTGCTGTATTTCTTTTGGTAGTTATACCCTCCACTCATTTTATATAGTCTCAAGTTATGTTGAATTGAATTTACTTTTCTATATCTTGCTATTGGACTTCATTGATGACAAATAAAATGCTAATGACTTATAGAGGCTAATTTTATATCCTACATTTTGATTAATTTGTTAATTATTTCTATCAGTTTTTTTTAGGATTAGGTAGGTATACCATCATATTATTTACAGAGTGATAACTTTACTACGTTGATTCCATCAATTTCTTTTTCTGCTCTTCTCACTATGCCTAGCATTTTTAGTATAATGTTAAATAATATTTTCAATGAGGGGCATCTTGCTTCATCTCAATCTTACTGGGAAAGGCTTTAATTATCCCCATTATATGGATGGTTTTAGATAGATATCCTCTATCAAGCAAAGTTCCATTTATTCCAACTTCTAAATTTTTTTTAAAAGATGGAATTTGATTTGCATTCTGTTAAATGCTTTTTCTGCATCTATAGAAACAATCATACATTTTCTGTTGATTTTGCCATTCATATGGTCAGTTTTACTATTTTTTTCTAATATTGAACCATTTCTGCATTCCTGATGTATGATCATTGTGATGAAATGCTGTAATCTCTTTGCTTGTATTTTATTTAAAAATTTTTGCAATGTTCATTAGGGAGATTGGTCTATAGTTTCTCTTTCTGTTTTTTCTCTTCCTGGTTTAGGTATCTGTACCATATTTGTGACATAAAAAGATTTTGCCTGTTTTTTTGAAATAATGTATGTGGTATTAAAGTCAGGTGTTCTTTGAATGTATTGTAAAATTCACTTGTGAATCCATCTGACCCTGTGGCCTTTTCTTAAGGAGTTCTTTGATGGCTTGTTTAATTTCTTTTTCTATGATGGGACTGATTAAACATTTTGTTTCCTCTTTTGATAATATGAGCAGTTCATATTTTTGTAAGTATTCATCTATTTTACATAAATTCTCAGACATACTGACATACAAATCAGCAAGATAACTTCCTATAATTGCTTTAATTTCTCAGTCTTTTGTTGTGATTTCACTTTTTTTTTTTCATTTTTAATACCAGTACAGTTTCTTCTTTCATTTTTAAAAAACAAGTTCAATAATGGCTCATCTATTTTTTTTATTTTTATAAAACCATTCCTTTTATCATTAATTAATTCAATAGTTTTTTTTTTTACTTTCAATTTTACTAACTTATCCCTTGATTTTCAGGATTTCCAATTTAGTGTTTATGAGGATTTTTAAATATGTTCATTTGCTAGATTAGTTTTTGTTGCAAGCCTAGTTCATTGATCCATTCTTTATTTTATTGGTGAAAGCATTTATAGATATGAATTTGTCTCTCAGTATCACTCTGGCTCCATCTCATAAATTTTGTTATGTGATCATTGCCATTTTTTAGTGAAATTATTAATTATTTCTGTGATTTTTTTCTTTGGCCCATTTGTTTTTATAAGATGAGATCATTTAATTTTTAATTAATTATTTCTTTTTTATGCTGCTTTTTGTTATGTATAATTTGACTGCATTGTGGTCCTGATGTTTTTATGCCCTTATACATAGTCTATTTTTTGTGAAATTACCATGTACTATACAGTGTATTCTTTTCTGTTGCCATTCAGTTTTCTCCATAAATATATCTATTAAAGTTTTATAGTTTCTGTCTTATTTATTTTTTGGTTAAATTCATCTATTTATGAGAGATGAAGTTTGAGGTCCCCCTCTAGTAACATTTTGCTATCTATTTCCTTCTCTAAGTCATGTAGATTTTCCTTTAGGAATCTGAACACTATGCCAATTGATGGATATGTTTAATATTGATATTGTTTCATTATCTATAGTGCCTTTTATAATTATGTAATTTGCTTCCTTATCTCTTTTGATTAGATTGATTTTTACTTTTAATTTTTCTTAGATTGCTAGATTAGATTATTGCTACTCTGTTTCTCCCCAACCCCCCCCTTTAGCTGAGGCACCTTCTCTGCTTTAAATGTGTTTCTCATGGACAACATATTGTGGGATTCTTGTTTATGATCTACTTTGCTCTCCATTTTTGTTGATGTGATCCCATTCTCATTCACAGTTCTGGTTACTGATTGTGTCTTTCTGTCCATCTTGTTTTGCCCATGTTTGCATTTCTTTCTCCTTTTAGTCTTTCCATGATCACATTTGCTATGTTTTCAATGATTGTATCCCCAATTCACCCTTCTTTTTATTCACCCCACTACCACCTTATTCTACCTACATTACTACTTCCCTTTAGGGAAGGTTTCTTTAACTGACTGACTGTGTATGTTATTCCCATTTTGAGTTAATACCAATGTGATTAAGGTTTAGGCATAACCCCCACCCCCTCTTCTCCCCATCTTCTCCTCCACCATATATGTCTCTTATGTACCTCTTAATGTAAAATATTTTACTCACTTCTATGTGGTCCTTTTCCCTTCTCCCTGTATGTTCCTCTTTTCCATCCTTTAAAAAATTCAGCCCATCTTATTTTGCTCCATTCTTTCTTTCTATGTTGACTCCCTTTCATTGCTCTAATTGAGTTGAAATTCTTAAGTATGTTACTTTAGGTATCTTGAGTATTTTAAGTTCCAAAGTCTCTCAAATATCATTGATAACAAGTATTTCAATTATCATCTTACCAAGTGTATTGATTAGAATCTTGAACACTGGGGTCTACAATCCCCACAATTCCCTTTTCCCTTTCCTGGATTTGCATTGTTATGTCATTTCTGCTGTGCATGCTCTCACTTTCTCTGGCTAAGACCTGCATGGAGGAAGGGAGCAGTCTTTTCTTTCTCTGGCATCACTCGCCCCTTGCTCTAAGTTGATTTTAATAAATAGTACTAAAATAATACTTGGAGTATTGGATATGAATTTTAATCTTCACATTTGGTGACCTAGCTGTGGCTAGTTCCCTTCCTCACTGCTGGGAACTGCCGCCTACAGCAGCTATGAGTATTTTCCACCCTAGCCTGCCAGTTCTCCTACTGTCCCAGCTTCTTTTGTTTGGGGAATTTGGTGAAGAAGCCACTCCATTCCCATGGCCTGGTGAGCAGCCTGGCCATTCCTGCCCACAGATTGGCCAAAAATCTAGCTAACCTGCAGGCTCGTTCCTTCCCCACTACCTGGGGTAGTGCTTCCAGCAGCCATTGGCAATCTGCATTCAAACACCATGTTTTTTTTTTAATATTTTATTTGCTCATTTCCAAGCATTATTCATCATTTTCTTTTCCTACTCACCACCCCCATAGCTGACACATAAATCCACTGTGCATTACATGTTTTCTTGATTTGAACCCATTGCTATGTTGATAATATTTGCATTAGAATGTTCATTTAGAGTCTCTCCTCTGTCATGTCCCCTCAACCTCTGTATTCAGGCAGTTGCTTTTCCTCAGTGTTTCTACTCCCACAGTTTATCCTCTGCTTATGAATGGTGTTTTTTTTCTCCTAGATCCCTGCAAATTGTTCAGGGACATTACATCACCACTAATGGAGAAGTCCATTACGTTCGATTATACCACAGTGTATTAGTCTCTGTGTACAATGTTCTCCTGGTTCTGCTCCTCTTGCTCTGCATCACTTCCTGGATGTTGTTCCAGTCTTCATGGAATTCCTCCACTTTATTATTCCTTTTAGCACAATAGTATTCCATCACCAACATATACCACAATTTGTTCAGCCATTCCCCAATTGATGGGCATCCCCTCGTTTTCCAGTTTTTGGCCACCACAAAGAGCACAGCTATGAATATTTTTGTACAAGTTTTTTGTCCATTATCTCTTTGGGGTACAGACCCAGCAGTGCTATGGCTAGATCAAAGGGTAGATATTCTTTTGTCGCCCTTTGGGCATAGTTCCAAATTGCCCTCCAGAATGGATGGATCAGTTGACAACTCCACCAGGAATTTCCAATTGATTGATCTCTGCCCTCCCTAGTTTGTTAACATAAGCATTCAGGGATATGAATTTACCTCTGATTACCGCTTTGGCTGCATCCCAAAAGGTTTGAAAGGATGTCTCACCATGATCATTTTCCTCGATGATATTATTAATTGTTTCTATGATTTCTTCTTTAACTAAACAATTT
This sequence comes from Monodelphis domestica, assembly GCF_027887165.1. NCBI lineage: Eukaryota > Metazoa > Chordata > Mammalia > Didelphimorphia > Didelphidae > Monodelphis > Monodelphis domestica. Next base: position 119,796,278 of record NC_077234.1, on the reverse strand, counting down.
TGGAGTATCATATTTTTTAATTCCAATTAGTTTTTGATTTGGTTTTCCATGTACCATTACTAATCATTGTTTTTATTGCCTTTGATCCCGAAGGCTGCATTCATTATTTCTGCTTTTCTGCATTTGTGTGATATGTTTCTGTGACCTAATGTATGGTCAATTTTTGTGAATGTGCCATGTGGTGCTGAGAAGAAGGTGTATTCCTTTTTATCCCTATTTATTTTTCTCCATATGTCTATTAATTCTAATTTTTCTAAGATTTCATTCACTTCTTTTACCTCTTTCTTATTTATTTTTTTATTTGATTTATCTAAATTTGATAATGGTTGGTTTAAGTCTCCCACTAATATGGTTTTACTGTCTATTTCTTCCTTCAATTCTCCTAGTTTCTCCATTAGAAATTCGGGTGCTATATTATTTGGTGCATACATGTCGATTAATGATATTTCCTCATTGTCTAAAGTCCCTTTTAACAAAATATAATTACCTTCCCTGTCCCTTTTGATCAGGTCTATTTTTGCTTTGGCTTTGTCAGATATCATGATTACCACTCCTGCCTTCTTTCTGTCAGTTGAGGCCCAGAAGGTCTTACTCCATCCTCTAATTCTGACCTTGTGGGTGTCAACCCGCCTCATGTGTGTTTCTTGAAGACAACATATGGTAGGGTTTTGGATTCTAATCCATTCTGTTATTCGTCTACATTTTATGGGTGACTTCATCCCATTCACGTTCAAAGTTATGATTGTCATTTGTGGACTCCCTGGCATTTTGACATCCTTCCCTAATTCTAACCTTTTCTTATTAGTCTCTACCTTTTAGTCCAGTGATTTACTTTGAATCAGTCCCCCTTTTCCCCTCCATTGATGTTTCCCTTTTTAGTCCCTCCCTTTTTGTTCCCTCCCCCTCCCCCCTCTCTTTCCCTCCCTTTTTGTTTTCCCTCTCCCCCTTCCCCCCTTGGTTTTCCCTTATCCCTACCCTTGTTGGGTAAGATAGAATTCAAGATCCCAATGGATCTGGATGTTTTTCCCTCTCAGAGCTGATTTCCCTGAGATTAAGGTTTAAGTAAAAAACCCTCTCTTCCTCTCCTTCTTATAGGAGTTTTCCTCCCTTCCCCTTCCCATGTGAATCTTTGTGTGAGAAAGATTATTCTATTTGGTCTTTCTTTACCCCCTATTTATACATTACATTTTCCCCACATGTTAGTATACATAGATTGATATAAATGTAGTCCTTATAGAAGAGAGTTTGAATAAAAGAAGATAACATTTTTCTCCTTTCCCCTTTCCTTAATATTTACCTTTTCAGGTATTCTTGCTCTTTTTTTTTTTTTTGGTATCAAACTTTCCACAGAGCTCTGGTCTTTTCTATGCAAAAAGTTGGAAATCGTCCATTTTGTTGAATGCCCATACTTTCCCTTGGAAGTATATAGTCAGTTTTGCTGGGTAGTTGATTCTTGGTTGAAGACCCAGCTCTCTTGCCTTTCTGAAGATCATGTTCCATGCCTTAGGATCATTCAGAGTAGAACTTGCAAGGTCTTGTTTGACCCTGATTGGCATTTCTTTATATCTAAATTGTCTTTTTCTGGCTTCCTGTAGGATTTTTTCTTTTGTTTGAGAGCTTTAGAATTTGGCAATTACATTCCTGGGAGTTGTCTTTTGGGGGTTTAGTGTAGAAGGTGTTCTATGAGCTCTTTCAGTGCCTGTATTACCCCCTTGTTCTAGAATCTCTGGGCAATTTTCTTTGATTATATCTTGTATCACGATGTCGAGTTTGGTGTTTATTTCTGGCTTTTCTGGGAGTCCAATTATTCTCAAATTATCTCTTCTTCCTCTATTTTCCAGATCCGTCACCTTGTCTGTGAGATATTTTATGTTCTCTTCTAATTTCTTGGTATTTTGGCTTTGCTTTATTAATTCTTGCTCTTTTACACAATTGTTGTCTTCCAGCTGCCTGATTCTGGCCTTTAAAGCCTGGTTTTCCTTTTCACTTTGGTCAAACTGGTTTTGTAGATGCGTGAATTTCTTTTGCATTATTTACCACTTTTCCTCCCAGAAGGCTTCCATCTTATTGGTCATTTCTGATTCAAATTCTTCATGGGTTTGTGGAGAGTTTCCAATTCCTTTGGAAGGTTTTGGAGCATTTTCTTGTGTATCGTCTTCTATCTCCTCTGTATTTTTTATTTTGGCTCCATAGAATGTGTCCAAAGTCGCCCCTTTCTTCTTATTTTTCTTGGGATTTTGGGGCTTCTGTGCTTCTGTGGAGTTTGCCATCTCTGAATGGGAAGGATTAGCTTTTCTTATCTCTGTCTGGTGTTCAGAGGTTTTAGTCCTGCGCAGATTGTCCTTTCTATGAGCTTTCCCTGGTTTGAACTGAGTATGCCTTAAGGCAGTGACTTTCACTGGAACTGGAATGGAAGTATCCGGCCAGGGGGTTACAATCTCGGCTCTAAGTTTCCCTCTGTAGCCTTGGACTTGGTGCTCCTATCCCTTAGGTCCGAGTGATCTCGGGTTCTGGCTTTTGAGGGGGGCCATACCTTTTGATCCAGGTCCAGGTCCAGGAGGAGGATTCCCAGGTCTATGCTGTTGATCGTTTTGAATTTCGGCGCCCTAGGAGCATATAGTTTGAGATTGGTAGGGAAGGGTTTCTGGAGATCTGAACTTTAGCTTTCTCTAAGCCACCATCTTGACCAGAAGTCCCAAACACCATGGTTTTAAAAAATTGCTGTTTCAAACCTCTGCCACTTTTACTGATCCCTGATCCATCCGCATGTTCTCCAGCACTTGCTATTGCAACTCCCATGCTTTCTGCCTTCTCTACTGTTACTGTGCCTACCTCAGTACTGCTCCAGCTGGTGACTATAAGCTTCCCTTTCGACAGCCCCAGCCCAGCTGCAAAGGGAAGTCCTTTATCCTGTTTCTGCCAGACTCAGCTTAACTCCTACCAGTCCTTACTTTACCAAATCTGGCTTATTTCCTCTCTTTCAGTCTCTGCCCAATTTTGTTTTCATATCCTCCATTTTAGTTTCTGGCAGTCCCTAAACTACACCCTTTACTCTGAAAACAACCCCTAACTACGCCCCTAACCCCTCCCTGTTGTAGTGCTATCTCTTGGCCACTAGAAGTTAATATTGAGCACCAATTTTATTTCTTTTCCTGCTTAGCTACACTTGCTGTTTGTTGCCACCAGAGGGCAGCAACCAATAAATACTTAAATAATTTTCCTTTTTTTAATAAATAAAAATTCAATAAGCCTAAAAAATGAAATAAAATGATCTAAATACCCTCACCTTTCCCTACCCTACCCCTTACAATAATAATAATTATATATATATATATATATAATTTTTTCTTTTTTTTTATCAATATCCTAAGCAGCAAAAATACTACTATGCATGAAAGTCTTCTGCTTTTTGCCCATTTAGATGCATTTAAGATCCCTAGTTGTCTCCTTCTCCTTGTACTCCTAGGAAGTTTTTTTTTCCGATCTTCACTATTAAGACAAAAAATACTACTATATGAGAGATTAATGCAGAAATGCAGGCCAAATGAGCAAATTCAATCAGAAAATTTCAAACACTACTTACATGTTCTAATGAAAAATACTGATCTCATCTAAGACAATTCTGAATTTTGCGAGCCTGTTCCTGTATCACTAAGAGAAGAAAATCCTATTTCTCCAGAAATGGAGATGAGACACCCCTCTCATATGCATCAGGTACAAACCCTCTCTCTCTCATACTCTGCAACATCTCTCTCATGCTCTGCAACTCCTGGCTAATCTTACTTCCCCTGATCCTTCTTCTAATCCCTCATCCTCTCCTGTCCCTTTACCCATCCAATGACCACAAAGAAATCTCATTCTCCTATAGTACCTGTTCCTAACCATGTTGCCTAGGTATCCACATAGTCAACTTCTAAGGGACCACAGCCATCAAATGATTCCAATGAATTTCTTTTCCCCTTAATAGAAGTGCACAAAATAGGACACAATGGGAAAGTGGTGACCCTAAGACACCATATACCTTTCACTCCTCAAGAAATTAGAGAACTGAAATATAATTTACCTCAGTTTGGATATGAAACAATTGTGGTGACCAAGAAGATGGCTGATATTTTTACAAATATGACCCATCCTATAAAGATGTTGAGAATTTCCTCAATGCTTCTCTAACTGAATGTGAGAAAAATAAAATCATCTCTCAAGTTAACAAGGTCCAGGGTCATGGTGCAGTTCACTGAACAGTTCAGGATCTATTCTAAGATGTTTACTCAATGACTATGTCTAATCCAAGGAAAAATGGCCTACAAAGGAACACAGAATTTGATCAGCAAAGTGCCAAACAAGCACAAAGAGATAAAAAACAAAGCCAATCTTATGAGCATTGATGACATTCTGCACAAAAACACAATGACTTGTTCATGTGTGAGACTCAAGTTTACAACTGTTTAACATTAAATGTAGGACTTCCTTGTACCACACTCTATATCAAGCATATAACATTGATTGTTCTGACTCCATTGTCCTGAAAAAAGCAAAGAAAAGGGTTGAATTAGGGAATTCTATTTCCCATTTTTTATGAGATCTAGTCTCTTTTTCTATTTTCTCTCATCATTGGACAACTTACTATAGTCCAAACTACTAAATCGGGTTTGTGAATTATTGCTATTGCATGCTTATAGGACATGAATCACTACAAGAACGCGTTATGATTTGTGAAAATTTTTTCTTTTTCTTTTTTTCTCTTTTTCTTTTTCCTCCTTTCCAGAAGTCTTTTTAGCTTTTTTTTATATTTTATATTTCACTCAGAGGTTATTTTTTTAAATTTCTTTGACTTATTTGATGTTTTTGATACTTTATTAATATGTGTTATTACTTGGTCAGGTATCCCTGTGTAATTCCTATATATATCCCTGTAACCTCCTCAGGGGGGAATGTATTATTATTTTCCTGGGGGGAGCTATATTATTGTTCTGAACTTTAACTAGAACTTGAGCCTAATTAGAACAAGACACTACCTCCCAGAATCTAGAAGTTGCCGTGAAGATGCCTGCAGAGACTCCATGATGCAGCAGAAGATCCAGAGTGAACTTCGAGAGATGGAGAATTTGAACTCTGGGGGGTTGAAATGCTTTTGTTTTGAATATGCATTCTTATAACAAAGGGGGACTTCCCCATAATTGGCTTTTTGTTTGTGCACCTATTGTTGGTTTGCTTTGGTTTTGTTCCTTTTCCTTTTTATTTTCCTTTTATCCCCAAATTATTGTAATTTCCCATTATAATTTTTATATACGCCTAGTTCAAGTTATAAGTTAGTTATGTTTTCATGATCCATTGGGGAGACTTGTCTCCCAAAGGATGAAAGGGAGGGGGGAATATTGATTAGAATCTTGAACACTGGAGACTACAATTCCCACAATTCCCTTTTCCCCTTCCTGGATGTACATCATTACATTGTTTCCCTCTGTGAATTCTCTTGCTCCCTTTGGCTTAGCCTGGCATGGAGGAAGGGAACAGCCTTTTTTTCTTTGGGGTCACTTGCCCTTTGTTCTACCCCAAAAGGTAGGCAGAGAATTTCTGGGGAACTGAGATGATAGGGTAGAGGAGCTAGCAGAGAGGGAGCATGGATCATGTAACCATGACAAAATATTCTAAATAAAAATTTAAAAAATAATGAATAAAAAAGAATAATATGTCCATGTAGGGATGTACATAATTTAGCCTTGTTGAATGTGATCTTTTGATTCTCTTTCCTTTTTGCCTTTTTCCATGATTATTTTTATTCTTTTATTTAAAAGCCAAATTTTCCATTCTGCTCTGATTTTTTCATCAAGAATGTTTGAAAGTTCTTTATTACATTGAATATTCATTTTTACCCTATAGGATTATATTCAGATTTGAAGGGTAAGTGCTTCTTTTTTGAAGTTCTAATTCCTTTGACCTCTAGAATATCATATTAAAACCCTCAAATCTTTTAACATCGAGACCACTAAGTCTTCTATTTTACTGACCATGGATTTTTGTGCCCCTCTTACCAATTGGTCTATTCTGGTTTTTAATGTATTAATTTCTTCAGGATTTGATACCTCCTTTAGCAACCCCTTGACTCTTTCATAATTTTCCTTTATCAATCTCATTTCTTTCCCAATTTTCATTCTATCTCTCTTATTTTATTTTTAAAATCCTTTTTTAGGTCCTCCACTGATTCTTTTGGGACTTGAATGCAATTAGTATTTTTCTTGAAGGCTTTGGATATAGTAATATTGAATTTGGTGTCTTTTTTTTATTTCAAGTCTACCCTGCCACCATAGCTTTCTTTTTGTTTTTGTTTGAATTTTGTTTGAGTTTGTTGTTGTTTGCCCATTTTTCTAACTTTTTTCTTTTTCTTTTCTTAAAAAGAAAAAAAAAAACCTGTGAAAATTGGGACCAGTTTCTATGGTGAAGAGAGCACTGTTCCAAGCTTTAGGTTCTTTGTTCATCTGCCTTCAGAGCTGGTGCTGTGTATCTATCTCTTTTTAATTCCTTATTCATGGTCTTATGTAATAAGACCCACATTTAATACTCTCCTGTGCTCTCATCTCTGAGTAACCCCAAGAACTCTTTTACTCCTTGGAACTATGAATATAGTCTCCTACTCCCCTGTAATTACAAATGCTGGTGTATGCTGGTGCTCCTCCTTACCTGTGACTGTGCATGTGATCTGGCTCTGCATGTGGGCAATAGTATAAGTGTCTTGTCCCCAAAGTCAGGAAAGGAATCCTTATAATCTTCTAAGCAGATGTCCAGCCCTTTCCCATACTTCTTCACCATTTGTGGCTGAGAGTTTTGTTAACTTTAGCTGCTGCTTTGGTTGTACCCAAGGTCTATTGTCCTGATGTGGCCTCCTCTGGTGCACTGGGCTCCATCTCCACCCCAGTGCACTAAATCCCTCATGGTGGCCTTCTAAATTGTTTTGAAAACTTACTTCACCTTGTTTTTCTTTGTGGGTGCTGCTGCTGTAGAATTTGTTTTGAGGTATTATATCATGGCTCTTTGTAGGCAATTGTATGGAAATTAGATGAGTCCCTGAACCTTCTACACCAGCAGATTTCAGTTCCCATTCTAATTTTTAAGAAGTTGTTTTCTTCAGTTAATTTTTCCTCATTGAACAATCATTACATAATTAATTTTTATTACTTGATTTTCAACTTCTCTTCAAGTTCTAAGAGTTATTTTGGGCCGTGGCATTTTTTTCTCATTTTGTTTAGGGATTCAGGTATTTCATTTTTGCAAATATTTTCCTCTTATGAGTTTGTATTTTGTTCATCCCTGTCACTTAAGTAATATTCTAAAATTAGGCTTTTCCTTGTCTTTTGCCCATTTTTCTTTTTATTATTTCCCCCTTTTTTATCTTCAATATTTACCAAGGTTATGTACTGCTCCTGGAGTAGAGTGGACATTGTTCCAAGCTTTCAGGGTTGTCTTCTCTTGTGATGGGGGTAGGTCTACCTGTTTTTTGGTCCCTTAATGTGAACTTAGAGGGGGTGACCTGCTTGGCTACTTGTGGGGAGGTTTGCAGGTGTTTTGTCCAAATGGATTCTATTCCCCTGATGCCAATTCCCTTATTGTTTCCTGTGTTGGGTTATTCCCAACTATTTATTATTATTCCACACTATTTTTTCATTGAATCAGTTTGTGTTGTCTTTTCTCTGGCTGTGCTGTTTCTTTGCTCAGACTGTATGGTGGTGAGTAGGGCTGCTCTTTGTTCTCCCATATTTTTGCCTCAGACCACATAGAATCATGTAAGGCTTCTCCCCACCCGGCTATTTTATTGACTCTGGATACTTGGCATTGCATGACATTACTCCCAGCTCTCCTCTTTTGTTGCCTCAAACCCAATGGATCCTGGTGACGATTCTGTTGGTTTTCTTACAATGACACACTTTAGGTGACTTTCTATTCTCACCTCAGTGAGATATATTTCTCTTGCTTTCTCTTGTTCTGTATTTGGAGGGTTTGAGTGAACAAATCATTTCTTGTTCTATGCTCTTAGCTTCCAGAAATTCAACTCCTTTACCTACATTTATTATTGAAGGAAATGGAAATTTTCAGTTAGATGTTATTGAAATGTGTGTATGCACATATACATGTATATGTTCATATATACTATTCCTAATTCCTTATTCAAGATCATGGATACTCTGAAACCTATCCAAAGCCTTCTTGATCCCAGGTTAAGGGGATGTCTACTATACATTTACTAGAACAAGTCTAAAGAAATTGAATCACTTTTGCTTACTAGTCTTAAGGCCTTCATTTTAAAACACGTGTTGTTATCTAGAAAGATTTCTAGCACCCAATCAGGTAAACCACATATACATATTTTTATTCACATACAAACACATGTGTATATGTAATTGTGCATACAAATGTGGGTTTGTTTTATATCCAGGACCATAATTATTATACATGAATGCTAGTACAAGTGAGAGTTCTTTAGATGAGTGACTCACATTTATGCCATATCTTTAAGATAAGAGGTAATATTATTATTTTCATTCCAAAGCTGGAAAAAGAATGATGAAAAGAAATAAACTGCATGTCTAGAGGTGACAAGTCTCCCTAAGACGGATCCATCTTAACTGTTAATCCCAGCCAAATTATCACTATTGTTGTGGTTTAGCTACCTTGAAAAATGTAAATTATAGTGATGTATATCCTTGTATTCTGATATTAGGTAAAATTATTTCTGTAAGAAATGTACATTTTCAAAGTGTATTTCCCCTTCTATTGGCTCAATCTCACCCCACACTTATTCTACCAGAAGAAGTAAAACATAGTAGATCCACACTTAGCAAGACATAGCACAAATATCTTATACCAAATACTTATTGCAGACTTGGTTAGGAAGAAAAGATGCATATCAAACCCCAGTATATTACCCCATAACAGAACATAATCCTAAACATCATAATAGCATGGGCACTTAGAAATTGAACAAATTTGACTTATAGGTAAAGGAGAATTCAATATTTTCTTGGCATATGGAACCAAGAATTGGATGCTAAAAGAATCAGGCATGAAGTACATCGACTTCAGAAAGCAAAAACTGATGTCAAGCATATACTTACTCCAGCTTCACTTGTCTAATTTAAATAAAAAAGGAGCAGATGTGTGAGCAGCATAAGATCAGGGCCTTCCATGCCCAATGCACCCCAGGACATAAAACTTATGGGTAACTAGGAAGTCAGGGGCTTTCCATTCAGTAAGGCTGTGGAAAGAAGCTCAGTGCACCCCAAAATGCAAGGCCTTTGGGTAGATATTGACTTAGAAGCAGTAAGACACATAGTCTGCTCCCCACCATGAGAAAAGCAAACATTTCCCTCTCTCCCCAAAACACTAGATGTCCTGCTAAGAAAATAATAAGGAAGAGTACTGTAAGAAAAACAAAAAATATTCTATACAAAACTGGGTCATAGGTTGACATGTTGAATTGACATGTTACCTATGCTTTATTAACCTATAGAAAATGTTGCTTAGAGCCATTAAGGCAATCTACATCCATTGTTTCCATCTTATACATCATTGCCAATAATTGTTTCTGAAAAATGCTTACCTAATCCTTTAGCCTACATAATTTTCCCTATAAATTGTGTACCTCAAATCAATAAACTTCATCACTGTCTAGCAAGAATATGTCTGTGAGTCTAATCTGTAAGCCAAGGGGGTTGATGCTCCTAAAATCCAAGGAAATTTCTTTTACCCCAGTTCAAGGATCCATGAGCTATTTGTGGAGCAGGTTGCTCCAGTCACACACCTATCAAAGTTCAGAGCAAGATTTTAAATTAAATCTTGAGAGTGGAAGTTCACTGTTTTCCACTAAAATAATTTCCTCTCATTTTCCTCAAGGAGTCTCTCTTATCTTTGATGAGTTTGAGGGGAGCAAGAGTTTCTGTGAACTAAACCTCTGCCCATCATGTATAAAATTTTAAAACATGAACAGTGGGAACATCACTACTGCTAGAAAGTACAGCGATGGAGAAAAAATTATTTAAAGACAAGTTGGATATGGTGCCATCACATCAATTTCCATTCAATTACATTTTTCAAACTTTGCCATTAAGACAGAGTTGGAAAGGAAACCATAAAAGGGGCATTTCTGACTTTTTCAATGAATGGCATAGGAAAATGTTCACTTTCCTTGTTCCCTGAAATTGAAAGCAAGACATTCTCTAAAATGCAGTGTCGTCGTTTAAAAATATACTTGGGGAAATATGACAATGTGAATTACAAACAAATTAAGTACTTTGTAAAATGTGTTCTTAAATAATGATCTATTCTGTAAGGAAGAGGCCATTAGAACCAATAAATCGGGAACTATTTTTTTTTAAAGACTGGACAACATTATGAAACACTTGTAGCTCTGCAGGATAAGGCACTGACACAAATGAAATCAAACTTCATGCTCCAGGGCGCAAACTGATTGCCTTCAGGAGAATGAGGAGATATTTTCCCCTCCCTCACCTTCCAGGTTACATTTGGACAATTGACACAGAGCCTGCTGGGAGTATTCCATGAGGAGAAATTCATTTTGCCCTAAAGCTACAAAAAGATTTATCACTGGGAGAAAGTAGAGCACAGGATATGGTAAACTAGTAGCTTTTTCCTTGGCAGAATTATACCACTCTCTGCATTAGTCTGCATTTGAGCATCTGAAGGCTTTAAGATCACACAGAACTGAAAACTCTTTGTTAAAACAGCACACTCAGGAGGAATATAGGCAAATGTTTTCTTAGTGTGTTTGTCTAAATGTGAGTATATGTGTTTATGAGAGAAAATTCCAATTTATGCAAATTAATCTATATAGCAATTATCAACAAAGATATTAATATATATATATATATATATAAACAGGTATTATAGACAGTGCAGGAAATATAAGATTAATAAAAGAAGATTCATACCCTCGAGTATCACTCAGTTTAGAGGTTTGTGGAATTTACACATATAGCCATAATATACAGGATTCTTGATCTGGAGCTAGAAAAGACCTTAAAGTCACCTCCAACCATTTCATTTTGCAATAAAGGAAGCCGAAGCCCAGGAGAGTATGTGACTTGCTCAAGATTTCTCTGCTGGTAAACTCAGGAATAATTTGATCCAAGTTCCCCTGACACCAAAGTTTACAGAGCCAAACTGCATCAATGAAAAGAGCAAAGGAAAACAAGTCTTATGAGAGGTTGAAGAGGGTTATTATTTGACAGGGAAGATGAGAAAAAGTTTATTGAAATAGATGGATTTGAGCTGGACCTTCAAGGAAGAGTAGAAATTAAACAGAAGGAAAGGCTTGATTTTTTGTACAACTGTTTCAGGTCTTTGTAAATTTGAGTAATTAGGCATTTGTCAGAGGCTTCTGTTATGAAAATTGTTTCCCAATTTGTTACTTCCCTTCTAATTTTGGTTACATTGGTTTTGTTTGCACTAAAACATTTTAATTTGATGTAATCAAAATTATTTATTTTACATTTTGTGGGTTTTTTTTCCCAAGTCTTGCTTGATTTTAAAATCTTTCCTTTCCCAAAGGTCTGACATGTATACTATTCTGTGTTCACCTAATTTATTTATAGTTTGAGATATGGTACTGCAAGGCCTCCTTCCTTTGCATTTTTATTTTCATTATTTCCCTAGATATCCTTGATCTTTTGTTCTTCAAAATCAACTTTGTTATGTTTTTTTCTAATTCAGTAAAAAAGTTTTTTGGTAGTTCAATGGGTATGGTGCTAAATAAGTAAATAAGTTTTGGCAGATGGTAATTTTTATTATGTTAGCTCATACTACCCATGAGAAGTTAATGTTTTTCCAGTTGTTTAGATCTACTTTTAATTGTGTGGAAAATGTTTTGTAGTTGTGTTCATATAATTCTTATGTTTGTCTCGGCAGATAGATTTCCAAGTATTTTATATTGTCTAGGGTGATTTTAAATGGAATTTCCCTTTCTAATTATTGCTGCTGAGATGTTTTGGTGATATATAGAAATGCTGATGAATTATGTGGATTTATTTGTATCCTGCTCCTTTGCTAAAGTTGTTGATTATTTCCACTAGCTTTTTAGTTGATTCTCTAGGATTCTTTAAGTAGACCATGATATCATCTGTAAAGAGTGATAGCTTTGTCTCCTGATTGCCAATTTTATTACCTTCAATTTCTCTTTCTTCTCTAATTGCTACTACTAGTGTTTCTAGTACAATGATAAATATTAGTGGTGATAATGGGCATCAAGTATCACTCCTGATCTTATTGGGAATGAATCTAGTTTATCCCCATTGCAGATGATGTTGGTTTTGGTTTTAGATAAATACTGTTTATAATTTTTAGGAAAGACCCTTCTATTCCTATACTTTCTAGTGTATTCAGTAGGAATAAATGTTGTATTTGGTCAAACGGTTTTTCTGCATCTATTGAGATAACCATGTGATTTTTGTTGGTTTGCTTGTTGATGAGGTCAATTATGTGGATGGTTTTCCTGATCTTGAACCATCCTTGCATTCCTGGTATAAATCCTAGCTGGTCATAGTAACTAACACTCATGATGACTTGCTGGAGTCTTTTTGCTATTATCCTATTTAAGATTTTTGCGTCTATGTTCTTTAAGGAGATTGGGCTATAGTTTTCTTTCTCTGTTTTTAACCTGCCTGTCTTTGGAATTAGTACCATATTTGTGTTGAAAAAGGAATTTGTAGAACTCCTTCTTTGCTGATTATGTCAAATAGTTTTTATCATATTGGGATTAGCTGTTCTTTGAATGTTTGATAGAATTCACTTGTGAATCATTAAGCCCTTGGGATTTTTTCTTAGGGAGTTCTTTGATGGCTTGTTGAATTTATTTTTCTGATATGGGATTATTTAAGAACTCTATTTCTTCTTCTGTTAATCTAGGCAATTTATATTTTTGTAAATATTCATCCATATCACCTATATTGGCATATTTATTGCTATTTTTGGTTGCTATATTGCTATAATTGTGCAAAATAGTTTTTAATGATTGCTTTAATTTCATCTTCATTCGAGGTGAGGTCTTTTTCAGCTATGATTAATTTCGTTTTTTTCGTTAATTTCGTTTTCTTCTTTCCTTTTTTTAATTAAATTGACCAGTACTTTGTTTATTGTCATTTGTTTTTAAAATACCAGCTTCTAGTTTCATTTATTAGTTCAATAGTTCTTTAACATTTGATTTTATTAATTTCCTCATTAATTTTTAGGATCTCTAATTTAGTTTTCTTCTGGGGATTTTTAATTTCTTCACTTTCAAGTTGTTTATTTGCATGTCCAATTCATTGACCTCTGCCCTCGCTAATTGTTAATAAATGAACTCAAGAATATAAATTTTCCCCTGAGTACTGCTTTGGCTACATCCCATTGATTTTAAAAGGATGTCTCATCATAGTCATTTTTTTCAATGAAATTATTAATTGTTTCTATGATTTGTTCTCTAATTAACCCATTATTGAGCATCATATCATTTAATTTCCAATTAATTTTTTATTTTGCTCTCCATGTACCCTTACTGATCATTATTTTTAATGTGTTATGATTTGTAAAGTTTACATTTATTATTTAGGCATTTCTGCTTTTATTTGCCATGTTTTTATGACCTTGTACATTGTCAATCTTTGTGAATGTGCCATGTGCTGCTGAAAAGGTGTATTCCTTTTTGTCCCTATTTATTTTTCTTCATATATCTATTAACTCTAATTTTTCTAGAATTCCATTCACATCTCTTACCTTTTTCTTATTTATTATTTTATTCAATTTATCTAAATTCGATAGTGGTAGGTTCAGATCTCCCATTAGTATAATTTTACTATCTGTTTCCTCCTTTAGTTCCACTAGTTTCTCCTTTAGAAATTTGGATGCTATACCATTTGGTGCATACATGTTGATTATTGATATTTCCTCATTGTCTATACTCCCTTTTATCAGGATGTATTTACCTTCCCTATCCCTTTTAATCAGATCTATTTTAAATTTGAGATATCATGATTGCAACTCCTGACTTCTTTCTTTCAGTTGAGGCCCAATAGGTTTTGCACTAACCTTTAATTCTAACATTCGGAGTGTCTATCTTCCTCAGGTGTGTTTCTTATAAACAACATATGGTAGGATTTTGGATTCTAAACCACTCTCTTATTTGTTTTCATTTTATAGGTGAGTTTATCCCATTCATGTTCAAAGTTATGATTGTCATTTTTGTATTCCCTAGAATTTTGACATCTTCTCCTAGTTCTGTCCTTTCTTTGTTTGCTATATCCTGTTAAGTCAGTGGTTTGCTTTTAATCAATTCACCCTAATCCCCTCCCTTAATATGCTTCCCTTTCTCGTCCCTCCCTTTTTGTTCCCTTCTTATAATTTAGGGTTTATTAAGTTCCCTCCCCATTCTCTTTCCCTCCCTTTTTCTAATCCCTAACCCCTATTCCCATTAGTTTACCCTTCTCACTTTCCCTATAGGATAAGATAGAATTCAAGACCCCAATGGATCTAGATGCTCTTCCCTCTCATAACTGATTTCACTGCGAGTAAGGTTAAAGTATTACCTCTCTCTTCCTCTCCTTCTTATAAGAGTATTCTTCCTCTCCCCTTCCCATGTGTATCTTTCTGTGATAAAGATTATCCTATTTATTTTATTTCTTCAAGTATCTCTTAGTGCCATCTTTGATTTCCTTCTCCCTTTTTCTTTTTTTGCATATAGTCTTATAGTACTTATTTCCCCAATCTCTTTCTGTGAATGATTCTTCTAATTACTATAATAGTGAATATAATTTTTGTGAGTTACAAATAACATTTTCTCTATATATTAATATAAACAATTTCATCTTATTGTATCTATTAAAGGAGAATTTTTGAGTAAAAAAACATTTTCCCCTTTCCCCCTCTCTTATTTACCTTTTCATGTTTCTCTTCATCTTTGTGTTTGGATACTAAGCTTTCCACTTAGTTCTGGTCTTTTCTTTATAATTGCTTGGAAATCTTCTATTTTGTTGAATGCTTGGAAATCTTCTATTTTGTTGAATGCCCATACTTTCCCCTGGAAGTATATGGTCAGTTTTAATGGATAGCTGATCCTTGGCTAAAGACCCAATTCTCTTGTCATTCTGAATATCATATTCCAAATCTTGTGGTCCTTAAATGTAGAAGCTGCCAGGTCTTGTATGATCCTGATTGGTGCTCCCTGATATCTGAATTATCTCTTTTTGGCTTCTTATAGAATTTTCTCCTTAGCTTGAAAGCTCTTGAATTTGGCAATTACATTCCTGGGATTTTTCTTTTGAGGATTTAGTGGATGTTCTATGAACTCTTTCAATATCTATTTTTCCCCCTTGTTCAAGAACATTAGGGAAGTTTTCTTGGATAATTTCTTGTAGTGTGATGTCAAGATTTCAGTTGACTTCTGGCTATTCAGGTAGACCAATGACTCTCAAATTGTCTCTCCTTGATCTGTTTTCCTGATCTGTCATCTTCTCAGTGAGTTATTTTATGTTTTCTTCTATTTTGTCAGATGTTTTACTTGGCTTTGTTAATTCTTGCTGTTTTGCCATATCATTGTCTTCCAATTGCCTAATTCTGGATTTTAAAGACTGACTTTCCTTTTCAGTTTGGTCTATCCTGATTTTGGTGGCTTCCAGCTATTTCTCCAATTGGGAGTTCTTGTCCTTTAAACTGTTATTTTATCTTTAACTATTTCCCACTTTTCTTGCCAGAAGGCTTCCATCCTTTTCATAAGCTCCAATTCAAATTCTTCATGATCTTGTGGACAATTTCCACATTTTGGAAGTTTTTGGTTCATTTATTTGAATTTCCTCTTCTATTTCCTCTGTAGCCTGGGTTTTTCCTCTGTAAAAAAATTCCAGGGTCAGCCCCTTCTTCTTGTTTTTTTTTCTTGGTTGTGATATGGAAATCACTTTAAAAGATTGATATATATTAATTTAAGTTTGCCAAGGAATTCAGATATGTAATTCCTAAATGAAAACTCAAGTCAGCTGTCAACCTTTTTATGGTGTTTTAATTACAAACAGGAGGAAGAAAAGTATTAGAGGGAGAGAGAGAGAGAGGGAAAAGGGAGAGAAGGAAATAGGGCTTAAATACCCACTCTGCTTAGGCTGAGCCAAAGGCCCAAGGCCCTGGATAGCCAAGGCAAAGAAAAGTCCCTATCACTCACATGACCAAAATGGAGAAACAGTCTGTGGGCTCCTCCACTCCAAGCACCAGGTTCCAACCACTTTTCTCCCTCCACACAGGAAGTCCCAAGCACTCCTGAGCTGTCCTCTACCTCACTTCCTGTCTCTCACATGTGCCAATGGTGACTCTAGCTTGACCTAGGACCACCCAGAGGTCTGTCCTTTTTGCACATGTCTGTTAAAGGCCATATTCTCAAATAATTAAATCTTGAGTTTTGCTGCAGCCCTTCCTAAACTTGTTACCCTGAGTAGAGTGGAGATTGTAGTTTCCAAGACCTGATTCTGTTATTCCAAGTATCTCTATTGTTATTGATCAGGAAATAGCTAAATCCCATCTTCTAAAGAATGGTCTGATTAGGGTTGAGTAGTTTTGAAATTCACATGATGGAGGGAGGTTGTTGTTCCTGGGCACTATTTGACATCACTGTGGCGGTTTTTCCTTCCCTTTTTATCCATAAATCTGAATGAGATGGGAAGGCTCTCTGTGTATGGAGTTAAGGAGCAAGGATTTTGCCTGAGGCAAGCTCTTAAATATCCACAGCTTTTTCTGTTTATTGCCCTTCTCTGTGCTATCTTCCCGCAAGCTCCCACAGTCTGTGCTCTTCAGCCTGCTGGGCTTTCAGGTGTAGCTGCTCTCAGGTGTATGTCTTTGGTCATCTTAGTCAGCTGCTAAGGATCTAGATGTGCCTCTTACTTACTCTAGAGTTGCCCCTCACTCACTCACTCACTGATTCTGGTGCTTTCTGTCTCTGACTCTAGCTCTGTAGGTGGGGTTGGAGAGGGTAGATCAACTCATGTTTTAGTGGGAGCTTTTTTACCCCCTTAGTGTGGAAATGCCCAAATCCCACATACCTTCAATGTTGCACCCTACTGTATAGTCACTCCATTCATATGAATTTGGGTTTTTTGGTCTTTTGAGATACTCTTTATCAGTAGGAGTTGAGGAGAAGAAGAGTCCTGTGTCTGGACTTTCGCATTGTTTACCTGGAAGTTCATATACTTGTTTAATGATAACCAGAAAGAAGATATCCAAATGGCATATCTAAACTATATCAGTTGTACATAAAATAGTTAGAAATATAGTTTGGCATTTTATCTACAACTCAGTTTTACAGGCCAAACTTTAAATTAAGTTAATTTTGTGTCTAATTCCTGTTTTTGATACTCAATACCTGAGTAATGCTAAGCAAATCATTAAAACTCTCTGATTCTTTGTTTTTTCTTCCAGCTGTATTATTATAGCAATAATAATTTTATGTATATTATATATTAAACTTTTCATGTCTATAAATATGTATGCTCACATATTAGTATATCTGATATATTATATATGTATATTACATAGATTGTTATATTTATAGAATATTTAAGTAAATAAAATTTATAAATATTATGTTTATATAGCTATATATAAATATTATGTAAACATACATGTATATATCCATGTGTATACCTACACACTAATTTACTTATTATTATATTTTTGTCATCAGTTTACAAATGAGAAATATGAATGTGTTTGAGCTTATGTGAATTTCCCAGGATCATAAAACTAGTCAATGTATTAGGCAGGATGTTGTAGTATTCATCTAATTGAGTTGAGACTTTGATGAGATTATGTATCTAAAGTGCCTTGTGAAGCATAAAGTTTTATATAAATAA
The DNA here is from genome assembly GCF_027887165.1 of Monodelphis domestica. Taxonomy (NCBI): domain Eukaryota; kingdom Metazoa; phylum Chordata; class Mammalia; order Didelphimorphia; family Didelphidae; genus Monodelphis; species Monodelphis domestica. Next base: position 119,778,408 of record NC_077234.1, on the reverse strand, counting down.
CAGCTGTTATTATGATTACCTTCTAAGCTTCTTTCAATTTTTTTCATCAGGAATTGTCTTTTCATGATTGAGGTAGCACTTTGACTCTTTGAAAGGTGTTTGTTATGCTAAAATGTTAGCCCACTTCTCCATTTTGTAGTTTTCTCTATTCTCCTTCCCTGTTTCATCAGATTGTTATTACTTTTGGTATCTGAGAGGAAGCTAGTAACACATTTTCCTGGATTATACCCTTACACTATGGAACCACTAAAAGAAAACAAAATAATGAAGTGCTTTCTATAGTCATTAAAGGAGATTCTTTGGTGGACGAGAGTGGAGACCCCTATGTAAGCCACTGAGAATTTGTTGCCTTGGAAGCCCTGTGGACAGTTCCCTCTTTGGTCATGTTTACTTGAAAAAATATACTAAAAGGAAAGAAACTGTATTTCACCTATTCTGCATAGGACTCTTATTCTGATTTTCTTTACACAGTACAACCCTAGGCTTTCAAAGTTTAGAGAGTATGGAGTTTTATCATACTTTCTTAGAAAACATCTTCCATTCACTTTCCTAATGGAGGGGCAAACATAATAAAGTTGGGGAAAAGAGCAGGTTAAATCTCCCCACCTAATCAATAGAAGGATTGGGCCTATGAAGAGTCTGCATACTTTCAGACTGAGTGATACATGGAGGCCTAGTATTTTAAACTATAATCTAAGAAGTGTATAAAATCTATGCCCATATTTTCATGTTATAGAAAGTTTTTATTGAAATGACTGATAATTATGAGAAAGAAATATGCATGATATATAGAGGCAATCTTATTTTTCCTATTATTAGCTATTGCTAGACATAAAAATCAAAGGAACTTATATTTCTATGGAAGTTAAACAATTTACCCTTTTTTTCCCTTTGATCCTTTGATCATGTGTTTATTTAAATTTCATGTGTGGTTAATAGCATTTTTAGTCATAGACCCACAGTGTGTCAGAGTTATGAAAGAACTTCAAATATTAATAAGTTCAAATTTTTCATCTTACAGGTGAGGAGATGAATTCAGGTATTAATTTACTTCTTAATTTGGGATCAATTTCAACTAGCTCCATACTGTACCTCCCTTTTTTTTTATTCTGTAAGGTATAACATACATATAATAACAATTTTGACTCATTTTTAGTGTTTTATTCAAAATATCATCCAAGGGGTAGGTTATATAGATATTAATGACTATTTTAAGGATGAATATAATCATCTCAGAGTTGAGGAAAACTTGTCTAGACATTTTCCTAGTAATTTGTGGACCCAGAGCTTGAGTTCAAGTTTTCTGGTGCCATGGTCAATGTTTTTTGTTTTGTTTTATTTTTCCTCTTTCACTGCCTTTCACACAACATATTGTGCAAGTGGTGGAATTTTTGGAGAGGGAGGGAAAATAGCATAGATAAAAGCTCCCAACATTAATGAATCCATTTAGAGAATCTTGGATTATTCAACATTTAAGTTCAGTGATTTTTTTTTGGTTACTGGTACATTTGGTTGCAGGAAAAAAATCCTTATTTAGTTTTCCCCTTCTCACATTTTTGACAACCTTATTGTCAGTGATGTGACACCAGTGTGTGGGGTGTCCATCATGAGAAAATACATTATTCATTTAAATTATGAATGAACTTTAAAAACAAAAATGTCATGGATACTGTGCTGAAACTGACAAATATGAAGTTTATCTAATTGTACAAGAGGATGCTGACTGATATGTGATACTATCTTCCATATTTTTTATACATGATTTATTAGTTACATTGGTATTTTATGGGCATTCTAGTTTTAAAAGTAGAGCTTTTTCATCCTATAATGTAAAAAAAGGACAATATAGTAACAACAACAAAAAAGCAAAGACCATTCCCACATATGTGTCATTCATTTTGGAAGATATGCCTGAAGGATGGGGCTCAAGTATACATAATTAGCATATTGTTCAATATTTTTTGACCTACTGAGTGATGACAATTTAGACTGATAGAATCTTTCCATATGAGATGGGAATACCTTAGAGAGATATTAGAAGTATGCTAAGAGATCCTCTTGAGACCAGACTGTGAAGAAAACCTTCTTTATAGGACAGTGTTTCTAGTCTATTGAGAAACTAACATCTGATTAGTATGTACAAGAGTTGACTGCATTTAATCAAAGTTTTCAAATGAGAGAAGTTAGTTTTACTTTACCATACTATCTTCCGCTATCTTGCCAACTTACTCTCTTCTTTTAACCCCCATTTGACTTTTTAAAAATTTCTATGAAATGTAAAGTTTTATTAACTGAATTTTAATTTGCTAGGGGCAACATAGTTCTGTGGGGCAATAATTAGATTCAAAATGTGAAGGTTTGGATGCAAGTCTAGCATCTGACACTAGCTATATAATTTTGAATAAGCTATTCAAATTCTCAGTTTAAATAACTTAAAATTAAATTCCTGAAATCATGAATTCCAGTGCAGATAGCAATCTGAAGGAGTAGAAGAAATTATTTTAAGTGGTATTCCAATGCCAATGAAATCATAGCCCAAAGAACTAAAAGTATATAAAATTTTAAAAAGCTCACTAAGATTTTTTATTTTATATTGTAAAGAGTACTATAATAAAAGTTAGATTCAAAAATATTCATAGCTGCACTCTTTGTGGTGGCAAAAAATTGGAAAATGAGGGGATGCCCTTCAATTGGGGAATGGCTAAACGAATTGTGGTATATGTTGGTGATGGAATACTATTGTGCTCAAAGGAATAATAAAGTGAAGGAATTCCATGGGGACTGGAACAACCTCCAGGAAGTGATGCAGAGTGAGAGGATCAGAACCAGGAGAACACTGTACACAGAGACTGATACCCTATGGTATAATCAAATGTAATGGACTACTCCATTAGTGGCAATGCAGTGATCCTGAACAACCTGGAGGGATCTATGAGAAAGAACATTCAACATTCAGAGGAAAAACTGTGGGAGTAGAAACACAGAAGAAAAACAATTGCTTGAATACGAATGATATAGTTGGGGATGTAGACTCTAAATGAACATCCTAGTGCAAACATCAACAATATGGAAATAGGTTCTGATCAAAGACAGAAGTAATACCCAGTGGAATTGTATGTTGGCTGTGGAAAGGGTGGGTGGACGGAGAGAGGGAAATAATGTGAATTTTGTAACCAAGGAATAGTGCTCTAAATTGACTAAATAAATTATTTGAAAAAAAAAAGGAAAAAAGCAATATGTTCTCTAGTCACCCCCCCCAAAAGAAGTTAGATTTAGAGTCAACACCTTGTCCCTCCACAAAATAATAGTGACATTGGTTAACCCACTTAAATATTCTGTGTTTCAGAATCTACATCTGTGACATAATAATGCTGGAATTTTTATGGCAGCAAATAACTGGAAACAAAGTTGGTGCCTATAACTTAGGATATTGCTAAACAATGTCATGGAATATTATTACATATGAAGAAGCAATGAGTATAAGGAAGCATGAAAAATGGAAAGACTTGTATAAACTGATGCAAAATCAACTGAACTGAAATAGAATAAAAATAAACTCAATTAAAACAATGTAAATTAAAAGAACTTTTTGAAAATTCTGAATAATGCTTAAAATTAATGACCAATATTTTTTCTGTAAAATGAATAAGGAAGTATACCACCTTGTTCACTCCTCTCAGCTGACAGGTCAGAAAACTTGATGAGGAATATGGTATAGAATGCCAGATGTGGTCACAGTATCCTAGTTTTGCTTTCCTTGCAGAAGGGAGGAAAGGAAGAAAGGAAGGCAGGCAGGAAGGAAGACAGTCAGGAAGGAAGGAAGGAAGACAGTCAGGAAGGAAGGAAGGAAGGAAGGAAGGAAGGAAGGAAGGAAGGAAGGAAGGAAGGAAGGAAGGAAAAAAGGAAAGAAGCAAAAAAGGAAGGAAGGAAAAAATGAAGGAAGCAAGGAATCAAGGAAAAAAGGAAAGGAGAGGGAAGGACAAAGGGAAGGGAAGAAAGAAGGAGAGAAGTACTAAGGGATGTAAAGAGTAGAGTTGGGAAGAAGGAAAGCCAGGAGGAAGTGAGAGAGAAAGGAGGAAAGGAAAGAAGGTGGGAAGGACATTTATATTTAATGTAGTGGCTAAGCATATTCAGAAATGAGTGTAATGTATTTTTAAATTAATAAAAATAAATTTTAAAGGAAAAAGGGAAAAGAGCACTCGACTAGATAATAACTGAGTTCTCTTATAGTTCTGAAACTCTTTAATATTATATCCTAGTACCTTTCCTTCTCTTCTAATTTTTATTCTTTTTCACTGATTTCCTCTGTGACTCATAGCTTAGAATTTATCAGTCATTAATCTGTCAACAGGCATTTATAAAATATCTACTATGTGTCAGGATTTTTGCTACATGCCAAAGCTATAAAGAAAGTCAAAAGAAAAAGAAAAATCCCTACTCTCAAAACAGTCATAGTCTAATAGATAGACAATATTCAAATCATAATAGAAAAAAATTATAAAGAGTAAATTGGGGATAGTCTCAGAGAAAAGGCATTATTTTTAATAAGGAAGATTTGAAAAGGCTTCTTGGAGATGAGAATTAATAGGTAGTTGAAAGAAGGCAGGGAGGTCAGGAAAGAGAGATAAAGAGGAAGCAAATACCAAGAATTGACTAAAACCAGTAAAAATGTCAGAATTGGTAAAATGGAATGCCTTTTGTAAGGAATAGCAAGTAGACCAATGGCATGAGATCATAGAATATTTATATGTGGGAGTGTAGTAATGCTGATGGGGGAAAGAAAAGATAAGAAAACTGAGAAACTAGAAGTGGGCCAGGTTATGTAAGGCTTTGAATGATAAAAGAATTTTTTTGTATTTAATTGTGGAATATGTATTTACACAGCATACAAGAGCATATTGAACAATTATGAAATGATTAGCAATGAGCTTTAGGTAAAAGAATTTAATAAATGAATGGAGGATGAACCAGAATAGAGAAAAACTTGAGGCAAGGAGGATAAAGAGTATATGTTTAAGGTAATGAGGGCCTGTTTTAGTGTGATGGCAATGTCATGAGTGAAAAGAACATATACAAGACATGTTATAAGGTAGAATTGACAAGATTTAGAAAGAAATTTGATATCACAGATGACACAGTTTGCGAGCTTTGATAACTGAGAAAAGCTTGTCATAGGAGTAATATAATAATTAGGAAAAGGTATTTGCTTGGGGAAAATGAGTTCAATTCTGAATATATTTAGTTAAGATGTTTACAGGACATCTGTCTGAAGATATCCCAGTAGTATAGGGGAGATATGACTGGAAGTTAGGAAGAAGATTTGGGCTAGATAAATAAATATGCAAACAATCCAAAAAAGATAATAATTTAATCCATGGGAGTACTTTAGCTCAATAGCTCAAGTAATATTAATAAAGAAAAGGTCTTGATCTAATGGAGGTCATGTGAGCCAAGTTCAAGATCTGGCTGGTCTTAGAAAACTAGACTAACTCTGAAAATGAACCTGAAAGTGGAACAAATTTTGCTTCTTCCAAGCCAAATATAATTAAGTCCAGAGAACCAGAACATAATCCCTTTTTTTAGTGACAGCAGTTCTGGAAACCCATTTGCTTATCCGTATAGCCGTGGTGACCTATGTATTGTATAGTAGCAAAATAATGTGATAAAATAGATAAAGAGGTCCAAAATTTGTCCTCAAGTGTCTGTCCTTCAAACTCTGTATTTCTTCTGTTTCTATCTATCTTGGGAGATTGGGACAAAAAATAAAGATAGGGAAAATTATCAAAGGGCAAAAAGATTTCATGAAAATAAATAGAAAATCATATAAAGACTGAATTCTATTTCAGCATGGCAAAGACACACTTTTTTCTGTTTCTCTCAGAAAGAGAATAATCAAAAGACAGAAGACTAAAGTCTAAACCTGAAAGGTTCTCTACTTATTTTTCCAATATTCTCTTATTCAGTATACAAGAGCAAAAATTATAAAGAATCATGATTAGCAAACCATAGAATTTTGAGAAAACATCATGTGCCCTTTTTGCTTCGAGGTTTATTTGTCTTATCTCCTTTGTATTAACAGAGCTTTATGGGACAGCCATTCAGGCTAACTTAGAGATCATTTGATCTGTATGAGGAACATTTAAGTACAAATTTAACCTCAGAATTGTACTGGCTAATCAAATCACTTAAACTCTGTCTACTTCATTTTATTCATGTGTAAGATGAGAATAAAAATAACACTTATCTCTCAGGAAGGTTTTGAAGATAAAATATGATATTTGTAAAATGCTTTACATGCCTTAAATGCCTTAAATGCTATTTAAATATAATTTTCATCATCATCATCATAGTCATTCATGTATGTATACTTATCTAGAATTAGAACATGAAGGAAATATTTATATATATATATTTGTTTATATATATTCATCATATATACATATATATCTTTAATTTAGAAGCAGAAAGGAAACCTTGATATGTGAATAAGATACATTTAACAAAGAACTTATATTTATTTAAATCTCTAGATTTACAAAATGATTTCACAAATACTCTCAGTTGGTTATCAAAATAACTTCTTGATGGAGTCAAATTACAACTTTTACTTTTGTTTTTTATTTTTTTATTTTTAATATATGTTTCTTTCCTTAAATATTTCCCAATTACACATACAATCAAATTAACATTCATTTTAAAAATTATATCCCAGATTCTTTACTTTCCATCTGCCCTTTGAGTAGTTCTTGAGAAGGCAAATCAACTATAAATATGAGTTCATACAAAATAAATTTCCACATTAGTCATAGTGCAAAATAAAACACAACAAAAAGAAAAGAAAAAAAAGGAAAGTTTAAAAAGTCTGCTTCACTACACACAGAATTCATGAATTTCTCTCTGAAGGGAGATACATTTTTCATAATTTATCTGAATTGTTTTGATGGTTACTACCATTTTTATTAGATATTGAAATCTATCACTACCAAGCTTCCCAGGCTCATCTATCTGGCCTATCTTTTCCTACCCCACATCACATTTTATGTGTATGCATTGAGGGATTTAGGGGGATATAGGATAAAAGGTGTGAGGTTGGATGCTTGCTTTCTCTCTCTCTCTCTCTCTCTCTCTCTCTCTCTCTCTCTCTCTCTCTCTCTCTCTCTCTCTCTCTCTTTCTCTCTCTCCTCAAGGGCTTTTTGTGGACTTAAGTCTCTTGGCAGGCTTTGGATTTTGGCTTCCTGATATAGTTCAGGGTATTATTTTAGATAGGTGATACTTTCTGTCTCTTTCCTACATTTCCCCTTTTTTCGATATCTCCATTTTTATTAAAACCTACTTGTTAAGAGCTATTAACAGATTTGAGAGTAAATTTTGTAGATGATGACCACAAGCTCATATTTTTAATTTATAATACATTAATATTTTAACTTTTATGATTACATTTGGCTAGCCAAAAGGTTTAACTACTACCCTCAATCTTTTCCATTTTTTTTTCCACTTTTTACTCTCCTTAAGTCAATTTGTTAGTAGCTAATTCTGGAGTTCAGAGTTTTTACTCCACTCTGTTGGTAGAGAAGTTTTGAAATACACAAAAGGACAGATTATATTAAAGGCCACAGCTTTTGGTCTGATATTTAATAGCTTTGGGAGTCCTGCAGTAGTGACAGAGGAAACAGCCTAAGCAAAGCTGCACAACTGCAGTGAGTTTCCTTACCACCCCCAGTTTACCAAAGGAAAGCCACTGGATGCCAGGCAGCACAAAGGTGCTCTCCCTCACACATCCCCTCCTCCCTCTGCTTCCCACAGCAGTCTGTGACTCTTGCTCCACTCAGCTTCTCCTGCTGCTTCCTCACAACCAATGCTGATTGTCTGAAGGTCCCAGAGCCTTTTGGGAGCATCTTGTTTTTCCTGTGTGGAAGGGTGAGACCTAACTCAGGACTGAGGGATGACTGAGAACAATTGGATAGTCATTGCTGGCTGCTGCCTGAAAGACTAGGTGTTTTATTTTTTTCTTAGCTTCAGGGAAAACTACCCTGTCCTGACAAACTACTATCTCACAGCCCAGTTTGTTTGTTTTTTATTGTCAGATTTTAATTGTTGGGCTAAATTGACAAAGTTTAGCCTTATCTTATTACTGCTCCCTTTATCCTGAGAAGTTCTCAGAGCCTACTAAGGGCAACATTTCAATAGTCTATTCTCTATAACCAAACCCTTTTTGCCCTCCTACACAGATTCCCTGCTCACATACTGGTGGAAACATGTGGCCTGCTGGCATTTTTACCCCTAAGGGGGGAGAGGTGAAGGAAATAAACGCTTCCAAACCTCTTGACTGACTTCAGGCTGTCCCAGCAGGGTATTTATCCTTACAAGAAAATGTGTTTTATTTTGACTAAAATAGAAAGCTTTTCCTTTTCTTATCTTCCATCCTAAATTTAGTCTCTGGCTAAGACTTTTCACCTGCCCTCCATTATGCCCTCCATAATTAGCCTCAAAGGCTAATTAGGGCATATCTGTAGCTACACCAATTATTTGCTCTAAAATCTTTAGAAAACCCAGTTCACTAGCATTGTGAGGGTCCAATCCCTAGCCATTATATCCTAAGGTAGAACCAACTATAGACAGGAAGTAGAATTGCAAACAATTTAATAATTAGATTTAAAAATAAATAGATGACTGAGTATGGTGTTCAAAAGCATGGACCACACTCTGAAAGAACAGTTTCCTGCCTACCTTAAATAGATCCTGTTCCCAGAGAACTTTAGTGAGTTTGAATAGCTCATAATTTCAGAATGACTTTGTTTAGTACTGTTCCTGGGTGTGCCTATAGTAATTGGAGTCCTTGCAGGTAATCTATTTCTCCTCAAGGAAAAACAAGAGAAAATTAGCTGGATTGCTCTCAAGACTCAGATAGAAAACATTGTGAAAAACCTGAGAAATCTCACAATTCAGAAGGAAGAATTATCTGCCTACAACTCCTTAACATCTAAATCTACCCAGCCTCTACCTCACCCTGATTTCTCTTGCCATAGCAACTTTCTCTATTATCTGGCTCAGCTTTTCTCTGCCCACTAACCAAACACAGACTTTCCTTCTCCTTGGATGACTTTCCTCTGTCTCCCCTGGCCCTCCCATTTCCCTGCTGGCCCAGCCCCCTACCCTTCTTCTCCCCATACTCCTACACCACCCCTTACCTACTCCATTGCAACCCAAACCATAGGCCAAGCAAGAGAAATAAAAAAAAAAATTCAGTTAAAAGCCTCTCCCCTTTAGGGAAGTACCCACTTACAATAAAAGTAGAGATTTAGTGACTGTTAGACACCATAAACCTTTTACTCCAAAAGATATTGAGAGATTCAAGGAAAATCTCCTTCCTTTGAAGATGAGCACATTGTGATTATAAAAACCTAGAAGGTATTTATTACACTTTTGGCGCCATTGGGATCGATATGGAAAATTTTCTCCAAGGCTTTTTAATGGAAAGAGAAAATAAATTGTGTCTCTTATTAATTAGGCCCAGGGAAGGAGAGCAATACATTAGCCACAGGAAGAAGCAAACTGGGATTTGAGTAAAGAGGAAGATTACTTGAAACTATGCCAGGACTGAGAGGTATTACTTAAGGCAATGAGAGCTTGTTCTGATTGGCTTGGTAAATGGATAAAATTTGAAAATCTTCAACAAAAACATGATAAAAATCCCTTCCAGGATATGGATAGACTTAATGAGTTGGAATGTAGATATGTAGACCTTGATCTTTCCAGAAAAAGGTAAGTAAATAGTTTGTAAAACAAACAAAAAAATAATGTAAAGTTGCCAAAGACTATTTTAAGACTAACTTCCCAAAACTGGACTAATATGGATCTTGAGGAATTGAGAATAGTAGTACCTTATGACTTTAAAGGCCATGAAAAGAAAGATGAAGGCAATAGTGACTTAGTAGAAACATTAAGGAAGAAAATAAAAGTAGTAACAGAAAAAAATTGAAGAAGGAAATGCATATTGAGAAGTGATCATAGCTCCTTTGCAGGAATTCACAAATCAAAGATTAAAATATTTCTTCTGTGGAAAAAAGGGGTCATATAATGATGAACTGCAAGAAGTATAATCAGGAAATAGAAATAACAGCAATTATAGAAATAATAACAATTCTAAAAATAATAACAATAGTAGAAATGAATTGAGAAATAATCATTTGCATGAAGCAACTGATAATTCACACCAAAATACCCAAAATGGAGCTCGTCTACACTGTATTCTAGGTAGAAATCCCCCTTACCACCAGGGACCCCAGAGAAATAATCACAAATCTTTATGAAGGTGTGAGAGGGAAGAAAGAGCTCTGGAATTAGAGAGAAATACCTTTTATTTCCAAGACCCTGATGTTTTAATGTCAGTTATACCAGTTCTTTCTCCCCTCTCTCATAATAATGAACCCCATATAACCTTGAAGGTTAGGAACATGTATTATGATTGCCTCTTAGATGCTGGAACTTCCAGATCAGTATTGGTGAATAAACCTGATTTTGAATGCAATTGTATTGACTCTTTAAATGTAGTCTGTGTAACATGAGCTCCTCTAAAGCTACCAGAACTTTCCCCTAGAATGCTGTCTGTGGGAACCCTATCAGTAGACAATTCTTTCTTTTTAATGCCCATTTCCCCTATAAATTTGTTAGGGAGAGATCATTTATGCAAACTTAGAACCACAATATCATGCTCTCAAGATGGTTCTATGAAGGTAGAATTGCTTGAAGAATCCTTTATTTGCTTCCTATATTCCTCTTAGATAGTCAGGAGGTAAAGGAACCCCTCACCTTTGAAATCCCAGCTAATATTCCCGAGTCTCTCTGGATCACATCTTCTTCTGATGTGGATCTACTCAAATTAGCTGCTCCTGTTCAAATTAAGACAAAAGGTGGTCCACTTCCTTCCATTCCTTAATATCCTCTATCAAAAGAGGCAATTGAGGGGATTACCCCAATGATAGATGCATTAATTGAACAAGGAATAATGTCCATGCAATTCTGAGTATAATGCACATATTCTACCTGTAAAAAAAACCAAAATCAGGCACAGATGGAAAAACTGTACATCAATTTGTATAGGATTTAAGTACTGTAAATAACTATGTCATAAAAAGAAACCCTGTGGTTCCCAACCCAGCCACAATTATCTCCTCTATTCCTGACACAGTCACATATTTTACTGTGGTAGATCAGTGCTCAGGATTTTTCTCAATCCCTAGTCTCAAAAATTCCAAGACTATATTTGTCTTTATTCTGGAAAGGCTCTAAAATTTGGTACCTGTTACCATAAGGATTCATGGAAAGTCCTACCTTCTTCTCACAAATTTTTAAATAGAATTTAGGAAATATTAATTTTCAGGAGAGCTGCTTGATACAATTTGTAGATGTTTTTTTCTGGGCCTCACCAAATGCCACAGTATGCCAGGAAGATAGCAAATATCTTCTTTTAGAGCTACATAAAGGAGGACACAAGGTCTCAAAGACCTTCAGTGGTATCTCTCCAAAGTGCAATATTTAGGGTTCATTTTAACTGCTGGATATCTCCCCTAAGAACACTGAAGATAATCATAAATTGAGTGCCCCCTCCACTCAGAAACAGTTGAACTCCCTGGGAAACCCTCCCTCTTCTGATATGAGACTGTAAAAGCTGTAAAGGGTATGTATTTATATGTCTCATTCATTGCAATGTGGAGGCAAAGAATACAATAGTGAAAATCACTTCTGATTTCTCATCCATTACATTTTTACACATGCAGAGGTGGGGAACATAATAGTGTCATTTCATTTCATTTCAACTACTAAATAGTCCCTTACCTCTTCTTACAAACAACTCAAAAGTAGGCAAATGATCAGTCAAAGGTAGTGGTGCTACTAGATATTTGAAAATCACTTCTGAAGACCTCTTAAAATCAAAGGTTGCTGATACAGGTTGTAACCAGTTGGATAGAGTCCATCTCTCACCATCTATGTGACAATTAACAAAGGCAAAAAAGGAACAAAAGACCATATAGGCAATATGCGACCTTGATGGATCTTTTGAAAAACCCAGTATCCATAAGGACCTATGCTTATGCCATGTAAAAGGCTGTGTCCAAGTTGTTTATGGACCTTTATAATGGTATTTTCTCCATTCCAGTCATAGGGGGAGAGTACAAATGAAGACAGTGCAACAGAACATATAACTAATAGACAAAACACAGTAGCTGAAAAAATGACATACTATAACAGAATAGATTAGATTAGATTAATATGAGAACTTAAAAAACAAAATTGAATTTTAAAGAAAACAATCAGCAAATTTAATAAGTATGATAGGATGTGATCAGTGAATTCAAGATTCCTTTACTCTAGTCCTAACAGCTGTGTTACAGAGACATCTGTAGGGGAACAAACTAAAACAGATAACTTAAGTAAGGCAATGGAGTCTGAAAAATCTTAAAATCTTAAAATTCACCTCAGACTCATTAAGGTTCCTTCCCCTCTCCAGTATCATCATTCATCCAGATTCCTTTGGTTACACTTCTGAGGTTCCCCATACAGGAGTGGTCTTCCTTCCCAAGCATAGTATGGATGAACCCCATATTGGATATGTTGCAGAGACTGGGTAGAATTTCCATTCTGCATCTTGAGATTACTCAAGCTAACAACAAGGACAAGTACACATGGGAAAGGCAAGAAGAAAAGACATGCCAAAACTGTGAACTGTGCAAGCTTGGTAAGGCTCACTGTGAAGTGAAACTGTTTTAGATAGGCAGGAAACTGGGCCATGCTTGCAATTCTAGGTAGTTGGCACTACCCTAGTACATATTGGCTAGGCATAAGAGCCTCAGAAGGAATGTTTAGGAGAAGAGTTCCATCCCTTCCCCCACCCAAGGGTAAAACCAGTGGACATGTAACATCTCAGTCCCCACAGCCAGAAGCATGAAAGCCCCCTTCGGTTAGCCAGGTTGGGGTTGGGATGCATAGTGTGGTTTGGCTGCTCCATGCTGTGTCCCATGCAGAATATCAACCAGCTAAGGCTTGATACCCACATGGGGGTGGGGGAGCAAAAGGGAACTATACTTTACCCTTGGCACAGAAAAAAAAACAAGGTGCTTCTAAATGGCTCTCGAACCATTAGGCAATCATGTATGGACTGCAGTAACTGTGGACAGCAGAAGAGATGGGAAGCAGCTTATCCATTTCAGTCAGGAGCCCTAAGGGCAGGGTGGCCAGCGAAAAATGAAAAAAAAAAAGACAGCATGGCGAAAAGCAGTTTAACAGTAGGCACAAAATTTAGCTGCTCTCTATTGTTTACTCAAAGGCTTTCTCAAAAAAAAATTCAACGATTCTATGAGGAGAAGAATGTAAAGGATTGGACTAGATTGTTTAAGAGTATGATCATCTGGAATTTAATAAATTCTAAATTATGTTTCAGCACTTTATTTATAAAATATAGAAAGAGTAGAAATAAGAAAATCAACAAAAGCACAGGGTTAGATATCTAACCTAATACACTAAGTATTTTGTTCTGACCCCTGGATAAACCCAGTCAGGACTAATTAGTCCTCAGTCTGAGGGGCTCAGCCTTGAGCTGAGGGTCTAGGGATGAATAAAGCAAGAGTTTCAGTCACAAAGCATCTCTCAAGAGGGGAGGCTTCTCCTGAAGCTAGAACCTCCAGAAAATACAGGAAATTAATAAGCCTTTTCCTATCACCCATGTGGTAGTTCAAAGGGAGAGATTTAAGAACAATCTCACCAAGTCCAAGGTCTCAGGTCCAGTAAGGAGATTTTTCACCAGACTCCAACTTGAACTCAGAACTCTGAAGAATGGAGAACTCCCTCACTGGAAGTTGTAACTCCTTTTAAAGATGCTTCTTTGCATCACTTCCTGGTGCCTTCCTCTAATTTTTATGTGGAAAAAATATAGTCTATAGTTTTGTTTAGGACTGCCCTGGGAGCAGTCAGTGGTTTCTGATTCATCACCCACTTTTGCGCATATGGGTCACAGACCTCCCCCACTTAAGTGTAAGTGTAGTGTTTAAGCTTCTGGTGATTAAATCTAAAAATGAGCAGGGGAAAGTTAATCTTATCTTCACAATTCTATCTTCTATCTTCACCAAAAATGTAAGATTTAATTAATATACAATAACTCTATGTATTATATTTTATAAGATGTATTAGTAATCATTTGAAGTACTAGAAATGCAAGAACAAAAGTAAAAGCCTTAATAAAGCCACTTGAGTAAATTATTCTGCCTGTCACTCATCCCACCTCCTCAAAACATGTTCCCAGGGTAAAAAAGAGGGTAGAGCTACACTCAAAATATACAGTCTCTACATTAGCACGTAATGTAACAAGGAACTTGGGAATCTGGGAAAGGGTGTTCTGGGTAGCAAAATTCTAATTGCAGTCAGATGAACTTTGTTATATTTTTTTCTAATTGTATAAAGAAGTTTTCTGGGAGTTTGATAGGCATGGCACTGAATAAGTAAATTTACATAAGTTGGATTGTCATTTTTATGATATTAGCTCATTTTACCCATAAGCAATTATTGTTTTTCCAATTTTTTAAATATAGTTTTATCTGTGTGAAGTTTTATACTTGTGTTCATGTAACTCCTCAGTTTTTCTTGGCAAATAGATTCCAAAATATCTTATATTGTTTTGAGTGTTTTTTTTGTGAGTGAGTTATTTTTATAAATTTAATTTAAATTAGTTATTTAGTCAATTTAGAAGATTATTCCTTCATTACAATAATCACATTATTTCTCTCCCTCCCCTCCACACACCCTTTCCACAGCCAACATGCAATTTAATTAGGTATTACTTGTGTCCTTGACCAGAACCTATTTCCATGTTGTTGTTTGCACTAGGATTTCCATTTAGAGTCTACATCCCTAAATATATCCCTTCAACCCATGTATACAAGCAGTTGTTTTTCTTCATTGTTTTTACTCCCACAGTGTTTCCTCTGGATGAGGATAGTGGTTTTTCTCATAGGTTCCTTTGAGTTGTTGAGGGTCATTGCATTGCCACTAATTAAGAAGTTCATTACATCCTATTGTACCACAGCATATTAGTCTCTGTGTACAATGTTTTCCTGTTTCTGTTCCTCTCACTCTGCATCAATTCCTGGAGGTTGTTACAGTTCCCATGGAATTCCCCCATTTTATTATTCCTTTCAGCATAATTGTATTCCATCAACAATATATATCACAATTTATTCAGCCATTCACCAATTGAAGGCCATCCCCTCATTTTCCAATTTTTGGCCACCAAAAAGAGGCCAGCTATAAATATTTTTGTACAAGTCTTTTTCCTTATTATTTCTTTGAGGTACAAACCCATCAGTGCTATGGCTGGATCAAAGAGCAGACAGTCTATTATCACCCATTGGCCATAGTTACAAATTGCATCCAAAATGGTTGGATCAATTCACAACTCCATGAGCAATGCATTAATGTCCGAACTTTGCCACATCCCCTCCAGCATTCATTACTTTCCTTTGTTGTCATGTTAGCCAATCTGCTAGGTGTGAGGTGATACCTCAGAGTTGTTTTGATTTGCATTTATCTGATTATAAGAGATTTAGAACACTTTTTCACGTGCATATTAATAATTTTGACTTCTTTAAGTGAAAATTGCCTACTCATGTCTCTTGACCATTTATCAGTTGGAGAATGGCTTGATTTTTTTGTACAATTGTTTTAGCTCCTTATAAATTTGAGTAGTTAGACCTTTGTCAGAGGTTTTTGTAATGAAGATTGTTTCCCAATTTGTTGCTTCTCTTCTTATTTTGGATGCATTAGTTTTGTTTGTACAAAATCCTTTTAATTTGATGTAATCAAAATGATTGATTTTACATTTTTTTATTTTTTCTAGGTATTGCTTGATTTTAAAGTCTTTCCCTTCCCAAAGATCTGACAAGTATACTATTCTGTGTTTGTCTAATTTACTTAGAGTTTCCTTCTTTATATTCAGGTCATTCACACATTCTGAGTTTTTCTTGGAGTAGTGTGTGAGATGTTAATATAAACCTAATCTCTCCCAACCTGTCTTCCAATATTCCTAGCATTTTTTTTTATCAAATAGTGGGTTTTGGTCCCCAAAACAGGGATTTTGGGGCTTTTCATAGACTGTCTTGCTGAGCTAATTTACCCAAAGTCTATTCCACTGATCCCCCTTTCCGACTCTTAACCAGTACTAAGTAGTTTGGATGACCACTGCTTTATAGTACAGTTTGAGATCTGGGACTGCAAGTCATCCTTCCTTGCGGTTTTTTTTTTTTATGATTTCCCTGGATACTCTTGATCATTTATTCTTCCAAATGAACTTTGTTATGTTTTTTTCTAATTCAGTAAAAAAAAAATTTTTGGTAGTTCAGTGGGTATGGCACTAAATAAGTAAATTAATTTGGGTAGAATTGTCATTTTGATTATATTAGCTCATCCCACCCATGAGCAATCAATATTTTCCCAATTGTTTAGATGTAGTTTTAATTGTGTGGAAAGTGTTTTATAGTTGTGTTCATATAGTTCCTGTGTTTGTCTCGGAAGATAGATTCCTAAGAATTTTATATCTAGGATGATTTTAAATTGAATTTCTTTTTCTAATTCTTGCTGCTGAAATGGGTTGGAGATATATAGAAATTCTGATGATGTATGTGGGGTTATTTTATATCCTGCAACTTTGCTAAAATTGTTGATTGTTTCAATTAGCTTTTTGGTTGATTCTCTAGGATTCTTTAAGTAAACCATCATATCATCCACAAAGAGAGATAGCTTAGGCTCCTCATTGCCAATTTTAATACCTTCAATTTCTTTTTCTTCTCTAATTACTACTTCTAGTGTTTCTGGTACAATGTTAAATAATAGAGGTGATAATGGGCATCCTTGTTTCACTCCCGATATTGTTGGGAAGGCTTCTAGTTTATCCCCATTGCAGATGATGTTTGCTGATGGTTTATATATATATATATATATATACTGTTTATTATTTTTAGGAAAAGCCCTTCTATTCTTATACTTTCTAGTGTTTTCAAAAGGAATGTGTTTGTATTTTATCAAAAGCATTTTCTGCATCTATTGAGATAATCATGTGATTTTTGTCAGTCTGCTTGTTAATATGGTCAATTATGTGGATGGTTTTCCTAATACTGAATCATGCTTGCATTCCTGGTATGAATCCTGCCAGGTCATAGTGTATAACCCTTGGGATGACTTGCTGGAGGTTGTATATATCTATATCTATCTATCTATCTATCTATCTATCTATCTATCTATCTATCTATCTATCTATCTATCTATCCATGTATATGTATTTATGTATACATATATCTATATACCTATTTATGTCTTGTCGTTTCATCCTATACAGTTTATCACTGTTCCCTCTTCATGTAAGACTTCTAGCTGCCCAGGTGATGATAACAAATTTTAAGAGTTAACAATGACCTCTTTTCTTATAAGGATACCTATCATTTTAACTAATTGAGTCTCTTAAAAAGTTTTTTTTTGTTTTGTTTTGGTGTTCTTTTTTCCCTCTTTTTAATTACCTTTTGATGATTCCTTTGAGTTCTGTGCTGTGCTTGGGATCAAATTTTCTGTTAAGGTCTGGTCTTTTCTTTACAAATTCTTGGGATTCTTTTATTCTGTTGATTGACCTTACTTTCCCTTGTAATAATATAGTCAGTTTTGCTGGGTAGTTGATTCTTGGTTGTAGACCTAGTTCCCTTGCTTTCCAGAATATCATATTCCATGACTTTTGGTTCTTCAGTGTAGATGCAACCAGATCCTGTGTTATCCTCACTGTGGTTCCATGGTACCAGAATGACTTCTTCTTGGCAGCTTGTAATATTTTTTCTTTGGACTGATAGTTCTTGAATGTGTCTATAACATTCCTGGGTGTTCTCAGTTGGGGATTAAGTACAGGAGGAGATCTGTGGATTATTTCAATCTCTACTTTTCCCTCTTGTTCTAGAATATCATGGCAGTTTTCTTGGATCATTTCCTGTAGTATTATGTCCAGGCTTTTTCTTTTTCATGGTCTTCTGGAAGACCAATGAAGCTTAAATTGTCTCTTCTTGAACGATTTTCTAAATCCTCTGTTTTGTGAATGAGATGCTTCATAGTTTCCTCAATTTTTTTCATTCTTTTGGTTTTGTTTTATAGTGTCCTGCTGCCTTGTGAGGTCACTTAATTCTAGACGTTTTATTCTTATTCATAAAGATTAGATTTCATCCCTGGCTTTTTGGTCATCCTTCTCCTTCTGATCAGATTTTCTTTGGAGGTCATATTTCAATCTCTTTACCTCATCTCTCATCTCCTTCGCCTCATTTTGCATCTTCTTTATCTCATCTTTCATCTCCTTTGCCTAATTTTCAAGCTGGCTGTTTTTGACTTTCAAGACACTATTTTCTGTTTCCAGATGACTTATCTTAGGTTTTAAATTCTTTTCTCTATTGTCTTCAGCCTGTCTTAATTGTGTTTTGAATTGCATTTTGAATTCCTCCAAAGCCTGCGTCCAATTGACTGGGATTTCTCATTCATTGTGTAAACCTTAAAATTTCTTAGACTTATAAATGTTGAAAATTTCACCATTGGGAAATTTCATACTTGAAAAATTCCCTATTGATAATGTGAACCCCATTGGCATGGGAGGTTCCTCCACCTCCCTTCTTAAGATTACTTTAGGACAGAAACCTTTTGCTGAACAATGGAAAGGGCTTTGACCTATGCTTAAGCATAGAACAGGAATTTCTTTGAGTCATGATTGATTTTAGAATTGATACAATGGAGATACTTGGAATGACAGAACCAGGTCTTGGAAATTGCAATCTCCACCCTACTCAGTCCTAACAGGATTTAGGAAGGGCTGCAGCATAGATCAAAATTTAATTATTCCAATCTCTACCCTACTCAGGGTAACAGGATGTAAGAAGTGCTGCAGCATAGATCAAAATTTAATTATTCCAATCTCTACCCTACTCAGGGTAACAGGATTTAGGAAGGGCTGCAGCATAGATCAAAATTTAATTATTTGAGAATATGACCTTCAACAGACATGTGCAAAGCCACAGACCTCTGGACGGTCCTGGGTTAAGCTAGAGCCACCATTGGCACAGGGAAGACATGGACAGTGATTGGTAGATGTGAGAACTGAGGGGAGGGAACTTGGATGGTTTGCTTAAAGAGAGAGGGGTCTGAGGACTGAGGGTGGTTGGTTGGAGAGGTTTTGTCTCTGAGAGGTTGTGCTGGCTCTGAAGGAAGCTGGAGGTGGAGGCCCCTGAGACTGTTTCTCCATTTTGGTCACGTGAGTAATAGGGACTGATCTCCTTTCTTTGCCTCAGCTATCTAAGGGCTTGGGCCTTTTGGCCCAGCCTAACAGAAGGGGTATTTAAGCCCTATTCCCTTCTGTCCCCTTTCTCTCTTTCTCTCTCTCTCTATCTCTAATACCTTTCTTCCTCCTGTTTGTAATTAAACTCCATAAAAGGTTGACTGCTGACTTGAGTTTTCATTTAGGAATTACATAGCTGAATTCCTTGGTGACCTTAAATTAATATATATCAGTCTTTTAAAGTGATTTCCTTGTCACAATTGTTTGATTTTCCCTCCTCCTCTTTTCCATTTTCTCTTTATTCATTGCCTCTATAGAAGCTGATTATTATAATTTATTTTTTCTTTTTATTTTCTGCTCATAATGACCCCTTCTTCACTCTCCATATTTGTCTGTGCTCCTGCTCCTCTCATTTTTTTTTTGGTTTTGGGGTTTTCTGACAGCCTTCCCTCTTGGAGCTTTGTCAGGAGATCTCTCTGTGCAGTCTGTGGGAGAGGGACACTAGAGTTTGTGCTTCCCTGTCGTCTGGAGGCTTTTGATTGGATTAAAGTACAGCAGTCTGTGAGGGAGGGGTGTTGGAACTTCGGCATCCCTAACCTATGAAGACTTTTGATGGGATTAAGTTCAGCTGGATTGGGCTGAATATCCTCTGAGGTCAAAACCTCCTGTAAGGCTGGAGTAATATTGAGGATCTCTGCCACTGTGACCAGGCTGCCCACTCTGAGCTCCCTCTCCAGCTCCTTCCTCACTGCCTTTGTTCAATGCTCTGAGCCTGGCACAGCTCTGCCTGCAAGTTACACCCTCCAGACCAGCATTTTTGTCCTCACGAAGGCTCCTGCTGTCACTGGAGTCTTAGAGCTCTTGGTGGGGGGTGAAGCATCCTGGGACCCTCCTTCTGCCTTCCCCTTAAACCCGAGTGTTTTCAAATTCCAGCTTTTGGGGGGTTTACCTTTTGAATTGAGTCCTGCAGGAGTGTTCCTTGACTCTGTCTTGTTGTTAGGTTTGATTTTCAGTTCCCTAGGAACATTTAATTTATAATTGGTAAGGAAGGGTATTCATAGGTCTGAACTTTTGCTGCTTTTATGCCACCATATTCTCTTTAAGTTTTGTTATTTGAGTTTCCTCATTTTCTAGCCTATTTCTTAACTATAAATTTATGTTAAAGTTTGGCACTTTTCCTGTTGTAGAAGCAGTGATTCTGGCGAGAGTTGTCCCAGACTTTAAATTGTTTTCAGAGCTAGTTTTGTAGATTTGCAATTTTTTGAAGTTCCCATGATGACCTATGGAACATGGTGGCTATTGATCTCATTTTCTTTCTGGTATTTACATAGGAAAGACCTTTGATATTTTATACTTGTAATATATATTAAATTATTTATTATACAATAATCCTGAGAATCCTTGACCCCTTCTCATCCTAAATGATACATTTCTTCAGTGATCATTCTTCCTTTTGACTAAATATATTCCTCTCTTCCTTTGAACTGTAACCCCAAAATCATACCATATAACATTACCAAACCACTTCTACTCCTGAACCTAGTATTAGTACACTTTCTGCCTAATTACTAGATATTCTTCTAATTTCTGGCTTGAAAGCTCCAAAAACTTTTTTCTTATGTTGTCATTATCTAGTCCCACCACTGATGTGGCTTCCACATGGGATCCATCCCAGCCTCTAGCTCTACATCACAAATCTCTCCTTCCAAATTTTTCTTGGTTTTTCCACTCCAGATATCTATTCAAGGCATCATTTTGAAGTTATTTGAAGAGAAACATTATGAGAGACCACCTAACTCTTCCCCTACAGTGGCATCTTGGATCCTCCTTCTGTTTCTTTCTTTTTTTTTTAATTAAAAAAACACTCTCCATGTATTTCAATTCCTTCTCAACAGCTGAGAAAACTGAGACATTGGCATGAAATCAGTGAATCGGAGGTATTTATTAAATACCTGTCATGTGCCATGATCTATTTGAAGAGTACAATAATACAAAGAAGAGAACATGATTGCTTGAGTAGCAGAACCAACATTAAAATTCCTTAATAATGATCTGAATGCTCTTTTCACTATGAAGATGATACAGAAAGTCTTTGTTCTAGTCAAAAAATTGATAGGGTAAATGCTACCTTCATCCCAGGGACCCAGTATTTTACACCAACATTTTACACCATCATTTTACACACACTCACACACACACACATACACATTCACAGTGCTAGTCATTTTTATTAGCAAAACATTCTATAAACATAGAGTTTTAATTAAAAGAGAACTCAAGATCATGCTTTAGTCCTACAATTATAAATGAACAGTTGAAACCTAATATAGTTAAATAATATTCCCAAAGTTGGCCTGTCTTTCCTCACTTGCTAAGTTTATATAGGCTTATATTGATTAATCCCAAAGGAATCTCCTAGTGTCTTTGTGAGAAGTGATTGCTATATTCATGTACTTGAAAAGTCATCATGGATCAGAATGATGGAAGAATAAATAGAGAAGTAAATGCAAATTACTCTAGTATTTTTGCCAAGAAAAACTCAAAAATGGTCATTATTAGTCAGACATGTTTGAAAAATAACTAAACAATGACAACAACATAGAAAAGATTAATTAGATTTGGTATTGCCTAGAATAAGAGGGCAAAACAAGGAACTATAAGTCAAAATTCAAAATAAGTAAGTTTAATTTTAATGAAGAAAAATGTAATTTAATAAATATAGATATCTAATAGTCTAATAAGATACCTAAGAAAGATGTGATGGGGACATCATTGGAAGTCCTTAAATAAGGACTGAATTTCAGGCCAAGAAAGTCATGGAATAATACATTTATATATATATATATATATATATATATATATATATATATATATATATATATATATAATTTTCTGATATGGGATTATTTAAGAATTCTATTTCTTCTTCTGTTAGTCTAGGCAGTTTGTATTTTTGTATGTATTCATCCATGTCACCTAGATTGTATTTATTGTATTTATTGCCATATAATTGGGTAAAGTAATTTTTAATGATTGCCTTAATTTCCTCCTCATTGGAGGTGATGTCCCCCTTTTTGTCTTTAATGCTGTTAATTTGCTTTTCTGCTTTCCTTTTTAAAATTAGATTGACCAGTACTTTGACTATTTTGTTTGTTTTTTTAAAAGTACCAGCTTCTTGTCTTATTTATTAAATCAATAGTTCTATCACTTTCGATTTTATTAATTTCTCCCTTAATTTTTAGGATTTCTAGTTTGGTTTTCTGCTGGGGGTTTTTAATTTGGTCTCTTTTGAGTTTTTTTATTTGAATTTCCAATTGATTGATCTCTGCTCTCCTTAGTTTGTTAATATATGCACTCAGGGATATGAATTTACATCTGATTACTGCTTTGGCTGCATCCCAAAAGGTTTGAAAGGATGTCTTGCCATTGTCATTTTCCTCAATGAAATTATTAATTGTTTCTATGATTTCTTCTCTAACTAAACGATTTTGGTGTATCATATTGTTTAATTTACAATTAATTTTTGATTTGGTTTTCCATGTACCATTACTGATCACTATTTTTATTGCCTTGTGATCTGAAAAGGCTGCATTTATTATTTCTGCTTTTCTGCATTTGTATGCCATGTTTCTGTGACCTAGTGTATGGTTAATCATTGTGAATGTGCCATGTTGTGCAGAGAAGAAAGTGTATTACTTTTTGACCCTATTTATTTTTCTCCATATGTCTATTAATTCTAATTTTTCTAAGATTTCATTCACTTTTTTTACCTCTTTATTATTTATTTTTTGATTTGATTTATCTAAATTTGATAATGGTTGGTTCAAGTCTCCCACTAATATGGTTTTGTCTATTTCTACCTCCAATTCACCTAGTTTCTCCATTAGAAATTCGGGTGCTATACTATTTGGTGCATACATGTTGATTAATGATATTTCCTCATTATCTAAAGTCCCTTTTAACAAAATATAATTACCTTCCCTATCCCTTTTATTCAGGTCTATTTTTGCTTTGGCTTTATCAGATATCATGATTGCCACTCCTGCCTTCTTTCTGTCAGTTGAGACCCAGAAGGTCTTACTCCATCCTTTAATTTTGACCTTGTGGGTGTCTACCTGCCTTATGTGTGTTTCTTGAAGACAACATATGGTAGGGTTTTGGATTCTAATCCATTCTGCTATTCGTCTACGTTTTATGGGTGAGTTCATCCCATTCACGTTCAAAGTTATGACTGTCACTTGTGGACTCCCTGGCATTTTCATATCCTTCCCTAATTCTAACCTTTCTTCTTCAGCTCTACTTTTTAATCCAATGATTTACTTTAAATTAGTCCCACTTGTCACCTCCCTCAATATGTTTCCCTTTATAGACCCTCCCTTTTTGTTCCTTCCCCCCTCCTCCCTCTTCTTCCCTCCCTTTTTTGTTTTCCCTCCCCCTTTCCCCCCTTGGTTTTCTTTTCTCCCTACCCTTGTTGGGTAAGATAGAATTCAAGATCCCAAATGGATCTGGATGTTCTTCCCTCTCAGAGTTGATTTCCCTGAAAGTAAGGTTTAAGTGAAAACTCTCTTCTTCTCCTTCTTATAGGAGTTTTCTTCCCCTCCCCTTCCCATGTGAATCTTTGTGTGAGAAAGATTATTCTATTTGGTTTTTCTTTTCCCTCTATTTATACATTACATTTTCCCTACATGTTAATATACATAGATTGATATAAATGTAGTCCTTATAGAAGAGAGTTTGAGTAAAAGAAAAAGATAACATTTTTCTCCTTTTCCCTTTCCTTCATATTTACCTTTTCAGGTATTCCATGCTCTTTGATTTTTGATATCAAACTTTCCACAGAGCTCTGGTCTTTTCTTTGGAAAAACTTGGAAACCTATTTTGTTGAATTCCCATACTTTCCCTTGGAAATATATAGTCAGTTTTGCTGGATAGCTGATCCTTGGTTGATGACCCAGCTCTCCTGCCTTTCTGAAAATCATGTTCCATGCCATACCATCATTCAGAGTGGCACTTGAAAGGTTTTGTGTGACCCTGATTGGCATTCCTTTATATCTAAATTGTCTTTTTCTGGCTTTTTGTAAGATTTTTTCTTTTGCTTGAAAGCTTTGGAATTTGGCAATTACATTCCTGGGAGTTGTCTTTTGGGAATTTAGTGTAGAGGGTGTTCTGTGAACTCTTTTAGTGCCTGTATTGTCCCCTTGTTCTAGGATCTCTGGGCAATTTTCTTTGATTATATCTTGTATTATGATGTCGAGTTTTGCTGTTTATTTCTGGCTTTTCTGGTAGTCCAATAATTCTTAAATTGTCTCTTCTCCCACTATTTTCCAAGTCTATGAACTTGTCAGTGAGATATTCTATGTTCTCTTCTAATTTCATGGTCTTTTGGATTTGCTTTATTAATTCTTGCTCTTTTACATGCTCATTGTCTTTCAGTTGCCTAATTCTGACCTTTCAAGCCTGGTTTTCCTTTTCAATTTTGTCAAACCGGTTTTGTAGATACGTGAATTTCTTTTACATTTTTTCCCACTTTTCCTCCCAGAAGGCTTCTATCTTTTTCATTATTTCTGGTTCAAATTCTTCATGAGTTTGTGAAGAGTTTCCATTTCCTTTGGAAGGTTTTGGAGCATTTACTTATGTTTCCTCTTCTATCTCCTCTGCATTTTGTATTTTTGCTCCATAAAATGTGTCCAAAATCACCCCCTTCTTGTTTTTCTTGGCGTTTTGAGGCTTTTCTTTGCTGTTTTCCATCTCTATCTGAGTGGGGAGGACTAGCTTTTCTTATCTCTGTCTGGTGTTCAGAGGTTTTAGCCTTAGGCAAATTGTCCTTTCGCGGGTGTTACTGTTTTCAGTTCCCTCCCGATGATTCTTCGTTGCCTTACTCCCAAGCTCTGAGCCTGGCTTGTCACTCTCCTCAAGGTATCTCAGTGCCTTTGTGGGCCAGAAGAGGGCCAGAAGAGCCTGCCCTCTGAGGGGGGAGGGGCCGTGGCTTCCCGGAACTCCCAGGGCTCCTGATAGGATTAACTTCAGCTGGGTTGGACTCAGTATGTCCTGAAGCAGGGACCTTCCATGAGACTTGGATGGAAGGGGCCTACAGCCCCCCCTTCTCTCTCTGTTTCCCTGCTGTCTGTGTTGGGTGCCCCCGCGACTGAGTCAGGTTGTTTTCAGGATGCGGCCTTCAGAATAGCTGGCCCTGAGGTCCTTTTGGAGGCTCTGAGGTTGCCGCTGCTGCCTCGGACTCAGCTCTCTGAGTTGGGGGGATCAGTACTGGGACCTTCCTTCTGCCTACCCCTTAGGTGTGAGTAATCTCAGGTTCTGGCTTTTTGGGGGCCATACCTTTTGATCCAGGTCCAGGAGGAGGGTTCCCAGAGTCTATGCCGTTGTTTGTTTTGAATTTCAGTGCCCTAGGAGCATATAGTTTGAGATCTTTAAGGAAGGGTTTCCAGAGATCGGAACTTTAGCTTTCTCTAAGCCGCCATCTTGACCAGAAGTCGGGATTCTCTTATTCTAATCACATCCAGTTTTGATCCTATGGTTCCATGGCTACTTTCCTTAGAAAAAATGCTTTCTTTAATATTCACTGTGTACAGCATACCATTTGTGGTATTTGCAGTGCAGGTAGGTAAAAGACCTTGTATTCAATGCAGAAAATGTTGCCATGTCCCCTATGGAAAAATAAAATGAAGATATGTGGCATATTTATATTTATTGACTCACTAGAGTGAGCTGCCATTTCAGTTTGCAAGAGAATTATTTTGAGAGCCAAACTATTCCCCATGAGGACTTTAGTTAAAAAATATTTCTTTACATAATTACTTCAGATAAAAACCTACTAGGAGATGTATAGTTTTAGAGTAAAGCTTGAGTACAGTATTGTATTCTTTCTTTTGATCTCCTGGGGCCTTCCTCTCACTACTTCATGAACCTCCAAGGAAAATTATGGAGACATTTAGCTTTCTTTGGATATATCAATTTCTCATTGTATACAGTAATGGAAAGAATCTCATAAGAACCAAGCAACCCCAAAGTTACTATTAAAATAAAAACTCCACTATAAAAACCATCCCCACTGAGAACTATTTTTTGTGTCTTTGAATGATTTATTTTTCTCTGTTAAATTCTCATATGTACTTATTTTGTTCTCTACAATGACATTTTCCTTCAACACATGTCCCTCTGTTACTTCTTGGATGACATCTGGACTGGATGGCCTTATTTTGCCCTTCATAATTCCCTCTTCTCAGATTGTGACCTTAAAGTTCTTATTCTAACATATATATATATATATATATATATATATATATATATATTTATGAATCATCTGGGAAGGCATCCAAAAGTATTGAAGTACAGCCAGGAAGCTGTGGAAATATTGGATAGGGCAGAAGAGAAACTGCCTAAAGGGTCAGGAAAAATGTCAGAGAAGGTTAGGAAACATCAAAACTAAGGAAGTGCAAACACATTGGCCAAGGTCAATATCATGTCACATACAAAGATTGATAAATACCAAGATTAGATAATTCATTTTGAATGATTATTATATTATTCTTCATTAACATGGGCTAGTTTACATAATATATGATTCCAAATTTATCTCTAATGGAGATTATCAGCAGACTAATGTAGTCTAGTCAAAGTATAAGGCCTGATATATATTAATATCTATATCTATGCCTCTATCCATATTTAAGGTTGAAATTCATTTTATCTTACCTTAACGTTGTATTTTAGATATGCATATAGGGGTTTATTTAACTTGCCAATAGTCCTACAATTTAGAATAATTGAGATTTAGGGGAAATGACATGCATTGTTAATATGATGAGTGATGGAGATCAAGGCACCTATTTGAATTTTATTTTTTATTTTAAATGTTAGAAACCTTTTGTGTACCATTTTTTTCTCTACTCTGGTGGAGGTGAATTTTTAGCTATATGATTAAGTTAGAAATTGTAAAATATCCTAACTTGAATATTGAAAAGTCTTCATGCCATACTAGAAAGTTCTTGATTATAAGTGGGAATTAGAGATGTAGGATGGAGAAAAACCAATAGACAGAAATAGAGATAGGGAGAAACAGTCACAGACACAATGAAAATTTTAGCTTGGAGGATTGGGCCTCACAACTTGACTAGAAACAAAAATGAATAAATTACACATTAAGCTTCAGAATATTCTGAAAAGAAGACTTATTTCTTATTTTGGACCACAAGAGGGAATAGCCCTTGTCACATGTTATACCCAACCAAAAGATATTAGAATTTTGAAAGCAAGCCTATTGGAACTTTTAATATAGAAAGGTTTAAGAAGTTAAGGAATCCCTAGATTATAACTAGAGAGATTCCATTCATTGGTAAGAATTAACTACCTTATTGCATATTATTTTTTAACTTATTTGATTTCTTTTCTTCTCTTCTAGAAAAGCCACTCTTATGCAAATTATTGAAAAGGCCTTAAGAACCCATGGCAGAGATGGACAGAGTAATAATTCTGAAAATAGTCAAATTGACAGTGAACTCAGAAGGTGACAAAGGACATTGCTTCAGTTAGCTAATCAGAAATATAAAAAAAGTTATTAATAGGTAACAGTTTAACCCATACAGAAGACATGTACCTTAGAACAATACTGAAGGGAAAGCCTGGTTCTCTAGAAAGCTGGTTAGGGCCATAACTACTCTAACCAAACCATATTTTCCTCCTTCTGTTGGACAAAGATAATCCTTAGTCTTTGTTCTTTCTCAATTGACCAATCTCTAAGGAAAAACAATCAATATAAATAATGTGGTCCAAGCATTTTCATTTTCCTTACCAGACCATCAGAGGTACCTGACTTAAATTTAGTTTGACAAATGTCATGAATGAGGTTTAAGTTCTCCTTTTGGAAAGGTGGAGAAAATTTATTAATAAACCAAATAATAAAATTATCTATGATAACTTTGAGTCCAAACTGAGTTAAAAACTATATCTTAGACAAAAGAGTCAATACTCACCTTCTTTTTCAATACCAAATCTAAGCCATTTGCTATCCACTCTATAATCCTAGTAAAATTTATAACAGACACAAATGACATAGAATTTATGACAAGTTATCCTTTTATATAAAGAATAAAATAGATTTTAAGTTACTACCAAAATCAGAACTAGAGAACAGATCAGAAAAAAATAGGGATGTTGTATAGAAAACATTTACAAATGGTAGAGAGAAAGTCAGGGAAGAAATAAGCCTTCATTTTCCATTCACTGATCTCAGGTATAATCAGTTCCAGCCACAGTCATGCTCTTTATGTTTGATTAGACAGAACACAAGTAGAAATTGTTCTAGTTTCGTAGACATCCCAGATTTAGTTGCCATTCAAACAAATCACTACAGCATGCTTATCTAACCAACTATTAGAAAATAGACTGATATCACACTATCAACATATTTTCCTTTTCAATCTACTGAACTAGCAGCATTATGACTCAACACCCTCTCCTTGCTTCACCCATTGTTAATTCTCAAGATTAAATTCAAGAGGTTCCTTTATAGCCTGTTGGAATTAACTTTTATCATCTGTTTTTCTGTGTTCCAGAGGCACTTATATTGCATTTGCTTATGCTATATGCAATTAGACCCTAAATAAGCATCCTTTTTACCTGTAATATGGTAGGATATAATTTTTAATAATTACTAAATCATTTTTCAAATCCTTATACTGTCAGAATAGTCAGTTAATATTATCAGTGTATAAATCAGCTATCTATCCATTACAAATTTGAATTCCTCAGAGAGATATTTTTGAACTAATATTCTATTCATTCAGAGTAGTATATGTCCATAAGCTACATTCTTCCTAATAATACCTATCATTCTTTCTTAACTGCAATGTATTATTCATTGTACTTTTCTAGTTATATCCATATTTGGGTATATGGGCCCTAAGATATAAAAATCTACTCAATTTTAACTTACAAATTAATCTTATTTGGGCACCAACACATGTGTCCAATGGATTATTATATTAAGTCAGTAACATTACCTTTCTCCTACAACAGTTGAGAGAACTCTTTTTAATATCAATATATAATGGTGGACATATCACTGAACTTAGAGTTTCTGGATATGAATTTGAATCCTGTCACTAACTAAATTACCTTTTGGACATTTGGACAAGTTAGTTAACCCCTCAGCATCTCATTTTCCTTCTTTGAAAATGAAGGACCAATTCAACATGACTTTTCACATGCCTTCAAGTTCTAGTTTAATGAACTTGTGAGCCTATAGCAAAGGATTCAGTGCCTTATTGTGATGTGATGATCCTACACAAAATCTGGCAGGTTCTTCCAAGGGCTTTGTAGGGCCTTGAGCTTCCATTGGCCAATAAGTAATATCTGATGTTGAGAGACCAGCCTAAGAAGAGAATCAACAAAATCAGACTGGATAATAGATAATGAATTATTCAGCTATCACAATTCATGAAGCAAGTTGTTTTGAATAACCATGAGTTTTATGTGTCTCCTTTTGACTTTTTATTTACAGTGCAAGAATAAAATAAATGATGGCAGAGCATATCACCTGTTTTTTGTTTTGTTTTGTTTTGTTTTATTATCCAGTTTAACTGTAGTAGGAGTATAGGAGGCACAATCATGTTTGTTGATATTGGATAGATAAGTGCAGGATATGTGGGGAAGATCTATAAAAACTAAAAAGAAGAGTTAATAAATTGTCATAGAAGCAATATGAATTCATTCAACTTTATAGACTGGAAAAGAATCAAGGCTAGATGTTCATTGATATGAGACAACTTATATAAGATAAATACAGATAAGTGTATAACATGCTAGAAAATGTGTTTTGGAATTGAGAAATAAGAGGCCAAATGTGTAATAACTACTTTTGTGCTTCATGTTTATATACCATGAGTAATTTCATCAAGATGAGACTTAGGGTTTATCAAACACAGGAAAAGTAAAAAAAAATTACAAAAAATAAATTGAATGGTTTTACATACTATCTAAGACATATTATTTCTGTAATCTTGGACAAATAATAATCTCCTTGTGCCTCAGTTTTATCACCTATAAAATACTAAATGCAAGCTCAAAAACTTCTAAAATCCTTTTTGTTCAGTCAAGCCACATTTTTCATGATTACATTTCAGGTTTTCTTTGCATATAAACTGAGTAGTTTTCCGTCGTTTTTGTCTAGATCATTTAAAACATGAGAAAACTGAGGCAAAAAAGTTTTACATAATCTGCTTAGGGTCACACAGAGTCAGTGTTGGAAGAAAGATCTGAACTGAAAATTTCCTAACTCTAGGTCTGGCACTCCTATTCTCTGCACCATTCATCTACCCCTCTAAATTGTCTCCCATTTTAAAATCTATGATCCTATAATCTTTCTACAAATCCAGTTTTTCATTATCAGCTGCTTACTCAACTATCTGTTCTAAGTCCAAAAATTTTAAAACAGACCATGTTAACTATCTTTTAAAAATCTCTCAACTTCCATTAATGTCTACAACTAAAAAGGATTGCCGTTTTCATTATTATAAATATTAGTTGATGAATTTAAATGAGGCACTTCCTTCATGGCTATGGATGACCCAGAAATTTTCCGGGAAGTGAAGCTTGGGCAAGCACTTGAAAAAAAAGGGAAGGAAATGCTAGAGAACACCCATCAGGCCATAGAATATCTATTGCCATGCATTAAAAAAATTCACACAATCTCAAGAAAGCAGGGTAAGGTAAAAGAATGGTGATTAGTGATATTACCTAAAATGTGATATTTAAAGTTTTTGAATATAGATTTGAAATAGCTTGTGAAGGAATTTGACAGGCTGATGGTTTTGTACTTTTTTCAGTAGGCAAAGGGGAAGCAGTGAGTTTAAAGGTAGTGAAACTATATAATCAATAAGCAAGGGGTATAAAATGCATTAGAAGTAATCATAGCCATGATATTATTCACAGTCATGAGTACTTATGACTTCTACTTTTAATTGATGATGATGACTACTTTTTTTTTAGTGTGTTTTATTTTTTCCAAGTTACATGTTGCTACAATTTTTCAGAAAACATTTTCTGAAATTTTGTAATCTGTTTTCTTCATTTCTCCTTTCCCAAGATGGCAAGTAATATGATATAGGTTGTAAGTGTGTTATTATACAATACTTATCATTTAATTTTTTTTCAGAATACATATTGATATAATTTTTAATATTGGTTTTCACCTATATCCTCTCCTATCCTCAAAAAGGAGACAATATGATATCAATTGTATATATATTTTTTTCACATAATGCATATTTCCATGTTCATTCTGTTGTGAAAGAAAACACATATCATTTACCCTAGAGGAAAAAATAATCATTGAAGAGATAAAGTGAAGAATGGCATGCTTCAGTCTGTATTGAGTCTTTGTCAGTTCCTTCTATAGCAGTGAATAGCCCTTGTCATCATGAGTCCCTTGGAGTTGTCCTGAATCCATGCATTGCTAATAATAGTTGTCATTATTGGTGTACTTTATTGTTGTTCTTGTATACATCATTCTCTTGGCTCTACTCACTTTACTTTGCACCTCTTCATATAAATCTTCTCAGGTTTTTGTGATCATCTTGTTTATTATTTCTCATGGGGCAATAGTATTCCATTACAATCATATGCCATAATTTGTTCAGCCATTCATCATTATATATATATGTGTGTGTATATATATATATATATATATATATATATATATATCCTTCAGTTTCACAAAAAGAGCTGATATAACTATTTTACACAAGTAGGTCCTTTTCTACTATCTTTGATCTCTTATCATTGTTAGATCAAAACATATTCACAGATTTATGTTTCTTTGGGCATGGTTCTGAAGAGCATTTCAGAATGGTTGTATCAGTTCACAGCTCGACCAACAGCATATTAATGGCTCAAGGATGATAACAACCATAAGAAAGCTTTCTGAGGAATGCTGGATCCACAAAGTTTTGCAAGATCAAAAGCAGTTGATGTCAGTTGTTATGTAGACTCAATCCTTTGTAATATGTATTCATTTGCTTAAGGCGATGTTTATGTGGACTGCCATACAGTCTAGATATTAAGGCCATGAAGCTAGTAACCTGTGTCATAGCTCCAACAGAATGGCAGCATTAATGTATCCCAAAAGATCAAATGAACTATAGAACCACTAGAGAAATGGCTTCTTCATGTGTGATTCCATTTAATTATGGCTCTGTGATTGAATGCTTCCCACATAGAACAGTGGGAAAGAGAGATTAGGGAATTATCCAGATAATTCTTAATGCTTGTTTTATAGCTAATAAAATGGATATCTCATGCTCCTGGGTGGATTCAAAGACTGCTTTGGTTTAGCCTTAATAATTTTTCTATTTGGTTGTCCTTCTTTGAGCAGATTTAATCTCTACTTCATTTGTGCCATGCATGCACTAAAAGGACACACTATGAACTACCAAAATGGTCACAGTTAGAAATCAAGGAATCCTAGGAATCAAGGAATCAAACTTGGAATCAAGAAAATGCTTTTCAAGTGTGGTTATTTTGATATCACTTCCTTTCACAAACTAGCAGCAAGTAATTTCTGTACTGACTCAAATTCCTGAAGAGAACAAATGAAAATATTCATCTGCTCTTCACAGTTAGGATCTCTTAAACCATCAACCAGCACAGGAATACATTTAGTTTTACAAAGTCCAGAAACTCTTTCACCTACAAAAGCATCAATTTTGATCCCTTGGTGGTTTTAGAGTTATATAGTTAACATTATGTTTCATGGCAAGTTGATATTTTTTTTCTCTTCTTTCCGAGTGTATGTGTATGTGGTATCTATATAGTCATATATCTGTATACATGTAATTTAAAAAAACTCATGTGATTTTAGTGTTATTTTTCTGCCATGTATTCTAAATGGCCTCTAAAAGTCACTTGTAATTATCCAAAAATTATGAGCTATATTATTCTCTCAATATATATTCAAATTGCCAATGAACACTAATGGGATTTATATGGAAGCAACGAGAAAAACCTAGTTCAGAGTTTCAAATGAATAGTTTAGCCTGTATGTTATTCAAACATAAATATACACTGAATAAGCATCATATTAGGAAAAATGAGTTACCTTTTGATAGTGGGAATTTCAGGGGTTTGATTATTTTATTTTTATTATATTTATATTGCTTTAATTTCCCAAAATATTACTTCCACTTCTCTTACACAATGAAACATCCAATGAGAGAGTGAGAGAGAGGTAAGCAGGGAGGGATTAAAGAAGAGAAAGGAGGGAGAGATCTAGTAAAACAAAAGAAACACATCAACAAATCTTGATAGAGTGAGATATCTTTCACTCACAAATTTTCCATCTTTTCAAGAAATACAGGCAATTCAGCTTCATTTTCTCAACTTTTCTTTCAGGCAAAAGTGAAGCATTTATATTGTTGGTTTTCAATTTTTCTTATTATATTTTTAGTTGATTTTGCTTATTTAATCTTAGAATAATTAATCTATTTCCCCATGTATTTTTTTCTCTACAGAAAAGTTTTAGAGTAAATATTTTAAGGGACTATAAAAATTTTACCTCTTATAATTGTCCAATTATATTTTATTATAAATACATGCACATCTTACAAATCTTAACTAGATAGTACCACCCCAATAAAGCTACCTACCCCAATAGTTCTAACTCCTAATGTAGGTCACATCAATCTCTATCATAAATTAATTCAATTGCATTTGTATCAAAATAATTACTCCATGTCACATTGTTTTATTTAAACTTCTGTTGGGGGAGGAATAAATAAAAGCTATTTGCCTAAAAACTAAAAAAAAAAAAACAACCCCAAACATTCTCTATCAGGGCCTAAAAATTGATGTTATTTAGGGCATAAATCAAGAATATTTTCAAAGGTTTATGACATATTATCATTCCTTTTTATGCATTATCAAATATATTAAATATTTATAAAAGATCAAGTGAACTTTTAATTATTACTTATTATTAACTAAGTTAAGCCCTATCCTTTATTATATATTTTATTTTCCCAATTATATGTGATAACTATTTTTAACATAGGTTTACCAAATTTATAAAATTAAAATTGCCTTCCTTTCTTTCTTCTCTCTTTTTCTGAGAGGTAAGCAACTTGATCTGGATAAAAATGTATGATCATGCAAAACATTCCCATATTGGTGATCTTATGAGAGAAAAATCATAAAACCCAAACCACCAAATAAAAACACATTCAAATAAAGTGGAAAAAATGTAGATTTTGATTTTCATTCAGACTCCATAGGTTGTTTTCTAGAAGGTGAAAGCATTCTTTGTCATAAGTCTTTCAGAATTGTTTTGGATAATTGCATTGCTCAGAATAACTAAGTTGAAGAGTTGATTATCCTAAATTATTGCTACTGTGTACAATACCCTGCTAGAACTGCTTATTTCACTCTGTATAAGTTCATGTAGATCTTTCTGCTTTTTTTTAAAACTGTCTTTCTCCTCATTTCTTAGAGTGCAACAGCATTCCATCAGAATAAAATTACACAATTTTTTTCCTGTCATTCTTCAACTGATAGACATCTGCTAAATTTCCAATTCTTTGCCACACACAAAAAAAAATACAGAACTGATTGAAATATTCTTGTTCAAACTAATCCTTCCCCTAGTTTTTAAAAAAGATCACTTTGGGATGCAGACCTAGTAGTGATATTACTTGATCAAACATGTTCATAGTTTTATACCCCCTTGGGCATAGTTACAAAATGCCTCCCATAATGATTGGGTCAGTTCACAACTCCACCAGCAATGCATTAGTGTCTCATTTTGCCATATCCCTTCCAAAATGTATCATTTTCTTTTACTGTGATATTAGCCAATCTCATGGGTATGTGGTACCTGAGAGTTTTGACTCTTTTTTCTAATCAATTTAGAACATTTTTCATATAAATATAGTTTTGATTTCTTCACCTAAAAACTACCTATTTATTTTTTTGATAATTTATCAATTTGAGAATAACTTATATTTTTACAACTTTGACTCAATGTTCCCCATATTTGAGAAATGAGGCCTTTATGAGAGAAATTTGCTGTAAAAATTTCAATTTTATTTCCCTTCTAATCTTGGTTGCAATGGTTTTTGTTTGTATAAAAACAATTTAATTTAATATAATGACAATTATTAATTTTATACCTTAGAATGTTCTGTATCTCATCCTTGGTCATAAACATGACCTTTTCTCCATATCTGAAGGATAAACTAAGTCATGTTCCATTAATTTGCTTAAGGTATCTTTTTTGGTGATCTAAATCACATGCTTATTTTTACCTTATCTTTGAGTGTGAAATATTGATCTAAACCTAGCTTTTGCTATTCTATTTTTTTCCAATGTCAGCAGCAGTTTGTGTCAAATAATGAGTTCTTCTCCCAAAGCTGAGAACTTAGGGTATAAAAGTACTAAATTTCTATGACAACTTACAACTGTGTATTGTGTACCTAATCTATTCCACTCATCTACCATTCAATTTCTTTGCCAGTACTCAATTGTTTTGATGATTACTGCTTCATAATAAAGTTTGAGATCTAATATGACTAGACCAGCTTCCTTTACATTATTTTTATTGATTCATTTGAATTTCTTGGCTTTTTGTTCTTCCATATGAATTTAGTTATTCATTTTTCTAACTCTATAAATAATATTTTTGTAATTTGGTATGACACTGAATAAGTAAATTAATTTAGGTCGAATGGTCATTTAAAAAAATTATATTGCCTTGGCTTACCCATGAGACATTTTCATTTTCCCAGTTGTTTGAATCTAACTTTATTCATGTAAAATTTATTTTTTAAAGTTTATTCATTTAATTCCTGTGTTTGTCTTGGCAAGATGTGTATGGTTATTTTGAGTAGAATTTCACTTTCAATCACTTTCTAGACTTTGTTGATAATATATATATATATACATATATATATATGTTGATGAATTATGTATTTATTTTGTACCCTGCAACTTTACCAAAGTTATTATTTCTACTAGTTTTTTTATTTGATTCTGTAGGATACTCTAAGTATACCACCATATTATCTATGAAGAGTAATATTTTATTTTCCTTTTGCCTCCTTCAGTAAATTCTCTTTTTATTTCTTTTCTTATTGCTGTAGCTAGTATTTCTTTTTTTTGTTGTTGTTGTTGAAATTTAGTCAGTTTAGAACATTATTCTGTGGTTACAATAATTACATTCTTTCCCTCCCTCCCCTCCAACCTTCCTACAGCCAATGCACAATTTCATTCGGTATTACTTGTGCCCTTGATCAGAACCTATTTCCATTTTTTTGGTGTTTGAACTAGGATCTTCATTTAGTGTCTATATCCCCAATCATATCCCCTTGACCCAAGTATTCAAGCAATTGTTTTACTTTGGTGTTTTTACTCCCACAGTTTTCCCTCTGAATGTGGATAGTGGTCTTTCTCATAGATTCTCGTAGATTCCATTCTGAATTTATCTTGGCATTATAACTAGTATTTCTAATCCAATATTAAACAATAATGGTGATAATGGGAATTTTTGCTTCAACCTAATGTTATTGGGAAGGGTACCAATTTGTTCCCATTACAGATAATATCTTTGATAGTTGTGATAGATTCTACTTATCATATTAGAGAAAGCTTTATTCTTATATTCTCTAGTGGTTCTAATAGGAAAAGATGTTATTTGTTGTCAAAGGTTTTTTATGCATCTGTCAACATGGAAATATAGAGATCCCCAGTTTATTTAGTTTGAGTGTAGAAACCCCAGGTTTTGACCTTGTCACAGGAGAGGTTTCCCCCTGAGGGAAGGTCTCTCTTCACCAGACAGTGAACTTCCTGGTAGTCTGGGTGGGAACAGCTAATCCTATCCAATATTGAACATCCCTTTTGTCCCAATGATTTCTCCCCCTAGGCTAAGGTCCATGACCAAGGTGACCCAGCCCTAGGCCAAGTCTTTCCCTTTTGTGTCCATTGTAGGGCCCCAGCCCCTCACTATTATTCCTGTCTGGAACTCCTCATTTTCCTTTCTTACCATTGTAAAGTCAATCAACTGTCCCTCTAATCCTAAAGCCCCAGGTCACCTAGAGTGGTATATAGGTTCCCCAATTTCTTTTGTTCCTCGGAGTCCATCCTGAGGCACTCCCAGGGGCTGGTGACCAGGGTGTCTTGACTCTGTGCAGTCTTGGAAAGCAGCTCTGTTGTCCTATTAGTAGCGCTAACCCCTTTTCCCTTGATTAAAGAGTGATTTTGACTATTTAATAGTTCTGTGTTTTTTCTAGTTGACACATCTATAGAGATTATCATGTGATATCTCTTAGCTTTATTATTGATGTCATGTTTTACCTGTTGATATATTATACAGATATTTTTTTCCTAATGTGGAACCAGATCTGCATTTATAGTATAAATCTCATCTGGTCATAGTGGATGATCTTTGTGATATATTGCTATAGTCTTCTTGTTAATATTTTATTGAAATTTTTGTAACCAATTCATTAAATTTGGAAATCATTATTTTTCTCTATGTTCTTCTTGGATTATGTATCATCACCATATTTATGTCATTAGAGGAATTTGATAAAACTCCTTCTGGGTTTTGTTTGTTAAAGGTTGCTTAATTTACTAATGAATATATCTGACCCCAGAGATTTTCTTTTCTTAGGAAGTTCATTTATTACTTTCATTTTATGAAATGGAGTTATTTAAGTATTTTTATCTCCTCTTTTGTTAATCTGGGCAATTCACATTTTTGTGACTATTTTTCCATTTTACTTAGATTGTCAGATTTACTGGAATATATTTGTGTAAAATAGTTCCTAATAATGGCCTTAATTTCTTCTTCATTTTTGGTGAGTTCACCTTTTTAAATTTTTATAGTTATAATTTGGTTTGTTTCCCATTTTTAATCAAATTAGCCTATTAGTCTAAATATTTTATTCATTTTTTTCATAAAACCAACAACTGACCTTATTAACTCACTTTGGTTTTTGTTTTGTTTTGTTAATTTATCTTTTTGAATTTTAGGAGTTCCAATTAGATTTTCAATGATTTTTATTTTTTCCTTTTTTTTTTGTTGCTTGGAGGCTCAATTAATTTATCTGATTTTCCTTGTTTTAATGATATAAGAACTTAGAGATATGTTTTCCATTAAGTACTGCTTTCCTTGCTTAAGACAAATTTTGATATGTCTTCTCATCGTCCTCTTCAACTAAATTACTGACTGTTTCTATGATTTTTTCTTTGGCCCACCCATTATTTAGAATTATATTATCTATTTTCAATTAATCACTTTGCCTTTTCATGGCTGGTCCCTTCCTTATTGAGTATAATTTTTATTGCATTATTATCTGACAACTATGTATTTATAATTTCTGCTTTGGGGCCATGTACCATTAATATGAAAGTATATTGTTTTCTATTCCAATTCAGTTTTCTCCAGAAATCTATTAAATATAACTTTTCAAAAACCCTATTCACCACTTTAATGTCTTTCTTGTTTATTTTTTTTTGTTAGATTTAGCTAGTTCTTAAAAGGGAAAGTTGAGGACCTCCACTAACATGTTTTAAATGTTTCCTCCACTAGCTAATTTAATTCCTTCTTTGCCAATCTGAGTCCTTTGCCATTTTGTGTTAATATGTTTATTATTTCTTTATCATTGCCAATGGTATGTTTATCAGAATCCCTTAGTTTTATCTTTTTGTTTACTTTTTAATGCTTTTCTTGAGTCATAGTGGAACATCAAATTTTCTGTTCAGGACTAGACTTTTCATGGGGAATGCTAAAGACTCTTCTATTTCATTAACTGACCACTTTTCCTCTGGGGGAAAAATATACTCAGTTTTCTGACAGGTTTTTCTGGGTTGTAAACCTAACTCATTTGCTTTCTAGAATTTTATATTCCAAGCCCTCTGATCATTGAAATTGGAAGTTGCTAAGTCCTAGGTAATACTGACTCTGTCTTCATGAAATTTGAATGATTTACTTTTGGCAGCTTGAAATGTTTTCTCTTTGGCCTGGAAGCAGTGGAATTTGGCTATAACATTTCTAAGAACTATCATTTGGGGATTTCTTTCAGGAGATCATTGATGAATTCTTCTAATTTCTATTTTACCATTTAGAATATAAGGGCAGTTTTTCTTGATAATTACTTTTAAAATACTGTGTAGGCTTTTTTTGTCATGCCTTTCAAGTAGCTTAATTATTCTTAAATCATGATTTCTTTATTTATTTCCCAGATCATTTGTTTTTCCCAAGAAATGTTTCATATTTTCATATACTTTTTCATTTTTCATTAATTTGTTTCTTAATGTCTTTTGAAGTCATTAACTTCCACTTCCCCAATTCTAATTTTTTTCTGGTATTATTTTCTTCAGTGAAGTTTTGAATATCCTTTTGTATTTGGTCACTTCTGCTTTTTAAGAAATTCTCTTTATTGAATTTTTTTACCTTTCTTTCCATTTGGCCAATTGTGCCTTTTTATGGAATTTTTATTATTAGTGGATTTTAATGCCTCTTTCACTATTGTTTTTAATTCTGCTTTTTGATTCTTCTTGCATTATTTTCATTTCTTCCCCCCATTTTCCTCTGTTTTTCTAGATTTTTTGAAATTCTTTTATGAGCTATTTCAGAGCTTGAGATGAATTCTGATTTTCCTCTATTGCCAGTAGTTGCTTTAATTTCACTGTCCTCATATGAGTTTTGCTTTACTTTTCCTTGTTTCCATAATGATTTTTCTATGTTTATGTATTTTTAAAGTTTGGTCATATTCCCAGCTTTTTCCTTCAATTTTATTTCTTTCTTAATGTTGGGCACTATTCCTAGGGGAGAGGCTATGCTTCCTAAAGCTTCACTTGCAATGGCCCTCAGATCTAGTTCTGAGGGTCTGCGATTTTCAGTTCTTACAAAGTAGTATGATACCTATGGGTAGAGAGCTCTGGAAACTTTTTGAACTACTGATTCAGTTTTTCTGCTGTTGACTTGTGAGTTTTGCATACCTCCAGGGCTCAAGGCCTCAATATACTTTGTTTAGGTACTCAGGGGCCTGATTACGGTTTGCACTGGGGCTCAGGGCTCATGAATGTGTGAACTAGTGCTTAGAACATCAAAGGGTACATGTATGGGTGCACTGCTGTTGGTATAGTCAAAGTCTAGAAGTCTTACAGCTGGTCTGAGACTGGGTTCAGAATCTTCAGCAGTGAGGCAAAATGAGTTTGCTGTTGTCTTATGAAGGCTGATTGGTGGGACCTTGGTCTGGCATGTGGAACCTTCTCTCCTTGTAAAACCATCTCTGCCAACTTTCCAATTGTCTTATATTTGAGAATTGCCTTATCATTTCATTTAGTTTGTTCTGCCATTCTGGTATTAATTTTGAAACTTGAAACTTTATTTTAGGGTTATTTGGAGGGGATTTTCAGAAATATTCAAGCTTCCCCTCCTTTATTCAGTCATATTTTCTCTGCCTCTTAAGTTTTATTTGTAAAAACATCTATCCAATCAACAATATGCAATAAAATATAAATAAATAAACAATATTAATAATTACAGTAATTAATAATATTAATAATGAAATAAAATACTAATAAATAAAATAATAAAATATATATGTCTCATATAGATGTATATAGATATGTATGTATGTATGCATATGAGTAAAAAAGATGACCATATAATCAAAATATTATTTCTTAGAAATACTAACCTTGGGCAGAATAATTACTTTACAAGTAACCAACAAAGTAATGTATATGTGTCAAACTTTTACTCATTTGAATGAAAGAAATTGAAAAATAAATTAACACACTCTTGCAGGAATGAAATCTAGAATTCAATTTGCCCACATTTCATAGTCAGAAACTTTCAGAATAAAGAGTATATGCAATATTTTAGTTAATTTATTCTCATTCAGTAAAGCAGATTGTGCTTTCTTATATAGAGTGGGTTCTTTGATGAGGGTCAATGTCCAACAAGCACATAATTATTCAGAAAAAACAACTTCTAGCTTAGTGTAAACATGAAACTATAAGTTTACTGTATTGGTGGGATTGAGAGAGAGGTCCTTCCCAATTAGGAAAAAGGAACCCAGCTGTTGGATGGGCTGATTAGAATGTAGCACTTCCTCTTTATCCACCAGTGCCTAATGGAGTCTGGACCTGACCCAGAGTGAGTCAAACCCCTCCCAAGTCAACTTCTTTATGACTATGAATCTTCCCTCCTTATAATAAACTTTAGAGACAAATCTTGATATACTAATTGATTAATTTTATTTCCATGGCAAAGAGAAAAAAGGCGAAAGAAGGGTCTGGGACAGAGGGAGTGGGAATACCCTAACCTTATATCTCCTATATCTATATTTGATGAGAGATCAATCATTTTTTCAAGAAAGAAATGATGGTATAAATGATCTTCAAAACAAAGTAGTAACACTTCTTCAGCACAAGTCAGTTAGGAAAAGGGAATGGAAACACAACTCTGCTTCCTAGCTCAGGAATGAGTCTTTGGAGAGAAAGAGAGTCAGACAAGAAGAGAGGAGAGAAATCTAAGAGTGCCCAGGCCAGACCTCCTTCTGGCCAACTGTTTTCTCTTTTGAATAATCTAGAATTCCATGGAATCTTCCCCTGCTGACTCATGATGGTTCCATCTGCTTCTCTTGGATCCATTTTCATTACCTTTCATAACTTCTTTTCTTTTTGTCATTCTTCCTTGATTACACTATCAAAATGATATATAAATGGACTATTTATACATATATAAATGGAAAACCTCAAACATGCAAAAAATAATACACACATATCCATGCTCATAAAATAGCACTGAATATGAAAAAAAATTACTGTAGAGGAGACTAAACTAAACTGTTTGAGTAGAAGGTAAAAATATACACAAACTCTATAGCACTCACAAAAAAAAATGGAAATGCTATCATTGTGAGCATGCTAATTAAACTTGAGAATCATTCCATTGTCTTCTCTACTAACCTAAAGGCAGGAACCTTAAACCAAGTAGCAAATAACTTACCTTAGATGGTTTCAAAAAAATAAAAAAAAACTAGGAAAATGTTTTCAAGAGAGTAATTGCCACCCTATAACTTCTAAACAAGAAAAGGTATATCTCCCACAGATTCCAATGCAAGAAAAGAAATCAATGACATGGAAATTCATACACCCAAAGGACTTAAAAAGTTCTCACATCATGGTTTTCCAGTAACCCAATGTGTCTTCCTGCTTTTTGGCCCTGTTTCCAATAATTTTTATTATCTCCTTGGATCTCTTTTCATTATATCTATTCCATTCTATGTCTGATATTATTCTACACTGTTCAGTTATTATCTCATTATGTTTTGCTTTTTTCCACTGCTCTATGATTTCAAAACTATCATTCACTCCCCCATTGCCACTATCTGTTAGTGCCATTTGCTGACACTGTCATGTACTGCTATGATTCCTTCTTTGGTATGGGAATGGGTGCCAGTATCATTATGGTGCTTCAGATAATTTTTCCTACTTTTCCTCTTTGTAGAAAGAAAATTCCTCACAGTAAGGTTAGGTAAAAAAGATAATTTTCCCCTTTCACTCCAAGGAGGGTATACGCTCTGAAAAATTAGATATTTTCCAAATGTCACTGAGACCTTCCGCAATTGTGAATAAATACACAATTCACTTTACATTTGTATATTCATCTTCCAATCAAGTCCTTAGCAGCTAGTAGGTGGGCAATGTATGGATATTACCCTGAAGCTATGAAGAGCTAAAATCATATAATCAATAACACTGGAAAGAGAGAGATGTATCTTTTCACCTAAATTTTTACAATTATGGTGAGGAATGCCTTTATCCCTCACAAAGGAAAATTACAAACAAGTTAACAAGTAATATTTAACAAAATGTTTTTAAACATCTATTATTTAAGTCACCCCTTAGAACATGGAAATGCATATCAAGACCAAATATTCTCTGCCATTAATGGAATTCCTTTTAAGAGTAGTATAGAGGAGAATCACATAATAGGCAAATGCCAGTTAATTTCAATAGGAGGAGTAGCAATTATTAAGAGGTTAAGGAAAATGGCATGAAGGAGATAGTAGCTGAATTAAACTTTGAAGGAAGCTAAAGGTGCTAAGAAATGGGAGATAAGAAGAGGAGCTCTCTCCATGTTCTGCAAGTTCTACCCCAATTTTCCTACTTGCTGCTATCCCTGTATCACAGTCCATCTACCAAAATCTTTTAAAAAGTCTGTCTCCCCAGACTTCCGGTCAAGATGGCAGCTTAG
This sequence comes from Monodelphis domestica, assembly GCF_027887165.1. Classification (NCBI taxonomy): domain Eukaryota; kingdom Metazoa; phylum Chordata; class Mammalia; order Didelphimorphia; family Didelphidae; genus Monodelphis; species Monodelphis domestica. The sequence continues at coordinate 119,734,792 of NC_077234.1, read as the reverse complement.
AGAAAGCTAAAGTTCAGATCTCCGGAAAACCCTTCCCAACCGATCTCAAACTATAAGCTCCTAAGGCGCCGAAATTCAAGACGATCAACAGCATAGACCCTGGGAATCCTCCTCCTGGACCTGGACCTGGATCAGAAGGTACGGCCCCCCTCAAAAGCCAGAACCCAAGATCACTTGGACCTAAGGGGTAGGAGCCGCGCTCCGCTCAGAGTGCAGGGTCATCTGAAACAACAACCCTCAGGGCCTTCTATCCGAGTCCCAGTGAAAGTCACTGCCCTCGGAGCTCCCCCCGCAGAGAGCAGGCTTGTCTGAAACAAAAGCAACCCTCAGGGCGGGCAAGACAGCCTCACGGGCTGAATCCTGCTATCCAAGTCTCAGTGAAAGTCACTGCACTCGGAGCACCGGGAAGCCGCAGCCCATCCCCCCGCAGGCCGACGAAACAGCCTCACGGCCAGCTATTCTGAAGGCAACTTCCAGAAAGCAACCCTACCCAGAGAGCCAGGGGAGAGTGTGGCCCCCTGGTCCGACCCTTCCACTCCAGTTCCAGTGAGGCATACTCAATTTAACCCAGGGAAACCTCATAGAACCGACAATCTGCCCAGGACTAAAGCCTCTGAACACCAGACAGAGATAAGAAAAGCTAATCCTCCACATTCAGAGATGGCAAACTCCACAGAAGCACAGAAGCCCCAAAATACCAAGAAAAATAAGAAGAAAGGGGCAACTTTGGACACATTCTATGGAGCCAAAATACAAAATACAGAGGAGATAGAAGATGATATACAAGAAAATACTCCAAAATCTTCCAAAGGAAATGGAAACTCTCCACAAACCCATGAAGAATTTGAATCAGAAATGACCAAAAAGATGGAAGCATTCTGGGAGGAAAAGTTGGAAATAATGCAAAAGAAATTCACGCATCTACAAAACCAGTTTGACCAAAGTGAAAAGGAAAATCAGGCTTTAAAGGCCAGAATCAGGCAGCTGGAAGACAACAATCATGTAAAAGAGCAAGAATTAATAAAGCAAAGACAAAATACCAAGAAATTAGAAGAGAACATAAAATATCTCACCGAGAAGGTGACAGATCTGGAAAATAGAGGGAGAAGATATAATTTAAGAATAATTGGACTCCCAGAAAAGCCAGAAATAAACACCAAATTCAACATGGTGATACAAGATATAATCAAAGAAAATTGCCCAGAGATTCTAGAACAAGGGGGCAATACAGCCACTGACAGAGCTCACAGAACACCTTCTACACTAAACCCCCAAAAGACAACCCCCAGGAATGTAATTGCCAAATTCCAAAGCTATCAAACAAAAGAAAAAATCCTACAGGAAGCCAGAAAAAGATAATTTAGATATAAAAGAATGCCAATCAGGGTCACACAAGACCTTGCAAGTTCTACTCTGAATGATCGTAAGGCATGGAACATGATCTTCAGAAAGGCAAGAGAGCTGGGTCTCCAACCAAGAATCAACTACCCAGCAAAACTGACTATATACTTCCAAGGGAAAGTATGGGCATTCAACAAAATAGAAGATTTCCAACTTTTTGCAAAGAAAAGACCAGAGCTCTGTGGAAAGTTTGATACCGAAAATCAAAGAGCAAGGAATACCTGAAAAGGTAAATGTTAAGGAAAGGGGAAAAATGTTATCTTCTTCTTTTACTCAAAGTCTCTTCTATAAGGACTACATTTATATCACTCTATGTATACTAATATGTGGGGAAAATGTAATGTATAAATAGGGGGTAAAGAAAGACCAAATAGAATAATCTTTCTCACACAAAGATTCACATGGGAAGGGGAGGGGAAGAAAACTCCTATAAGAAGGAGAGGAAGAGAGGGTTTTTTTTTTTACTTAAACCTTAATCTCAGAGAAATCACCTCTGAGAGGAAAAAACATCCAGATCCATTGGGATCTTGAAGTCTATCTTACCCAACAAGGGTAGGGATAAGGGAAAACCAAGGGGGGGAGGGGGAGAGGGAGAACAAAAAGGGAGGAAAAGAGAGGGGGGAGGGGGAGGGAACAAAAAGGGAGGAACTAAAAAGGGAAACATCAAGGGAGGGGACAAGGGGGACTGATTCAAAGTAAATCTCTGGACTAAAAGGTAGAGCTGAAGAAGAAAAGTTTAAAATTAAGGAAGGCTATCAAAATGCCAGGGAGTCCACAAATGACAATCATAACTTTGAATGTGAATGGGATGAACTCACCCATAAAATGTAGACAAATAGCAGAATGGATTAGAATCCAAAACCCTACCATATGTTGTCTTCAAGAAACACACATGAGGCGGGTTGACACCCACAAGGTGAGAATGAAAGGATGGAGTAAGACCTTCTGGGCCTCAACTGACAGAAAGAAGGCAGGAGTGGTAATCATGATATCTGATAAAGCCAAAGCAAAAATAGACCTGTTCAAAAGGGATAGGGAAGGTAATTATATTTTGTTAAAAGGGACTCTAGACAATGAGTAAATATCATTAATCAACATGTATGCACCAAATAATATAGCACCCAAATTTCTAATGGAGAAACTAGGAGAATTGAAGGAAGAAATAGACAATAAAACCAAACTAGTGAGAGACTTAAACCAACCATTATCAAATTTAGATAAATCAAATCAAAAAATAAATAAGAAAGAGGTAAAAGAAGTGAATGAAATCTTAGAAAAATTAGAATTAATAGACATATGGAGAAAAATAAATAGGGATAAAAAGGAATACACCTTCTTCTCAGCACCACATGGCACATTCACAAAAATTGACCATACATTAGGTCACAGACACATAGCACACAAATGCAGAAAAGCAGAAATAATGAATGCAGCCTTCTCAGATCACAAGGCAATAAAAATAATGATTAGTAATGGTACATGGAAAACCATATCTAAAACCAATTGGAAATTAAACAATATGATACTCCAAAACTGTTTTGTTAAAGAAGAAATCATAGAAACAATTAATAATTTCATCGAGGAAAATGACAATGGTGAAACATCCTTCCAAACCTTTTGGAATGCAGCCAAAGAGGTAATCAGAGGGAAATTCATATCCCTGAATGCTTATGTTAACAAACAAGGGAGAGCAGAGATCAATCAATTGGAAATGCAAATGAAAAAACTCAAAAGCGATCAAATTAAAACCCCCCAGCAGAAAACCAAACTAGAAATCCTAAAAATTAAGGGAGAAATTAATAAAATTGAAAGTGATAGAACTATTGATTTAATAAATAAGACAAGAAGCTGGTACTTTGAAAAAACAAACAAAATAGACAAAGTACTGGTCAATCTAATTAAAAAAGGAAGGAATAAAAGCAAATTAACAGCATTAAAGATGAAAAGGTGGACAACACCTCCGATGAAGATGAAATTAAGTCAATCATTAGAAATTACTTTGCCCAATTATATGGCAATAAATACACCAATTTAGGAGAAATAGATGAATATATACAAAAATACAAACTGCCTAGACTAACAGAAGAGGAAATAGAATTCTTAAATAATCCCATATCAGGAATTGAAATCCAACAGGCCATCAAAGAACTTCCTAAGAAAAAATCCCCAGGGCCTGATGGATTCACCAGTGAATTCTATCAAACATTCAGAGAAGTTAATCCCAATACTATACAAACTATTTGACATAATAAGCAAAGAGGGAGTTCTACCGAACTCCTTTTACAACACAAACATGGTACTGATTCCAAAACCAGGCAGGTCAAAAACAGAGAAAGAAAACTATAGGCCAATCTCCCTAATGAATATAGATGCCAAAATCTTAAATAGGATACTAGCAAAAAGACTCCAGCAAGGGATCAGAAGGATCATTCACCATGATCAAGTAGGATTCATACCAGGGATGCAGGGCTGGTTCAACATAAGGAAAACCATCCACATAATTGACCACATCAACAAGCAAACTAGCAAGAACCACATGATTATCTCAATAGATGCAGAAAAAACCTTTGATAAAATACAACACCCATTCCTATTAAAAACACTAGAAAGCATAGGAATAGAAGGGTCATTCCTAAAAATAATAAACAGTATATATCTAAAACCATCAGCTAATATCATCTGCAATGGGGATAAACTAGATGCATTCCCAATAAGATCAGGAGTGAAACAAGGATGCCCATTATCACCTCTACTATTTGACATTGTATTAGAAACACTAGCAGTAGCAATTAGAGAAGATAAAGGAATTGAAGGCATCAAAATAGGCAAGGAGGAGACCAAGTTATCACTCTTTGAGGATGACATGATGGTCTACTTAAAGAATCCTAGAGATTCAACCAAAAAGCTAATTGAAATAATCAACAATTTTAGCAAAGTTGCAGGATACAAAATAAACCCACATAAATCATCAGCTTTTCTATATATCTCCAACACAGCTCAGCAGCAAGAACTAGAAAGAGAAATCCCATTCAAAATCACCTTAGACAAAATAAAATACCTAGGAATCTACCTCCCAAGACAAACACAGGAACTATATGAACACAACTACAAAACACTCGCCACACAACTAAAACTAGACTTGAGCAAATGGAAAAACATTAACTGCTCATGGATAGGACGAGCCAATATAATAAAAATGACCATCCTACCCAAACTTATTTATCTATTTAGTGCCATACCCATTGAACTATCAAAATACTTCTTCACTGATTTAGAAAAAACCATAACAAAGTTCATTTGGAAGAACAAAAGATCAAGGATATCCAGGGAAATAATGAAAAAAAAACACATATGATGGGGGCCTTGCAGTCCCTGACCTTAAACTATATTACAAAGCAGCAGTCATAAAAACAATTTGGTACTGGCTAAGAAACAGAAAGGAAGACAAGTGGAATAGACTGGGGGAAAGCGAACTCAGCAAGACAGTATACGATAAACCCAGAGATCCCAGCTTTTGGGACAAAAATCCAGTATTCGACAAAAACTGCTGGGAAAATTGGAAGACAGTGTGGGAGAGACTAGGAATAGATCAACACCTCATACCCCACACCAAGATGAATTCAAAATGGGTGAGTGACTTAAACATAAAGAAGGAAACCATAAGTAAATTGGGTAAACACAGAATAGTATACATGTCAGACCTTTGGGAGGGGAAAGGCTTGAAAACCAAGCAAGACATAGAAAGAATCAGAAAATGTAAATTAAATAATTTTGACTACATCAAACTAAAAAACTTTTATACAAACAAAACCAATGTAACTAAAATCAGAAGGGAAACAACAAACTGGGAAAAAATCTTCATAGAAACCTCTGACAAAGGTTTAATTACTCATATTTATAAAGAGCTAAATCAATTGTACAAAAAATCAAGCCATTCTCCAATTGATAAATGGGCAAGGGACATGGATAGGCAGTTCTCAGATAAAGAAATCAAAACTATTAACAAGCACATGAAGAAGTGTTCTAAATCTCTTATAATCAGAGAGATGCAAATCAAAACAACTCTGAGGTATCACCTCACACCTAGCAGATTGGCTAACATAACAGCAAAGGAAAGTAATGAATGCTGGGGGGGATGTGGCAAAGTAGGGACATTAATTCATTGCTGGTGGAGTTGTGAACTGATCCAACCATTCTGGAGGGCAATTTGGAACTATGCCCAAAGGGCGACAAAAGAATATCTACCCTTTGATTCAGCCATAGCACTGCTGGGTCTGTACCCCAAAGAGATAATGGACAAAAAGACTTGTACAAAAACATTCATAGCTGCGCTCTTTGTGGTGGGCAAAAACTGGAAAACGAGGGGATGCCCATCAATTGGGGAATGGCTGAGCAAATTGTGGTATATGTTGGTGATGGAATACTATTGTGCTAAAAGGAATAATAAAGTGGAGGAGTTCCATGGAGACTGGAACAACCTCCAGGAAGTGATGCAGAGGGAGAGGAGCAGAACCAGGAGAACATTGTACACAGAGACTAATACACTGTGGTATAATCGAATGTAATGGACGTCTTCATTAATGGCGGTGTAATTTTCCTGAACAATTTGCAGGGATCCAGGAGAAAAAAACACTATTCATAAGGAAAGGATAAACTATGGGAGTGGAAACACCGAGGAAAAGCAACTGCCTGAATACAGAGGTTGAGGGGACATGACAGAGGAGAGACTCTAAATGAACACTCTAATGCAAATATTATCAACAAAGCAATGGGTTCAAATCAAGAAAACATCTAATGCCCAGTGGATTTACCCGTCGGCTATGGGGGGTGGGGGGGAGGAAAAGAAAATGATCTATGTCTTTAACAAATAATGCTAGGAAATGATCAAATAAAATAAAAAAAAGACTGTCTCCCATCTCTAGAATCCACTCTCCTTACCTTCACCTCATTGAATTCTTCCAAAGATCAGGCCAAGTGTCATCTCCTACAGAACGGCTACCTTGTATTTACCATCCAATTGCTAATAACTGTCTTCCCTGGAAATTAATTTATAACTACTAAGAATATATTTTGTATTTATTAAAGCAAAGAGAGTGTTTTTCCTACCTTGGAATGTGTGCCTCCATCTTTGCCGATTGTTCTTTGCAAAATAATCAACAATGTCCAGGTAGCTGCTTTTGACCTTACTCATGTTGCTATAATAAGTGATAGTACTCACAAAAACAATATATGCTGTTTTTATTTGCCCCACATCCTCCTTTGTTTTTTGTCTAATTGGAAAGAAGGGAATAGAAGTAAATGAGATATTTTAGAGGTAAAATAAGCCAAATACTATTAGACTTCACAACTGATTGATACAGAGAATGAGAAAGAAAAAAACAAAAATGACTTCAGAGTTGATGGGCTACACGTAAAGATGGTGGTATTTTCAACAGAAATAAGGAAGTTAAAATTAATGCTGGATTTTTATAGCTAATCAGCATAGAAAACAAATTCTTGAATATGGAATTAAAATACATATAAATGTCAATATTAATTTAGATGGAAAACTATTCCCATATATAACCAGATAATTAGAGAAATACTTATGTAAGACAATGAGTAGGAAAAGATTCAGTGGGAGTCTTGGACTCTTTTGGTTTGGATTCATCCTAAAAGGAGTAATGAGAAAGTATTTTTGGAAAAGGGGGGTAAAACTAGATCTCCCTCTACCAGATAATTGTATGCTTGAGCTGGAAGAAGGAACACAATTTTTAGAAATATTATAAGATTAGGTAAAGAGTATCTTACTGTTGAGGAGAATCCAGTACAACTCAATGAGGCTCATTAGGAGGGAGAAAATTAGAAAAAGGATAGAAATTTAGACTTTGCTTTATTTTGGTGCATGGCACAGAACACTTTTTGTTCCTTTAAGTTTTTTGTTTTCTGGTTTGCAAAATCCACTTCTCTTCTGTCTTTAAAAGCTTTAGCCACTATCAAGATCTATATGTGAATGTATCTATCACTCTATCTATGATATATCTCTCATTTGCTAATATTATTTCATATTTTATCTATACTTTGTTTTTTCAATACTAAATAAAGATTCCTATGAAATATGATGTGTCCAATATGAAAAAGATAGTGGTTTATTAGGGTTTCTTTCTTTGTAATCCCCAGTCTAAGCATAGTTCCAAGCACATTGTATGCAGTTCAGATATAATTGTTGAGTGATGGATTGATGGATGATTTCGGTATTTCAGAGACTCAATGGAGGGATAAGAACCTGACCTTCATGAGAAAAATTATGACAGAGTAAAGAACAAAAGTTATCAGGAAAGGAAACAATGTGATTCTTTTCAATTTAAATATATTTCTATTTCAGAGAAAAAATCAATCTAATACAAATATGCTAAATGTCCATCATCTATTGAAAAAAAATAATACCTATATTAATTCACATTAAATATTTTCATGTTGTGACTTTCTGTTATAATGCTTGAATTTAATAGAGAAAATAGTTTTGGAAGTTCCAGGTAATGTCAAAAGTCTGTGGGGGAGATATTTTTAAGTCAATAGATATTTTTGTGTCTCTCAAATTTTGATTCTCTAATCTATCTCTAGAGATTCTATTGGCTTTGGATTCATTGGATCCTATTATGTCTTCCATTTCCTTAGCAATGCCATGAAACCAATGCATGCAGCAGTCATTTAATATATGCTTATGGAATGAATAGAAATTATGTGTATATAAAATACAGAACAATTTTGAAGAGACTCTCGTGTCATAGTCAGATTTCTTAAATATTTTTTATTTTTAAAAGGGTTGGTTCTCCATCAATGTTTTATTTTATTTAAATCAGTTTTCAAATAAATTTGATTTTTTACTTCTTTACTCAAAGAACTCTAACTAAATAGGGCAATGGCATGCTATTAATCTGTGGAAAGAGATCTGAAAATTTAGTTTATATATTCATCCACAGCAATTATAAAGATACCCCCTAACATTTCTCTTGAGAAGAATCTAAGAAGTCTCAAACCTTTTACCTCACTAAATTTAAGTGCCTAATACACTCCATGTCTGATTTTGTGCACTTAAAGACAGGCTATTCAACTGAAGCAAATCCATAGCTATGCTAATTTCTCTGTGTAAAAAAAAGGTGTTGAAGTAGATAAAACCTTTCCTCCTTTCCTATTTGAAGATCAAAGCAAAGTATTTTTTAATTTTTAAAAGCTTGTATGTGAACGAAAAGTAAAACTTCATTTTATACATTTCATTGTAAATAAGTCTAGAGAGGAAAATAATCAAACCTTCCTCTTTCCTTGTATTACCATTAATACTGATGACATTTTGATATTTTTGCTGATGGATCAGAAAATAATATGATACATAGAGCTATAGATATCAAATATAAACATGGGATATATATATATAACAATTATATATATGGAAATCAAAGCATAAAATTAATAAATGGAAAAACGCAATCTTCATTAGATTTGTCACAAACTACAGGATCTTTTAAAAATGTTTTCTTCTTGGACAGTCAAACATTTAACTCTAGACAATATATTAGCTATTAGTCTTCCCTTCCCAACCCCTTTTATAAAGCTACTTATGCTTTCAAAGTGATTTACAATTCTGTACTAGTTAATACTCACCAAATTCCCAGAGTGCACATAGGTCCAATTGTTATTTGATTTCTGTGATGAGATAGTGCCAATGAACCTTGAATTCCCTGCCCTTGAAAACTATGAGAATTTAATGAGATGAGGGTAAGGGATGGGGATTCATTATAACTTTATATTAAAAATCCTCATTTCTGACTAGGTTATTCCTGACATAAAGTGCTTAAAATAGTAAATTGCTTAATTGATTGAATGATTGATTCATCATATATCATAAATTTATTGAATTATTAATTTTATATATTTATATTTATACTCAGCTATAGATATTATATCTGTCTACATAGAACACACACACATATATATAAATATAATATTTGTGTATACATACAGTAAAAGTATACGATCATAGATATGAAGTTAGAAGGGGCCTTATAGCCTATCTAATCCAAAATCCACAATTTGCACATGACAAAGAAAGGACAAAGAAATTAGGTGACTTGTTGAAGGCCACACAGGCAATAAGTAGCAGATATAGGATTTGAAGCTAGACCTGTAGGTCAAGATGTAGCTCTTTTCCCAGTGTGCCACAATGCCTTTGATGTCAAATATTTAGACACAGAAAGAGTCAAGTAGAGAGGCAGACATTCCTGTGCTTGACTCAAATTACCACTTAACCTATCAATTTCCTTAAAGGATATCTCTTCTAAGAATATGGCAGGAAAATAAACAATCTACATCTGTGAAGGAAAATACACAAGGAGTTGCTTGCACCTTTGGAGTCACAAGTCTGAAGACCAAAACCAATATTACACTTAGCATTATGGCAAATTCTAGAAATAAAACTAGGAAGAATAATAATGATAGCTGATATTTGTTAAGCACCTTTGGAAGAAAAATTGATATGTTGGAAGGAGAACTGGATTTGAAAATAGACAACTGGGGTATGAATTCCAACCTTTTTCTCAAATAAAACACATGGTTCATGTCCTCAGAAAACTGATAGACCATGTCAAAAGAAAGAAAGATTATGATTCTTTAGAATTGTAGAATAAGAAACAAATGTTTGGTTTATGAAAGTAAAGAACTATTGCTGTTCTATAAGGAATGACGACTACAAAAGACTCCATAGACACTTGCAGATTTCTATTAGCAAATTCAGAATGTAGTAAATAAAACTACATCAGAGATGTTCTATACAAAATGACTTAAAATTTAAATAAAAAGAATGAAATTGAATTCCCATTATCATAATGTACAAGTTGATTCAAATATAAAATGAGAAAATGAGCCCTACTTTGTAGAGGTGGTGGGACACAGTTTTGGGTATTGAATATTGCATATATTGTCAGACTTGGTGAATGATTCATTTTGCTGAACTCTTTTTTTTTCTCTGTTTCTATCTGTCTCTGACTTCTCTCTCCACTCTCTGTCTCTGTGTTTCTCTTTCTCTTTCTGTCAACTCTTCTTCTTTTTCTTACTATTTTTATGGGGGAAATAGCCTTAGTAAGAAAAAGGGGGGAGGAATATTTGTGTTAATGAATTGATATGAACAGATGGAAATAAGAAGTGAAAGCAAAAGAAAAGGAAAAGAAAACTAAAGGCAAATTTGACATAAAGGAGCAGCATATGTGAATGGCTCTGATTTGATTACTCTGATTACATGACCCAGATCTTTTGACTCCCAAGAAAATACTCTTGTCATAATATTTAAACAAATCAGAAAATAAAATTTAAGGCAGAGATCATGTTCCATCAATCTATTACTCAATTATTCTGATTTAAAAAACAATTAAATTGACAACTAGTTAAACAGATGGAATGACTAATTTGAAAGCCAAGAGCATACGGTACCTCTCCACTGTCCCTCATTACAAGAAATATCCCTCATTTTAGACCCAAGTATAACTCCAACCCACACAGACCTGATGTTAACTGACATTTATTATGGTAAACTATTTACATCAGAAACACCACATTATGAAAATAAGGCTATATGATGCTTTATTTATGCAATAGAAATTAATCATATCACTTTATGCCACCTACATCATATGTTCCATGTGTTCCCCATTATGCTTCTTTAACTCACATGTGGCTTGTCCATTAGTATTTGACATGCAAGCAGTTTGTAGTAAGATAATAACCCTCTCTTTAAAAAAATAAAAACTAGATGAGAGCCTGTGGTGTATCAGATAGGTTATCTCAGAGTATAGAACATGTTTTCAGATTAACTATAAAATTCAGCAAATCAAACCACTTTAACTTTTATAAGGCTTGTTTCAGTGTTCATAATTTTTTTGTTTAAAGATTTATAAACTTGGCAGAAAATAATTTATTTTTTAGCTGAAATTTAAGTCCAAGTTCCATATTTCAATACTGTGTTAGAGGTATGATTTCTACATCTAATCCATGTGATTCTTGTTTATATACAACAAAGATGATTGGGATTCATTATGTTAGTAGCATTATTGTTCATTTTGTGCCCTTATATCTGTTCAACCAAATTATAAAGGTCATCTCTCAGTTTTTCTATGTGCCCCAAAGTGCAGAACCCAACTTTATTTTTCTAGTCTCATCTTTCTCTAATAACATCTTCTTCTATTGTTCCATTTCTGTAAAAGTATCTTTTTACAACATATTTCAGAGAAGCAGAATAGCAGATAGGAAGGTCTACTTAGAGTAAGGAACATTAGTTTTATCTCTAACATATACTAGGTATTCATTTAACCCATTAGTTCTACAAATAGTAGATTAATATTAAAAGATGTAAACAAATGCCCACTGGTGGAATGATTTTTCACTTCTGGAAACTTCTTCAATGAAATCACAGATTTGGATATAAAGAAGTGGAAAGGATGGGGATCCCATCAGGGCCTGCCACTCTACTCCAGATACCACCTAGCTGCCCTATCTTCATGCCTAAAAGGTCTTATATCTGAGAAATAGTGTAATTTATCAGGGAAATCATAGAAAGGAAATTACATGTAAACATAAAAGGTAGTACCTCTAGTTGCAAGAGTAAAAAACTATTCTTCCTTTTAATTATGCAAAAAAAAATTTACTTGGCAAAGACAGTCACTTTTTACTTCATTATAATTATTCTTATCCATTATTTTTAAGTACCTTGAAGGCAGAATGTTTCATCCACTTTTCTGTCCTCCACTGTCATAGTATATGCCTAGGATGTTGTTTAATCATTTTTTCAATCATATTTAACTCTTCATTACCCCTTTTGGGATTTTCTTGGCAAAGATTTTGGAATGGTTTGCTATTTCCTTCTCCAGCTCACTTTACAGATTATGAAATGGAGGCAAACAGGGTAAAGTCGATGCCCAGACTGAGATGTAAGTATCTCAGGCCAAATTAGAACTAGGAAGAGTATCCTTCCTGATTTCAGGCCCAGCACTTTATCCATTGTGCCACATGGCTGCTCCATTAGAACAGAGTGTGTTTCTAAGTAAATTTTGAAGAAAAGAATGGTAAATTAGTTGTAAATTGTTAGCAATTACCATTGTTGATCTATGATGTTACATGTGCATGCATGCATGAGCATGCAGACACACAAACACACACACACACACACAGACAACCAGAAACTCTGCTTCTGCCACATGGGGGGTAAAGGTAGGAATAGCTCAGAGGAGAGGGTGGTTGTTGACAAAGAAAGGTCGTGTTTTTTAGAAGACAAATCCAATAATCCTTCCTTAATGATTGAGAACACTGAATCTAAAATCTAAACCAGCCTCTAAAGATGATCAATGAAAAGTTCATGAGCTTCAGCCACACAAAACACATGGGAGATGAAATACAAACAATCCTATTTTAGAGTAGAAATAAAGGAGAAAACAACTGATCTTAATTCAGGTTCTGTCTTAACATATCAAAGTTTTGCTCTCACGAGATTTAAGGAGAAAGAAAGATTAAAGATTGTCCTGTGTTTATTTTTGCACACTAGGAAAGAAAACAATGTGAGAGAGGAGGGAAGAAAGTGACACAGGGGAGAAATAGAAAGTCGATCTTCCATGAACTGGAAAGCTCAACAAAGGAAAGAAAAAAATTTAAATATACAAACAGAAAAAATATATAAACAAATTATCTCTAACCACATGTACCCATCAAAAATTTTCTTCCCATCAACCTAGAACACATCTACATATATACAAACATACTTAACATATACACATATAGTATCTGAATGATTATTACTGGTTCCAGAAAGCAATAGAAATTACAGTGTTAGCAGAAAGAGAGACAATAATCAAGAGCAGCTTATTGATCTCTCTAAAGTTTTCATATAGAATCAGCACTAGATACTTGATGCTTTTAGATTTATAATTCCTACAGGAGAAAGTCACCTTAGAAACAATCTAGTCCAAACATCTCCTTTGAGCCATTATAAGAGAATAGAACTGGGAAACTAGAAATCAGAGAAGCTAAGTGATTTTCCCAAGCAAAAATCTGAACAAGGTCCCATATCTCCAATTCCAGGCAGGGTTTTATGCAGGATATAACACCTTTATGACTTGATAGGTAGATAGATAGATAGATAGATGGAGATTGATAGCTACAGATATAAAAATGAAATATTTCTTTAAAACTGTCTTCTTGAAGCCCATCTTAAGAATTCCAGATATCTGAGTGGCAAATTTAATGCATTAACAGTATCATCATCAAATATTATGGATAGAAAACCAAGAGTTTGGCCTGTGCCATGATTAGAAGTATAAGAGAAAAAATGTTACACTCCACTTCAGACATTGGTCCCATTTGAGGTTATATGAATTTGTTACAGTAGATATTGGTGGTGGTGGCGGTGGAAATAGTGTTGGTGGCATTTTCCAGTGAGAGAGAGAAATTGAATGTTTGTTAATTAAAACTATTTAACCAAATTGAAATATATATATATATATATATATATATATATATATATATATATATATACATATAGTAGTAGTAGTAGTAGTAGTAGTAGTAGTAGTAGTAGTAGTAGTAGTAGTAGTAGTCTCTCGGTAACCGAGGATGACGATTGTCTTTGTGCGCTTTCATCTGTGATGTAGATGAGTGTGCACAAAAACATTTTCGTGTGAAGGAGATTTAAGTGGAAAAGTCGATGCACAGAGACAGTCCCACTCCCTCGGTTTTGGAAGCCTGAGTCCATTGGCATGCAAAATCGTTACACCTGGAGACTTCCTCAGCTGCATTGGATGGCCATGTTGTCCTTTGTGCTCCAACACGCCCTAAGCACTCCACAGTGCTTTGCTGCATCGCCATCTCAGCCGTTGAACCTTCTTATTGGTTTCTTCCATCTGTTTGACTGAAGCAGTCTTCACATGCTGAGTGAGCAAAGCCCTACTTCACCAGGGGTCTATGACCCGATGGCTACTCTCACAAGTTTTAGCCAGCCTGTCGAAGCCATTGCCTGGGGTGTGGCCACTGCCGCATGCTAGCAGCTACTAGGAGCCACAAGTGAGAGCTGGGTGTCAGGTGAGGGTCAGAGGCTGGAGAGCTGCCCTAGGAGGGCACGACAAGCCCTCCATACCAGAGATACTACTCCTGCCTGAGCACCCCATACACCCCATATATACATATTATAAAACTTAGCAATAGAAAAAAAAAAAAGAATTTGTCTAGCCAATAAATGGAGTTGTCACAGAAGGCAAGAAAGAGAATGACTAAGGTGCTGACACACCTCAGGATGAATTCTGTAAGTTAGTAACAGGTGACCTCAATTCCTCATAGTTCCTTACTACCCACTGCCACGATAACTTTAGCAGCCACACCCCCTACTTCCAGATAGAGGAGGACCTAATAAACTTTAGAGCCCAGGGCAAGGGACATGAATAGGTGATTTTCAGTTAAAGAAATCAAAACTATTAATAAATACATGAAAAAGTATAAATCTCTTTATAATCAGAGAAATGAAAATCAAAACAACTCTGAGGTATCACCTCACACCTAACAGATTGGCTAACATGACAGCAAAGGAAAGTAATGAATACTGGAGGGGATGTGGCAAAATTGGGACATTAATGCATTGCTGGTGGAGTTGTGAATTGATCCAACCATTCTGGAGGTAATTTGGAACTATGTCTAAAGGGCAATAAAAGACTGCCTTGCCTTTGATCCATCCATAGCACTGCTGGGTTTGTACCCCAAAGAGATAATAAGGAAAAAGACTTGTACAAGAATATTCATAGCTGCTCTTTTTGTGGTGGCAAAAATTTGGAAAACGAGGCCCTTCGATTAGGGAATGGCTGAGCAAATTGTTGTATATGTTGGTGATGGAATACTATTGTGCTCAAAGGAATAATAAAGTGTAGGTATTCCATGGGAACTGGAATGACCTCCAGGAATTAACACAGAGTGAAAGGAGCAGAACCAGGAGAACATTATATACAGAGACTGATACACCGTGGTACAATCAAATGTAATAGACTTCTCCATTAGTGGCAATGACGTGACCCTGAACAACTTGGAGGAATCTACAAGAAAAACCACTATCCACATTCAGAGGAAACACTGTGGGAGTAAAAACATTGAAGAAAAACAACTGCTTGACTACATGGATGGAAGGGATATGGTTGGGAATGTAGACTCTAAATGAACATCCTAGTGCAAACATCAACAACAAGGAAATAGATTCTGATCAAGAACACAAGTAATACCCAATGAAATTACATGTTGTTATGTTTAAAATTTAGTTTCTCTGCTAAAAGTATTATATTTTTAGAGGTTTATTAAAGATTAAGAAATAAAGAAAATACAAACATAGAAATCACGCGTCTAGGCCCAGAAAGTCCATTCACAACCATTCACTCTTCATCTTGCCTGCCTGGCAAGGTAGAGAGCCAGTGTGCTAAGAAGCAGAAGTAGGGAGATTGAGCCCATGTACAGCCAGTTTAAATACCCCCCTGTTCTCTATCCAGGTGAGGACCTCCAGTGAGATTAGAGGGCATTTTGGGAACTAACAAGGACTTCTGGGGATTGAAGTCCAGGGTTCAAATCTCCATTTTTACAGCATTGGCTATGGGAAGGGTGAGTGGAGGGGAGGGAGGGAAATAATGTGATTCTTGTAACCAAGGAATCATGTTCTAAATTAACTAAATAAACTAATTCAAATTGGAAAAATAAACAAATAATTAAATTAATTAATGTGGAAAAATAATAATAATCCTGTTGTAACTTCTGGTAGTATTTACCTGAATTGTCATCATAATCCTCTCTGTTCTCAAAAACAAATGATACCTTTTGGTCAACATAATATTGGCTGAGTTCATTCTGATGTTGCATGTGGAGGGCTCTTTAACTACATTCTTTTATCTTAGCCATATAATAATCTATATCTGGCTCAAGAAATCAAATTGTATGCACCTATTATCAGCTCATTGAAATAGTATCTTCTCCTTTCAAAACTATTGCTGCAGGAATTTTTTATCTGTTTATTGTGGGGTCTGAGAATGTCTGGCCATTCTCCTCCTCCGTTTTGGTGATGAAGTATTATACTTTCTGTGGCTGCCTTAAAAAAATTAAAAAAAATAAACTTTAGACCCCAGACCATTCTTTGTCTTTGCCTCTCTCTTTGTCTTTACCTCTGTCTCTGTTTCTCTCTTAATTTTTCCAATTACAAATAAAAAAACATTTTTACATTCATTTTAAAAAATTCTCTCAAATTCTTTCACTCCCTCCATTTCCAGGCTATCAACTTTCCTTCAGCATCCTAGCAGGAGCATCAGAATACCTGATGGCTGTTAAAGACTGGCTGAACCAGTAAAGAAAAGTCAATTCAATGTTGTTTCAAGAAGCCCAACTGAAAGGTTTTTATTGTAAGGAAAACATCCTGAGCACTCCTAGAAAAGGATTTCCAAGTTCTATGAACCTGACATTTGCCACATATTTTAAACTCTTAATATGCTTGTGCATGATTATGCCACAGACTTTTTTTTTGGGGGGAGGCTATTTTTCTATCAACTAAACCTTAGAAGTAATTTTGTTTTCCAAAAAAAGGAATGAAAGACAGACAGAGAAAAACTGTACCAATATCCTCATTCTGTCTATAATATCTTACTTTTAACCCACTATGTATCCTCCCAAGTCTATAGGAAATATTATTAGTGGCCTGGAACTGGAATAGTTATAGCCATGGGAGAATAGAAATAGAAAGATGTTTTTGGTCGCATGGCAATGGGGAAGACAGGTATGTTTTTGCTTTTCCTATTAGAACTCTGAATATAAACATATTTCCAAGGAAAGTTTGTTATATGAAAGATAGGGCATATAATACTATTTGTACTAAATATTACTTTACTTATATTATAGGTAAAAGAGGTGTTTTTATGTTGTCCTTAGAAAGTATAACTAGCATTTATTATAGTGTTATGTGAGAATTTTCAACAACAACCCTATAAATGGATTTCTAGACCAAAAAAACCTTTTTAGTAACTGGAACTTTTTTTCTGTTTTGCTTAACACTACTTGAATCAGAGTTGAATTCAAGGTCTCCTTATAATATGAAGCTAAAGCACCTTATTGCGACCTATCTAGAGTGACACAGTGGATATCTCTACTCACAAAACCATCATCTTTTCTGCTTATCATCAACAAAACCTAGCAGGAAGTGATAGGGAAAAGAAATTCCATCAAAAAAACTTCAAAAAAAAATATATATATAATGTAGAGGAATCCACCCATCAAAGTAGACACATAGGAATTATAAAAACAAATACAAAAAAATACAAAAAAAAATAAAGAAAGACTAAGGCAATGAGAGAGATAATTGCTCCAAGCAAGGCCTTATTATAATAATGATAATACTACATAAATTGATTCATAGAGTTGGTGCTTTAATAAAAATAATATTTGCCAATGTTTTCCTGATGCTGTTCATTTCTTCCCATACACAACTTGGAAAAGTCCAAAACTATCTTTCTTTTCCTAGGAATTAAGACTTTTTAGTGATAAGCTTTTCTTAAAAGGAGTCAAAGCTATCTCTTGGATTGGAAGCACCTGGCTTCCCCAGTTCAGGTTCCTGGTGATAAGCATATAAATGTTCTATCCCTGGTAAGTCAAGCCCACTTATATTTGATGGATATTTAAAGATCAATTCAGTTGCCATATCCTTCATCATATTCAGATGCATTTTCATAAGGGGTAGTGATGATGATACAATAGATATAGTGAAGATCTTACAGTCAGGAAGACCCATTTTCTTGAGATCAAATCTGATACCAGATGATAATTTGTCACCCTGGGAAAGTTATTTTGCTAAATTTGCCTCAATATTTTCATCTGTAAAATGAGCTGGTGAAGGAAATGAAAAAAAAGTACTTCAACATCTTTTCTAAGAAAAGCCCAAATGGAATCACAAAGTATAGCACATTATTAAAACAGCTGAACAACAAATTTTCATAAGGAGACTAAGCTGCAGGTACAGGAGGAGGAGTGCTATTCAAAGATGCTAAGCACCATCTAAACACATTTTTTATCATTTCTGCATTAGGTTAAACTAAAAGTCTTTTCATTAGTTAAATTTCAATTACTTAAGTGACACATTTTAACATTAATCCTGAATTCATGAGAAGTAGTTCTGAAATTATGAAACTATATTAGAACTCCTTCTAGCAAAGTTCATACCAAATGACTATTAACATCAATAGGAAAAAAATTGAAAATTGATGTGGAGCATCAAAAGGTCAAGAATATTTTAAAAAAGAACAAATATACATCCTTGTAGTATCAGATCTCAAACTATACTCAAAGTATAAATATTTCAAAACTATTTGGTAGTAGTTAAAATAGAAGAAGCTGATCAAAAAAATAGATAATGTAAACAAGATCCAGAATCAATTAAACATAATTACAAAGAGATACACTATGATTGAGGAATTATTGAATAAATTATGGTGCAAGAAAGTAATTGCATATTATTACATTGTAAGAAATAGCAAAACAATTAACTCAAATATTGTATGAAATGAGTCAGGAGAACAATTTCTACAATAAATGCAGTAACACAAAGGAAAGCAACTTTGAATAATTAAGGGATTATGTAGAATAGAATGACAAATAATGACTTAAGAAGACTGATGATGGCCTTCCGGGTAAACATGGCTGCAATCTAGATGGTACTCGCTTCCCCTCCCCAGCACCGAATGAAATAGACTACCTCAAAAGAGCATAAAAATCACCTTTGGAAGAATGGAGGGACTCTCCAGTACCCCACAGAAATGAAGGTACGTGTGGTTTGAACATTTCCACACTATAAGGAGGAGGAAAAGCTCGCTCAAAAATGTGAACTGAGCCACCCACTCCCCCCCAAAAAAAAACCAGAGTAAGCTATCAGAGAGCTCACAGGACAGCAAGTGAGTGAGGACCATCTCTGTCTGGGGGGGGCACACCAGGGTCCTTGGGATCTAAAGACTGCAAGGAAACGAACACTCAGGGCGGTTTCACAGGAGAATCCTGCTCTGAACACAGGGGGCTGTGGAACTGAACTCCGGGGCAGTTGTGCTGAGCACCTGGGTGGAGCTGAACACCTGGGCAGAGCTGAGCACCTGGGTGGGCTGGGCTGATTGCCTGGGCAGTTTGGTTGAACACAGGGCCCCTCACTCTAAGACACCTCAGATGCTGGGAAGAACTAGTCTGAGGCAGCATAAATTCACAGAAAATCCACCCATATCACCCAGACCCCAGACCAAAAGAAGAAAGTGGAATAAAACCACCAAAGTGATGGCTCATATGTCCCAAAATCAGGCCTCCAAGAAGAAAGGGGGAAAAAAGTGACTATTGAAAACTTTTATGGAGGGAGTACCCAAAGAAAAGAAGAGAATGAGGATGAAATCCAAACAAAATCAGAACATGCCTCCCAAAATGGAAACTATCCACAAGCTCTGGAAGATCTCAAACTGGAGCTTACCCAAAAGATGGAAACTTTTTGTAAAAAAAAAAAATGGGAGAAAGAGACCAGCAGTTTGATAGACAAGACGTCACAATTGGAGAGGGAGCTGGAAGCATCTAATAGAAGGGAAGACAAAGCTGAAAAGCAAAACCAGGCCCTAATGACCAGAATTAAGCAACTGGATGACAGCGAGCATGTCCAAAAGATGCAAACCATTTGGAAAGAAAAATGGGAGAAAGAGATTAGCAGTCTGATAGACAAGACTTCACAATTGGAGAAAGAGCTGGAAGCATCTAATAGAAGGGCAGACAAAGCTGAAAAGCAAAACCAGTCCCTAATGACCAGAATTAAGCAAATGGAAGACAGCAAAATTACAAAACAGCAAGAATCAATAAAGCAAAGCCAAAAAATTAATGAATTAGAAGAAAACATGAAATATCTCACTGAAAAGGTCACAGACTTGGAAAGCTGAGGAAGAAGAGACAACCTCAGAATTATTGGTATCCCTGAAAAATCGGAGATAAACAAAAACCTTGATGCTATTCTACAGGAGATTATAGAAGAAAATTGCCCACATGTAATAGAAAGGGTTCATAGAACACCCTCTATACGAAATCCCCAAAAGACAAAACCCAGGAATGTAATCGCCAAATTCAAGAGCTTCCAAGAAAAGGAGAAAATCCTAAAAGAAGCCAAGAAGAGGAGCTTCAGATATAGGGGGGTCCCATAAGGATTACACACTACTTAGCAGCTAACACACTAAGAGACCTCAAAGTATGGAACATGATATTTAGAAAGGCAAGAGAGCTGGGTCTCCAACCAAGAATCAACTACCCAGCAAAACTGATATTATACTTCCAGGGGAAAGAATGGGTATTCAACAAAATAGAAGATTTCCAAGCATTTGCTGAGAAAAGGCCAGAATTCAGTGGAAAATTTGACATCCAATCACAGAAAGCAAGAGAAACATGAAAAGATAAATATGAAAGAAAGGGAAAAGGAGATAAAACTTATCTTTTTCTTTAAGTCAAACCCTCTTCTATAAAGTCTACATTTATATAAATCATATATATTAATATTGGGGAAAATGTATTGTGTAACTCTCAAAAATTGTATGCATCATAAGAGTAGTTAGAAGAATCATGCATAGGTTAAGATAGGGGCATCAAGAAGATTTGGTGAAAGGGGGGCAAAGAAAGAAAAAGGGAGGGGGGAATTGTCGATAATACTAACATTTACCTCAAGTAATGGGGGGGGGCAACTAAAGAGAATAACCTTTCCCATACAAAGATACAAAGAAGATTTGGGGAAAGTGGGGGCAAAGAAGGGAAAAGGGAGGGAGGGAACCATCGATAACACTAAGATTTACTTCAAGAAATAGGGGGGGACTTAATAGAATAATATTTCCCATATAAAGATAAACATGGGAAGGGGAGGGGAAGAACTCTCATATGAAAAGGAGAGGAAGAGAGCGTGAAGTGGTATTACTTAAACCTTACTCTCAGTGAAATCAAATTTGAGAGGGAAGAACATCTAGATCCAGTGGGATCCTGAATTCTATACTATCCAACAGGGTAAGAAAGAAAGGAAAATCAAGGAGGGGGAGGAAGGAGGGAGTATAAAAAGGGAGGGAAGGAGAGGGGGCAGGGTAAGGGAGGATAAAAAGGGAGCGGCTAGAAAGGGAAGCATATCAAGGGAGGGGACTAGGGGGACTAACCTAAAGTAAATCACTAGTTCAAAAGAATGTAGCTAAAGAAGAAAGGTCAGAACAAGGGGAAGATATCAAAATGCCAGGAAATCCACAAGTGACAATCATAACTTTGAACGTGAATGGGATGACCTCACTCATAAAACGTAGACAAATAGCAGATTGGATTAGAACCCAAAACCCTACCATTTGTTGTCTTCAAAAAACACATATGAGGTGGGTTGATACTCACAAGGTTAGAATTAAAGTATGGAGTAAGACCTTTTGGGCCTCAACTGATAGAAAGAAAGCAGGAGTTGCAATCATGATATCTGACAAAGCCAAAGCAAAAGTAGACCTGATCAAAAGGGATAGGGAAGTAAATATATTCTGTTAAAAGGGAGTATAGACAATGAGGAAATATCACTAATCAACATGTATGAACCAAATGGTATAGCATCCAAACTTTTAGTGGGGAAACTAGGAGAATTGAAGGAGAAAATATACAGTAAAACCATATTAGTGGGAGACTTGAACCAACCACTATCAAATTTAGATAAATCAAACCAAAAAATAAATAAGAAAGAAGTAAAAGAGGTGAATGAAATCTTAGAAAAATTAGAGTTAATAGATATATGGAGAAAAATAAATAGGGACAAAAAGGAATACACCTTCTTCTCAGCACCACATGGCACATTCACAAAAATAGATCATACACTTGGTCACAGAAATATGGCACTCAAATGCATAAATGCAAAAATAATAAATGAAACCTTTTCAGGTCATAAAGCAATAAAAATATTGATCAGAAAGGGTATGTGGAGAGCCAAATCAAAAATAAATTGGAAATTTTATAATATGATACTCAAATATCAGTTAGTTAGAGAAGAAATCATAGAAGCAATTAATAATTTCATTAAGGAAAATGACAATGGTGAGACATCCTTTCAAACCTTGTTGGATACAGCCAAAGCAGTACTTAGAGGAAAATTCATATCCATGATTGCACATATACAAATTAGGGAGGGCAGAGACCAATGAATTGGAAGTACAAATCAAAAAAACTTGAGAAAGAACAAATTAAAAACCCCCAGAAAAAAAACTAAACTAGAGATCTTAAAAATTAAGGGAGAAATTAATAAAATCGAAAGTAATAGAACTATTGAGCTAATAAACAAGACTAGAAGTTGGTATTTTGAAAAAACAGACAAAATAGACAAAGTACTAGTCAATCAAATTAAAAAAAGGAAACAAGAAAGGCAAATTAACAGCATCAAGGATGAAAAGGGGGACCTCACCTCCAATGAAGAGGAAATTAAGGCAATCATTAAAAACTACTTTGCACAACTATATGGCAATAAATATGACAACCTAGGTTATAATGATGAATATCTACAAAAATATAAATTGCCTAGACTAACAGAAGAAGAAATATATTTTTAAAATAATCCCATATCAGAAACAGAAATCCAACAAGCCATCAAATAACTTCCTAAGAAAAAATTCCCCAGGGCCTGATGGATTCACCAGTGAATTCTATCAAACATTCAAAGAACAACTAACCCTGATACTATACAAACTATTTGACATAATAAGGAAAGAGGGAGTTCTACCAAATTCCTTTTATGACACAAACATGGTACTAATTCCAAAGCCAGGCAGGCCAAAATCAGAGAAAAAAATTATAGACCAATCTCCCTAATGAATATAGATGCCAAAATCTTAAATAGGATACTAGCAAAAAGATTCCAGCAAGTGATCAGAAGAGTGATTCACCATGATCAAGTAGGATTTATACCAGGGATGCAGGGCTGGTTCAATATTAAGAAAACCATCCACATAATTGACCACATCAACAAGCAAACTAGCAAGAACCACATGATTATCTCAATAGATGCAGAAAAAGCATTTGATAAAATACAACACCCATTCCTATTAAAAACACTAGAAAGCATAGGTATAGAAGGGTCATTCCTAAAAATAATAAACAGTATATATCTAAAACCATCAACTAATATCATCTGCAATGGGGATAAACCAGATGCATTCCCATTAAGATCAGGAGTGAAGCAAGGATGCCCATTATCCCTTCTATTATTTGACATTGTACTAGAAACACTAGCAGTAGCAATTATAGAAGAAAAAGAAATTGAAGGCATTAAAATAGGCAAGGAGGAGACCAAGTAATCATTCTTTGCCGATGACATGATGGTCTACTTAAAGAATCCTAGTGATTCAACCAGAAAACTAATTGAAATAGTCAACAACTTTAGCAAAGTTGCAGGATACAAAATAAACCCACATAAATCATCAGCTTTTCTATATATCTCCAACACAGCTCAGCAGCAAGAACTAGAAAGAGAAATCCCATTCAAAATTACCTTAGACAAAATAAAATACTTAGGAATCTATCTCCTGAGACAAACACGGGAACTATATGAACACAACTACAAAAAACTCTCCACACAACTAAAACTAAATTTGAACAATTGGAAAAACATTAACTGCTCATGGGTAGGAGGAGCCAATACAATAAAAATGGCCATCCTACCCAAACTCATCTATCTATTTAGTGCCATACCCATGGAACTTCCGAAAAATTTTTTTACTGATCTAGAAAATAACATAAGAAAGTTCATTTGGAAGAACAAAGGATCAAGGATATCCAGGGAAATAATGAAAAAAAAATACAAAGGAAGGGGGCCTTGAAGTCCCAAATCTCAGACTAAATTATAATGCAGCGGTCATCAAAACAATTTGGTACTGGGTAAGAGACAGAAAGGAGGATCAGTGGAATAGATTTGGGGTAAGTGACCTCAGGAAGACAGTATATGACAAAGCCAAAGATCCCAGCTTTTGGGACAAAAATCCATTATTTCACAAAAACTGCTGGGAAAATTGGAGGACAGTGTGGGAAAGATTAGGTTTAGATCAATACCTCACACCCTACACCAAGATAAATTCAAAATGGGTGAATGACTTGAACATAAAGAAGGAAACTATGAGAAAATTAGGCAATCACAGAATAGTATAAATGTCAGACCTTTGGGAAGGGAGAGGCTTTAAAACCAAGCAAGACTTAGAAAAAGTCACAAAATGCAAAATAAATAATCTGGAATATATCAAATTAAAAATTTTTTGTACAAACAAAACCAATGTAACTAAAATCAGAAGGGAAGCAAGAAATTGGGAAACAATCTTCATAAAAACCTCTGACAAAGGTTTAATTACTCAAATTTACAAAGAGCTACAGCAATTGTACAAAAAATCAAGCCATTCTCCAATTGATAAATGGGCAAAGGACATGACCAGGCAGTTCTCAGCCAAAGAAATTAAAACTATTAATAAGCACATGAAAAAGTGTTCTACATCTCTAATAATCAGAGAGATGCAAATCAAAGCAACCCTGAGCTATCACCTCACACCTAGAAGATTGGCTAACATGACAGCAAAGGAAAGTAATGAATGCTGGAGGGGATGTGGCAAAGTAGGGACAATAATTCATTGCTTGTGGAGTTGTGAATTGATCCAACCATTCTGGAGGACAATTTGGAACTATGCCCAAAGGGTGGTAAGAGACTCTCTGACCTTTATCCAGCCATAGCACTGCTGGGTTTATACCCCAAAGAGACAATAAGTAAAAAGACTTGCACAAGAATATTCATAACTGCACTCTTTGTGATGGCCAAAATTGGAAAATGAGCGGATGCCCTTCCATTGGGGAATGGCTGAACAAATTGTTGTATATGTTGGTAATGGAATACTATTGTGCTAAAAGTAATAATAAAGTGGAGGAATTCCATGGAGACTAGAATGACCTCCAAGAAGTGATGCATAGCGAAAGGAGCAGAACCAAGAAAACATTGTACAAAGAGACTGATAACGCTGTGGTATAATCGAGGGTAATGGACTTCTCCATTAGTGTCAATTCAATGTCCCTGAACAATCTGCAGGGATCTAAAAAACATTATCTACAAGCAGAGGATAAACTATGGGAGCAAAAACCCCGAGGAAAAGCAACTGCTTGACTACAGGGTTGAAGGGGATACGACTGAGGAGAAACTCTAAATGAACACTCTAATGCAATTACCAACAACATGGAAATGGGTTCGAACCAAGAACACATGTGATACCCAGTGGAATCGTGAGTCAGCTATGGGAGAGGTGGTGGGAAGGGGGGGGGAGGAGGAAAAGAAAATGATCTTTGTTTCCAATGAATAATGTTTGGAAATGACCAAATAAAATAATGTTTTAAAGTGAAAATAAAAAAAATTTAAAAAAAAGAAGACTGATGATAAAGCCTGTCTCCCACATGAAATATTAGAGGTGCAGAATGAGAAATATTTTTCAGACATGTGCCATATTTGAATTTGATTTGCTTTACTCTATTACAAGGCTTATTTTGATTCTGGGGGTTACAGTTGAGAATTTAGGAGAAGAAATGAATCAGTAGTGAAAGTAATCAAAAAAGAAGACAGCATTAATCAAATGTTTCTAAAATGTACAAAGGAAATTGAGAAATTGAGAAATGAAACCAGAAAACAGGTTTTTTTCTTTACTATCATGTTAAAAAATATCTTCCATAATAGAATTTCATGGGATTATTTAAAATTCTAGATATACTTTCAGACTGTATGGATATATTTGTTCATTTTACTAAACTCTACCCCTTGTCGTTCTCAGTCACCAAGAGACTACCACTAAAACACCCCTTGCCCCAACTTGTCCTTTGTTATAAGGGATGAGTATAGTGGAAGAGATGATATATTTTGATATAAAAGACCTGAACAAATAAAATCACAACAAAATTAAAATAAGCAAGTAAAAAAAACTTTCACTTTCTTGATATGAACTATTGCTAAAATTGATTTCCCTCAACTTTTATCATAATATACTGGTTCTGTGCCATTTTTCATTGATGAACCCCATAGATGTGGAAATTTCTTACTTTAAGCTATAAAGAAAAAAATTAGAAATTAACAACTTTTGTTGAAGAATGAAAAAAATTGAGAAATCCTGGTCTAATATGGTGCTCCTGCTGTCAGACCACTTTATATCAAAAGAACTGCTCTTCAGTCAGCTCCTGAGAGGGAGGTGAGAGAGGGAATCTATAAGAGCTTTGTCTCCAGCTGCTAATGAGGACACCTGTCAATCAGCTCTAGCAAGAAAACTAAGAGGCACATTTTATAAACCCAATATGGTCAACATAAGAGTTTGTTGCTTTGGTGGTTGATGAAAGAACTCTAAATCCAACTAAAGTGTACACTACCCTGCCTCTTTAATTTTCTTTTTGCTATAATGAAGACATGGCTTAAATAACCAACAGCTAATTAACAAGAAGAAAAGTGTAATTTGATAATATCAGAAATAAATTTACTCATTACCACTTGTATCCAGAGAAAATAGAACTGTGATCTGAAAAAAGTTATTATTTTTATTCTTTTATTCTGAAGGACAGTGTCTTTAATATGAATGCAGTTAAACTTTGCTGAGTAACAATCTCATTTTTCAGGTCAATTATCTTTATATTCACAGCAACATGACATTGTGATTATGTAATATATAACAGTTCAAAACCACATTAAATAATCAGAATAGACACCAAGAAGGTGTAGGAAATGATTCTATACCAGCCTAGATAAAAACATCCTAAACTGAATTTTAGCTCCATGTTTCACTTGCATTAAAATAAAAATATTTTTACTGCTCTCTTTAGTTTTATATAGCATTCATTTCCAAATGTATCTCTTCCATGACCACAGAGTCATATTTTATAACAAAGATTTAAAAAAATAAAATAGTTCAATAAGTCTAATCAAAATATTGAGCATTCCTGGCAGCATATGTGATATTTCACAATCATAGTCCCAAATCTCTTCAATGAAGGCAAAGAAGTACATTTTCTCAATTATTTTCCTAAGGCATTCTCTGTTACTATAATAGCATGAGGATTCATTCAGATTTATTTTATTATTGTTTTTCTATTCATATTTTTGAAGTCATTGTGAATATTGTTTACCTGTTTCTCCTTACTTCACCATCAATCAGTTCATGTAAGTCTTCAGTGCTTCTTTGAATACTTGTTTTGAATTTCTTATTGAAGTAATATTCTAGTAAATTTATGACAGATTGTTTAGTTATTGCTAAATCACTTTCATTTTTTTCTACCATCTAACATTTTTTGCAAGTACATTGATGTATATTGGAACTTTCTATCTTCATCCACCTTACAGTGTAGTGTATCTAATGAAGACTTTGGCTCAAAAGCTATGAATATTAAAGAAACTGAAAACACAAGTTTACTATTAATTAAACATGGGATGATTTTTTTTTAAAAGTCAAGACTAAAAATCAATATTATAATTTGAAAAATATTAAACTTGATCTCCAAAAAACTATCAAACATCACTTTTTTGGGCCAGATATTTTTAATTTTTGAAATTATAATAAATAAGTTATAACTAAAATAATATATTAATGCTTTATCCCATTTCCTTTTCACTAAGTTTTTTTCATTAGAAAGAAGCCTTCAAAAATGGGTCACAGGAAATAAAAGTAAAGAAAATCCCGAGTGTTCATATTAGGATGAGAATTCCTAGAGAACAGGGATAGCTTTTTTTCTTCCTTTATATGATTATATTCCTAAAACAGAGCATATTATCTGTCCTGAAGTAGAAACTTAATATATGGCTAATTAATGGCCAAAATATGACTCATTTTAATGCAAATTTTCTTCTAATGGGAGTTGCAGAATTCCTCTTCCCTTTCCCTCTAGACCCTCTGAAATAGTTAGGAAAAGGATGATGAGGTTGATGTCATGATGATGATAATGATGATGGTAGTGGTGGTGATGGTGGTGGTGATGTTAGCAAAGTTTCAATTATCCTTTTTTATGAATCATACATTCATCCACATGAATATTACAACCAGAAAATTATATTCATGAATTTAATTTGATGAGCTATTTCTATGTATTTTCCTCTTTTTTAAAATGCTCAGATGAAATATATAAGAAGTAGCAGAAAGATATTTTGAATGTCATGTTAAGTAATTTAGTAGATAAATATGACAAATTTGACACTCAGAAATTTTAAATAGTTATCTAGTACTTGAAAATAGTGCAAGAAATAGGTAACAAACACAAGGAGTAGGGAGGTAAATTAAAAAAGTTAACAGGAGAAAAAGGAAGGGGCAGGGGGATACAATAAATATTTATATGGTGCCTACTATGTTATAGATTTTAGATAACAAATATTTGATCCTCATAATAAACTTGCAAGGTGGGTAATTCCTAACTATTATGCTTACTTTCTGTGTGGTGTTACATTTTCTTTTTCTTTTTTTATAATGATCTTTGAGGTGACTAGAAAAGAGTAAAACATTTGCTCATTATTTTTTTTTCTGATTTTTAAACTTTATTGCACGGCTACTACTATTCTTTCCTATTCAAGTGCAATTTGAATAGAAAAAAAGGGAAAGCCTCTTACTTCTCACATTACTTATCATTTTTCTTTCAGTACTTGGCTTTTCCTCTTTGATCTGCCTATCATTTTTGTTCCCTCTAATCCTTTTACACTTCCCCAGCATGTAACCTAGCCCTCTAATTACTTGACCTCCTTATGCTACTTACACTTTGTCTATCATCTTCTCATTTATTTTTGCACTCAGCCTTCCCTTTCTGTATCTGTAGACATTTGTATATTGCCCTCTAATCATTAACTCTCTAACGTCCTAAGACTATTTCTTTGGATTATATCTTGTATTTATTTTCATATGTTTTTAGGTTTTGTAAACCTTTATTTTCCTGAATTCTCAAATATCTACTTGCCCTTCATCCCATAAAGAATTGAAGGCAGATTTGGTAATGTATGAATTTTGGATGAGGACAAAAAACTAAAAATAATCTAATGAGAATCCTTCTAAATGAAAGATCCAAGATAGCATGTTATGGTCATAAAAAGAAAGTCAATGCTAATAGAGTCAAAAAATATTGTAACACAACTAAATAGTTATTAGCTAGGCTACAGAGAAACGGGGAAAAAACAACAACAAACTTCTACTGTGTCTTGCCTGTACGCACTCTGACAATGTTCTCCCCAAATACCTTAGGGCAGTTCTTTATGAAAGGGATTCATGATAAGGTAATTTCCTCCTGAAGCATACTAGTATAGCTGTCCAAAAGTATCAAAGAAAATTCAAAGTAGAAAAGAAGAAAATAATACATTTGTTCATCAATTCGTTGTTTTATTCAGTCTTTCAATTTATTAAGTGATTACTATCTTTAAGATTGGGAATGAGGAAAGATAGAAAAATAAAATATGGACTTCGAGCTCAGAAAGATTATAATAGTCTATTAGAGTTTAAAAAAAACAACTTCTATTTGTTTATAAGTAAGAACAATTTAAAATAAAATATCTTTAGTACCTGAGAGATACATATGCAAAGCTATAGGAATTCATAGGAAGGAGAGATTGCTTCTTTTTTTTTAACACAATATCAAAATTTTATATATCCAATTTAAAATAAGAAACAAATCAATATAAATTCTTTACTAGAAAATTCTAAAAAGCTTTTCAGTTTTACATTTTCTATTTTACAAGAAAAATAATGAGTGTTTTATTTCTCTGCTTGGTAAACATTTAATCATTCAGTGTTCTTATTCTTTTGTCTTTATGTGTGACTTTGATTTGAAATTCAAAGTATTTTTTTTTGTGATTTCTTTGGTTTAGGGGACTCCTAGTAAGGAAATTCCTTTAACCAGTGTAGATTGGTACCTTCTATGCAGCTTATATAGTCTGAAAGAGTTGTTGAGGGCCTTCAAAAGTCAAGTTGCAGGGGCAGCTGGGTGGCTCAGTGGATTGAGAGTCAGGCCTAGAGATGGGAGGTCCTAGGTTCAAATCTGACCTCAGATACTTCCTAGCTGTGTGACACTGGGCAAGTCACTTGATCTCCATTGCCTAGCCCTTACCCCACTCTTCTGCCTTGGAGCCAATACACAGTATTGACTCCAAGATGGAAGGTAAGGGTTTAAAAAAAAAAAGTCAAGTTGCTCAGGATCACAGAGACAGTATGTTTCAAAGTCAGGGTCTGAACCAAGTCTTCTTGATTCCAAGATCAGCTCTGCACCTATACTATATTGCCTCTCATATGGCATTTTCTTCCTTTTTATTTGATAATATCCCCCCCCAGTTACATGTATAAACATTTTTAACATTAAAAATAATCCAGAGCCCTAAATTCTCTCCCTCTCTCCTCTCCTTTCTCTCCTTGCTGACAGTAAGCCATCTGATATAGATCTTACATGTGCAAACATCATGTAGCATTTCCTTAGTGTTTTGGATGGTAAAGTTAGAACACTGAGACTAAATTAATTTATTTAAGAGAAATAGGTGAATAAGGTAGGAAAAGAAGGTGAAAGTGAGAGATATTGTAGAGGAAGAATTGACAAGATTTGGCAACTGATTGACTTCAGCAAGGGGAGGGTAAGGAGACAAGAAAGACTCCTCATATTTTGAGGTCGTGAATCTAGATGACTAGAAGAATGGTGGTGCTCTTGACAGAAATATGGAAGTTCAGAAGAGGGGCAAAATAGATGATTTGGTTTGGGTGTGATGAGTTTGAGAAGGGATTTTCAGTTTGAAATATCTTGTAGGCAATTGGTGAGTGTAGGATACAATCTATGTATTTCTAACTCACCCTGATTTACTAAGACTCTAGGCCAATTCAATATCAAAAATCCCTGGAGGTAGCTTTTAATCACCTATTTCCATTTTAACAAGTAATCTCTTTAGTTGGATTTAGGCAGTGGCAATTCAAATACTAGGCCTTCTTTTCTACCACCCCTACACCTCTCTGCATTTTTTCTTCTAGAGGACATACACTACAAAAGCAATAAATCAAATCATGTAACTATCTCTGATGTATGACTCTTTATGACTAGTTTTCTTCAAAAATAAAGAAGTAATTTTCAACTTTACTTTTTTTCCCATTTGAATAAGTATTTTTAGTCAATTTAGAACATTATTCCTTGGTTACAATAATCACATTATTTCCGTCCCTCCCCTCCACTCACACTTCCCTCAGCCAATGCACAATTTCATTGCGAGATTGCTTCTTATTGGAAGTGGGGGTAAGAATCAGTTATGGCTTCATGTAGTATGCTAAATTTGAGCTTTACAAGTGAACAATAGATAGACATTATATTACTGTAATAAATAATAGCATGAACAAAGGTACACCAGATAAAAAGCAATGGACATTTTTAAAGGGCAAGAAGCAATATAGTATGGAAAGCTCAAGGTTTATATGTAAAGATTAATGTGAAATGATATTAGAATGATAGATTGTACAATGATTGTGCATATTTTAAGTGAATACAAATCTGAGTATTTCTTCATAGGAAATAAGACACTATTGAATTTTTTTTAATGGATAGTAATATACTCAGAATTACACACTGAAAAATAATCTAGTCATTTTGTGAAGGATAGATAGTTTTAGGGGTAAAACTTATGGTTGGACTGAATATATATTTTAGTTGGTCACCAGGGACTTAAATTCTAAATCCCAATAAAATAATCAAAAGTCAGAATGGAATTTTATGGTGGTTTATTTACAATAGAGTGAAGATATTAAGGAAGAAAGAAAGAGAGGAAAAGGAGAGAGATCTTCCACCTTGGAGGATGATGCCTTCAGAAAAGCCAAGGAAAGGGGAGTAAGCCTTACACTCACCATGTGACAGTCTAAGGGAAGCAGGGTGAGGTTTCACGCTCAAGCTACTCCACAGTCAAATTCCACCACCAAGTCCCTCTCACAGGAAGTGATGCAAAATATAAAAGCAGTTCTTTATGTCACTTCTTGTGTCTCACATGTACCAATGGTGGCTTAAACTTAGCTTTTGGATGGCTCAGAGGGTCAGTCAGTTGTTTCATTTTTTCTTTATTTTTTGATGATTCTTTTTTTCTTTGATTTGATTTGATTTTATTGGTTACAATACTAACTTTATTTCCCTTCCTCACCTCCACCCACCCTTCCCACAGCTGACATGCAATTTGATTGGGTATTACTTGTGTCCTTGATCAGAACCTATTTCCATGTTGTTGTTTACACTAGGATGTTCATTTAGAGTCTATATCCCCAACCATATTTTTCATCGGTGTTTTTACTCCTACAGTGTTTCCTATGAATGTGGATAGTGGTTTTTCTCTTCAATTCTTCCAAGTTATTCAGGATCACTGTATTGCCACTAATGGAGAAGTCTGTTACATTCAATTGTACCACAGTGTATCAGTCTCTGTGTACAATGTTGTCCTGTTTCTGATCCTCTCACTCTGCATCAATTCCTAGAGGATGTTCCAATACCCATGGAATTCCTCCAGTTTATTATTCCTTTGAGCACAATAGTATTCTATCACCAACAAATATCCACAATTTGTTCAGCCATTCCCCAAATGAAGGATATCCCCTCATTTTCCATTTTTTTTGCAACCACAAAGAGCACAGCTATGAATATTCTTGTACATGTCTTTTTCCTTATCTCTTTGTATACAAACCCAGCAGTGTGATAGCTGAATAAAAGGGCAGACAGTCTTTTAGCACCATTTGGGCATGGTTCCAAATTGCCCTCCAGAATGGTTGGATCAATTCATAAATCCACCAGCAATGCATTAATGTCCCAAATTTGCCACCATCCATTCAGCATTCATTACTTTCCATTGCTGTAATGTTAGCCAGTCTCCTAGGTGTGAGATGATGCCTCAGAGTTGTTTTGATTTGCATTTCTCTGATTATTAGAGATTTAGAGCACTTTTTCATCTGCTTATCAGTAGTTTTGATTTCTTTAACTGAAAATTGCCTATTCGTGTTGCCCATTTATGAATTGGAGAATGGCTTAATTTTTTTTTTTTGAAAAATTGGTTTAGTTCTTTATAAATTTGAGTAATTAGGCCTTTGTCAGAGGTTTTTGTAATGAAGATTGTTTCCCAATTTGTTGTTTCCCCTTCTAATTTTGTATGCATTAGTTTTGTTGGTACAAAAACTTTTTAATTTGATGTAATCAAAATTATTGATTTTACATTTTGTGATTTTTCTAGCTATTCCTTGGTTTTAAAGTCTTTTCTTTCCCAAAGATCTGACAAGTATCCTATTCTGTGTTCACCTAATCTGCTTATAGTTTCCTTCTTTATATTCAGGTCATTCACCCATTCTGAGTTTATATTGGTGTAGGGTGTGAGATGTTGATCCAAACCTAATCTCTCCCACACTGTCTTCCAATTGTCCCAGGAGTTTTTATTAAATAGTGGGTTTTGGTACCCAAAAGTGGGATCTTTGGGCTTATGATAGACTGTCTTCCTGAGGTCATTTACCCCAAGTCTATTCCACTGATCCTCCTTTCTGTCTCTTAGCCAGTACCAAATTGTTTTGGTAACCACTGCTTTATAGTATAGTTTGAGATCTGGGACTGCAGGTCCTCTTTCCTTTGCATTTTTTTTCATGATTTCCATGGATATCATTGATCTTTTGATCTTCCAAATGAACTTTGATATGTTTTTTTTTCTAATTCAGTAAAATGTTTTTTGGTAGTTCAATGGGGATAGCACCAAATAAGTAAATTAATTTGGGCAGGATTGTCATTTTTATTATGTTAGCTCATCCTACCCATGAACAAACAATGTTTCTCCAATTGTTTAGATATAGTTTTAATTGTGTGCAGAGTGTTTTGTAGTTGTGTTCATATATAGTTTCTGTATATATATATATATATGTATATATATATATATATATATATATATATATATAATCATGAGATAATCATGTGATTTTTTTTGTTGGTTTGCTTGGTAATATGGTCAATTATATGGATAGTTTTCCTAATATTGAACCATCCTAGCTTTCCTAGTATGAATCCTACCTGGTCATAGTGAATAACCATTGTGATAACTTGCTTGAGTCTTTTTGCTAGTATCCTATTTAAAATTTTTGCATCTATATTAATTAGGGAGATTGGCCTATAGTTTTCTTTCTCTGTTTTTGACCTGCCTGGTTTGGGAATCAGTACCATATTTGTTTCATGAAATGAATTTGGTAGAACTCTTTCTTTGCTTAGTCTGTCAAATAGTTTGTATAATATAGGGGTTGGTTCTTCTTTGTATATTTGATAAAATTCATTTGTGAATCCATCTGGACCTGGAGATTTTTCTTAGGGAGTTCTTTGATGGCTTGCTCAATTTCTTTTTCAGATATGGGATTATTTAAGTATTCTATTTCTTCCTCTTTTAGTCTAGGCAATATCTATTTTTGTAAGTAATAATTCATATCACCTAGATTGCCATATTTGTTGCGATATGGTCTTAATAGTTTTTAATCATTGCCTTAATTTCCTCTTAATTATAGGTAAGGTTTCCCTTTTCATCTTGGATACTGTCAATTTTATTTTCTTCTTTGCTTTTTTAAATTAGACTGACCAGAACTTTGTCTATTTTATTTGTTTTTTTTCAAAGTAAAAGCTTCTAGTCTTATTTATTAAGTCAATAGTTCCTTGACTTTCAATTTTATTGATTTTTCCTTTCATATTTAGGATCTCTAATTCAGTCTTCATCTGAGGATTTTTAATTTGTTCACTTTCTAGGTTTTTTTAATTTGCATGCCCAATTCATTAAT
Organism: Monodelphis domestica; assembly: GCF_027887165.1. Taxonomy (NCBI): domain Eukaryota; kingdom Metazoa; phylum Chordata; class Mammalia; order Didelphimorphia; family Didelphidae; genus Monodelphis; species Monodelphis domestica. The sequence goes on along the minus strand of NC_077234.1, from coordinate 119,699,540 downwards.
CTCTAGGATCTCTCATTATTGTTATTTTCTCCAATGAATTATTAATTGTTTCTATAATTTGTTCTTTGACTAACCAGTTTTGGAGAATTATATTGTTTAATTTCCAATTAATTTTTGATTTATCTCTCCATGTACCCTTACTAATTATTATTTTCATTGCATTGTGATCTGAGAAGGTTGCATGTATTATTTCTGTGTTTTTCACTTGTTTACAATGATTTTATGCCTTAATACTTGGTCAATTTTTATGAATGTACCAGGTGCTGCTGAAAAGAAGGTGTATTCCTTTCTGTCCCCATTTATTTTTCTCCACTTGTCTACTAACTCTAATTTTTCTAAGATTTCATTCACTCCTTTTACCTCTTTCTTATTTATTTTTTGGTTTGATTTATCTAGTTTGGATAGAGGAAGGTTCAGGTCTCCTACTAGTATAGTTTGTCTATCTCTTTCATCCTTGAGCTCCATTACTTTCTCCTTTAGAAATTTGGATGCTTTGTGATTTGGTGCATACATGTTGAGTACTGATATTTCCTCATTGTCTATACTGACTTTTACCAGGATGTAATTACCTTCCCTATCTCTTTTAACTAGATTTATTTTTACTTTGGCTTCATCAGATATCAGGATTGCGACTCCTGCCTTCTTTTTATCAGTTGATGCCCAATAGATTTGGCTCCATCCTCTTACTTTCACCCTATGTGTATCTATCTTCCTCATGTGTGTTTCTTGCAGACAATATATGGTAGGGTTTTAGATTCTAATCCACTCTGCTATTTGCTTGAATTATATGGGTGACTTCATTCCATTCACATTCAGAGTTATGATTACTAGCTGTATATTTCCCAGTATTTTGATTTCTATTCCTAGTCCTACCTTTTCTTCTTTCACTATTTCCTTCTACACCAATATTTGTTTTTAATCAGTCCCCCTAGTTCCCTCCCTTATTTTACTTCCCTTTCTACCTACCTACCTTATTATTCCCCCCTTATTTCCTTTTCAGTATTTTAAAACTACCCCCAACCCTCTTTCTCCCTTATACTGCTTCCCTCCTCATCAGTCCGTTTGTTGGCCTTCTAATCCCCTATAGGATACAAATCTATTTTCTTCCCCAATGGATTGGATTGTTTGTCCCTCTTTGGGTCAATTTCAATGCACACAAGTGTTGAGTATTTCCTATCGACAACCTTTTCTATCCTTCCAGTGTATTGATGTTCTCCCCCCTCCCACCGTGAGCTTCTTTGTAACATATAAATTTACCCCCTTTTGTTTCTTTTCCCATTTCTTTTAGTATTAACATCTTTTTTAGCTCTAGTTGTATATATATATGTATATATATATATATATATACACCTGTATATGTATTTATGCATACATATATCTATATACCTATTTATATCTTCTTATTTCATCCAAAGTATGTCACTTTTCCCTCTAAGTGTAATTCTTCTAGCTGTCCAGGTGATAACAACAAATTTTATGAGTTACCAATGACCTCTTTTCTTATAGGGATATATATATATATATATATATATATATATATATATATATATATATATATATATATATATATAATTTTAACTTATTTAATCTCTTAAAAAAGGGGGAGTATTTTGTTTTGTTTTGTTTTTCTTTTTTCCCTTCTTTTTTAATTACCTTTTGATGGTTCTCTTGAGTTCTGTGTTTGGCCATCAAATTTTCTGTTCACGTCTGGTCTATTTTTTACCAATTCTTGGAATTCTTCTATTTTGTTGAATGACTATACTTTCCCCTGTAAGAATATAGTCTCTTTTGCTAGAGAATTGATTCTTGTTTGTAGAACTAGTTCCCTTGTTTTCTGTAATACCATATTCCATGCCTTTCGGTCTTTCAGGTTGGATGCAACCATATCCTGTGTTATTCTCACTGTGGTTCCATGGTATCTGAATGACTTCTTCTTGGAAGCTTATAATATTTTTTCTTTGGCCTGATAGTTCTTGAATTTGGCTATAACATTCCTGGGTGATTTCATTTGGGGATTAATACAGGAGGTGATCTGTGAATTCTCTCAATCTCCACTTTTCGCTCTTCTTCTAGAATATCAGGGCAGTTTTCTTGAATTATTTCCTGTAGTATTATGCCCAGCCTTTTTCTTTTGTCATGTTCTTCTGGTAGACCAATGATTCTTAAATTGTCTCTCCTCAAACAATTTTCTAAATCTTCTGTTTTGTTAATGAGATGTTTCATATTTTCCTCATTTTTTTCATTCTTTTGGTTTTGTTTTATAGAGTCATGCTGCCTTGTGAGGCCACTTAATTCTAGTTGTATTCTGGTTCTTAAATACTGGATTTCATCCCTGGCTTTTTGGTCATCCTTCTCCTTCTGGTCTGATTTGGAGTTCACCTTTCATTCTATTTTCCTCATCTTTCATCAGCTTTGCCTTATTTTCAAGCTGGTTAATTTTGACTTCCAAGACACTATTTTATGTTTCCAGATGACTTATCTTAGTTTTTATGTTCTTTTCCCGATTGTCTTCAGCCTCTCTTAATTGTATTTTGAATTGTATTTTGAGTTCTTCCAAAGCCCTTTTCCAATTCACTGGGATTTCTGATTTTTTCTTTGTTGATCCTTCCCCCTCTATTTCTTTCACTCTTTGCTCCTTACCTGTACAGAAGCTGTCTGTTGTAATTTCTTTTTTTTTTTATTCTTTTTTGCTCATATTTACCCCTTCTTTGTTCCCTGTATTTGTCTGTGCTCTTGTTCCTCTCATTTTTTTGGTTTTGGGGATATCTGTCAGTCTCACCTCTTGGAGCTTTGACAGAAGGTCTCTCCTGCAGTCTGTGGGGGAGGGGTGTTGTAGTTTGATCTTTCCTGTCCTATGGATGCTTTTGATTGGATTAAATTAAAATCCAGAAGTCTGTGAGGGAGGGTTATTGGAGTTTGGGCTTCCTTGACCTCTGAAGACTTTTGATGGGATTAAGTTCAGCTGGTTGGCACTGGATGTGCCCTGAGGCCAAAATCTCTTGGAAGGCTAGAGCAATATGGAGGGTCCTCATAGCTCTGTCCAGGCTGCAAGTTCTGTGCTTCACTCCCTCTCTAACTCCTTCTCCGCCAACTGTATTACACACTCTGAACTTGGCATAGCCCTGCCCACAAGGTACACCCTCCCACCCAGTGCCTTTGCCTGCCTAGAGGTTTCCCCTGCCGCTGGAGCTTAGCTCTCTGGGTTGGGGGGTCCTGGAACCTTCCTTCTGACATTCCCTTATATCTGAGTGTTCTTGGATTCTGTCTTTTGGTGGGCTTACATTTTGAATTGTTTCCAGCAGGAGGGTTCCTTAGCTCTCTCTTGTTATTAGGTTTGCTTTTCAGTCTCATAGGAGCAGTCAGTTTGTGATCAGTAAAGAAGGGTTTTCAGAGGTCTGAACTTCTGCTTCTTCTAAGTTTCCATCTTGACCCACCCTCTAGGCTTTGATCCCATTACATGTTTCTGATTTGTCACTTGCTAGCACTCATGGGACATGTACCTTCCTTCCCCCCTCCCCCACATAATCAGTAAGTGGGGGTGTATACATTTTTGGTTGCTAAAATTATAAAGACTGAGCAAGGTAGAGTAAAGCTAAAATTCACAATAGGATGAAGTATACTAAAGATGGAAGGATGATTAGAAATCTATATTAGGCCAGGTAAGAGATAATAAACTAATAATATTTATCTAACAGCTGTTCTATACCTGTTGGTGTCTTAGTTGGAGCAATGAAATAATTATCGATTAGGAAATAAATGTTATGAAAGTACTAAAATACGCAGGATATGGAAACCACCTGGAAATTGGTGTTTCAAGACAGTAAAGATACTATTTCAGATAACTAGAAGGTTGGTGATGTAATTAAATTAAGTCATAGAACTTGAGGGGAAAAGCAGATTCAGAAGAAAAGAGAAGGAATTTATGAGATAAATGGGACTCAAAGTACTGATGAGACATCCAGTTTGTGGCAGATGAGGAATATGTACTTCATAGTGGCAAGCATGTGTAAATAGGTGAATTTAAAATGATTAATCAGCAATTGAAGCATTACTGAACAATAACAAAATGTAAAAATATTCTCAGGTTTAAATAAGACCAACTTCTATTTTTCAGATGCAAAATTCTATTGATTAAAAATGAATTTTAAAAGTTCATATATGGATGTATTTTTTATGTTTTTGTAAAACTATGAATGTATGCTTGCTCAATATAAATATATACATAGTCACATATCCACAAACATATCTATAAGGTAAATATATGCATAATGTAAACACATATTTGTATAAAACAAATACACTCATGTATATTTATGGTATGTGTACTTATCTATACATTACTCTACTTGGTGACATATAGAATTCTATCTTACCTCACAGAGCAATAGAAGGGGAATAAGAGAAGTGAAGAGGGAGATAATTAGAGGGGAAGGGGAAGTAGCTGAGTTACAAAAAGCAAAACACTCGTGAGAAAGAACAGAGAGAAAGGCAATAGAGAAGTATTTAAAGGGGATAATATGATGGAGGGCAATACACAGTTAGTAATCATAACACTGAATGTGAATGGGATGAACTCACCCATAAAATGCAAGTGGATAGTTGATTGTATTAAAAACAAGACACCTACTATATATTTCTCATGAGAAACACATTTGAGACAGGGTGACAGACAGATTGGAGTTAGAAGGCTAGAGCAGAATTTATTATATATCATCAAAAGTAAGAAAAGTAGGAGTAGCAATCATGATACCAGACAAAGCTTAGGTAGAAATTTATCTTATTAAAAGAGATACTACAAAAATTATAATTAAAAAGAGTCCATGTAAAGGCAAGTTTAAAATTAATTGAAAATTAAATATCTAATTCTTCAAAACTGGTGGGTCAAAATAATCATAGAAACAATTATGGATTTCCTTAAAGAGAATCACAAAAAGGAGACAATATATCATCATCATACTGCCATCAACATCAACTTATTGCCAAAGCAAAATTCAGGGGGGAAAAAAAAAATATATATATATATATATATTAGTGCCTGTAGCAACAAAATAAAGAGGAAGGAAATCAATGAATTAGGCTTCAACATAAAAAGAGATTTTTAGAAAAGGAAAAGAACAAATTAAATATCTCCAGAGAAAAATTAAATTGGAAATCATAAAAATTAAAGAAATTGATAGAATTGAAAGTAAAAGAAATATTGAACTAATAAATAAGACTAGGAGCTAGTATTCTGAAAAAAAAAACAAGTAAAATAGATAAAGTATGGATTAATCTAATAAAAAATAAAGAAGAGTATCAAATGAATAGTATTAAAGATGAAAAGGTGATATCACCTTTAAGGAAGAGGAAATTAAATTAATTATTAAGAAATATTTTGCTTATTTTTATGTCAATAAATACAACAACAATCTAGGTGAAATGAACGAATATGTACAAAAATATAAATTACCTACATTAACAAAAGAGGAAGTAAAATGCTCAAATAATCCTATCTCAGCAAAAGAAGTTGAAAAAGCCATCAAGGAACTTGCTAAGAAAAAAAAAAGCTAGGATCAGATGGATTCAAAAGTGAATTCTATCAAATATTTAAAGAACAACTAATCCTAATGTTATACAAATTATTTGACAAAATAAGCAAAGGAGTCTTATCAAATTCTTTTTATGACACAAATATGGTATTGATTCCAAAGCCAGGAGACCAAAAAATATAGATTAATCTCTTTAATGAACATAAATGAAAAAATCTTAAATAAAATACCAGCAAAAAGATTTTTTCAAGCTATCACAAAGATTATTCACTAAGACCAAGTGGGAATTAATTTATATTAGGAAAACTATCCACATAACTGACCATATCAAAGATCAAATCAACAGAAATCACATAATTATCTGAATTAGTGCAGAAATTGCCTTTGACAAAATAAAAACATTCATTCCTATTGAAAACACTAGAAAGTAAAGGAGTAGAATTCCTCAATATTCCTCAAAATAAAATAGTATATATCTGAAATCATCAGCAAGTAATATTTACAATGGGGACAAGTTAGAAGCCTTCCCATTAAGATCAAGAGTGAAATAAGGCTTCCCATTATCACCTCTATTGTTTAATAATGTACTGTAATTGATAGCATTAGCAGTTAGAGAAGAAAAAGAAATTGAAGGGATTAAAGGAAACAATGAGGAAACTAAACAATCAATATTTGCAGATAAATGATGGCATACTTAATACTAAAAATCAACTAAAAGGGTCATGTAAATAATTAATAACTTCAGAAAAGTTGAAGAGAACAAAATAAACACACATAAAGCATAAACATTTCTGTATATTTCCAATAAGATTCAGCAGCAGGAGTTAGAAAGAGAAACTCCATTTTAAAATCACTGTAGGCAATATATAATTTTTAAGAATCTATCTACCAAAACAAAAATAGGAATTATATGATCAGATCTATAAAACATTTTCACACAATTAGAACCGGATCTAAATAATTGGAAAAAAAACATTAATTGCTCATGGGAAGGATGAGCTAACATAATAAAAATAATACTTCCCTGCAGATTAATTCACTTATTTAGTGTCATACCTATCAAACTACCAAGAAACTTTCTTATTGAATTAAAAAATATATATACCAAAGTTTCACTTAAAGAACATGAGGTCAAGAATATCGAGGGAAATTTAAAAAAATATATGAAGGATGGGGGCCTAATGCTACCAGATCTTAAACTTTACTATCAAGTGGTCATCATCAAAATAATATGGTACTTGCTAAGAGACAGAAGTAATAGTATTGGGATAAATGTCCTCAGCAAGCTAGTGTTCAATAAATCCAAAGATCCCAGCATTTGGGACAAGAACTCACTATTTCATTAAAAAAAAAACTGCTGGGGAAATTGGAAAACAATTTGTGACAAATTAGTTTTAGCTCAACATATTACACTGTATACCAAGATAAATTCAAAATGGGTAAATGACAAATATTAAGAATGAAATCACAATTAAATTTGGTAAACTTAGAAATGTACACCTGTCAGACCTGTGGGAAAGGAAGGAATTTTAGATCAAGCAAGAGACAGAAAATATTACAAAATGAAAATGATTGTTTTTGATTATATCAAATTAAAATGTTTTATACAAACAAAACCAATGCAACTAAAATCAGAAGGAAAGAAACAAACTGAGAAAACATTTTATAACAAAATTCTCTGACAAAGAATTAATTTCCCAAATATATAAAGAATTAATAAAAAATTAAGTCACTCCCCAGTCAACAAATGGTTAAGGACATGAATAGCCAGCTTTCACGTGAAAAAATCAAAACTATCAATAAGCAAATGAAAAAATGTTCTAAATGCCTCCTGATTAGAGAAATGTAAATAAAAATAACCTTATACATAGCAGACTGGTCAATATGACAGTAAGGAAAAGAGATAAATATTGGAGGGGATATGGTCAAATTGTGACACTAATCTAACTATTCTGGATGTCAATTTGGAATTACGCACAAAGGGCTTTAAAAGAAAGCTTGCCCTTTGATCAAGCCATTCCACTGCTGGCTTTGTATCCTAAAGAGATAGTAAGGCAAAATACTGCAATCTACAAAAGTATTTATAAGCTCACTCTTTGTGGTGGCAAAAAAAAAATTCAGAAAATGAGGGAGTGTTCATAGATTGGGGAATGGCGAAATAAATTGTGGTATATGATGGTGATGTAATACTATTGTGCTATAAGCATTGATGATCTGGAGAATTTCCATATGGACTGGAGAACCTCAATGAACTGATGCAGAGTGAAAGGAGCTGAACCAGAAGAATATTGTACACAGAGACTGATAGATCATTGCACAATTTAATGTAATAGACTTTTCTACTAGCAACAATACAATGATCCAGGACAATCCAGATGAACTTAGGAGAAAGAATGCTATCAACATCCAGAGAAAGAGCTGTGGGGTCAGAAGCATAGAAAAAAAAACAAACAAACACATGATTGGTCACATGGTTCAATGAGGATATTATTAGGTTTCTGATGTTAAAAGATCACATTATGGCAAATATGAATAACATGGAAATATATTTTGAACAATGATAAATGTATAACCCAGCAGATTTGCTTGTCATCTCCAAGAGGGGGTAGGGAAGAGAAGTGGGAAAAATCATGAATCATTTTACCAAGGAAAAATATTCTAATTAAAAATAATTAAATGAAAGTAAAATTTTCAAAAAGAAGTAATATGAACTTGCAGAAAAATTCAGAAACAACTTTTGTAGATAGATTGTAAAATATTTTGGGATTTTATTTAATAGCAAAGCACAAATGAAAAAAATTAAATGTTGTGTTCATGAAGGTTTTTAAAATTCATCTTATGCTACTATTTTTCTCAAGAAAGAAAAATTAGATTTTCTTTGTATTTTCTGACACTAAGCAATCTAATCTCTTAAAATTGTCTGGTCACAGACCATGCAAGGACAGTATTGTTCCAAAGTCTAAATAGAAGGAAATGATTCCAGTTAAGAAAGTCCTGCTGGTAGGAAAGAAAGCTGTCTTTCTTTCAAAAAAATCTCTACAAGACTACATGCTTACTGAGACAAAGTCACAAAGTGTCAATGGTTTGAAAAAAAATCTTTTTTTTCCATTTTTCCTTTCTTTTGGACAGTTTTAGATTAAGAAGTTGTATAAAAACTCATGCTGTTTGAAATTATAGCTCACCAGAAAAAATGTCTCTTGATTTTTTCTCCTAGCTTAGTATTTGAATAAGAAAAAATCTTTCTATATATTATATCTATGGTTTTGTGGCTTACTGTGAATTACTGAATATCTTTCTGACTTGTTTCAACAGGCTCTTTCCTTCACATTTTCTACTTTTCAAACAGTCAAGGAAATGCAATATCTGACTTTATAAAGCACAGTGAATACAGAACAAATATGGTCCTAAAATTAAACCTTCAGTGAGAGAGAGAGAGAGAGAGAGAGAGAGAGAGAGAGAGAGAGAGAGAGAGAGAGAGAGACAGAGAGAGAGAGAGAGAGAGAGAGAGAGAAAGAGAGAGAGAGAGAGAGAGAGAGAGAGAGAGAGAGAGAGAGACAGAGAGAGAGAGAGAGAGAGAGAGACAGAGAGAGACAGAGAAGGAAAGAAAAAGAGATGGAGAGGGAAGGGAAAGAAGCAGAGAAAAAATAACAATAAAGAAAAAAGACCAGTATTGGACCCTGTCTTGTATGTTTAAAATCCTCCTTCCAAAGCACACTGCATAGGAAACTATATGTCATTGTCTTAAACTGTGAATGACCCAGACAGTTCTCTGAGATTATGAATTTTATTACTGAGCTCCTGATCTGTTACTGTGAAACATTTCCCCAACTGATTTTCTCCATGTCACTGAATCACAGCTCTTGACCTCTCTGTGTGTATGTAGAACATAGTTACTGTATGGCAATCAGTATATAAAATAAATTTATGTTTCTATTTTTTCAGTCAAAAAAACATTACTATATCTATAATTTTCTGGAGACTTGATTAGATACTAGAGTCACAAAAATAAAAATCAATGAGACCTTGTCTTCAATGAGTGTACATTCTATTCTATCAGGCAAGGTAATATATACCCATATAAGGATATAAAAAATATAAACAAATTAAAATTTAAAAAATTCTCAATGAGAAGATAGTATTAACTGGGCAGATGAAGAAAGACTATCTTACTGATATGACATTTATATAGGTATATTCACATAGTAAGTAATTTTGAATATCCTTTATGGGTTATCTAAGTTACTCACACACATACATGTTTTATGTGCTTATGTGCTTGTATACATATGACTCTCCATTCCTTTCCTGCATCCTTTCCTTTTCATAAAAAGGGGGCTTTCCCAATTTAATCAAACTATGAGCTATGCTGTTCAGGGTTACCCAAGATAGACAGGTCATAGTGGAGAATTATGATAAAAGAGTGATCCCCTGGAGAAGAAAATGACAAACTACTTCAGTATTTTTGCCAATAAATCCCTATACACAGTATCAAAATAATAAAAAAAATATGATATCAGAAGATATTCTCTTCAGGTCAGAAAAGGCCATTTTGAAACTATAATGGGCCATCAGAGGTGTTGTGCAGAAACAAAATTTTATATGACCTGTAGTTACAGCAATATGCTTTTACAATTTCAAATTTTCTCCATGTATTTTACTGTTCTCTCTATGAATAGTAAAATATTAAATAACAATAGTTTGATAGATGCTGAGACAGATATAAAAACCTTATTCAAATAAAAAATTAAAATCATAATTTAATATGTTTATTGTATTTTGATAAATGTCTTCCAAGTTAAATTTTATTGCATGGAAATGTTTATTCAACATGATATTTTAATGAATGTTGAAATAGCATTTAGCATATGATATCTTGGTATATTCTTTCCATGCTTAAAAAACTTTCCACATGAAATATTCATAGACATTTTATAATTGTAATTTTAAGCTTTATATTTAGTTTTGTATAATTGAAAATCTGTTACCCTAAAAAAGAACTACATTCCCTGGGGGCCCACTGACTCCCTGTCTTTATCCTGTAGCCAGAGGATATTAGCAAATAGGCCATCCTCTTGGGCCTCTTTCTTGGACTTGCAGCCAGCATGGTAGCCAGCAAGAGGATTTTGTAATGGGCTAATCAGCCATGGTTACATGGTCTTTATTCTGTATCCTATTTACTCCTTAATTTCAAATGAGCATTAACAAATCAATTAAAGTATAATATTTTAGTATTTAAGATCTGAATTTAATTTTTATACTTCTTGGTGACCAGAAGGGATGATAAAAACTCTCAATTTTTTAAAGATAGCCTAGATAAATTTGAAGACACATTTCACCTGCCAAAGCTTTTCACCTACCCCACCCACCTAATCACCCTCTCTTTGGAGGTGCTGCCTTTTTATTTCCTTACATTTTGCCCAGTTGCCCTGGCCAGACTATTTTAACTGGGGGACTCTTGGAAAAGAAGAGATAAGCCACTTCTCTTGCTCATCTGCTTGAGCCCATGCTCCTCAGTTCCTCATTGCTGCCTCTGAAATTGCTGATACTGCCTACTTCTCCTCCTGTATTCTCCTTCTGGTCTCCAGCTCCAGCTGCTCCTGCTCCTGAATTCTCCTCCTTGTGTCCAGCCCCATCCCAGCCCTAGCCTCAATCCTGTTGGACTTCTGGTAGCTTCAACTGTTTTTAGAATCACAGACTAGCTGGAAAAACCAAGGTGCATTTTCCTTAGGCAATAATGAGACTCCTAACTCCCTCTCCACGTGGTTGGGGAAACTAGCCTTTTACCTCAGGGGGGAATGGAAGAAGAAAGTTATTCTTCCAAACAGGAAGTAAATTACACAAGAATGACTCATTCTCTGAAAGTGCAATGCATTACCTATTTCAAACTGCTTCTAGGTTTAGGATATTTTTCATGAATGCAGTAATCCTTTCACTTATCTTGCCTAAGATTCAGGGAAGAAATTCATCTCCCCACAGCCTTTTGTCACTTGGGCCTGCCTAGTCTCTAAGATTCATGCAGTTTGACATTCCTCAAACCCATGGTCTCCCTTGTTATGGGAAATCCCACAGTTCTGACAAAAGGAATCTGGACAAATAGAGAAAGGAACTTTGAAGAGACTGGAGATGAAAATTTTAAGCCTTTTCAGACTGCATTGTTGTATGAAAATCTCTGTATTTTATTGTATTTTGCTGATTGTCTGCTTTAAGATTTAATTTTGTTGTTTTAAGTTCATATATCAATGTAATACTATTTTATTACACTGAATCAGTTTGATCAACTGTGTTTTAGCTACTGATATATTATGCTACCTTTGCCGTATAATTATACTGAACAAATATTATTGAATAAGCCTATATAAAAATAGCTTTTTTTTCCATTTTGGCTTTGTAAATTGTCACACAGATGATGGGTGGACTCTGTCAACCTGGTTAGCAAACTTTGATAAATTCAATAAGCTAAATATCTCAATTTTACTTTAAGGGGTCTTTAGACATGATTTTTAGATTTTTTTCAACAGCTCTGACTCATAATTTTGCATATTTCTGAGTTACATGTAACAAGAGGTAAAGGGTCCATTTTAGTAGTTGAAGTGAAATACAATTATAATCCCCACCTCCCACATTTGTAAAAATATAAATGGATGGGAATTAACAGTCTCATACCAAAGGAACTGGGAAGTTGATCCCAGGGCATGGTACCCCTGGATGACTCCCAAGAGGGAGCATCTGTCATTTGTAACTCTTCAGTTTAATTTACTTCCACCAGAACAATCTAGATTTCTTAGTAATGCTCTAGACCCAAATAAGTTTTACTTTGTTTAAAAATATCTCAACCAAGGTTGAAAGATGTACTATACCTGAAAAACCTATGACAAGTATCCATTAGCTTTAAATGTTATATACAGCTGACTCGTGTAAAATATGATAGTGGGTTTGTTTGCTATTGTTATTAAATGGGCTACTATAATTTTGGAGATTTTGATACTTCTTTACATGAGCATTACCTGTTGTACTATTGTTCCTTGTAAAAACTGTTACTTTGTAAACAGTGAATAGTGGCCAAGTTTCAAAAGGAAATGGATCTCACTTTTGGGTGAGAAACCTTTATACTCTACCTTTCCTTAGCTGACACAATATTTTTATAATTGTAAACTATATATTTTTGAAAAAAAAATGTATTATTGTTTTTTTTCTTGCATATGCAATATACTATTTCATTTTTATTTTCTCTCTCTTTTTTGTATTTGAAGCACATGCCACCAGTATTGGGAAGAATTTCTTTAATTTTTTTTTTGATCTTGCAGTAATATAAGTTAAAAATACATTTGCCCTAATGTCAATGCATACCCAAAAATCTTTAGACTATAAAAATGATGTCATTGTTTCAAAAAAATGTGGGACTTTGTTAATGATTCTGTCTGATTCCAGGAGAAGGGAATACAAAGAGAACCATTGCACAGTGCCAAAGAAGCACAAAGCTACTTATATAGTGCCAATAGAGCACAAGGTCAAAGAGACCAAAGTAATCCTACCTGGATTGATTACATTCTGAGAAAAAAGCACAAGGACTTAATCATGTGTGAGACTTGAGATTGCGGCTGTTTAACATGTGTTCAATGCAGGTCTTCCTTGTACCACACACTATATAAACTACATGATATCAATTATTCTGGCTCCATTCTGGCTTTCATTTGCTCCCATATTTTAGTCCCTTCTCTGTTTAATAATATGGCAATTTCCTGTAGTCTTGCTGCAAATGGGTATATAAAATATTACTGCATTTTGTCCTGTAGACTTGTTGGATAGAAATTACTTTAGTTGGACCCTGATTCAAGGACCTGTTATAAATGTATTTTTCTTTTAATTAGATTTTTTACACATAAGACTTTGATAGTTTATATTTCATCCACAAATTATTTCTCTATTTTTGGATTTTTTTGATGTTTTTGATTTCTTTTGCCAATTGATTCATATACCTCATACCTCAGCCATGCATCCCTAAGTGATCCCTGTGTTTTTCAACACCCTCTTCAGGGAGAATGTATTATTATTCTAAAATGCACAGTTTAAATTCTTTTTGAGGGTAATTTTGGCATAAGTAACATGCTACCTCTATGAATCCAGAAAGTGAACTGTTGGCAGGAGTCACCATTAAGGTGCCTGCACAGACCATTTGCTGCACCAGAAACTCCAGAGTGAATTTTGGAATGTGGTAATTTGAAATGAGTGGAGTTGAATGCATTTGTTTTGTATGTATACTCTTATGCTGAAGGGGACTGCCCCCTAACTGACTTTTTGTCAATGTGCCTAGCAATCATTGGTTTTGTTCTCTTTTCCTTTTTTCCTCAAATTATCGTAATTTCAAAGTTGGGTATATTTACAAGATACATTGGAGAGACTTCCATAGATCTCAGGAGGAATGGAAAATTGAAAATCTGCTACTTTAAAAAAGAACTACGTTTCCCGGGAGCCCACTGGCTTTCTGTTGTTACATACTTTCTGTACACAGAGGATATTTGCAAGTGGGTGGTCCCCTTGGGCCTCTTTCATGGGCTTGCAGTCAGCATCTGGGCAGTGGAAAGCTAAGCATGGGGATTTTGTAATGGGCTAATTAGCCAAGGGTACATGGTCGTTATTTTGTATCCTCTCTATTGCTTGATTTCTGATGAGCATTAATAAATCCCTTAAAATATAATATTTTAGTATTTGAGATCTAATTTTTTACAGTTTCATAATTATAAACATAATAAATTTTATTTTTATTATAATTTAAAATATGGATTTAGCCTGGAGATTTTTATTTTTTCCTAATGGAATATTATCACTGAGGATGATGTAAGCATTTAATGAGCAAATGTAAAATAATATTGTGCATAAAATATAGCATTATCCTTGATGTTAACAACATATATGTTGTTGTTTTAGGGGACAAGGAAAGGTGATGTCTATAAAAAGAGTCTTATTAAAATTGTATTATAATCCCAAAGATATAAAACAAAATATAAGTGAATATATACATATCCCATACACACACACTCACAAATTAATTGCAGCTCTTTTGTGATAAGAGTCAGAAACTAAGGTGATATCCATCACTTGGGGAGTGGCTAAGTAAATGTTTTAAGCAAATTCTATATATGATTATGATGGAATACTATGAAGGCTTTTATGAACTGATGAAGAATAAAGTGAGCATGACCAGGACATTATACATATTTAAAGGAACATTCACTTATTTTTCTGGCATTTTTTCAACATAACTTCACATGTACAAACATTATCCTTTTGCTTGCCTTCTCAATGGACAGGGAGTGATAGGTAAAGAAAAGATAAAAACCTATAGATATTTTAAATGAATGTTAAGTAATGGAACATCAGCTAAATAGTACATATAACTGTATATATTTCCCTTGTTAATCTATAAGCTTTCTTTTAAAAGACAAATCTTACCTATCTGTTCCTTTCCTTACTTCCCAACTCTCTGACATACATTTTCAATCCAGCCTATTCTCTCCTATTAAGGATTTCATTACTTAACAAAATATTATCTCAGCACACCCTAATTAAATCTATAACCAGCTTTGTTATTTCAAACAAAAAGTTAAGTTGATCAACACCAATGGACTGCTGCATGGGAAGGATCATAGTATGACTATGACATGAGGTATTTCTCCTATGTTTTCTCTCAAACCTGATCTTCCTTTTTCCCTTGTCTTCCTCCCTCTTTCTTTTCTTTTTCTCAACATGTAGCCATGGATAGTTTACCCATGGCTTGAAGATGACAGGAATCTGCCAAAAAGGAATATGGTGAATAATAGGAACACAAGCAGGGATTTTCTGTAACTGAAAGACCCTACTGGGAGCTGCAGTATATAAACAGATAGGATGCTGTTAAACTGTTGGAATGATTGTATCCTTGTTACAAGAATACATTTCTCTTTTAAATCCTTTAGATAAATGTTGTTGCAATGAAGCCGTCAAAGTATAAAGTCCCTGTAAACATGGTGTTTTCTTTTGAAAGTTGAAGGGCTCCAACTCTCCAAGGTCTCTGAAGTCCATATTTACTAAGATAATTTTTTTCTCAATATATCAGACTCTAGAGTTTACATGGTCTGAACTTTCAGGTCTTAGGACAAAGGTAAGATTCTTTAAAAAGCTGTACCAAAACAAACAAAAATAACTATAATAGAATAGAAATAAAGTTGCCTAAACCCTTAATTTTCAAAAACAGGGAAATGAGAAGCAGGCACATTAAAGAATTTACCAGTGATTTTTATACTAAAGCAATCCAATTATAGAAGAATTTGAAGCAACTATGCAGCAATAGACTGTGCCACATGATAGACATGCAAAAACAAGGCAAACAGACTAAATAGTCTTTGGACTCAAAGAACTCGCATTCTTTAAGAAGAAAAGAAAATGGAAACTTTCACATATGTATTAGTTGAGGAAAGAGAGGTCACTATCAATGAAGAGGAATAATATAGGTTTTTGGAGCATAGCATACAAGTTGATACTTGAAGAAAATTAGTAAGAATAAAAGATGAATATATTTGAGATTGTATCCTTGGCATTATCCCTCAAAGCTCAAATTTATTTTTATTTAAATGAAATTTCTTTTGGCAAATGATTATTTTTTTCTGCATGAAAAAACTGCCTTTTGAGAAGAGAGTTAATTTTTGCCCTCTCATGCAAAGAAAAAGCTTCAGATTCCTTTTGCTTATAGTTGCTATGTGCTCCTGGGCCAGTCCCTTAATATCTAAATGTACCTGGTACTTTTCTGTTGTTAGGGTTTAGTAGTTTCTCTCCTGTTCAAGTCATCAAGACCTCATTTAGTTTTTCTTGGCAAACATATGGGAGTGCTTTACTGTTTCCTTCTCCAGCTCATTTTACAGATGATTAAACTGAGGAAAACAGAGCTAAGTGAAATGCTTAGGGTCAAAAAGCTAGTAAGCATCTGAGGCTGATTTGAATTCAAATCTTCCTGATTTCAGATTCAATGTTCTATTCACAGTCTCACCTAGCTTTCTAAGAAATTCTATTTCAGAGAGCTACCCATCTACTCGGCTATGCAGTGTCTTCACTGGAAAGTCCCTATACCAGTAAAATCAGAATTTAAGACTCTATTCTCAGCTGCTATTTATATGCTAAAAGAATGGAATGAATCGACAACTGTCCTTTGTTGCTTACTTTGTAATGCCTTTAATTCACCGTATAAGAAAAATTATATATTTGGGTCTCTTCTTTGAAAGTAGAATCACCTCAAAACTTTTATATGATTGCAATTAGGCTCTCAGCACTGACACGATTGTTTAGAAGGAAACCTGTTTTAACTTTCTTTGAACTAAGGTGTCAAAATCTACTCTTGGCCAGGGTCCAAGAAGGTTTTGTACATTTTTTTATTTAGTTATAATCTCAATACATATATTTTATAAAAGTTTTTACCTGGTTGTTTTTATAATACATAAAAAAAAAACATTTCTCCAAAAATACCTGCCAACCAGTTTTTTGTGGTTTCTTCAGATGACACTTAAAACAATTGATTTAATCAATGCAAACTAGCCTGGATTCACAAACTTCAGAATCAAGAGAAAATACTCCCAGACCAAAAGAATAAAATATCAGACCAGTAGGAATTTAAACCACAGATAATTATGAATTTATAAATGTTCTTCCAGTTCCCAGAAATTGTTATCGAATGTTTCTTTACTAAGGACAGGTGAAAGTTTTTATGTGCTGGCAAGAATTCTTCCAGTTTAATACACTTTTGTTTCAACATCTATACTGTCTGAAGGTAAAATGTTTTGGCAAATGAATGGAGAATGACTAAATGAGTGAATTGATGATTGGCATTAATTTTTCCCTAGAGTTACAGGTAGTCCAGTTTTATAAACTATAGAAAGTAACTAATTAGTATAATTCATGATAAAATTTATATTTAACCCTCCTATAAATGACAAATGATTCAGGAAATGACCATCTACTCAAGCTGACTTTGTGCTTCTGCAGAAATTGTGCTGCTGAAATATTTGAACATTCTCTTTAGAACAAAGATTTAGCTGTAAGATCCTGGTGCTCCAAGATGCTATTTTTTCTCTGATAAGTAAAACTCAGGAATAAGAAAACGTTAGAGCATCTAATCACAAACCAAGAGAACAGAGTTGGTTTTTTTTTTGTTGTTGTTGTTTATTTCTTTGTATTTGTTTTGTTTTGTTTTCTGGTATGAGTGGAGAGTTCTACTTGGGAAATTGTTAGGTAAAGAAAAGGTAGGAGTATTTTTTAGCTTGTCAAAATTGCAGAAACATCTGCTGGAGGTAAAAGTGGCTTATTGGTGAGTTTAGCAGGAGAGGACCTGGCAATTAATCTGAAGTGTCACTGTATTTGGAGGGGATTATTATAGAAGATTTTTTGGGATATAAAATGGTACCACTAGTAAAAAAATTATTATTATTTTGCTTTATTTTTTGAAGTTCACTTTCTCCTCCCCTTTTTATTTTTTCCATTTGAATAAGTTTATTTAGTCAATTTAGAACATTATTCCTTTCTTTTATTTCCCTTCTTCCCCTCCACCCACTCTTCCTGCAGTCAACATGCAATTTCATTGGGTATTACTTGAGTCCTTGATCAGAACCCATTTCCATATTGTTGTTTACACTAGGATTTTCATTTAGAGTCTACATCCCCAACAATATGCCTTCAACCCATGTATTCAAGCAATTGTTTTTCTTTGGTGTTTTTACTCCCACAGTGTTTCCACTGGATGTGGATAGTGGTTTTTCTCGTAGGTTCCTTTGAGTTGTTCAGGGTCACTGCATTGCCACTAATGGAGAAGTCCGTTGCATTTGATTGTACCACAGTGTATCAGTTTCTGTGTAAAATGTTTTCCTGGTTCTGCTTCTTTCCTTCTGCATCAATTCCTGGAGGATGTTCCAATCCCCATGGAATTCCTCCACTTTATTATTCCTTTTAGCACAATAGTATTCCATCTCCAACATATACCACAATTTATTCAGGCATTCCCCAATTGAAGGAAGCCCCTTGTTTTCCAATATTTTTCCACCACAAAGAGTGCAGCTATGAATATTTTTGTACAAGTCTTTTTGTCCATTATCTCTTTGGGGTACAGACCCAGCAGTGCTATGGCTGGATCAAAGGGTAGACATTCTTTTATCGCCCTTTGGGCATAGTTCCAAATTGCCCTCCAGAATGGTTGGATCAATTCACAACTCCACCAGCAATGTATTAATGTCCCAATTTTGCCACATCCCCTCCAGCATTCATTACTTTCCTTTGCTGTCATGTTAGCCAATCTGCTAGGTATGAGGTGATACCTCAGAGTTGTTTTGATTTGCATTTCTCTGATTATAAGAGATTTAGAGCACTTTTTCATGTGATTATTAATAGTTTTGATTTCTTTAACTGAAAATTGCCTATTTGTGTCCCTTGACCATTTTTCAATTGGAGAATGGTTCTGTTTTTGTATAGCTGATTTAGTTCTTTATAGGTTTGAGTAATTAGACATGTGTCAGACATTTTTGTAAAAAGATTGTTTCCTAATTTGTTGCTTCTAATTTTGGATGCATTAGTTTTATTTATACAAAAACTTTTTAATTTGATATAAGCAAAATTATTGGTTTTACATTTTGGAATTTTTTCTAGCTCTTGCTTGGTTTTAAAGTATTTCCTATCCCAAAGATCTGACAAATATACTATACTGTGTTCCCCTAATTTGCTTATAGTTTCCTTTTTTATATTCAGATCATACACCCATTCTGAGTTTATCTTGGTCTAGGCTGTGAGATGTTTATCTAAATCTAATCTCTCCTATATTGTCTTCCAATTTTCCCAGCAGTTTTTATCAAAAAGTGGGTTTTGGTCCCTAAAACTGGGATCTTTGGGTTTATTATAGACTGTGCTGCTGAAGTTATTTACCCCAAGTCTATTCCACTGATGTTGGGGGTTTGAGCTTCCCTATCCTCTGGAGAATTTTGATTGGATTAAGGACAAGCAGTCAATGAGGATGGGTGTGGAGCCTAGGCTTCCCTGAGTTCTGGAGACTTTTGATGGGATTATGTTCAGATTAGTTGGGCTGGGTGTGCTCCCAGTCCAAAACCTCCTGGAAGGCTGGAGAAAATATGGAGTATCTCCACAGCACTGGCCAGGCTGCCAGGTCTATGCTCCCTCTCTAGCTCCTTCCCCACTGTCTGTGTTGGACACTCTGAACTTGGCACAGCCCTGACCACAAGGTACACCCTCCAGACTAGTACCTTTGCCTGCCCAGAAGTTCCCGCTGCCTCTAGAGTCTCAGATATCTGGGTGGGAGGGGGGATGGGGCCTAGGACCTTCCTTATGTCTTCCCCTTAAACTTGAGTGTTCTTGTATTCCGGCTTTTCAGGGGACTTACCTTTTGAATTAAGTCCAGCAGGAGGGTTCATTGGTTCTGTCTTTTTGTTAAGTTTTATTTTCAGTCCCTTAGGAGCATTCAGTTTGTGATCAGTTAAGAATGGTATTTAGAGGTCTGACCTTCTTCTCCTTCTAGACCGCCATCTTGACTCTGCCTCTCTCTCCTCCCCTTTTTAAAATATCCTGCTGAATGAAAACAGAAACTCTCCCTAATTCTTCATTCATTTTGGATCCTTGATCCCAAACACTAATTAGGTATATTCTTTACTGGACATCTTGTAATTTTTTCTAAAATAATTGGCTTGAGCCTGGGAAAATTCTTTAAGTAAGTCAAGTTTGTTTGAGGGTTTTAAGTATGTCTTTTCTTCCCTCTACCACAATGGAATCATTCTTCACTTCCATTAAGTTATCTGTGTTCACACACTCACTTTCTCCATCCTTTTTCCCTTTCACCTAGTATAATTTCGCTTTCTCCCATTGTCCTATCATTCATTTAGTTAAGCAACAATTTCTGTGTCCATTATTTATAGGGAGCTCTTCCTTCAATAATATTGCTTTTTTCTTAATTTTTGGTTATGACACTTTCTTTTTAGATCTTAAATATCTGACAAGATGTACAAAATTATACAATTGGGACAGTTACTTTTTTCCTTCATGACAGCCCTTCTTCCTATTTGCTAGGGAGATACACACATATAATAAATGTATGTATTTCTGTGACTACATATATATACATACTGGAAAGATTAAAATTTGGGAAACTGAGGCAGGTAGAAATTAGTTTCTCTCTGCAAGGAGTATTATATTTTATGAGGTTTATTAAAGATTAAATAAAATATAGAATAAGAAAACACATGTCTAGGCCACAGAGAGGCCTAGACACAACCTCACCTACATTATGAAAAGAGCCACCTCTGTTCCAAAATGGAAGTCCAAAAGCCCCTCAGTATGCAGAGAACTCCTTTAAATGATCATTTGTGTTCTCGCCCAGGCGAGAATTCAGTGTGATTACAAAGCATTCTGGGGAAGTGGAGCAAAGGATTCTGGTGATTGGAGTCCTGAATTCAAGTCTATTTTTACATCCCTCCATTTGATCGTCTGGGGAGGACTTCCCCAAAGGATCATAAAAACATAATCAATTTAAACATTACAACAATTTGAGGATAAGAGGGAAAAAAAAGAACAAAACCAATAACTGATGGACGCATTGACAAAAAGCCAGTTAGGGGGAAGTCCCCTTTGGCATGAAAGTATACATACAAATAAATGTTCAATCAACTACACCCAAAGTTCATTTTGATCTTGTGCAGCTTGTGGTCTGGAGGCTTCTTCATGGTGACTTCTCCAACAGTTCAGTTTCTGGATTCAGAGACATAGTATCTTCTTTACCTAAAATTATTTTCAAAAGGAATTTAAACTTTGCAATTTAAAATAGTAACATTTTTTACATTCTACCATTAAGAGGGTGATTGACAAATACAGGATCACTTAGGGATGATGGCTGAGGTATGACATATATGAATCAATTGGTAAGAGAAATTAACAAAAACATCAGAAAAATCAAAAAGAAAAGAAAAATTTCTGGATGAAAATATAGACTATCAAAGTCTTATGTGTAAAAATTCCAAGTAAAAAGAAAAATAAAGCTATAACAAGTCCTTTAATCAGGGCCCAATCAAAATGATCTAAGCAATGATGCATTTACCCAATCAATAGCCAGGACTACAGAAAGGTACCACACTATGAAAGACAGAAAAGGGGACCAGATTATATGAGCCAGGGTTTTAGGGATACTCGTCTGTGAGTATTGTGAGTGTGGACACAAGGAAAACCTATGTCTATCATGTTAAACACAGTAACCTCAAGCCTTCACACTAGGTTCAAGACCTTTGTATTGGCCTAGAAGTGCATCAATCCATCCTGGATTGGCTTTTCTTTGGTCCTGTGCAATGACTCTTTTATGTCTGTCTTGTCCTGGAATCAGACAGAATCATTAACCAAAGTCCCATAATTTTTTAAATAATTAGTGGCATCATTTTTATAGTCACAAGCTTTTTAGGGCATGTATTAGCAAATGTATCTTAAACTTGTAGTACTGAAAAATCAAAAGGTTAAAGAAAATCTTAATACTGGTGACATGTGCTTCAAATATAAAAAAGAGAGAAAAAAAGAAAAAACTGAAAAAGTATATTGCACATGCAAGAAAAATATAATAATAAAAATCTTTAAAAAATTCAAGGTGCAGCTGGTTAGCTCAGTGGATTGAGAGCCAGGCCTAGAGACGGGAGGTCCTAAGTTCAAATCTGGCCTCAGCCACTTCCTAGCTGTGTGACCGTGGGCAAGTCACTTGACCCCCATTGCCTAGCCCTTATCACTCTTCTGCCTTGTAGCCAATACACAGTATTGACTCCAACAAGGAAGGTAAGGGTTTAAAAATATTTTTAAATAAAAATTCAAAAATTCAAAAATATAGCTTATAATCATTGACACTCTGTGTCAGCTAAGAAAATATAAAATGCAAGGCTTTCTCACCAAAAATGAGATCCATTTCTTCTTCATATCTGGCCATGCTTCACTGTGAGTATAAGGCAAATTAATTGAACAAGGTAACATTTTTTTAAAATAAAGAGCAGTAGTATAAATATGTAGATATCAATTTCCACAAAATTTTCAATAGCCCAATTAATTACAATAGCAAACAAACACACTATCATATTTCACATAAGTTTCTCTATGGCATTTTTAAACATATGAATTGATGGATATTTGTCACAATTTTTTTACAATCATAGCAATCTTTCAACCTTGGTAATTTAAACATATGTTTAAACAAAGTAAAACTCATCTTGGGTTAAGAACATAATCAAGAAATCTATATATCATTCTTGTGGAAGTAAAATAGTGAGTTGAATAGTATAAATAAAGGGGTGCTCCTTTTTTGGAGGCTTTTTTAGGGGTAGAAATGCCCTGAGATTTACTGCCCCAACTTCCATTCACATATTTAGAAATGCGGGAAGGTTGGGGATTATAAAATATATTTCACTTCAGCTATAATTGGCCTTACACCTTGTGTTAGGGTCAGGCTAAAATAACCAGAGATTGTTTAAAAAAATCTAAAAATCATATTTAAAAACCCCTTAAAATCATTTGAGATATTTACCACATTAAATTTTCCCAAGGTTGTTATACAATTATAACCAGTTCTGAAGTCCATCTATCCTCTATGTGACAATTTACAAAGGCAAAAATAGAAAGGCTGTTTTTTCTTATATAGGCTTATTCAATAATATTTGTTCATCACAGTTATAGGGGAAAAAACAACCTAATTTTTAAAACTCAGTACATTAAATGAACAGTATAACAGGATAATGTTGAATCCAGCTATATATGAACTTAAAATCACAAAGGTAAACCTTAAACAAAAATGCAATATAATACAGAGATTTGTATAAACCATTGGAGTCTGAAATGCCTCAAAATATAGCCTTCAGTCTCTTTAAAGTTCCTTGGGTGTGTTTTTTGTTTGTTTGTTTTTAATTATCCATTTAAATGTCTATTGTCCAAAGGCAGAGTGGTAAGGGCTAAGCAATGGGGGTTAAGGGACCTGTTCAGGGCCTCACAGCTGGGGAGTATCTGAGGCCAGATTTTAACCCAGGACCACATGTCTTTAGGACTGGCTCTCAGTTCGCTGGGCCACCCATTAGCCTCCCCAAAGTTAGGTGAATTTTCTCCCTGACACACAGATGAAGTCAATAAAATTATCAGAACAGTCAAAAGGTATTCTTTTAAATAGCCCATTGCTTTTGAGTTCCTGTTTGAAAAGTCTGTTTCTTCTCCCTTTTTTTTCCTCTCCCCTGCTATGATCCACCCATGTGTTCAATACCCCCATCCATGTGGAGGCTTAGCCTAAGGGAAAATTACCCAGGCTCCTTTCCCTCTTCTCTCTCCCCTCCGCCCATGTGACCAATACTGTTACCAGCTGGTAGAAATGAGTCCTGCGCGATCTGCTCCAGGGATCTGGGTGATGAGCTGACTGGGGTCACACTCCTGGGTATGGGGTGAAGAAACAGGCAGGCAGGGCCGGGAGCTAATGGCTGGAACGAGCAGCAGCTTTGCAGGGGTAAAAAAAAAAAAAAAAACCTTGGCCAGAGAAAAGTAGATCAAAAATTTTTCTAGGCACTAGCTATTAAAGCTGAACTAAAGATCAGAAAAGAATCTAAAGATTGAGAGTCTTTTTTTCCCATTAGGTCGCCAACTGTAAAGATTAAAATTTGGGAAACTGAAGCAGGTATAAATTAGTTTCTCTCTGCAAGGAGTATTATATTTTTATGAGGCTTATTAAAGATTAAGGATTCAAGAAAATACAGGATAAAAAAACATGTGTCTAGGCCACAGAGAGGCCTAGACACAACCTCACCTACATTATGAAAAGAGCCACCTCTGCTCCAAAACAGAAGTCCAAAAGCCCCTCAGTAGGCGGAGAACTCCTTTAAATAATCATTTGTGTTCTCACCCAAGCAAGAATTCAGTGTGATTACAAAGCACTCTAGGGAAGTGTAGCAAAGGATTCTGGGGATTGGAGTCCTGAATTTGAGTCTATTTTTACAATACATTTATAAGTGTACACTCACATGAATATTCCTAAGTACTAAAAAATACTAGAAGCACTCTTATTTATTAAAACCCAATCAACATCCCCCAGTTATGCTTTCAATGAGGTATTAATGGGCACTAACACTTTTCATGAGGGCTACTCATAAGACACTCCCAGAAAAAGACTCATACCATTGAGGCTCATCAAATTGATTAGGGGACTCCCTTGATTGATTTCCTTTCCTCAGAAATTTTGCTATAATGTGTTTTTTTCTAACTTTCTATGACTTGCAAAGGGGAAGGCGATGCTTATTTTTACTTATTTGTGTTCTTTAATAAATAATAGACTATAAAAGCCCAATTGTGTTTTTACATAATACTCATTGAGAACCTACAATCTATATGTTGGTTTTGATAAGTATATCATGTTATTTTAAGAAATGTAAGAATCAGAAAATGTAATTCAATATGCATAGTAACAAAAATCCCATTCTATTGTATATCTGAGAAGTTGGATTCTGTTTGGTAATAGCTAACCCATCATCTTCTGAATTGACCAATTCAATTTTTGAATGGCTCATGCTGAGGAACTTATTAGGAATATTATTAAGAAGTTTTTCTTGGCATCAACACCAATTTTTTTCATTTATGCCTCATTTGAATGATATTCAATTTTTAAAAAATCTGTATTATGTGCATCCTACTTTTATTTGTCAAGAATCAGATGATTGGCAAGGAGTATATTCAATCTTCATGCCTTCGAAATCACTATCTATCACAATAAATAGGAAGGAGTCAAGGTAAAAGTCAATATATACTATAATTCAACTAAACACATTGAGGGATATCAAAATGTCATCCCAAACAATATTGCAGTTAGATGATTTGTTTCATTTTTCACTTCTGGGATACTTAGAAAGACAAATATTGCAGAATTTTATCATAAAGCATTCTATTTTAAAAGCAGAACTATCACTTAGTGTCTGTTTTTCACAGTCATCCTCCTTTAACTTAAAGCAAAATTTGAATATTATCAGTTTTTAATGTGCTAAATACATACAGTAGAGATGTGTATATTAATATATGTATCTTTAATGTAATGTTAGTAATAAACTAAATATCTTCTAGAAATCCATTGAGGTTTTCTTGATCATCTACAGTTTATAAAGGAGTAGATAATGTCATTATATATTCTACAATATATTACACTTAACAAGAACTTCATTAAGTGTGTATTGATTATTTGGTCTATTGACAGCTATTTGAAACTAGCAAAGAAAGTGGAATCTTTGTAATATCTGAAAAACATATAAATAATAGCTTTGTAAGACTGTACTACAAAGTGTATTTCAAGGATTTCTATATCTTTGGAAATTTTCTCAGGTTTAATAATTTGACATAGGTAAAAAATAATTCCACTAACTTTAACAGAATAAAGATATGTGATATTTTAAAAATAATATTTTGGGATCTTTTGTTCAATAACAAATTTGATGATTTCAAGAACTATAAAATTAGTTGAGATCACATACTACTTCATAAATCAGAAAATATTTCATTTAGATGAATGATTTAATGAATAAAGTAGAGAAATAACTTTAACAAGGTAGGGTAAACTTTCAAATGGTGCTAGCAATTTAACAAATATTTGGTATAAAACAAGTTATTCATTCTTTAAAGATCATTTATAAGAACTAAAAAAACTACTATTATAAACTAGGATTGGAACTTGACATTAACTTTCATACACATGGCATAATTGTATTATTTCGAACATTTGTTTATTCCATTTACTTGCAAGTCACCTGGCTCATGAACCATGCAACAGATAACTAAATGATAAATATTTCCAATTTTTGACCACCACAAAGAGTGCAGCTATGAATATTCTTGTACAAGTCTTTTTCCTTATTATCTCTTTGGGGTACAAACCTAACAGTGCTATGGCTGAATCAAAGGGCAGACAGTCTTATCACCCTTTGGGCATAGCTCCAAATTGCCTTCCAGAATGGTTGGATCAATTCACAACTCCACCAGCAATGAATTAATGTCCCGATGTTGCCAAATCCCCTCCACCATTCACTACTTTCCTTTGCTGTCATGTTAGCCAATCTGCTAGATGTGAAGTGATACCTCAGAGTTGTTTTGATTTGCATCTCTCTGATTATAAGAGATTTAGAACACATTTTTCATGTGCTTATTAATATTTTTATTTCTTTATCTATAAACTTCCTATCCATGTCCTTGCCCATTTATCAATTGGAGAATGGCTAGATTTTTTGTACAATTGATTTAGCTCTTTCTAAATTTGAGTAATTAAACCTTTGTCACAGGTTTTTATGAAGATTGTTCCCCAATTTTTTGCTTTCCTTCTGATTTAAGTTATAATGCTTTTGTTTGTACAAAAGCTTTTTAATTTGATGTAGTCAGAATTATTTATTTTACATTTTGTGACTCTTTCTATGTTTTGCTTGGTTTTAAATTTTTTCCCTTCCGAAAGGTCTGACATGTATACTATTCTCTGTTTGCCTAATTTACTTATGGTTTCCTTCTTTATGTTCAAGACATTCACCCATTTTGAATTTATCTTGCTGTAGGGTGTGAGGTGTTGATCCAAACCTAATCTCTCCCACACTGTCTTCCAATTTTTCAGCAGTTTTATCGAATAGTGGATTTTTGTCCCAAAAGCTGGGATCTTTGGGTTTATCATATACTGTCTTGCTGAGGTTACTTGCCCTAAGTCTATTCCACTGATCCTCCTTTCTGTCTCTTAGCCAGTACCAAATTGTTTTGATGACTGCTGCTTTGTAATATAGTTTGAGATCTGGTACTGCAAGTCCCCCTTTCTTTGTATTTTCTTTTCGTTATTTCCCTGGATATCTGTGATCCTTTGTTATTCCAAATGAACTTTGTTATGGTTTTTTCTAAATCACTAAAGAAATTTTTTGGAAGTTCAATGGGTATGGCACTAAATAAATTAATAAGTTTGGGTAGGATGTTCATTTTTATTATATTGGTTCATCCTACCCATGAGCAGTTAATGTTTTTCCAAATGCTCAAGTCTAGTTTTAGTTGTGTGGAGAGTGTTTTATAGTTGTGTTCATACAGTTCCTGTGTTTTTCTCAGGAGATAGATTCCTAGGTATTTTATTTTGTCTAAGGTGATTTTGCATGGGATTTCTCTTTCTAGTTTTTGTTGCTGAGCTGTGTTGGAGATATACAGAAATGCTGATGACTTATGTGGGTTTATTTTGTATGCTGCAAATTTGCTAAAGTTGTTGATTATTTCAATTAGCTTTTTGGTTGAATCTCTAGGATTTTTTAAGTAGACCATCATGTCATCTGCAAAGAGTGATAACTTGGTCTCTTCCTTGCCTATTTTGATGCCTTCTATTTCTTTTTCTTCTCTAATTGCTACTGCTAGTGTTTCTAGTACAATGTCAAATAGTAGAGGTGATAATAGGCATCCTTCTTTCACTCCAGATCTTATTGGGAATGCATCTAGTTTATCCCCATTGCAGATGATATTGGCTGATGGTTATAGATATATACTGTTTATTATTTTTAGGAATAATCCTTCTATTCCTCTGCTTTCTTGTGTTTTTAATAGGAATGGGTGTTGTATTTTATCAAAGGCTTTTTCTGCGTCTATTGAGATAATTAGGTGGTTCTTGATGGTTTGCTTGTTGATGTAATCAATTATGTGGATGGTTTTCCTAATACTGAACCGGCCCTGCATTCCTGATATAAATCCTAATTGATCATGGTGGATGACCCTTCTGATCAATTGCTGGAATCTTTTTGCTAGTATCCTATTTAAGATTTTTGCATCTATATTCATTAAGGAGATTGGTCTATAATTTTATTTCTCTGTTTTTGACCTGCCTGGTTTTTTAATCAGTACCATGTTTGTGTCATAAAAGGAGTTTGGTAGCACTCCGTCTTTCCTTATTATGTCAAATAGTTTGTATAGTATTGGGATTAACTGTTCTTTGAATGTTTGATAGAATTCACTGGTGAATCCATCAGGCCCTGGGGATTTTTTCATAGGAAGTTCTTTGATGGCCTGTTGGATTTCATTTTCTGATATGGAATTATTTAACAATTCTATTTCTTCTTCTGTTCATCTAGAACAGTTTGTATTTTTTTATATATTCATCCATATTGCCTTGATTGGTGTATTTATTGCCATATAATTGCGCAAAGTAATTTTTAATGATTGCCTTAATTTCCTCTTCATTGGAGGTAATGTCCCCCTTTTCGTCTGTGATGCTGTTAATTTGCTTTTCTTCTTTCCTTTTTTTAATTAGATTTACCAGTATTTTGTCTATTTTGTTTGTTTTTTCAAAGTACCAGCTTCTTGTCTTATTTATTAAATCAATAGTTCTATCACTTTCGATTTTATTAATTCATCCCTTAATTTTTAGGATTTCTAATTTGGTTTTCTGCTGGGGGGTTTTAATTTGTTCTCTTTTGAGATTTTTTTAATTGCATTTCCAATTCATTGATCTCTGCTCTCCCTGCACTCATTGATATGAATTTACCTCTGATTACTGCTTTCACTGCATTCCATATGGTTTAAAAGGATATCTCGCCGTTGTCATTTTCCTTGATGAAATTATTAATTGTTTCTATGATTTCTTCCCTAACTAAAAGATTTTGGAGTATCATATTGTTTAATTTCCAAATAATTTTTGATTTGGTTTTCCATGTACCATTTCTGATCATTATTTTTATTGCCTTGTGATCTGAAAAGGCTGCATTTATTATTTCTGCTTTTCTGCATGTGTATGCCATGTTTCTGTTACCTAATATATGGTCAATCTTTGTGAATGTGCCATGTGGTACTGAGAAGAAGGTGAATTCCTTTTTATCCCTATTTATTTTTCTCCATATGTCTATTAACTCTAATTTTTCTAAGATTTCATTCACTTCTTTTACATCTTTCTTATTTATTTTTTGGTTTGATTTATCTAAATTTGATAATGGTTGGTTCAAATCTCCCACTAATATGGTTTTACTGTGTATTTCTACCTTCAATTCTCCTAGCTTCTCCGTTAGAAATTTGGTTGCTATATTATGTGGTGCATACATGTTGATTAGTGATATTTCCTCATTATCTAAAGTCCATTTTAACGAAATAGAATTACCTTTCCTATCACTTTTAATCAGATCTATTTTTGCTTTGGCTTTATCAGGTACCATGATTGCAACTTCTGCTTTCTTTCTATCAGTTGAGGCCAGAAGGTTTTACTCCATCCTTTAATTCTGACCTTGTGGGTGTCTACCAGCCTCATGTGTTTTTCTTGAAGATAAGGTAGGATTTTGGATTCTAATCCATTCTGCTATTCATCTAAGTTTTATGGGTGAGTTCATCCCATTCATGTTCAAAGTTATGATTGTCAATTGTGTACTCCCTGACATTTTGATATATTTCCCTAATTCTAATCTTTCATCTTCAGTTTGAACTTTTAATCCAGTTATTTACTTTAAATCAGTCCCCTATATCCCCTCCCTTGATATGTTTCCCTTTCAAGCCCCTCCCTTTTATTCCCTCCCACTTCCCCTCTCCTTCCCTCCCTTTTTGTGTTGCCTCCCTCCCTACCACCCTTGGTCTTTCCTTCTCCCTGGCCTTGTTGGGTAAAATAGAATTCAAGATCCCAATGCATCTGGATGCTCTTCCGTCTCAGAGTTGATTTCTCTGACAGTAAGGTTTAAGTGAAACCTCTCTTCCTCTCCTTCTTATAGGAGTTTTCTTCCCCTACCTTTCCCATGTGAATCTTTGTGTGATAAAGATTATTCTATTTGGTTTTTCTTTTCCCCCTATTTATACATTACATTTTCCCCACATATTAATATATATATATATATATATATATATATGTATATATATTGATATAAATGTAGTCCTTATAGAAGTGAATTTGAATAAAAGAAAAAGATAACATTTTTCTCCTTTTCCCTTTCCTTCATATTTACCTTTTCAGGTATTCCATGCTCTTTGTTTTTTGAAATCGAACTTTCCACAGAGCTCTGGTCTTTTCTTTGCAAAAATTTGGAAATCTTCTATTTTGTTGAATTCCCATACTTTCCCTTGGAAGTATATAGTCAGTTTTGGTGGATAGCTGATCCTTGGTTGAAGACCCAGCTCTCTTGCCTTTCTGAAAATCATGTTCCATGCCATACGATTATTCAGAGTGGAACTTGCAAGGTCTTGTGTGACCCTGATTGGCATTCCTTTACATCTAAATTGTCTTTTTCTGGCTTCTTGTAAGATTATTTTTTCTTGGAATTTGGCATTTACATTCCTGGGAGTTGTCTTTTGGGGATTTAGTGTAAAGGGTGTTCTGTGAGCTCTTTTAATGCCTGTATTGCCCCCTTGTTCTAGGACCTCTGGGCAATTTTCTCTGATTATATCTTGTATTACAATGTCAAGTTTGCTGTTTATTTCTTGCTTTTCTGGTAATCCAATTATTCTCAAATTATCTCTTCTTCCTCTGTTTTCCAATTCTATCAACTTGTCAGTGAGATATTTTATGTTCTCTTCTAATTTCTTGGTCTTTTGTCTTTGTTTTATTAATTCTTGCTCTTTTGCAAGTTCATTGTATTCCAGTTGCCTGATTCTAACCTTTAAAGCCTGGTTTTCCTTTTCAGTTTGGTCAAACCAGTTTTGTAGTTGTGTGAATTCCTTTTGAATTATATCCCACTTTTCCTGCCAGAAGGCTCCCATCATTTTGGCTTCAAATTCTTCAAGAGTTAATGGAGAATTTCTATTCCTTTGAAAGTTTCAGGGCATTTGCTTGTGTTTCCTCTTCTATCTCCTCTGTATTTTGTATTTTTGCTCCATAAAAGGTGTCTAACATTGCCCCCTTCTTCTTGTTTTTCTTGGTGTTTTGAGGCTTTTGTACTTCTGTAATGTTTGCCATCTATCTCTGAGTGAGGAGGACTTCTCTTTGTGTATCTGTCTGATGTCCAGAGGCTTTTGCCCCAGGCAAATTGTCCTTTCTCTGCAGCTGTTCTGTCTTCCCAGGGAATCCCGGAATTTGCTGGTCTTTCAGGTGTTATTGCTCTTCTCAGTTCCCTCCAGATGTTTCTCCATTGCCTTACTTCCAAGCTCTGAACCTGGCTCTGCACTGTCCACAAGGTATCTCAGTGCCTTTGCTGGAAGGTGCACTCTCAGGGGAGATGGGCCTTGACTTCATAGAGCTCCGAGGGCTCCTGATAGGATTAATTTCACCTGGGTTGGGCTGAGTGTGCCCTGATGCAGGGACCTTCTGTGAGACTCAGATGTAAGGATCCAGCCAGGGTCTACAGGCTCCCCCCCCATCTCTCTCTGTTTCCCTGCCTTCTGTGTTGGATGCCCCCGTGACTAGCTCAGGTTGTTTTCCAAATGTGGCCTTCAGAATAGCCGGCCCTGAGGTCCTTTTGGTGGCCCTGAGTATCCTGCTGCTGCCTTGGGCTCAGCTATTTGGGTTGAGGGGGATGGGTCCTGGGACCTTCCTTCTGTATACCCCTTAAATCCCAATGATCTAGGGTTCTGGCTTTTGGGGGGCTGTACCTTTTGATCCAGGTCCAGGAGTAGGGTTCCTGGGGTCTATCCTATTGTTCATTTTGAATTTTGGTGCCCTAGGAGCATACAGTTTGAGATCGGTAAGGAAGGATTTTTGGAGATCTGAAATTTAGCTCTGTCTAAACCACCACCTTGAACAGAAGTATGGAGAGGGAGGCTTATTTATAAAATATCATAGGATAGAAAAATTAATGTTTTATTAATTTGATTATATAATTGAATCAAATTTGAACAAAAAATGTATAGAGTTCCTGTTTTGTTGAGAATACAATTCTACATTCTGACTGATTTGCAAAGTTCAAATATAGCATTGTTCCTGCCCTTGTCGAGCCATTATACATCAAGTAGGGTACAGATAACTATCATACCAAAGACTAGAGAAGTCCATCAGTAAGAAATGATAAATTATTTGAGTGTGGGGTACATAGGTATGAAATTGTACACTAAGAGATCAGAGAAGTCTTCCTCAGGGAAATTATTGCAGTAAAATGATGTTGGGGTGGGTTATAGGAAAAGCATTGCAAACCACAAGATTGGGATATGTAAAAATAGCAGTTAGAAATCTATTTTGGTTGTAGATTAAAGTAGAAGGGAGAAGTGTGAAATATGGAAGAAATATTATTTTATATATGGTATTTGACTTTGAAATATCATATATTCTAAGCTAAACATTTTAAATATTAGTCAGTAGATAATGTGGGACTAATTAAAGTATTGCATTAAGAAATGAAAAATTATACCTATAAATAATATCTAATTTGTAGTAATATGGAAAATGATTTGATGAGGAGGGTGAAAATAAGAAGATCAATTAAGAGGTTGGTGAAACAATTATAACTATGAGGTGTTGTGATCAGGTTCTGTAGCTTAAAGAAAAGTGGTGCAACTTATTTTGTTAGGTAAAATAAATAGGAATTATTAATGAATAGGAAATGAAATAGGCTGAAGAAAGGATAAAAAAAGAATTTGAATGTGAGATAATGAATAGGTGAATTCTAGTACAACTGACAAAAATACGTAAGAGTGTACATGCAAAAGCTTAACAATTATTCCTTTGAAAAGGTGTTTCTTAGATATCTTCAAGTTTAGTCTGAATTATTCATATTTTTCTCATAACATTCTTAAATCTAGATGACTGACAACACAATAACTCAAGCCCTTATTTGTAAAATTTGCTGATCTCTCAGATACAAATGCTCACACTAATAAATTAATAATCAGATTTCCCAAGCTGCTACCACTGGCTCTAGCATAATCCTTGAATTAGTGGATTTGGAAGGGAGGCCAAATTTAGAGGAAAGGAAAGATAATAAGTTCAGTTTGGAGAATGTTAAATTCAAAGTCCCAATGTGACACAAAGTAAAGTTATGCTGTCACATTTATTTATTTTATTTAAATTTTATAATATTTTATTTGATCATTTCCAAGCATTATTCATTAAAGACAAAGATCATTTTCTTTTCCTTCCCCCCCAAACCCCCATAGCCGATGCATGATTCCACTGGGTTTCACATGTGTTCTTGATTCAAACCCATTGTCATGTTGTTAGTATTTGCATTAGAGTGTTCATTTAGAGTCTCTCCTCTGTCATGTCCCCTCAACCGCTGTAGTCAGGCAGTTGTTTTCCTTGGTGTTTCTACTCCCACAGTCTGTCCTCTGCTTATGAATAGTGTTTTTCCCCTAGATCCCTGCAGATTGTTCAGGGACATTACACTGCTACTAATGGAGAAGTCCATTACATTCAATTATACCACAGTATATTAGTATCTGTGTACAATGTTCTCCTGGTTTTGCTCCTCTCGCTCTGCATCACTTCCTGGAGGTCATTCCAGTCTCTGTGGAATTCCTGCACTTTATTATTCCTTTTTGCACAATAGTATTCTATCACCAACATATACCACAACTTGTTCAGCCATTCCCCAATTGATGGGCATTCCCTCTTTATCCAATTTTTGGCCACCACAAAGAGTGCAGCTATATATATATTCCTGTATATGTCTTTTTCTACATTATCTCTTTGGGGGAGAAACCCAGCAGTGCTATAGCTGGGTCTAAGGGTAGACTTTCTTCTATTGCCCTCCAGAATTGTTGGATCAGTTCACAACTCCCCCAGCAATGAATTAATGTCCCTACTTTGCCACATCCCCTCCAGCATTCACTGCTTTCCTCTGCTGTCATGTTAGCCAGTCTGCTATGTTTGAGGTGATACCTCAGAGTTGTTTTGATTTGCATCTCTCTGATTATAAGAGATTTAGAACAATTTTTACATGTGCTTATGTGACAAGGAAATCACTTTAAAAGACTGATATATATTAATTTAAGGTCGCCAAGGAATTCAGCTATGTAATTCCTAAATGAAAACTCAAGTCAGCAGTCAACCTTTTATGGAGTTTAATTACAAACAGGAGGAAGAAAGGTATTAGAGATAGAGAGAGAGAGAAAGAGAGAAAGGGGACAGAAGGGAATAGGGCTTAAATACCCCTTCTGTTTAGGCTGGGCCAAAAGGCCCAAGCCCTTATATAGCTGAGGCAAAGAAAAGAGATCAGTTCCTATCACTCATGTGACCAAAATTGAGAAACAGTTTCAGGGGCCTCCACCTCCAGCTTCCTTCAGAGCAAGCTTCTCAGAGCACAACCTCTCCAACCAACCACCTCTAGTCCTCAGACCCCGCTATCTTTAAGGAAACCATGCAAGTTCCCTCCCCTCAGTTCTCACATCTACCAATCACTGTCCATGTCTTCCCTGTGCCAATGGTGGCTCTAGCTTAACCCAGGACCACCCAGAGGTCTGTGGCTTTGCACATGTCTGTTGAAGGCCATATTCTCAAATAATTAAATCTTGATCCTTTGCTGCAGCCCTTCCTAAATCCTGTTACCCTGAGTAGGGTGGAGATTGGAATAATTAATTTTTGATCTATGCTGCAGCCCTTTCCATTGTTCAGCAAAAGGTTTCTGTCCTAAAGTAATCTTAAGAAGAGAGGAGGAGGAACCTCCCTTGTCAATGGGGTTCACATTCCAATGGTGAAATTTCCAACATTCACACGTCTAAGAAATTTTAAGGTTTACACTTATTAATATTTTTTATTTATTTATCTATAAACTGCCTGGATCTGGATGTTCTTCCATCTCAGAGTTGATCGCCCTGACAGTAAGGTTTATGTGAAAACTCTCTTCCTCTCCTTCTAGGAGTTTTCTTCCCCTTTCCTTCCCGTGTGAATCTTTATGTGAGAAAGATTATTCTATTTGTTCTTTCTTTTCCCCCTATTTACACATTACATTTTCCCCACATGTTAGTAAACATAGATTGATATAAATGTAGTCCTTATAGAAGAGAGTTTGAGTAAAAGAAAAAGAAAACATTTTTCTCCTTTTCCCTTTCCTTCATATTTACCTTTTCAGGTATTCCATGTTCTTTGTCTTTTGATATCGAACTTTCCACAGAGCTCTGGTCTTTTCTTTGCAAAAACTTGGAAATCTTCTATTTTGTTGTAATTGCCATACTTTCCCTTGGAAGTATATAGTCAGTTTTGCTGGATAGTTGATTCTTGGTTGAAGATCCAGCTCTCTTGCCTTTCTGAAAATCATGTTCCATGCCTTACGATTATTCAGAGTGGATCTTGCAAGGTCTTGTGTGACCACCCTGATTGGCATTCCTTTATATCTAAATTGTCTTTTTCTGGCTTCTTGTAGGATTTTTTCTTTTGCTTGAAAGCTTTGGAATTTGGCAGTTACATTCCTGAGACTTGTCTTTTGGGGATTTAGTGTAGAGGGTGTTCTGTGAGCTTTGTCAGTGAATGCATTGCCCCCTTGTTCTAGGATCTCTGGTCAATTTTCTTTGATTATATCTTGTATTACGATGTCAAGTTTGCTGTTTATTTCTGACTTTTCTGGAAGTCCAATTATTCTTAAATTATCTCTTCTTCCTCGGTTTTCCAAGTCTGTCACCTTGTCAGTGAGATATTTTATGTTCTTTTCCAATTTCTTGGTCTTTTGGCTTTGCTTTATTAATTCTTGCTCATTGTCTCCGAGTTGCCTGATTCTGACTTTTAAACCCTGGTTTTCCTTTTCAGTTTGGTCAAACTGGTTTTGTAGATGCGTGAATTTCTTTTGTATTATTTCCAACTTTTCCTCCCAGAAGGCTTCCATCTTATTGGTCATTTCTGATTCAAATTCTTCATGGGTTTGTGGAGAGTTTCCATTTCCTTTGGAAGGTTTTGGAGCATTTGCTTGTGTTTCCTCTTCTTTCTCCTCTGTATTTTGTATCTTTACTCCATAAAATATGTCCAAAGTTGCCCCCTTCTTCCTGTTTTTCTTGGAATTTGGGGGCTTTTGTGCTTCTGTGGTGTTTGCCATATCTACCTGAGTGGGGAGGAGTAGCTTTTCTTATCTGTCTGGTGTTCAGAGGTTTTAGCCCTAGGCAGTTTGTTTGTTCTATGCAGTTGTTGTTCTGTCTTCCAGGGGAGGCCAGGAATTGCTGGTGTTTCTGTGTTACTGCCCTCCTCAGTTCCCTCCCAATGCTTCTCCTCCGTTGCGTTGCTTCCACGCTCTGAGCCTGGCTTGACCCTTTCCACGGGGTGTTTGTTTCTGTTCCTTAGCTGACCAGGAGAGCCAGCACCCTGAGGGGGGAGGGGCCTCGGCTTCCAGTAGCATGGAGGGTTCCTGATAGGATTAGCTTTTCCTGGGTTGAACTGAGTATGCCCTGAGGCATGGACCTTCTGCAAGACTCGGATGGAAGGATTCAGTCAGGGGGTCTCTGTTTCCCTGCTGTCTGGGTGCCCCCTTGTCTGAGTCAGGTTGTTTTCAGGAAGAGGCCTTCATAATAGCCGGCCCTGAGGCTCTGAGGTTCCCTCTGCTGCCTTGGACTCGGCGCTCTGGGTTTGGGGGGATGGGTTCTGGGACCTTCCTTCTGGCTACCCCTTAGGCCCGAGTGATCTCAGGTTCTGGCTTTTGGGGGGGAGGCTTACCTTTTGATCCAGGTCCTGGAGGAGGATTCCCGGGGTCTATGCTGTTGATCGTTTTGAATTTCTGTGCCCTAGGAGCATATAGTTTGAGTTCGGTAGGGAAGGGTTTCCGGAGATCTGAACTTTAGCTTTCTCTAAGCTGCCATCTTGACCAGAAGTCTCAGGATGGTCATTTTCATTATGTTAGCTCATTCTACCATGAGCAGTTAATATTTTTCCAGTTTTTTAGATCTAGTTTTAATTGTGTGGAAAGTGTTTTGTAGTTGTGTTCATATAGTTCCTGTTTTTGTCCCAGCAGATAAATTCCCAGGTGGTGTCTATTGTCTAAGGTGATTTTAAGTGGAATTTCTCTTTCTAATTCTTGCTGCTGAGATGGGTTGGAGGTATATAGAAATGCAGATTATTTATGTGCGTTTATGTTGTATCCTGCAATTTTGTTAAAGTTGTTGATTATTTAGACTATCTTTTTGGTTGATTCTTTGCAGTTCTTTAAGTAGACCATCATATCATCCGCAAAGAGTGATAGCTTGGTCTCCTCATTGCCAATTTTAATACCTTCTATTTCTTTTTCTTCTCTAATTGCTACTGCTAGTGTTTCTAGTACAGTGTTAAATAATAGAGTTTATAATGGGCATCCTTGTTTCACTCCTGATCTTATTGGGAATTCTTCTAGTTTGTCCCCATTGCAGATGATGTTTGCTGATGGTTTTGGAGATATAATGTTTATTATTTTTAGAAATGGCCCTTCTATTCCTATGCTTTCTAATGTTTTCAATAGGATTGAGTGTTGTATTTTGTCAAAGGCTTTTTCTGCATTTATTGAGATAATTATGTGATTTTTGGCAGTTATATGGTCAATTATGTGGATGGTTTTCCTAATATTGAACTGTCCTTGCATTCCTGGTATGAATCCTACCTGGTTATAGTGAATGATCCTCTGTTTGGGAAGTTCTAAAGGAAAATGGACTGGACAAGAGGTCTTCGTTTGACTATGAAACTGAAGGTCTACAGAGCTGTTTTGCTGACCTGATTGTTGTATGTATGTATACTGTGAAAACTGGATAGTATATCAGGGTCATTACAAGAAATTGAATTGTTTCCATTTTAGTTGTGTTAGGAAGATATTTAAGATCATTTAAGATAAGGTACTAGAACCTGCGACGTTTTCACGCTGAAATGCCAAGTATTCTCATACTACTACAAAAATCATATCTCTTGACTAAAAGACTATTATACCCAGAACACATGCAAATTAAATGCTCACACAGAGGTCAGGAGAAGAAAGACAATGACACTCTCAAGGTCTCTCTAAAGAACTTTGGAATAAATTGTGAGACATGAAAATCAGTGGAACAGATGTACCCAACACATAATGCCAACATCAAAGAAGCATGATGTTCTATGAGAAAAAACAGAACTGCAGTACCTCAAAAGGAGTGTGCAAGGCAGAAATTTAGAGACATCCATTCCAAATATTCACATGGAATATTTACTCCTGATTTGTGGTAGAGCTTCCAGAGTTCATCAGTAGCCAAAATTAGACATACTGTATATTGACCTTGACCTGTTGATGTCATTTCAATCTTTTTAAGCACAAATGACAACCAACGTTTATGTGTATATATATTGTCTTGTGAGTCACTTTGGCTCCATTCTTTCCTTTCCAAAAGAGTTCTCAACTGCATGGTTTCAGCATTTTCAAAAATACTGCTTTATTTTTGTTGTGCTGATGAAAAGGGATTTTTCTTCATACCATAGTTCTTGCCCAGTGGGTATGGAATATCATTTTACTATTTAAAATATGCAGAACTCACTATAGAATTTCTTCTTTGAAATGTTTAGTTATTGGAGAAATATTAATTTTAATACAGAACATCATATTGTTCTTTTTCCAATTAAGTTAGAAATTAATAATAAATTCAGTATAATTAAGAATGAAACATTGCCTTATAAGTAAAGTAATAAATCATTAGTCATTAGATTCTAGGGAAGAAGACCTGACTTTGATCGCCTGGGGCATACTGCTTTTGCCCTCAGCAAAGCTGGATTTATGGTGACTGCTTTGTCCATTTAACTTGCATATTTAGAAGGATAAGCTCTTAAATGTCTTTCTCATTTAATTACAGGAAAGCCTCATGATGTAAATGAGAACAGAAAAAATACGACATTTAAAGTGATATCTGGTCCATTTTTCATGGGTAAAATGCTGCAAATCAAAAAAAAATTCTATATCTTTGCTAACAGCTGCAGTTTTCAGCAGCTATATTCTTGATCAGTCAAGGTGAGCAGTTGCACAGAGGAATGTCATTTGTCACAACCACATGCTCCTATTTCTTTACCCTCTTGAAAGCTGACACTGAAGAGTTGATTGGAGAAGCACCTATCTATGACAGGAGGGATAGAGAAGCAGTGAGGTAACACATCTCAAGATAGGTCTGTGAGTGCTTACAGACTTACTACATATCAACAGGCATGCTCCACTCAACAGAAACCAGAGGTAAGCATGGTATAAGGAAGTCAAAAGCAGGAAGAGTAATCAAGAGAAAGTTTTGAAGAGCAAGGTTTGGCCAAGGAAGCATGAAATAGCAGGTATCAGAGATTAGAAGAGGATATCATGTACAACTCATTTCATCAAAGTAGAAAAAATCACTTGAGATTTATGATAGAGTTTTGGGAACATGAGTCAGGGAAAAGGGTGAAAATTTTTTATCAACAGCATGACTTAACCTTAATAGATGCTATGGGTGGAAAGTTCACCAATCATGGGTTTGGGGCAGTTTCAACTTCAGATTCTTCCAACTTATAAACCAACAAATTTCACAGAACTCTATTGGAAAGGATGATAAAATTCATCAAATGAAAACCAACACAATATTCATAAGTAAATTAGGGAACACCCTTTATTAGAGATGTTTAACACAAGGCTCATGAACCACATACAACCAACAAGATTTTCAAGTGTGATTATACCTGATTAAAAAGTTATTGGGAATTATTTAACAAAATAAAGGAAATACAATGAAGTAGATAATATTATATTTTGCTGGCAATATTCATCCTGCTGTGATCTATATTTAGAGATTAGTGGCCCTCTTTTTATTTTAGCTTAATGCCAGGCCCTTTATCACAAAGTGGGTGTAGTGTGTAAAGTAGTGAGTGGTCCAGAAAATATTATTCTGTCTCAAAATGGCTCCTCCACTAGATTTCTGTGATATTATAGAATGGAAATGTAGGCAGATATCTTTAAAATCAACTAAACCAAACCATTTCTTTCATAAATAAAAGGGATAAATCCTAGATGAAAGACTTACCCAATGCTACATACTTCATGTCTTAAATTAAACTTACCCACTTCCCATAAAAATCTAACCCTCATTTGAATTTCTCTATTTGTATATACTATCCCTAAACATGCAATCAAATACTTAATCAGGAAAACTGAGAATCTTTGACTCTTTTCTCTCTCTTGCATCCTACAATCAATTAATTTTCATAGGGTGAAGTGTAGTGACATAGGGTGAAGATAGTGACATTTGTCACTATCTCCTCTTTTTATTGCCACCATCTTAGTTCAAACCCCTCATTTGAAATATTGCAATGATCTCCTTTTGTGGGTGACAGTGAGACAAGTGTCTGTCATTCAGAAAGGAGGTAGAGGGAGATGGAATGAGATAGATAAAAATCAAGACATAAAGCAAATGACAAGATGGAGAAGCATGATATCCATCAACTATGTTTATTATGAAAAAGAGAAAGACTTTTATAGAGAGTAGAATACTAAGCATTACAACATTCTGGAGGGAGGGGTGTTACTTTGCCACAGTATAATATTCATGAAAATGACTTCACATAAGAATATTACCATAGTCGCTATTAAGACATGAACAATATTAGAGTGATAGCTAATCTATTCTATGAACTTAGGGAAAGGAAGATTTGGTACTTTTAGTCATGATATTATAGAGAGTTTTTTGCTCTTCAGAGTGAAGGAACACTCAGGATTTAAAGGCAACCTTTGGCTGAGAGAAGCAGTGCCTTTATACCAGAGAATGGGGACCTTGCCAGCAATCTCAGGCAAGCATGACTACTTTGCTCAGTGGGCCTGACGTCCCAGGTACTCCACACCTCCTAAGCATTCTCTCTTTGTCTGTATTATCCTGTCAGGATATATAATTGATATTATATATATATATATATATATATATATATACATATATAATTGATCTTTTTTAGCATTTTATAAAAAAAATTTTGCTTGTTTTAGTTGTCTGTTTAAAAATATGTGATGGCTCTGTTTTACTTCTAGCATAAATGCTAGTCTTAGCTCTTATTCTGATAAAAAGACTATATAACAAATCTTCTTTTCCAGAAATATTTTCCTTTATTGCTCTATATGATCAAATAACAGAGCTTCATTAAGTATATGATATAGAGTAAGACCAGCAAAATTGACAGCTCCCCTTCAATCACATCTTTCCTTGTGCTGCCTTTATCTTTTCTGCATACCTGAAATATTTTCTCTTTGATTTGACTCTTGCTGAAAACTTTCCTTTTTCCATAAGGTCCAGCCTAAAGATCTTGCCTTGAGGAAACATTTTATCTACCTTTTTGAAAGTGATAATTCCCTCCTCAAATGTATTATGTCACTTGCTTTTATCCATTTACCTTTGACTTATTCTCCTTTTTATCATATTATTATGGTAGTGTTATGCCTATTATTTTTTTATCTTTGTATTCCCAACATATATCACAGTAGTTTGCATATAGCAAGCAGCTTAGCAAATGTTTGTTGAGCTGAACTGAGTTAAATTTGGGCAGGGACTGGGAACTAACTCCCCATCCAGAATTTTCAAAAGCCCTTAATAGAATGTTATTGTGAATCAATGAATTCAAAATATTCATAGACTATAATCAATTATTAGTTTATATAATTAGAGAAAAGTAAAATTAAGGCATAGTTTGGAAGGGTAGGGAAAAACATTGGCATAGAAAACAACAGTTGTTACCAGAAACAAAGCAATGAATCAAAATAATTGGTAGATTCGGTTGACTACTGAAAGAGTTTAAAAGAGAAAAAAACTGAATATCATGTATCAGTGAAGATTATAATAATAATATTGAAGTAGGAAGGGCATCAAAAACCATTTAGTCATTCCTGTCACTTATTTAATTCAGTTACTAGACATTGTCTCCCTTTTTGCTTTCCCTATGTAAACCACAGCAAAAATAAATAAAGCAAATCAAAATTAATAACAAATAGGTATAGTTAAACAAAAATTCCCCAAAGATATATGTCTCATTGTGCATATTAAGTATGTCAATCTGTGTCAGTTTCTATATGTCTTTCCAGCTTTTTCAAAAAAACAACATGTACCACAATTTGTTCAGCCATTCCCTAATTGATGGGCATCCCACCAGTTTCCAATTATTTATCACTAAAAAAAGAGTTGTTAAAACATGTTGGGACAAGAGGGTCCTTTCCCCCATTTTTAATATTTCTTTGGGATACAGAACCAGAGACAGTATTAACAGAACAAAGAGTTTGGACATAGTTCCAAATTGCTTTTCAGAATGGTTGGATCAGTTCACAACTCTACAACAACACACTCTTATCCAAATTAGTTTTGTTATTACTTATTTAGAATAGTTTTCAATGGTTACTTGACTCATGATTTTTCCTAGTCCTCTTACCCCCTCACCACAGGAGCTGAGAAGTAATTCCACTGAGTTGTACATGTATCATTGTTCAAAATTTATTTATAAATTGTTCATATTTACAATAGAGTGATCTTTAAATGCCAATACCTCAATTATATCCCTATCAAACCATGTGATCTATCATATTTTTTCCTTCTGCATTTCTACTCCCACAGTTCTTTCTCTGGAGGTGGATGGCTTTCTTTTTTCATAAGTTCCTCAGACTTGTCCTGGATCATTGCATTGATATAAGTAAAAAAAAAATCATTACATTCAACTGTGCCAGAGTGTATCAGTCTCTTTGTACAACGTTCTCTTGATTCTTCTACTTTTGTTCTGCATCAATTCATGGAGGTCTTTCCAATTCACATAGAACTTTTTCAGTTTAGTATTCCTTTCATAAAAATAGTATTCCATCACCATCAGATACCACAATTTGTTCAGTCTTTCCACAATTGATGGATACCTACTCACTTTCCATTTTTTATTTTTGTCCACCACAAAGAACGTGGCTATAAATATATTTGTACAAGTATTTTTCCTTATTACCACTTTGAGGTAAAAACTCAGTAGTGGTATGGCTGGATCAAAGGATAAACATTCTTTTAAAGCCCTTTGTGCTTAATATCAGATTGCCCTTCAGAATGGTTGGATTACTTCACAACTCCACCAGCAGTTTATTAGTGTCCTAATTTTGCCACATCCCATCTAATATTTATAACTTTCCTTTGTGGAACAATCTGCTAGATGTAAAGTGGTACATCAGAGTTGTTTTAATTTGCATTGTTCTAATCAGAAGGGATTTAGAATAATTTGTCATGTCATTATCAATAGTTTTAAGTTCTACATCTGAGAATAGATTATTCATATCCCTTGGCCATTTGTTGATTAGGAATGACTGGAATTTTTGTAAATTTGACTTACTTCCTTACATATTTGGGAAATTAAACATTTCTCAGTGAGTTTTGTTATAAAGATTTTTTCCCAGTTTGTTTCTTTCCTTCTAATTTTGGTTGCATTGGTTTTGTTTGTACACAACCTTTTTTTTAATTTGCTGTATTTAAAATAATTAATTTTACATTTTTAATGATCTCTATCTCTTGCAAGGTCTAAAATTCCTTTCTTTCCCACAGATCTGACAGGTATATTATTCTATATTCACCTAAT
Source organism: Monodelphis domestica (assembly GCF_027887165.1). Classification (NCBI taxonomy): domain Eukaryota; kingdom Metazoa; phylum Chordata; class Mammalia; order Didelphimorphia; family Didelphidae; genus Monodelphis; species Monodelphis domestica. The sequence goes on along the minus strand of NC_077234.1, from coordinate 119,655,623 downwards.
TTATTCATTATTTTATTTTCTATATTTAAGTCATTTATCCATTTCTTCATAAAGGGTATGAAATGTTAATTTAGACCTGATTTTCTCATACTGTTTTCCAATTTTTCTAGCAGTTTTTGACAAAAAGTTAGTTCTTGACCCAAAAGCTGGTTTATTTGTGTTTAATAAACACTAATTTGATGAAGGAATTTAGCCCTAATCTATTCCATTGATCCACCTTTCTGTCTTTTAGCCAGTGCCATATTGTTTTGATGACCACTGGTTTATAGTACAGTTACAATCTGATATTGCTAGGCCCCAATCCTTCACATTTTTTATTGTGTCCCTCGATATTCTTGTTCTTTTGTTTCCCAGAAGAACTTTGTAATATTTTTTTCTAACTCTGTAAAAATAAAATGGTTTTTTTTTAAATTTTGATAGGTGTGGAACTGAATAAATTAATTAATTTGGGTAGGATTTTCATTTTTATTATAGTAGCTCATCCTACCCATAACAATGAGTGTTTTTTTTCAAATTATTGAGATCCAGTTTTAATAGTGTGAAAAGTGTTTTGTAGTTGTAGTTATATGATTCCTATGTTTGTCTTGGTAGATAGATTCCTAAATATTTTGTATTTTATAGAACGATTTTAAATGGAATTTCTCTTTCTAACTCCTGATGGTGAGTTGAGTTGGAAATATATAGAAATGCTGATGATTTTTGTGGGTTTATTTTGGACCCTGCAACTTTGCTAGAGTTGTTCATTATTTCCAGTACCCTTTTAGTTGATTTTCTAGAATTCTTTAAATAGACCATCATATCATCTGCAAAGAGTGATAGTTTAGTTTCCTCAATGCCTACTTTAATCCCTTCAATTTCTTTTTCTTCTCTAATTGCTACTACTATCATTTCTAGTACAATATTAACTAATAGAGGTGATAATGGTAATCCTTGTTCCACTCCTGATCTTATTTGGAAGGCTTTTAAATTGTCCTCATTATAGAAAATATTTGATAATGATTTTAGATATATACTGTTAATTATTTTGAGGAATGACGCTTTTACTCCTGTATTTTCTTGTGTTTTCAATAGGAAGGTTGTTGCATTTTGTCAAAGGCCTTTTCTGCATCTATTGAGATAATCATGTTGTCTCTGTTAGTTGGATTATTGATATGTTCAATTATGTGGATAGTTTTCCTAATATGAAACTATCTTTTCATTCCTGATATGAATCCCACTTGGTCATAGAAAATAATCCTTGTGATAACTAGTCAGTATTTTATTTAAGATGTTTGCATCTATGTTCATTAAGGAGATTGGTCTGTAGTTTTCTTTCTCTATTTTTGGTCTGCCTGGCTTTGGAATCAATACCATATTTATGTCATAAAAAATAATTTGAAAAGCCTCTTTCTTTGCTTATTTTGTCTAATAATTTGTAAAGTATTGGGATTAGTTGTTCTCTAAATGTTTGATAGAATTTACTTGTTAATCCATCTGACCCTGGTGATTTTTTCTTAGGAAGTTCCTTTATGGCTTATTCAATTCATTTTTCTAAGATGGGATTATTTAAGTATTGCATTTCCTCTTTTGTTAATCTAGGCAATTTATATTTTTGTAAATATTCATTCATTTCACCCAGATTGTAATTTATTGCCATATAATTGGGCAAAATAGTTCTTAATAATTACCTGAAATTCCTCTTCACTAGAGGTGAGATCACTCTTTTCATCTTTGATACTGTTAATTTGCTTCTCTTTCTTTTTAAAATTAGATTAATCAGTACTTTATTTTATTTTTTTCAAAGTACCAGCTCCTAGATTTATTTATTAGTTCAATAGTTCTTCTACTTTCATTTTTATTAATTTCTTCTTTATTTTTAGGATTTCCAATTTAGTTTTTATCTGGAGATACTGAATTTATTCTTTTTCTAATTTTTTATGTTGCAAGTCCAATTAATTGATCTCCTCCCTCTCTGTTTTGTTGCTATAGGCACTCAGAGATAAATTTCATTGTCATTCTCTTTAATGAATTCCATAATTATTTCTATGATTTCTGTTTTGCCCCAGCAGTTTCGAAGAATTGGATTATTTAGTTTGCAATTAATTTTAAATTTGCTGTTCCATTGGCCAATGTTAATTATAACTTTTATCACATTGTGATGTGAAACAATTACATTTATTATTTCTGCTTTTCTGCACTTGTCTGCAATATTTCTATGCCTTACTACATGGTCAAACTTTGCATATGTACCATGTATTACTGAGAAGAATGTATATTCCTTTTCATCCCTGTTTAATTTTCTCCAGATATCGATTAACTCTAATTTTTATAACATTTCATTCACTTCCCTTACTTCTTTCTTATTTATTTTTTGGCCTGATGTATCTAGCTCTGAAAGGAGAAGGTTGAGATCCACTAGTATGGTCTTTCAATATATTTCCTCCTTAAGCTCCTTTAATTTCTCTTTTAGAAATCTAGAAGCTATTCCATTTGGTGCATAATTGTTTAGTAATGGTATTGTTTCATTGTTTATAGTACCTTTAAGGAAAATGTAATTCCTTCCCTATCTCTTTTAATCAAATCAGTTTCTACTTTGGCTTTATCTGTTATCATGATTGCTAATCCTGATTTTTTTTTCTTTAGATGATGCATAATAAAACCTGCTCCAGTCTTTTACCTTGAATCTGTGTGTATCACCTAGCCTCAAATGTGTTTTTTGTAAACAACATATAGTAGGATTCTGTTTTTTATTCCACTCTGCTATTTATTTCCTTTTAATTGGTGATTTGATTCCATTCACATTCAGTGTTATGATTACTCCCTATCTATTGGCCTTCATCCTATTATCCCCTTTAGATACAGCACTATTCCTTTTCTCTCTGTTCCTCCTCACCAGTATTTTGCTTTTGTTTCACACTTCCACTTTCCCCTCCATCCAATTAATTCCTTCTTCCCTTGTCTTATTCCCCTACAACTTCTGTGTGCAGTAAGAGAGAATTCTATACTCTATTGAGTAGGGTAAGATAGAATTCTTTACCTTGCTGAGTATACTTGCTTTTTCCCTCTCTTAACAAGTTAAGATGAGATAAAAGATTAAGCATTGCCCATCACCACACTTGTGATGCCCTCTCTATAATGGTTTTTCACACCCCTTTATGTTATATAATTTACCCCATTCTATCTCTTCCTTTCATTTCTCTCAACAAATCTTTCTCTTTCTGCCCTTATTTGATATTTTGCATGTCATTCATATGTATACATATCATATATACACATCATTCCATATCACATTTATTTACATATCACAGCATCATATATCAAATTTCATATCATCATAATCAGCTTATGTCTCCACTCTCCACTAAGAAAGAGTTCTTAGTAAATTCAATCTATATTCTCTACTATTAAGAAAAAAATTTTGAGAATTACAGGACTCCTCTTTCCATGTAGACATATAAACATTTTGACTTTATTTAGTTCCTTAAATTTTCTCTTTCTTATTTACTTTCTTGGACTCTTTTTGTATCTTCTGTTTCAACTTCAGATTTTTTGTTTAGGTTTGACTTATTCTTCAGGAATGTTTGATGTCCATCCCCCCCCCCCCTTAAATAATATACTCAGTTTTGCTGGATAGGTGACTCTGGGTTGTAAAACCAAATCTTTTGCCTTCCTGAATATCATATTCCGTGCCTTTCTAGCCTTAATATGGAAGCCGCTAGGTCCTGTTTGATCCTGATTGTAGCCCCATAGTATTTAAATGGTTTCTTTATGACTGTTTTGAATATTTTTTCCTTGAATTAGTGACTATTGAATTTAGCTATTATATTCCTGGAAGTTGGTAATTGAGGATTTCTTTTTGCAGGTGATCTGTGAATTCTTTCAATTTCAATTTTAATTTTTTTTTTGTTCAAGGATTTCTGGGCACTTATCTTTGATAATTTATTTTAATAAGATATCCAGGTTTTTTCCTTCATCATGGATTTCAGATAATCCAATAATTCTCAGATTGTCTCTCCTACATCTATTTTCTAAGTGAGTTGGTTTTTTTTTCAGTATTTCATGTTTTCCTCATTTTTTTCATTTCTTTGATTCTATTTTATTGTTTCTTGATTTCTCATGAAATCATTAGTTTCTAGATGATATAGTCTGATTTTTAAGACCTGATTTTCCTCTGTCAGTTTTTGCTTCTTTTTCATTTGGTCCATTTCTTCTTGAATCAATCTCATTTCTTCTTGCATAATTTTCATTTCTCTTCCCCATTTTTCTTCTTCCTTAATTGGTTTTTGAAGCATTTTTGAGTCTTCCAGAATTTGTCTCAGTTTTACTTTTGTACTTTCTGTGTATTTCCTTTGCTTTTACTGTTTCCTTCTATGTGTGTATCTTGCTCATTGTCTCAATAAAAATTCTTTAGAGTTGCATGCTTTTTTGTTGTTTGCTCATTTTTCCTAATTATAAGTACAATCTGTCTTCTCAGAAGTTGGGTACCCTCTTAAACTTCAATCATTTCTTGATGTTATTCTCTGGGTCTGAGGGTGGAGAGGTCTTGGAGACCCTTTCCCCTGCTGATTCAATTGACCTTTGAGATGCTGATGCCTTAAATACTTAAGACTTGGGCTAAATTTTGATCTTACTCTGACCCTGATTAAATCAGGGGCTGGTCATATTCTATCCCCAGGCCCAGGCTCAAATTTTAGGTCTTGCTTTGTATGTGATCCAATCAGGGACACCTTTAATTGTCCTGTCTTGGAGCTCTGCCCTGAGCTTTAGGCAGAAGAATCAGTTCTTAGCACTTGGTACTATCAGCCAAAATATAGTATTTTTTTATCCCATGCCCAGACTTGAATTCTTGGCTTCAGTATAGACCCACAAAGATCAGACCACTTCATCCCAGACTGCCCTGGGCTGAGACTCACAAATTTCCCACAGATTTGAAATTTCAATGGGTGTGGGTTGGCTTGTACCACTATTTCCCAGGCAGGATATCAGGATCTGAATGTTGGCTTGGTATTAGGTTCCAGACCTGGGACAGCAGATGTGAGGTTGGGGAGTGGCTTGCTCTTATCTCTTTGCTACAGCTTTTTCCTAGCTCTGCTTTCCTTTCACCCCAATTCCCCAGATGATCTTTGCCTACCTTTAGGGTTTTTCTTTTCTTGAAAGGTGTTTAACTCTATCTCCTTTTTAATTATTTCACTCCTGTATTCATTTTGTGGCATCTTCTCAGAGAGGATTCTCATGGTGATGTGGAGCTGTTATGGTTCCTTTATCTTGACTCCCCCTGCAAAAGTCAATCCTAATGTCCAAAAATTTGAGAAATTAGAGAGTTCTCAGAGAAACTGATTATAAAATTTTCCTCCAGAATGTTGTTTACCTTCTAATCTTGGTTACATTATTTTTGTTTGTACAAAAGATTTTTAATTTAATATAATCAAAATTATTCATTTTACTTCTTTTAAAACTCTCTATGTCTTGTTTGGTCATAAATTCTTTCCTTCTCCAAAGATGTCCCAGGTAAAATATTCTTTCTTTTCCTAACTTAATAATATTATCATTCTTTGTATGTAAGTCATTTATCCATTTTGAACATATCTTGGGTATAGAATGTGAAATATTGTTTGATACATGGGTTCTGCATACTGTTTTCCAAATTTCCTAGTATTTTTGTAAAAACTTGGGTTCTTATTCCAAAACCTGGAATCTCTGTGTTTATCAAACATTAGCTTGGTGTGGTCATTTACCTCTGTTTATTGTGTATGTGAACTTCTCCATTGATGTACCATTGCATTTCTTAGCCAGTACCAGATTGTTTGGTTGATTTATGCTTTATAGTATATTTTAAGATCTGGTACTGCTAAGCCACTTTCCTTCAAATTTTTTTAATTTTTCAATTAATACCCTCTTGTTCTTCCAGATGAATTTTGTTATTATTTTTCAAGTTCTATAAAATAATTATTTGGTAGTTTGGTTTGTATGGCATTGAATAAAAAATTAATTTAGTTAGAAGCAGCATTTTATTATATTAGCTCAGAAGTCAAGATAGTAGCTAAGGAGGAGCAAAAGCCAAAATTTTTTATGACAGTCCTTCCAAACCACTCTTTAAAAAGCACTTCAAAATGATAGGAGTCAAGAAGCAACAGCAACAGGGAATGGGGGTAGTCTCCTATTGAACACAACTTGAACTTTAAAAAGAGATAGTTGGTTTTTACAGGATGAGGGGTAACTATAAGTAAAACTGCACACAGAAGAGTGCTGGTCAACTATCCCTCACCCCCCACCTATTGTGCCAAATTTTGTGACTGGGCTTAGTCCAATTTGGGATACTAGAACCCAGACTTCAACAGCACCATTGCATCTCAGATCTACTCATTTAATACCCATGCCCTGGTACCAAGCTGCAGTGAGACCCTGAAGTTCATATCACTAGGCCCTTTCACATGTGCACTGCTATAATGAAGACCTGGCTCCAGGGAAAAATAGCTCACACTGCTAAGCCCTATAAGCTAGTAACAGAGGAGCCAGAATCATTAGCTTTCTGAATTCCCAATTCACAGGCAAAATAGTCTGGGAAAATCAGCAAAGAGCAAAATAACTCTTATCCCTAGAAAATTTCTATGGCAACCAATAGACAAACACAAAATCAATAGGGGATTATGAGATCCAAAAAGCCATATGGAAAACTTCAGAGAAAAATGTAAATTGGTCACAAGCACTGGAAAATTAAAAAAGGAAATAAAAAACAAATGACAGTTTGAAGAAAAATGGGAAGAAAAATGAGAAAAAGAAAAAAATATGTTAGCTAGGCCCACCCATGAGCAATTAATATTTTTCCATTTGTTTTGATCTGATTTTATTTATGTGAAAAGAGTTTTATAATTCTGTTCAGATAATTCCTATGTTTGCCTGAGCAAGTAGATTCATAGGCATTTTATATTGGTTCGAGTAATTTTAAATGTAATTTCTCTTTCTAACTCTTGCTGCAGGACTTTGTTGATGAGAAATAGAAATGCTGATGCTTTATTTGAATATATTTTTTTATCCTGCAGGTTTACTAAAGTTATTAATTATTTCAACTAGGCTTTGGTGGATTATTTAGGATTCTTTAAGTATGTCATCATATCATCCACAAAGAGTGATTGTTTAGTTTCCTCACTTACTACTTTACTTCCTTCAATTTAAAAAATTTTCTTATTATCAAAGCTAGCAATTCTATTGTTCGTTTTTCTTTTCTCAGTTTTTGTCAAATAGTGAATTCTAGTTCCAAAAGATGATATCTTTGGGTTTATCAAATACAAGATTGCTAAGGTCATTTACCCCTAGTCTATTTCACTGATCCACCATTCTATCCCTTATCCAGTAGCAGATTGTTTAGATGATGACTGCTTTGTACTACAGTTTAAGATCCGGTACTACTAGGCCCCCATCCTTTCCATTTTTTTCATTAGTTCTCTTGATATTTTCATCTTTTGTTCTTCCAGATGAACTTTAGTATATTTTCCCTAATTCTATAAAAAGTTTTGGTAGTTTGATAGGTATGGCACTGAATAAGTAAATTAGTTTATGTAGAATTCTCATTTTTATTATATTAGCTCATTCTATCCATGAACAATTATTATTTATAGATTTCTTTAAATCAAGTTTTATTTGTATGAAAAGTATTTTGTAGATGTGTTCATATAATTCCTGAGTTTGTCTTGACAGTTAGATCACCAAATACTTTATATTGTCTAGATTTCTCTAGATTGATTTTAAATGGAGTTTCTCTGTCTAACTCTTGCTGTTGATTTTTGTTGGAAATATAGAGAAATGTTGATCATTTATGTGAGTTTATAATGTATCCTGGAAGTTGGCTGAAATTGCTAATTTCCTACTACAGTAATACCTCAGTTTTCATTGACATATGTTATCATCAGTTTGGGTTTTCATTTATTTTCTTCTGCAAAAAAAAAAAAGTCTCAGTTTTCCTTGGTTGCCTTGGATTTTGTCAATGTACTCATGTGAACTCACTGCTGATTTTGCAAATGCAAAGGCTGATCCCTGTATTCTCCTCCTAAGGGTGTTGTTTCTCATTGTATGAGTATCACCCCACACATCAATCCAAACAATTCCATTGCTTTCCAGAGTTTTTGTGCTGTTTCTATTGATTGAGAGTGCTAATACTACAATTACATGTGATTACTGACTATACAGTATTCAGTTTAATGTATTTATTTTTTCTTTTCATTTTTAAAATGTACATAGCACATGTAAAATAAAATAATGTGCTCAAATGCCATTGTCCCTATTAAGTGTTTCCCTTGCTAATAGGTTAACCCTCCTTTTAGCTCCATATCAACCAATGAAAGTTTCTAGAGTGCTTTGTTACCTAATGTCCTAATAGAGAGGGATTCCCCTTTCAAACAATAATCTTTCTCTCCCCTCCTAGCCATCTTCCATATGCCAAAAAGAGTCTTCAGAAAGGTGAATGCCATGTCAAATGTTCATTTTTCTATATATTAGTCTTTTATATTAATTTTAAATTAATTTCTTATTGGTTTTAGTAGTAAACACTATCTCTTTGAAAACTATTTTTGGAGGGGGCAGCTGGGTGGCTCAGTGGATTGAGAGCCAGTCCTAGAGAAGGGAGGTCCTAGGTTCAAATCTGGCCTCAGACACTTCCCAGCTGTGTGACCCTGGGCAAGTCACTTGACCCCCATTGCCTAGCCCTTACCACTCTTCTGCCTTGGAGCCAATACACAGTATTGACTCCAAGACGGAAGGTAAGGGTTTAAAAAAACAAACAAACTATTTTTGGTATGCGTTTAGGAGGATCTTAATTGAATTAATTGCATTACATGAATTCACATGGAAATAATTGCCTCAATTTTATATGGTTTCAGATTTTGCCAATTATTTTCAGATGTATTATTGATGAAAACTGACATATCACTGTATTGAACCCACCTTCCATTCCTGAACAAATCCCACCTGAAAATAGTGAATGATCCTTGTGACATATTGTCTCCTTGCTAGTATCTTACTAAAATTTTTATGTGTATATTCATTAATGAAATTGGTTTATAATTTTCTTTCTCTGTTTTTGCTCTTCCTGGCTTAGTGAATAGTTCCATTTTGGTTTCATAAAAAGTATTTGTTTGGATTCCTTCTCTGCCTGTTTTTACAAATAGGTTGTGTAGTTTTAGAATTAATTTGTCTTTAAATGTTTGATAGAATTCACTTGTGAATCCATCTGGCTCAATGGATTTTTTCAAGGAAGTTCATTGATGGATTATTCAAATTCTTTTTCTGATATGGAATTATTTAAGGACAATATCTTCTCTTTTGCTAAACTGGTAATTTGTATTTTTGCAACTGGTAAAATTGTAATTTTGAAAATATTCATCCATTTCACTTAGATTTTCAAATTTATTAGCATATAATTAGGCAAAATAGTCACTAAAGAGTGCTTTAATTTCTTCTTTATTGGTGATGTGTTTACCCTTTTCATTTTTGATACTGATTATTTGATTTTTATTTTTTCTTTTCTTAACCAATAACAAATGTTCTTTATATTTTTTCATAAAACCAATTCCTAATTCCATTTATTAGTTTAATAATTTCTTTGACTTTCAATTTTTTTTAAATTTCTCCTTTAATTTTTAGGATTTCCAATTTAGTCTTCTACTGAAGATTTTAAATTTGTTGTTTTTCTAGTTTGTGCTGTTGCATGTCCAATTCATTGATCTTCATTTTATCTATTTTATTGATCTGAGTATTCAGTGATATAAATTTTCCCTTAAATACTGCTTTGTCTATATCCAATAAATGTTGATATGTTGTCTCCTTGTTGTAATTTTTATTAATAAAATTATTGATTGTTTCTATAATTTGTTCTTTAGCCCACCACTTTTTTAGCATTCATTTCTAATGATTTTTTTTGTATTTCCATAGAGTTTAATTGATTATAATGTTTATTTCATTATGTGAAATGGAGATTTGAACCCCAGACTTCAATCCCCAGAAGTCCTTGGTACTTCCCAGAATTTCCTATAATCTCATCTGAGTCCCCACCTGGGTGAGATCACAATTTGTATTTAAACTGCCAGTAACACCTACTTTGGCCTCTCTCTTCCACTACTCAGACATGACAAGATGTAGTGAGTGAGTTGTGAATGGGCTAATCAGCCCTAAGCATGTGCTTTATTATTTTGTATCGTTGATTTCTAATAATCTTAATAAACCTCTTAAAATATAATACTTTTATTACAAGAGACTAATTTAACTGTTACAATTATGATCTGAAAAGTCTGCATTCATTACTTCTGCTTTTATGCATTTGGTTGTAAAGATTTTATGCTCTAATACAAGGCCATTTCCCATTCAATTCTCTCCAGATATTTATTACTTTCTAACTATTCTACGATTTCATTCACTTCCTTTAATTCTTTCTTATTCCTTTAATTTCTTCTTCCTTAGTTGTAATTTCACCCTTTATATTTTTTTAATATTTTATTTTTATCAATTACATAAGAAAATTATTAAACTTCATTTTAAAAGTTTGATCCAAGTTCTTTCCTTCCTTCCCTTTTTCTGAGAGCAAGAATTTACATGTATAGTAATTTAAAACATCTTTCTATATTAATCCTTATGTGAAAGATAACTTTAATACAGAAAAGAAAAATGAAGAAATAGATGAAGTATATTATGTATTATTCTATTGTAAACCTTAAAATTTCTTAGACTTATGAATGTTGGAAATTTCACCACTGGGAAATTTCATACTTGGAAAAAATTTCCTACTGCTAGTAAGAACTCTACTGGAATGTGAAAACCCTTGGCATGGGAGGGTCCTTCTCTTCCCTACTTAAGACTACTTAAGACAGAAACCTTTTGCTAAACAATGGAAAGGTTTTTGACCTATGCTTAAGCATAGAACAGGAAGTCCTTTGAGTCATAATTGATTTTAGAATTGATACAATACAGATACTTGGAATGACAGAACCAGGTCTTAGAAAATACAATCTCCACCCTACTTAGAGTAACAGGATTTAGGAAGGGCTGCAGCAAAGGATCAAGATTTAATTATTTGAGAATATGACCTTCAACAGACATGTGCAAAGGGGGGCAGACCTCTGGGCGGTCCTGGGTTAAACTAGAGCCACCATTGGCACAGGGGAGACATCGACAGTGATTGGTAGATGTGAGAACTGAGGGGAGGGAACTTAAATGGTTTCCTTAAAGATAGCGGGGTCTGAGGACAGAGGGAGGAGAGTTTTTTGCTCTGAGAGGTTTTGCTGGAAGGAGGTTTTGCTCTGAGCGAGGTAGCTCTGAATGAGGACTGAGGAGGTTGTTCTGTGGGAGGACCAGGAGAAAAGGCTGGCTCTGAAGGAGGAGAATTCTCTGGAAACATTTCTTGAAAGGAGGCTCTCTTGAAGATAGAGCCTGAGGTTGGCATGAGAAGGCTTACCTAGAGAGATCTTGGGTGAGTGATAAAACCAACTGACTGATTTATTCATTCTTATTCCTTTCTTACTTTCTCTCTTTTTCTATTGATTAATCAGTGTATTATAAATTAAATTTCTCTATAAAACCCAGTTGGCTTGGGCATATTCATAAATTGGGAATATATTCTCTGGCAACCATCTTATATTTATATAAAACCAAGACACAGTAGAAAACATATTTCAGTGGTCATAATTGATATATATATTTCCCTTGCTTCCAAACATTTTAATTATCACAGTTTATGGCTCCCACTCTCTTATCTACAACTATTTAACACTCAAAACTATTTTAAATCTAACACTATATTCAGATTCCACAAGGCGTTTCTCTGGAGTTTTATTGTATTTTTCTTCTTGAGTCCTTGAGAATTTTTTTATGTTGCTCTATTCCCAAGAATAGCTAATTTATACAAAAAATTATAATATAGTATTGCTTTTACTGTATAAATGTTATCCTGGTTCTGCTTACATCATTTCACTTCAGTTCATGTAGGATTTTCAGGGTTTTTTTTTGCTTTTTAAAACATATTAAAGACATGTGGATAAGGAATTTATTTTATATTTCATATTTATTTTATATCCTATAAGTTGGTTAAAGTTGCTAATAATTTCAAGTATATTTTTATGTAGTTTCTCTGCTTATCTTATTTAGTAAAGTATATTTTTGCTTTTGCTTTATCTGAGTTCATGAGTGCTACTTTTGTTATTTTTTTCATCAACTAAAGGATAATAGATTCTGTTCCAATGCCTTATTTTAACTCTGTGGATGTCTTCCTGTGCCTTCTCCATGTTTTTTATGAAGAACATATTGTCAGATTCTAATTTCTAATCCATAATGCAATCTGTTTTAGTTTTTTGGGTGACTTCATCTCATTTACATTCACAGTCATGATTACCCCCTGTGCATTCTCCAATATCCTATTTTCCTGTGTTATCATTCTCTCATTCTCTTCTCAGTGTATCCCTCTTCAAAAGAAAGTGTTACTTCTGGCCACTAACTCATTTAATCTGCCTTTCCTTTCATCATCTCCTATTCTCATATTCTCTTCTACTACTTCTATGTTAAGTAAAATAGATTTCATTATCCAACAGTGTGTGTATTTTCTTCCCTCTTTCAACAAATTCTTATGATAGTGATGTTGAAATGTTGTCATCCACTTCCCTCTCCCCATTTTCTCCTATAGTAGAAAAGTTCTTCCTTGTGATCCACATTTATGTGAGATAATTTTTTCTCATTTTCTTTCTCTCTCCCTCCTTTTCCCAGTGCATCCTTCTTTCTCACAACATACATTTTGAGATCATCCCTATAATAATCAATTCACTTCTAAGCTCCATCCATGTATATTCCTACCTGCCTTAATAAAGAACTTGAGTTATAATTGTCAGATTCCCACAGAAGAATATAGAGAATTTAACTTTATTAAATCTATTATAATTTTCCTTAATATGTGCCTTTCTATGTTTCTCTGGAAGCTTGTACTTAGATGTCAACATTTCTATTCTGTTTTGCTCTTTTCTTCAGGAATGCTATAATGTCTTCTGTTTCATTAAATATTAATTCCTCCCCAAAAGGAATATTTTCCATTTTTCTTTGTATGATTTTTCTTAGTTGTAATTTTTGATTCTATGCTTTTTGGAATGTCATATTCCAAGTCCTCCACTCCTTTAATAGGAAGTTGTTAAATTTTGTATGATTCTGACTATGATCTCATTGTAGCTGAACTCTTTGTTTCTGATTCTTGCAATATTTTTGTCTTGATCTTGAGTTCAGATATTTGAGTATTTCACAGTGTTTGCTTTGAGATCTCTTTTAGGAAGTGATCAGTGGATTTTTCAATATATAATTTACTTTCTGGTTCTGGCATATATGGGCAAATGTCCTTTATAAATGATATTTGTTCTTGAAATATGTTTTATGCTTTTTTATTATTTTGGCTTTCAAGTATTCTAATAATTTTATAATGGTCTTCTCTAGATCTATTCCTAGGTTATCCCCCCTCCCCAAGGAGATATTACATATTTCTTTTATTTTTTTATTCTTTTGACTGTATTTTTTATTTTTTTGATGTCTCATATTAGTGGATTACACTTGCCCAATTCTAATGGGAAAGAAAGTATTTTCTTCAGTAAGATTATTTGTCTTAGTCATTTGCCCAATTATCTATTTTAGGCTATTATTTTCTTCAGTATCTTTTTGCCTCTATTTGTAAGCTATTGAGCCTCTTCATAATTTTCTTATATCATTTCATTCTAGTTATCAATTGTTCTTCTAGGATTATTGAGTAGATTATTCCTAATTTGCAAATAATGTTTATGGATATATAAAATATGGATATATGTATCCATATTAAAATATATGGATATATAAAAATGGATATATAAAAATATAAAAAATATAGATATAAAATATATTAAAAAATAAAAAAGCTATTTTTAACACTACTTTGAGTAATTACCTGTATCAAGGTATCATACAGACCACTACCCAATGTAGAATTCAAACAAAAGAATGAAAATTGTGTTCCATTCAAACATGTGGGTTGTCCCCTGGGGTCTTGAAATATCCATTGACTTCACATGGATTCTTTGATATGCGTTGCCCATTAAGACCTCACCTATGAAACCAAAATTAGTGAGTAATTATTGGCAGCAAACAAAATATAGAACTGAAATAATTTAGAAATTAGCTTATTAAATTGTCTGGTAGAAGTCATAAAGGTGTCACCTGCTCCTCCCTAAATCTATATAAGTTTTGCATTATATAGAATTTAAATAGAAGAATGAAGAAACAAAAGCTGATTAAACTTCTCTTAGGCAGACTCCAGATAAGATACAAGGGTTGTTTGAGATGCATAATGGGAATAAACTCCTGACATGATTGCAGCAAACCTTTGTCTCCCTTGGAATATTTTTGATCATCAAAAGCTCAATGTCTTAAGTTAAATGTAAAACAAATCTGGTCTCTAGTTGGGTCTGTTAGCCATTGATTTACCCATTTAGGGCTAGATTCAAACAATTTGATAAAATTTTCTCACAAATTCTAGTATGGAGGTGCCTCTGAAATGAAAATAAATTTCACTATACCATTTATCTCCACAAAGAAGAGTTTAATTGACCATTACTTAATAGCTATTTCCACCACATAGATACAATTTAAGAAGAATGTAAAATAAGATCTTGGAATGTGGGAAAATTCTGGATTATGGGTAACAATGATAATCATAATGATAATAATGAGACAGATAATAATGAGACATGGTTGACTCAAAAAATGAATAAGAGTTGAATCAGAAAAGAAAGCATGATTAGAGCTATGAAAGCTTAAGTCAAACTTTAATGCAATAGGAGCATATATTTCTTGTATGTCTATAATTTCTGCCAATAGTTATTGCCTTGGAAGCTTTGTGGGTTTCCCTACATGCTGAAATTCCAATTCCTATGCTGAGAAAACCTTAGAGGACATTATATTCATTGTTAGGAATGATAGGGGACGGAAGGAAGGTATGAAAGTTGTGTAGCGGTTATAATGTAAGAAAATTTTTACCAGGGAAATATAAGCCATGATACATTCTATCATGTCAAAAAGACTTTGAATATAGTTCTGGCCACTGTTTTAAATAAAACTTAATCATAGAGGTTTATTACTAGATTTATAAGCATTTTTAGTAAAGAGAGATGAATTGTGTTCAAGCCTTTCTAAAATGAATTAAAAATCCAGTTCCCTATTGCAGCCAGTACTCTGAGCCATATCTTGTCAGTGATGGCCAGGTGAGATAAGAGAGCAAGCTCAAAGACAGTTCAGAAATCATTCCAGAAAACAAAAAAGAGGTCCTCAACTTCCCATGCTGGTTTTTCAAGCCTACACACCTCCCTCTCAGCCCCACATCTTTTCATAGGCCAGTGGCTTGCCATTTGGCTTCCATCATTCAGGGATGCTGGCTCTGACACTGACTACACTAGGAAACTAGATCTATGATTCCTATTTTGAATCATTCAGAGATGGACTTAATTAGAGGTCCCCTAAATATTTACCTCACAGACCATAGATTATATGGTCTTTAGTATTACCAGCCCATCTAAGAAGAAAAGACTAATGGCTATTTGCCAACTAATTCTCTGGCCGTGAAAACTAAAAAATAAAGACAAAAATTAATTGGTCCTTTGGTCTAATCAGCTTCTTCCTAATTTTGGTAAAATATCAGAAAAGGATTAAGTTAGTGTTAAGAATCATAGTTTTAAATTCATTTACTATCTTTAATTTTGTTTCTGGAAATATAATTATGATTCATGTCTAATTCTCATGTTCACATTCTTTCTGTAAATGATATCAGAATGCAGAAATGGGAGGAATATATTCACCCATTGCCATGTACTAGCACAGAGTCAAAGTTTAAAGATAAGATCTTTTCCCAGAAATTCTTGTTTATATTATACATGTGCTAGTTTGGGCTAATAATTTATACAGAAAAATAAAAAAAAATAAATGAGAATATCCAGATCATGACATGAATTAAGATGGAGAACATATAGAGCTTTGAAATTAGTTACTTACTTGACCTAGATTGATGGTAGTTTGATCAAGTACTCTGCTCTGTCTGTAACAGCCTGTGAGTCAGTTTGATAGGCCTCACCACCTTGTTGACTGATAAAAGCAATCTGACTGCTGTTACTTTTTTTGAAAAGGTATATGGGTTTATTGAGTCTTTCAACACAGGGAAAGGAAGGAGGGCCAGAATATGATTCCCTAATTCTAGTTTCTCTAATTCTCCTCACTCCAAATTATGGATTTCTCATAAAATTCTCTTCTGGTTTTGATGCTACATTTCCTACACAGTCTGCCTTGAACCCCAAATCCCTATCTACCTGACCATCTGGCCCTCTGATTAATGTTGGTGGATGAGTTTATAGTTTGATTGGAATAGATAAGTCAAAGGTGGTAGCAAAGTTGCCCTAGTTGGTACAATCAATATGGCTATGGCTTCACTCCCAGACAGACAGATCTCTGGGCTCTGATTGGCTTCTTCTCGGTACAGATGAAATCTATTAGGATACTGGAACACAAGAACAAGGTCAAAGGGAACAGGAGAATCCAGGTGGATAAAATCTCTATTTCAGAAACACGATGTTTGATAGAAGAAATCAAAAACAAATGGCTTCCCACAGAAAGTCCATTTTTCCTGGCAGGAAGTATTCTCTCCAAGCTGATGAAGAGACAGGAATACTCCACTCTCCAGATCTCTGGTCTCCTTATATATGTTCCCTGCACTCTTTGGAATCTTTCCTGTTTTGTTCCATGCATGAGCCACCTTGTTTTGCAAAGCCATGCATCTTCCTTCTGTAAAATACTTTACCTGTCTTTTCCCTCTTTCAGTCTGTCCTTCAGGATAAATAGATAGTCTTGAATAGATATTGAAAATAAGCAATGAATTAAGCTTAGAACTGAGGGTTAACTTTGGAAAAATGCAAAATACCTTTCATTATTGGTAAGCCTGAAATAAAGGCTTATATTTTCAATACAAATATGGTACTAGTATTTTAAGACTATGAGTAATAGAACTCTATGTATAATCATCCAGTGTTTCTTTGAAGATTTTATATTATATTTTTCTTTGTGAATGTATAAATATGTGTGTATGTATAATTCACCAGGCAATAGAGACCATAGTGGATATGAGCAATCTGAGGTATTAAAAAAAACTGAAAAAGAACTAGATTATATAATGTCATTAAAAAGGTATATATATATATATATATATATATATATATATATATTAACTAGTTATCTGTTTAATGGGAGGGAGGGTAATGACTGACTACTGTTCTACATTCTAACATACTTTCAATATCAATGTAAAGTGAGGGATATTGCCAATTGTTTTGGTGGATCCCATTTGGTGAATTAGTTGAAGAAAATGTAAGAGTCATGTAGGATGGGCTGGAAAGGGTAGGCCTCAATCTATATCACTGTAGAAAATATTCATATCAGTAAGACTGAAGTTTTATTTAAATATTTGATTATGTAGAATACATGAGCTCCTTGTGAATACTGACTTCATTTATTTATGTATCTTCATCTTATGTTGTGAAATGTGTGAAAAGAGCATTGGAATTTGTATATTAATAAATGATTATCAACTATTTTCAATAATTTTTTAAAACTATGTAGGAAATTTTAAAAATTTATTTTGCATTATTAATATTTTATAAATTCAATACAATCAGGAAAATGATAAATCAATACCTGTTTTGGAGCACTTACCTATTCCCAAGACATGAATGAAAAAATAACTGAAATATTTAAATTGAAATAATTAAAAAATAACATTGGACTCTTGGTAGTCTATATGAACTTATTCCAGAATCTGCTAAACCTAATTAGTTATCTTTGGTTTTTGTTTTGTGACAGAGGCTAGCACTAAAGAAAAAGAGCCAGGCTGAAGAGTGTGTGAAACTGATCACCTCCATGGGGGAGGGGCCCCAAGGGTTTGGAATCTGGAGAAGGAGAAGACTGGATGGTAGAGGAGTTGGGGACTTTCATTCTTGAAAAGCCAAAGGAAGAGGGTGAAAAAAAAGACTTTCTGTTGAGGGTTACTCAGTTTTCCTGCTGGTGACTGGAAATCCTTCTGCCCCAACATTTCCCAATTGAAGGGACTTTCTGAAGAGAAACCTGTGCAGACTTTACCTCAGCTCCTGTTGCCCATGGGTGAGTCAACCTGAATTTCTCTTAGGGGACTTAGGCTGTCAGGGCCTGAGTTCCCCCCAAACTCAAGGAGGGAGGGGAAAGGGTTTAGATATATACAGGGACCCCTTTTCCCCACTGCCCTTTCCCATTCTTTTCATGCTAGTTATTCCTTTGTATTATCCTGATTGAATGGACATTAAAATAGTTATCTGTTTATCAAGCTGTAAATAAGTGTGAGTGAATAGATCATGGGGAGACCCTTTGGTCTCCAGTAGTGAAGGGGGAAAAAGAGGAGCAAGAGACAATTAGGGAGAGCAGCTTTAGCTAAGGAGGGAAGGCAGAAGGGGGAAAATCTTTGAACCCCCTCTCCTCTCTCTGAGCCAACCCTAAACATCAGCTGTCTCTCCTGTACCCAGCTTTGAGATGGGAGGTTCTCCACTTTTCCCCCATTTCTATACTGAAAGTCTTTATCTCTCAGTTATAAATTAACCTCCTTTTATAATACAGTTTCCCCAACATCTGAAAAAGTTCTTTGATTATATAAGGTGTTTACAAGTTTTTGATCAATTAAATTCATTTATGTGGCACCTTTTTTTTAAACCTTTACCTTCAATCTTAGAATCAATACTATGTATTGGTTTCAAAACAGAAGAGTGGTAAGGGCTAGGCAACGGGGCTTAAGTGATTTGCCTAAGGTCACACAGCTGGGAAGTTTCTGAGGACATATTTGATATTAGGCTCTCCTCCCTCTAGGCCTGGCTTTCAACCCACTGAGCCATCCAGCAGCACCACGTATGGCATTTTTTAAAATCTAGGAATGCTGCATGATATATTACATGTTTACTGATCACGTAGAACTTATAATTTAGGATGTCAATATGATAAATATACAAAGAGTTAACATTTTATATTGTACCTATTATATCCAGGAAGTGTACTAAGCCCTTTACAAATATCATCTCATTTGAAAGCATTTGATTTGAAAACTGCCTATAATACCAAATTAAACATGATATATACCTTAAAGGAGTCCAAATTAAGTACTTTCTTAGAGCTACAAAGGAAAATTTAATCTCTGAGGAAATGAAGGGAAGATGTAAAAGATAAAACATTAGAGTTAGATCTTAAAAGACAAAAAAAAGCTGAAGTTTAGCTGGCTAGGGAAAAACGGAATTTTAGTCAATGCCTTGATCAACACTCTTATTCAAATTCATCCATCATCATTTACTAGCAACATATGTGTTCCAGAATTTTCTTGACATTCACCAAGAGAAAATCAAACTGTAAGGTTTAACATTCAATCATAACAGTTACCTCTGCAACACACTCTCCTAGATCTTTCATTACTTTTCTCAGTCAATTTATTTTAGATAAACTGAATTATAAATTGGAGTTAAGGTAAAATATTTTCATTGTCCTAACCCAAATTTTGGAAAATTCATCTTTTTTTGATAGTAATATAAAATAAAAACTATATATTATACTTAAGAATGCTTGATTTAGACTCAAAAGTCTAGGCTTAAGCCCTGGTCAGACTAGTAGCTATTTATGAAACATCACTCAAATTATAGTTTCTCCAGCATGAAGAAGTCATTGATCATAGCTGGACTAATTTTCTTATCTCTAAAATAACTAGATGTTTCAAAGATTCCTTCCTCTTTTAACACCTATACATTATACATTTCTATGGTTCTTTGATTCTACTAAAATATTTCAACCTTTCATATTTAACAATGACAATCATGCATCAGAAAGTGTTGTGAAAGTAACATTGAATAATGTATGTAATAAATCTTTGTAAATTGTAAAGTAATATATGAACAGTTAACATTTTACATACAGGAAGTTAGATAGTTGGTCAAACAAAGTCTTTTCATGAACACCTTTTCTTTCCAAGATATATTTTCCTGAACTGTTCCAAGTTTAAAAAATGAAAAGCATCATTATATGTGTAACTATCAAAATATGTATCCTGTGATTCTGTTTATAGTGTATAGTGTATATAGTGATTCTGTATATAGTGTATAGTGTACATAACTATACATATATTATGCATATATAGTATATGCATATAGGTATTATACATATGTATGTGTCTCATAATGCTAATATGCATTCTTAGAAAAAAGGATTATCTGGAAAATATTGCATTCTGAAATTTTGTTGGATAGTTAATATATATATTAATTTTGAATAAGCGAATTATAAAATTGTATATTTATTAAATCTTAAATACATTTCAAGTTATGTATCTCAAATGAAATGAAACAAAATTCCTTAAAAGAGGATAATGATGGTAACATAATGCTCTCAGTTATAAAGATAACAATGCAATAAGGCTTCTAATTCTGTCAATGAGAAATAATTTTAATAAGTATGCTACAAAAAATGTATGCTACAAATCACAAATGATACCATAATATTTATTTTCTTCATCAAATATGGGTATTAATAATAATCTTTAATTTTCCCTAGACAACTTCGTAAGATATTAGATGCATTTTCTGGCTTAACCAAAATTGGATGAAATTCCCAAGAAAGGGATTAAGTTGATATTTATATCGGTCAATTAAACTGAAGGTCATAGACCTCCATGCTGCAGTCAGCCAAGTGATTTGTTGGAAACAGGCTGCCTGCCCCTGAAAAGTAATAGTAGTTTGGATCTGCTAGCAGCTTATTAGTAAGAAGAGCTTCATACAATGACTCTCATTAATCCCATTTAAAATATGTCCTCCTCTTTCACCTCTCCATCATAAGTCCATTTGATTTGACACAGTTTGTCATCTTTCTGTAATTGGCTGCCAATTTAGTAGAATAATAGCAATGTCTAACATCAAATAGCAGCTATCAGGAGAGATCGACCTAGAGGGGATTTTCTTCCATGAAAAGTAGGTATCAAAGGCTATAACTTTGATAAGCCTGATACTGGTGAAAAAGTAATGAAGAAACAAGAGATAATGAGTGCCATGATCCATTACCATTAATAGTGCTCCAAATGTGTCAAGTTCAGACCTTGTGTTTCTGTTGGAAACTTGTAGTTATCTACAAAGAAAGAAAAGGTGTTCCCTTAAGGGGAGGTGTTAGGTCGGTCAACAAAAGAAAAAATAATTACAGGCAGAAAGTGGATTTACCAATAACCAGAAAATACCCCACTTTCTTATATTCCTGAAGTTCTATCTCTCCTTTTTAGCCAGTAATACCTCTTCTCAGCAAGTTATATTCAGATGTCAATACCAGACTCTGCTCAACAGCAAGGAATGAGAAGCAGGTTTACTTGCCCACTAAATTGACTAAACTTCTCATTCCTAGTATAAACTATAAAAATTTTAAAGGGGCATTTCCTAAAACATTAATGTGAAAATACACAACATATTTTTATAAAGGATTTCTTTTTAAAATTATTTTCTTCAGATGATTCTGATACTAAACATAGATGACTTAAATTCTAATTCTATGTAACTTTAACTGGAATTGTATAAATAAATAAATAAATAAATATATATATATATATATATATATATATATATATATATATATATATAACTCTATTTCAGTCCATTCCAGAAGGATCTTCCTATTCCTAATATGTATATAAAGTTTGATTTTATCCTGATCCAGCACATTGTCTTAATAGAATTTGAATATGAAAAAGACATTAGAGAAAAATATAATCCTCATTTTAAAATCCCCTTCAATTTCTATATACAAATGCACAAAATAATGATTGAGTCAGATATAAGGAGAGATGATAATTTAATTTATTTGTCCTTCATCCATGTGTATTGGGTCTCTTGCCAGTAGTAAGCTAAAAACATGGAATAAAAAGCAAATTGAAAATATACAATGATGGATGTTTTTTTAAAACAACAAAAATAAAACCCTCATTCCCAAGTCCATAACAGTCAAATAAACTTTTACTTCAGTTTAATACCAACTTCAAAGAAAGTATACAGATCCTGACTTTTAACAATCTCTGATGGTCTTCTATGTTCCATCCCTTCCCTTCTTCGCACTCTAGAGAGTGAGGCAACATCCTCCTAAATGAAACCTAACACCTAGGATCCATGAAAACCTATGACATCACCACATGAGACAAAATAGGAGGAAAAAAAGACAAAAGGACCTAGAACTGAGCATCCACCAGGTGGGGAATCATTCATAGTTTATGGGTATGGAATGAATGAATAATAATCAAAAGGTACTGAGAAATAGCAGTCAGATAGATGAAAGGAGAATCAGTAAAGAGTAGGGTCACAGAAATCCAAAGAAGTGAAGATATACAGGGGAAGAGAATGATCAGTTGTTTTAAAGTATTCAGAGATCAGGAAGGACAATTTTTCAGAAAAGAGACTAGTAACTTCAGTGAACAATTTCAATTGAATTTTTTTTTAAACCCTTACCTTCCATCTTGGAGTCAATACTGTGTATTTGCCCCAAGGCAGAAGAGTGGTAAGGGCTAGGCAATGGGGATCAAGTGACTTGCCCAGGGTCACACAGCTGGGAAGTGTCTGAGGTCAGATTTGAGCCTAGGACCTCCTGTTTCTAGGGCTGGCTCTCAATCCACTGAGCTACCCAGATGCCCCCTCAATTGAATTTTAAGGTTGGAAGCCTGACTTCAGAGAATCTATAAGAATGTGAAAACAATAGAAATGGAGGCACCTATTGCTTCATGTGTCAGCTCAAGTTCCATCTTTGAAAAGAGTCCTTTCCTAGTCTCTACAAATATTACTGGCTTATATTCTGAGACAACCTACTGTATTATGTACATGTATGTATACATCAACATAAATATGTGTATGTCTGAATGCATGTACACATACCTATTTACATGTCTTTTTTGCCTAGTTCATGACTTCTTATGTTCCCATTATAATTTAAGCCTCTAGAGGGCAAATAATTTTTGTGTTTTTCTTAATTCTCAGAATCTCCAGCTCTTAACTAAGTATCCATTGCATACTTATTATAACAAATTTATATATTTTTCACTGTTAGATGGGCTGATAATGCTTTTTCATGTATTTATCCTTATTGTAGATGGAAACATCTCCATCTCCTAAAGAAAAAGAGTATAGGGTCTCTGGAAATTATTTTTAATCTTTCCTGATAAACACACTGTGTCATCCTGGGCAAAATGAGAGATTTAGACTTAATCTCTATGGCTCTTCCAGCCCTAAAAATATTGTCCTATGATCAAGACAATCTGTGTCCAGGAACCTTGATTACTTCCAGGGATAGTACACTAAATATAGAGTGTGAACTTGGGAGATTTCTCCCAGGGGAAAAATATGATATGGCCAGGTCAAAGAATTTTCTCGAGTTCCTCTTTCCCTATTGGACCAGATAAGCACTCAATAAAGTATTTTGTTTTTATTGTTGAGGAGTCTTTCAGAGATATCTCTTAGAGTCTGATACCCAATTTATCCATTTCTCTGAATTTACATGAACCATTTACCTTAAGGAATTAATGAGGGCAATAATCATATTCATGCTCATATATTACAACCGTCTCTTGTTACAGCATTATCTTCTACTTTTTCCAGAAACTCCTGCAGTGTTCAAGTTTTCTTCAAGAATTCCTATTCTCTAGTTTAAGAGGTCATTAATTATAACTGGATTTTTTGGAGGACTTTTTTCCCTAGCATAGCCACATGATTATGGTAATTTCTGTCAAGGTAAGAATCTACTCCTCTTCTCTCTGCTTAATATGACTTGAGATTACTTTTATAAAACTATTCATTTATTTCACTGTTATCACTTTATCTTTGACCATATAATAATTAGATGTATCATTAGATTTTGTTAAAAATAACAAATCAATAATTCAGATGTAAATTATTTTAAGTGATATTCAAAAGGCTTTTTTTAAATGTAGAAATGAGAAGTTATATAGTTGCAGGTTTTCAAAACTCTGTAAAACAGTCCTATGAAAATATGTATTCATGATGTCAAATAAAATATTAGAAACACTTTTTCTGTTGAAATTTGGCCAAATTCCTAACAGGAAGGAAAACATTAAATCAATATGAGACTCATTGCTCATTTGACCTAATTCTAATTTATAACATTTAAAACAAATTTATTCAAGTTATAAGAAATTTACAAAGGATAGTTTTAATTTTTTCCTCTGGGAACTTCCTGTTCAAATCTTTTGGCTATTTCTCAATTGAAGAATATTTTCTATCCATATAAATTTGATGATAGTTCTCTATTCTACCAAATCCCTCCCTAGGGAGAAGGTATGTCTTCCATGGATTATTTTCCATTTACTCATAGTATGTATGAATATACTTGTTTATATTCCCTTATTGAGTTGGGAGTTCTTTCAAGGGAGAGATTTTTTTTTTCTTTGTATACTTAGCTGTAACACAATATCTATCTAACATATATAGTATTGGCTTAATAAATGCTTTTTGACTAAATATTTGACTGACTCCATATAATTTTAACCCTAGTTTTGCTCTCTGTAGACAAACATAAAAAAGTAATTTCTGTTCTCTGAGATAGTCCTTGGTATCCCTGAAGATATTAATCATGTCAAAACTACTTTTTAAATGAAAATTCACCAAGGTTTTTTTCATTTATTTTTACTAGCAATATATTAATTTTCATTAATACTAAGTATACTGCATATTAAATGTAAGGTTTCCTGCTAGAGTCATCATACAGTAATACAACAGTTTTCTCTGGGGTCATTTTTTGGTGCTTCAAATTTTCTTAGGAGTTTCATTTTTCAGATTCATAAAATATTAAATTCTTTTTGATAGGATCTTTTAGTGCAGGTAGTAAATGTTTTAATTAGTAAGAAAATTACTTTGAAATTTAAATAGTAACAATGAAACAATGGTCTTTAAAATTAACAGAAAGCAAATGTCTATTACTTTTCCAGATCTTAATAAACCCAAGAAATATATAGCAATTAATTGGCTATGTTAAAACTGTAATTATTGTCTCCTGCTAAGTCTTTTACTAAAATAACCTTGTGAAAGGGTTAGTTATATTAACTGTTATTGTCTTCCTTTTTATTCATTTTATGCTAATTTTTGCATCAGCAATCAAACCAGGTGTTTGGCAAAATAGTTGAGCATTTATAGATAAACAATATATAATTATTAACTAATAGAACTGTTTGGGATCAGAAACAGGCTCTCAGAATTATCATCATAACTTTGTTTTGGACTTCAAACTTTCTACAAATTTAATCTACATAAGAGAGGAGAGGAGAGACACTTAAATGGCATGTTTCAACTAAATTAATTGTATGTTTAAGTTTGCCTCAAGAAATTACTATTGACTCATTAGTGTGTGAGGGAAAAAATCCAGAGACTTTTGAAGTGAAAAGTCTGGAGAAAGTACAAGGATTCCATTAGCAGTGAGAGGATGGGTGGAGAGGGTTTGGAACCTTGGGGGAAAGGAAAAACCCAGGGGAAGGCAGTTGGTCTGCTCCCTCTCTCAGACTGTGACTGCCAAAGAGAAGGTCTACTCTGTGATGGGATCCTTATTTCAGAAAACATTTCTTCCCTGAAACCTGATTCCCATCCTCCTAGATCAACAAGTGGGCAAAGACCTGAAGAAAGAAGCAGTTTACAAGAAGACAGATCACAATCTCCTGTTTCCTTGAACTTGGGACACCTGCTGTGCTGTGCCAAAAATCAGGGTTCATTGCTCTGAACCCCTCAGGGGCTCAGGCCAACAAACCTGAGTTACCTAACATTGGGGGGAAGAGTTTAGCTAGTAGGGATCCCGTCTTCCCTCTTTCCTTCTTAACCCCAGTCTACCAGCCATTTCTATCTTATCCTTCTTCCCAGTTATTTTAGAATAAATCTATTATCAAATCTTAACTGACTCAAGCCTCAGATAAGGGTACTTATACCTGAGAGGGAGAGAGAAAGGACACTCTCTACCCCTAAAAGGCAGACGCTTATGATTAAGGAAGAGCTTGGCAGTGGGGAGTGAAAAGGCAGGCATAGTGATCGGCCATAACTAGAGAAGACTGAAGGGGGGGGGGGGGGAACAGAATTACCCTCCTTATATTTCTTATTCCAAAACAAACAACATCAACTCCAACTTTGTCCTTTGCCTCGAGGGAGTGAAGACTCCTTTCTCTCCCTCTATCTCCCCCAAATACCCCTCTATTAGAATAGTAAATTGGAAAGAAAAGATGATAAATGTTTTTTAAATAATATTTTATTTGATTATTTCCAAGCATTATTCATTAAAGACAAAGATCATTTTCTTTTCCTCCCCTCCAATCCCGCATAGCTGATGCATGATTCCACTGGGTATCACATGAGTTCTTGATTAGAACCCATTGCCATGTTGTTAGTATTTGCATTAGAGTGTTCCTTTAGAGTCTCTACTCTGTCATGTCCCCTCAACAGCTGTAGTCAGGCAGTTGTTTTCCTTGGTGTTTCTACTCCCACAGTTTGTCCTCAGCTTACGGATAGTGTTTTTCTCCTAGATCCCTGCAGATTGTTCAGGGACATTACACCGCCACTAATGGAGAAGTCCATTACATTGGATTATCCCACAGTGTATTAGTCTCTGTGTACAATGTTCTCCTGGTTCTGCTCCTCTTGCTCTGCATCACTTCCTGGGGGACATTCCAGTCTCCATGGAATTCCTTCACTTTATTATCCCTTTTAGCACAATAGTATTCCATCACCAACATATACCACAATTTGTTCAGCCATTCCCCAATTGATGGGCATCCCCTCATTATCCAATTTTTGGCCACCACAAAGAACGCAACTATGAATATTCTTGTAAAAGTCTTTTTCTCCATTATCTCTTTGGGGTACAAACCCAGCAGTGCTATAGCTGGATCAAAGGGTAGACTTTCTTTTATCTCCCTTTGGGCATGGTTCCAAATTGCCCTAAAGAATGGTTGGATCTGTTCACAACTCCACCAGCAATAAATTAGTGTCCCTAATTTGCCACATCCCCTCCAGCATTAACTGCTTTCCTCTGCTGTCATGTTAGCCAATCTGTAGGTGTGAGGTGATACCTTAGAGTTGTTTTGATTTGAATGTCTCTGATTAAAAGAGATTTAGAACACTTCTTCATGTGCTTATTAATAGTTTTGATTTCTTTATCTGAAAACTGTCTATCCTTGTCCCTTGCCCATTTATCAATTGGAGAATGGCTTGATTTTTTTTTAATTTTGAACATTATTTTATTTGGTCATTTCCAAACATTATTCACTG
This sequence comes from Monodelphis domestica, assembly GCF_027887165.1. Classification (NCBI taxonomy): domain Eukaryota; kingdom Metazoa; phylum Chordata; class Mammalia; order Didelphimorphia; family Didelphidae; genus Monodelphis; species Monodelphis domestica. The sequence goes on along the minus strand of NC_077234.1, from coordinate 119,628,282 downwards.
GAAACAAAGATCATTTTCTTTTCCTCCCCTCCCCCCTTCCCACCACATTTCCCTCTCCCATAGCCGATGCACGATTCCATTGGTTATCACATGTGTTCTTGACTCAAACCCATTTCCCTGTTGTTGGTATTTGCATTAGAGTGTTCATTTAGAGTCTCTCCTCAGTCATATTCCCTCAACCCCTGTAGTCAAGCAGTTGCTTTTCATTGGTGTTTTTACTCCCACAGTTTATCCTCTGCTTGTGGATAGTATTTTTTAGATCCCTGCAGGTTGTTCATGGACATTGCATTGACACTAATGGAATGGCTTGATTTTTTGTACAATTGATTTACCTCTTTATAAATTTGAGTAATTAAACCTTTGTGAGAGGTTTCTATGAAGAATTTTTCCCAATTTGTTGTTTCCCTTCTGATTTTAGTTACATTGGTTTTGTTGTACAAAAGCTTTTTAATTTGATGTAGTCGAAATTATTTATTTTATATTTTGTGATTCTTTCAATGTCTTGCTTGATTTTAAAGTCTTTCCCCTCCCAAAGGTCTGACATATATACTATTCTGTGTTTACCCAATTTACTTATGGTTTCCTTCTTTATGATTAAGTTATTCACCCATTTTGAATTTATCTTGGTGTAGGGTGTAAGGTGTTTATCAATTCCTAATCTCTCCCACACTGTCTTCCAATTTTCCCAGGAGTTTTTATTGAATAGTGGATTTTGTCCCAAAAGCTGGGATCTTTGGGTTTATCGTATACTGTCTTTCTGAGGTCTCTTGCCCCCAGTCTATTCCACTGATCCTCCTTTTGGTCTCTTACCCAGTACCAAATTGCTTTGATGACTGCTGCTTTGTAATATAGTTTGAAATCTGGGACTGCAAGGCCCCCATTATTTGCGTTTTTTTTTTCATTATTTCCCTGGATATCCTTGATCCTTTGTTATTCCAAATGAACTTTGTTAAGGTTTTTTCTAAATCAGTAAAGAAATGTTTTGGGAGTTCAATAGGTATGGCACTAAATAGATAAATAATTTTGGGTAGAATATTCACTTTTATTATATTGGCTCTTCCTATCCATGAGCAGTTAATGTTTGTTTGTTTTTTTTCCAATTGCTCAAGTCTAGTTTTAGTTGTGTGGAGAGTATTTTGTAGTTGTGTTCAGATAGTTCCTGTGTTTGTCTTGGGAGATAGATTCCTAGGTACTTTATTTTGTCTAAGGTGATTTTGAATGGGATTTCCCTTTCTAGTTTTTGCTGCTGAGCTTATTGGAGATATATAGAAATGCTAATGACTTATGTGGGTTTATTTGGTATCCTGCAACTTTGCTAAAGTTGTTTAAAATTTCAATTAGCTTTTTGGTTGAATCTCTAGGATTCTTTAAGTAGACCATGATGTCATCTGCAAAGAGCTATAACTTGGTCTCCTCCTTGCCTATTTTGATGCCTGCAATTTCTTTTTCTTCTCTAATTGCTACTGCTAGTGTTTCTAGTGCAATGTCAAATAATGAAGTTGATAATGGTCATCCTTGTTGCACTCCTGATCTTATTGGGAATGCATCTAGTTTATACCCATTGCAGATGATATTAGCTGATGGTCTTAGATATATACTGTTTATTATTTTTAGGAACGATACTTCTATTCCTATGCTTTCTAGTGTTTTTTATAGGAATGGATGTTGTATTTTATCAAAGGCTTTTTCTGCATCTATTGAGATAATCATGTGGTTCTTGTTGGTTTGCTTGTTGATGTGGTCAATTATGTCGATGGTTTTCCTAATATTGAACCAGCCCTGTATCGCTGGTATAAGTCCTACTTGATCATGGTGGATGACCATTCTGATCACATGCAGGAGTCTTTTTGCTAGTATCCTATTTAAGATTTTTGCATCCATATTCATTAGGGAGATTGGTCTATAATTTTCTTTCTCTGTTTTTGACCTGCCTGGTTTTTGAATCAGTACCATGTTTGTGTCATGAAAGGAGTTTGGTAGAAAACCCTCTTTGCTTATTATGTCAAATAGTTTGTATAGTATTGGGATTAACTTCTCTGAATGTTTGATAGAATTCACTTGTGAATCCATCAGGTCCTGGGGATTTTTTGTTAGGGAGTTCTTTGATGGCCTGTTGGATTTCATTTTCTGATATGGGATTATTTAAGAATTCTATTTCTTTTTCTGTTATTCTAGGCAGTTTGTATTTTTGTATATATTCATCCATATCACCTAAATTGGTGTATTTATTGCCAAATAATTGGGCAAAGTAATTATTAATGATTGCCTTAATTTCCTCTTCATCGGAGGTGATGTCCCCCTTTCCATCTTTGATGCTGTTAATTTGCTTTTCTTCTTTCCTTTTTTTAATTAGATTGACCAGTACTTTGTTATATTTTGTTTGTTTTTTCAAAGTACCAGCTTCTTGTCTTATTCATTAAATCAATAGTTCTATCACTTTCGATTTTATTAGTTTCTCCCTTAATTTTTAGGATTTCTAGTTTGGTTTTCTGCTGGGGTTTTTTAATTTGATCGCTTTCGAGTTTTTTTTTTTTATATTTCTAATTAATTGATCTCTGCTCTCTCTAGTTTGTTAATATATGCACTCAGGGATATGAATTTACCTCTGATTACTGCTTTGGCTGCATCCCAAAAGGTTTGAAAGGATGTCTTGCCATTGTCATTATCCTCGATGAAATTATTAATTATTTCTGTGATTTCTTCTCTAATTAAGTGATTTTGGAGTATCATATTGTTTAATTTCCAATTGGCTTTTGATTTGGCTTTAAATGTACCATTACTGATCTTTATTTTTATTGACCTCTGATCTGAATAGGCTGCACTTATTATTTCTGCTTTTCTGCATTTGTACGCCATGTTTCTGTGACCTAGGGTATGGTCAATCTTTTTGAATGTGCCATGTGGTGCTGAGAAGAAGGTGTATACCTTTTTGTCCCTATTTATTTTTCTCCATATGTCTATTAATTCTAATTTCATTCACTTCTTTTACCTCTTTGTTATTTATTTTTTGATTTGATTTATCTAAATTTGATAGTGGTTGTTTCAAATCTTCCACTAATGTGGTTTTACTGTCTATTTCTACCTTCAGTTCTCCTAGTTTCTTCATTAGAAATTTGGGTGCTATATTATTTGGTGCATACATGTTGATTAGTGATATTTCCTCATTATCTAAAGTCCCTTTTAACAAAATATAATTACCTTCCCTATCCCTTTTGATCAGGTCTATTTTTGCTTTGACTTTATCAGATATCATGATCACCATTCCTGCCTTCTTTCTGTCAGTTGAGGCCCAGAATGTCTTACCCCATCCTTTAATTCTGACCTTGTGGGTGTCTACCCGCCTCATGTGTGTTTCTTGAAGACAACATATGGTAGGGTTTTGGATTCTAATTCATTCTGGTATTAGTCTACGTTTTATGGGTGAGTTCATCCCATTCACATTCAAAGTTATGATTGTCACTTATGAACTCCCTGGCATTTTGATATCCTCCCCTAATTCTAACCTTTCTTCTTCAGCTCTAACTTTTTATTCCAGTGATTTTTTTAAATAAGTCCCCCTTGTCCCCTCCCTTGATATATTTCCCTTTCTAGCCCCTCAATTTTTGTTCCCTCCCCCAGCCTCCTCTTCTTCCCTCCCTTTTTTATGTTTCTTTCCCCTCTACCCCCCTTGGTTTTCCCTTATCCCTACACTTGTTTGGTAGGATAAAATTCAAGATTCCAATGGATCTGGATGTTCTTCCCTCTCAGAGTTGATTTCCCTGAGAGTAAGGTTTAAATGAAAACTCTCTTCCTCTCCTTCTTGTAGGAGTTTTCTTCCCCTCCCCTTCCCGTGTGAATCTTTGTGTGATAAAGATTATTCTATTTGGTCTTTCTTTTCCCCCTATTTACACATTACATTTTCCCCACATATTAATATACATAGATTGATATAAATATAGACCTTATAGAAGAGAGTTTGAATAAAAGAAAAAGATAACATTTTTCTCCTTTTTCCTTTCCTTCATATTTACCTTTTCAGGTATTCCATGCTCTTTGTTTTTCAATACCGAACTTTCCACAGAGCTCTGGTCTTTTCTTTGCAAAAACTTGGAAATCTTCTATTTTGTTGAATGCCCATACTTTCCCTATGCCTTATGGTCATTCAGAGTGGAACTTGCAAAGTCTTGTGTGACCCTGATTGGTATTCCTTTATATATAAATTGTCTTTTTCTGGCTTCTTGTAAGATTTTTTCTTTTGTTTGAAAGCTTTGGAATTTGGCAATTATATTCCTAGGAGTTGTCTTTTGGGGATTTTGTGTAGAGGGTGTTCTGTGAGCTCTGTCAGTGGCTGTATTGCCCCCTTGTTCTAGGTTCTCTGGGCAATTTTCTTTGATTATATCTTGTATTACGATGTCAAGTTTGCTGTTTATTTCTGGCATGTCTGGTAGTCTAATTATTCTTAAATTGTCTCTTCTCCCTCTATTTTCTAAGTTTATGACCTTGTTGGTGAGATATTTTATGTTCTCTTCTAATTTCTTGGTCCTTTGGCTTTGCTTTATTAATTCTTGCTCATTTTCTTCCAGTTCGTTGATTCTGACATTTAAAGCCTGGTTTTCCTTTTCAGTTTGGTCAAACTGGTTTTGTAGATGGTGAATTTCTTTTGCATTATTTCCCACTTTTCCTCCCCAAAGGCTTTCATCTTTTTTATCATTTCTGATTCAAATTCCTCATGGGTTTGTGGAGAGTTTCCTTTTCCTTTGGAAGGTTTCAGAGCATTTGCTTGTGTTTCCTCTTCTATCTCCTCTGTATTTTGTATTTTTGCTCCATAAAATGTGTCCAAAGTCACCCCCTTTTTCTTGTTTTTCTTGGAGTGTTGAGGCTTTTCTGTGCTGTTTGCCATCTCTATCTGAGTGGGGAGGTCTAGCTTTTCTTATCTCTGTCTGGTGTTCAGAGGATTTAGCCCCAGGCAAATTGTCCATTTGCGGGTGTTACTGTTCTCAGTTCCCTCCCAATGCTTCCTCATTGCCTTACTCCCACGCTCTGAGCCTGGCTTTGCACTGTCCCCAAGGTATCTCAGAGCCCTTCTGGGCCAGAGAGGCCTGCACACTGAGGGGGGAGGGGCCAAGGCTTCCCGGAGCTCCGAGGGCTCCTGATAGGATTAACTTCAGTTGGGTTGGATTGAGTGTGTCTTAAAGCAGGGACCTTCCCTGAGACTTGGACGGAGGATCCAGCCAGGGGGCTACAGGCTCCCCTCTGTCTCTCTCTGTTTCCAGGCTGTCTGGGTGACCCCGCGACTGGCTCAGGTTGTTTTCATGCTGTGGCCTTCTGAATAGCCGGCCCTGAGGGTTACTGTTGTTTTAAAAGAGTCTGCACTCTGAGGGGGAAGGAGCTATGGCTTCCCGGAGCTCCGAGGGCTCCTGATAGGATTAACTTCCCCTGGTTTGGATTGAGTGTGTCTTAAAACAGGGACCTTCCCTGAGACTTGGAATGGAAGGATCCAGCCAGGGTGCTACAGGCTCCCCTCTGTCTCTCTCTGTTTCCATGCTGTCTCGGTGCCCCCGCAACTGCCTCATGGTGTTTTCAGGGTAAGGCCTTCAGAATAGCCAGCCCTGGGGTCCTTTTGCTGGCTCTTAGGTTCCCGCTGCTGCCTTGGACTCAGTGCTCTGTGTTGAGGGGGATGGGTCTTGGGACCTTCCTTCTGCCTATCCCTTAGATCCAAGTGATCTCGTGTTCGGGCTTTTGGGGGACCATACCATTTGGTCCAGGTCCAGGAGGAGGGTTCCCTGGATCCATCCTGTTGTTTGTTTTAAATTTCTGTGTCCTAGGAGCATGCAGTTTTAGATCGGTAAGGAAGGGGTTTCCAGAGATCTGAACTTTAGCTCTCTCTAAGCCGCCATCTTGACCGGAACTCCCAAGATGATAAATGTTAAATGATAAGGTGGGCTGTTGAAGCAAGTAAATCTAAGATTTCATCTCTTCACTGAGCTCAAGTTATGGAAATTCTATACATTGACAAAAATATGTGACATCTGAAATTTATAGTCTTATTATAGCCTAGGGCATATTAAGTGTGTGCAGATGGAAATTTTGCAACACCTGAGCAACATTCCCAGCATCCTTTTAAGTTACATCCTCAATTTATTTAAGGATGCTTAGGAGATAAATTTGGCTGAGACCAATGCTGCAGGGCTCTTTTTTTCAGAGCTTGTACTTTTGGGAAAGTGCTGCAGGTGTGAGTCTCTGTCTCTCTTTGCTCTACTCACTTGACTGAAAGAACCTTTGTTCTTTTCCCTCTCTTTTGATATAGTATTAAAAATCCTATATATTTTTTTAAATACTAGGAGTATTTATTCATTTTTACTCCTACAAATATAAGTAACTAATGTATGATTGCTATGTCTAATATGTATCAATCAGGAACCTGAACTAGGTCAGCTTGACTTTAAGACTTGCCTTTTATCCAATATGAAATCTTTAATTATAGAAATAAAAATATATAATTAAAATAATCTGTGACACTATATAAATCATATATCCTACCAAACCCTCAGTTTAGTCATTTGTAAAAAGGAAATGATACTTATACTTTGCTGAGTTATTAAATGATTTTGCAAGCTTTAATATAGTATATAAATATCCATTATTAATTATTTTATTATATTGAAATGAAAAAAATCTGAATTATAATATTAATTAATATAGATATTCTTAGAAATCACAAGTACCTTAACAAAAATTGATAATGTGCTACTTCATAAATAATAAAGTATAAGAATCCACAAATATATATTTTCAGATCATATTATGAGAATATTATAAGAATAACAATACAAAAATTAAAATATATCAAATATTAAAGCATATAAACTGAATACCTAAAGTAATAGTAGGTAATCCTTATATATAACACCTACACAATCGCATTTCCTGTTTTAAGAATTTTTACATTTTTATCTCATCTGTTTCTCAAAACAATCCTGAAAAGTAGGTATTACTGGACTTTGTTTCCTAAATAATTGGAGAAATAAGACCTAGATCAGTAAAACTTGCTATAACTTTTTTCCTTTGTCCTGTTTTCATTTTAATTTGGGCAGCATTGGTTTTGGTTATGTGAAAGCTTTTAAATTCAATATAATCAAAATTATTCATTTTACTTCCCATGATTTTCTCTCTCATTTGGTTGTACATTCTTCTCATCCATTATATTCCATGCTCTCGTAATTTGTTTTAATATTATCCTTTATGTCCAATTAAGTGTACATATTTAATCTTTTCTTCTTCTACTGTGTTAAGATTTTAGCATATAACTAGTTTCTGCAAAACCTCTAATTTTCCTAGGAATTTTTCTTGAGTTTTTATACCCTATGCCTGCATCTTTGAGTTTGTCAAACTCTGGATTACTATAAACATTTACTATTATTTATTGTGTATGTAATATATTTTACTTATTCACCATTTCTCTGCTAGTAATAGATTGTTTCTATTATTCCCCCCATGTAATATAGTTTGAAATCTGGAACAATTAGGTTGCCTCCCTTCTGAATTTTTTTTATTGATTCCTTTGATAGTCTTGAATTTTTGTTCTTCCAGATGGGTTTTGTTACATTTTTTTTTCAAACTTTTAAAAATAATTAAATAATAAATAAATTAAATAATTGATAGCTTGATTGGTATAACAGTGAATATGTGAGTTAACTTAAATAGAATTGTCATTTTTATTATATTGGCATTGTCTAATTATGAAAAAGTAATATTTATTCAGTTGTTGAGGGATATTTTTATTTGTGTAAAAATTTTCCATTTTTAGTTCATATAATCCCTGGCTTTGTCTTCTCAAGTAGACTTCCAAGTTCTTTTACACTGTATGTAGTTATTTAAAATGGAATTTCTCTTTTTTCTCTTCTTTCTGGGTTTTATTGGTGGTATGTGCAAGGAGTGATCATTTAGTTTCTTATTGACTATTTTTATTATTTCAGTTTCTTTTTTTTGTTGTTGTTGTATACATATAGCTAGTACTTCTGGTATAATACAAAGTATACAATATTGTAAAAATATGATGCAAATATATAGTTCAAATATGAATAGTGATAGTAAATAATGAGGAAATGTACAACATTACTTCACTGCTGATTTTGTTGGGAAGGCTTCAAATTATTCTTATAACATTGATTTCAGACAGATACTAATTATTTTAAGAAAGACTCCACTGAATCCAATGCTTCCTACAGGTTTTAATAGAAATGTGTGGTGCATTATTAAAAGACATTTACAGCATCCATTGTAATAATCCCATGATTTTTGTTGTTTTTGTAATTGCCACTATGTTGATAGTTTTCCTAATATTAACTAGCCCTGCATTACTGATCTAAATTCTACCTGATCATAGTGAGATCTTGGGATATATTGCTGTAATATTCTTGCTAGTAATTTGTTTAAATGTTCTGCATAATTATTCATTACATAAATTGGTCTATGATTTTCTTTTTCTTCATTTTTTCTCCTTGGTTTAAGTAGCAAAACCATATTTTCATGAAAGACATTTAGTGGAAGTCTTTATCTTTTTGGGGAGTAATCACTTCTAAAATGTTTGACAGAATTCACTCAGAAATCAATCTACTCCTGAATGACCTCCAGGAATTGATTCAGAGTAAAAGGAACAGAACCAGGAGAACATTGTACACAGTGATGGATACATTGTGGTACAATTGAATATAATGGACTTCTCTACTATTAGCAATGCAATAATCTAAAACAATTCTGAGGGACTTAGAAAGAATAGTATCCACATTTAGAGGAAAAACTATGTGAGTAGATACACAGAGGAAAAACAACTGCTTGAATACATGGATCAAGGGGATTGTAAACCTTAAAATTTCCCAGACCCTACTTTATAAGATTGGATTAAAACCATTCCCCATTTGGGCAGTGAACTCTACTTAAAGCAGGAATGTGAGAATTCTACTTTACCTACTTGGGTCTGCCTTAGGGGAAGATAAAGTTGTAAACTCTTTTCTGAACAATGAAAAGTACTTAAACCCATACTTTTCTTAAGCTAAGTACCTATAAAAGTCAAGCAACTTGTGAATTTACAAGGAGCAAAGAACTGGAAAATTTACTCAGAGCTTTCCTGGTGTGAATTACTCAAAAATCCACACCTTCTTAGGTGTAGACTAAGAATGGGCAGTCCTTTAGAAACATCTACAGTGATTGGTTGATGTAAGGACTTAGGGGAGGTGACAGAGGAAATTTTGCCCTTAAAAATAAGAGCTTATTTTGAGAAGAGTCATTCTGAGGATCTCAATTTCTGACTCTCATTCTGGAGGAGAGCTCCTTGAGGAGCTCCTTTGAGGGGCTCTGTCCCTCTGGGGTAGGAGCTCTGGAGGCTCTTGAGAGAGGCCATGTGAAACAATCTCTGGCTGAAAGACTCTTTGAGGAAGGACGCTGGCCTGGTATCCTTGTTTAGTCAGACCTTGAGGTGAGTGTTAAAAAACTTACTGATTTCTCTTTTAAGACTCAGGTCTAGGCCATATTGGCTTGAGGCCCTTCATACTTATTCCTTTCTTACTCTCTCTCTCTCTTTCTTTGATTACTCATTGTATTGTTAATTAAAATCTCTATAAAACCCAATTGACTTGGGTATTTGAATAATTGGGAATATTTCCCTGGTGACCATCTTATATGTGATTTTAAACCCAAGACACTGTAGTGAAACATATTTCTGCAGTCAAATTTACTCACCCTCCCTTATATCTATCACAATTTATATCTTCCACTATTTTAATCACTACAGTTTAAGACCTCAACCATTTTAAATCTCACAGGATATGATTGGGGATGTAGAATGAACATACCAGTGCAAACATCAACAACATGGAATTAAGTTCTGATCAAGGACACTTGTAATACCCAGTGGAATTGTGAGTCGGCTGCCGGAAGCGGAGGGATAGGAGAGGGAGGGATAGAATATGATTCTTGTAATCATGGAATAATGTTCTAAATTAACTAAATAAAATTAAAAAAAAGAAATCAGTCTACTCCTGGGGATGTTTCCCCTCCTCTTTGAATACTTATTGATGGCTTGTTAAATTTCTTTTCTAAAATAATGTTATTTAATTTCTCTATTTCCTTTTCTTTTTATCCATGCCATGTATATTTTTTCTAAATATTCATCCATTTCACCTAGATTTACAGTTTTGCTGGCATATAATAAGGTAAAATAAACCCAATAATTTCTTTAATTTCATATAAATTAATGGAATAGTCATTCTTTTCATTTTTGATATTAGAAATTTGAATTTTCTTTTTTTTAAAAATCATATTAACTAATTATTTGCCATTTTACTGTTTTTTTTCATAAAAAAGATCTTTTACTTTTATTTAATAGTTCAATATTTTGTTTTTATACTATCATTTTTTATTGATTTCTCCTTTGATTTTTCAGGATTTCCATTTTGGAGCTTAATTGAAGTTTTTAAAATTTGATCTTTTTCTATTTTCTTTTCTGGAAAGTTCATTGAACTATTTTTCTGCCTTTTTCAGTTTCATTTTTTATTTATCTGTCTTATTCTATTCTTTTTCTGTATATTTGTATATATATTTTTGAGATACAAATGTTCATCAAATATCAATTTTCCCTCAAATAATTATATTCAGTTTTCCTAGGAAAGTAATATTTGGTTATAATCCTAAATATTTTGACTTCTGAAATGTTTTTTTTAAACCCTTACCTTCCGTCTTGGAGTCAGTACTGTGTATTGGCTCCAAAGCAGAAGAGTGGTAAGGGCTAGGCAATGGGGGTCAAGTGACTTGCCCAGGGTCACACAGCTGGGAAGTGTTTGATGCCAGATTTGAACCTAGGACCTCCCATCTCTAGGCCTGGCTATCAATCCACTGAGCTATCAAGCTGCCCCCTTCTGAAATGTCTTATTTAAAACCCCATACCCCTTTCATATGGTAGCTGATAAATACTGTGTTATCCTTACTATGGCTCAATACTATTTAAATGGTTACATTCATCTTGAACTATTTTCTCTTTCACTTGGGAATTCTATAATTTGACTATAATATTCTTGGGAGTTTTCATTTATGGATTTCTTTCATATAGTGATCAGTAGAATCATCCAATTTCTATTTTTATATTCTGGTTTTTTGATCTGAAGATACTTTTCCTTGATAATTTTTTAAATATTGTGTAGACTCAGATAGACTAATAATTTAAAAATTATATCTTCTTAACCTATTTTAAAGTAGATTTTGTTTTGTTTTAATTTAATTTTAAAAAATTTTCCATGGTCACATGATTCTTGTTGTCTCCCTCCCTTCTACCCTCTCCCCTAACAGAGTTGACAAGCATTTCTACTGGGTAATACATATATTATCACTCACAACCTCTTCCATATTATTCATTTTTGTAATAGAGTAATATTTTAAAACCAAAGCATCAAATAATATAACCATAAAAAGTAGTGAGACATCATATGTTTTCTTCTGGATTCTACTCCCACAGTTCTTTCTCTAGATGTGGACAGCATTCTTTCTCATAAGATGCTCAGAATTGTCCTGGATATTTGCATTGCTTCTAATAATAAAGTCAGTTACATTCGATTGTCCCACAATGTTTCAGTTACTGTGTAAAATGTTCTGGTTATGTTTATTTAAATCCACCTAAGTTAATGTATATCATTTCAGTTCCCATAAATCCATTGATTCATAATTCCTTATAGCAAAATAGTATTCTATTACCATAATATACCACAATTTATTTAGTCATTCTCGAATTAATGGGCATCTCCTCGTTTTCCAATATTTTACCATCATAAAAAAGTGGAGCTATAAATATTTTTGGACAGATCCTTTCCCATTTTTTATCTCTTTGTAATATAAGACTAGTAGTGCTATTGCTTAATCAAAGTACACACAATCTTTTAAAGCCCTGTGTGCATGATTCCAAATTGCCCTCCCAAATGGTTGGATCAATTCACAACTCCACCAGCAATTTCCAGGTATATTTTGTATGAGATTTTTCACATTTTCTTCTTTTTTTTGTTCTTTGGAATTTGTTTTATTGTTTTTGGATGTTTCATGAAAGCATTATATTTCACTTATGCAATTTTAATTTTTATATTATTACTTCTTTAGTGAAATTGTGTTCCTCTTTCTCCTTTCTGCCAATTCTGTTAAATAAGGCATTATTTTCTTCAGTATAAGTTTGTTTCAATTTTATGAAGCTGTTATTTATCTTTTCATAGTTTTCTCCATTTACTTTCATTTCTTTTCCTAATTTTTCATCTACAACTTTTTTTTTGAAACTCAATGTTTAACTTTTTCATTTATTTTTGTTGGAGTTATATCCTTTTTCCATTTTTTTCCTGAGTCTTTGCTTATAGATATTTTAAAATTGCATTTTCTCCTGAGATTGTTTTTGATCTGTTACCATACTAGTTTTTCATAAGTAGGTTCTATTTCATTATTTTCTCATTTTCTGCTCTATTTCTTAATTTTCAATTTTACTTGAAATTTGGACTCTGGTCCCATTTTGATGGGATGGAAGTACCACTGTCTCAAACTATAAGACCTTTTCACATTGCCATTTTTAGATCTACTTTTGTCGATTTGGAAGTTTTTGTTGCTTCCAAAGTGATGTGATCTGGGGAAACTTTTGGTAACTATGTTCCCGCTTTGAAATTCCTTGCCCAGAGAGGGCCCTGAATCCCTTGGAATTGGAAATCATTCTGTTCCTCAGGTTCCTTGATTCCTTGCAACCAAAATCAATACTACCCTTTTGGGTTTCCACTTCCGCCGTTTCAATATATTATTGTTATTATTATTATTTTAACATTCATTCTTTCTCAAATACTGAATGGCATATTCTTTTCTTACCTTTGACCCAACCCCCACTCACTGAGGACAGTGATATAATATTAAAAGTACATGTGATATTAATGATATGTAAAACAAATTTTTATAGTAGTCACATTTCCCCCAAAAGAGGAAAAAAATAAAAGTGAGGAAATTGATATTTAGAGTTCATTAGATTTCTCTCTGGTACTGGATAGAATTTTTTCATCATGAGTCCTTTGGAATTGCCTTGCGACATTGTATTGATCAAAGTAGCCAAGTCTTTCAGATAATCAGTAGTACAACATTGTTATTTCTGTGGAAAATGAGCTCTTTCTTTTCAGTTCCCTTTGCATCAGTTCAAATAATTCTGGCCATACCTTTTTCTGAAACCACCATCATTGTTATTTTTTCTAAGCCCATTAGTATTTCAACACAATCACATACCATGATTTCTTCAACCACTCCCAAATTGATGTGTGTCCCTTCAGTTTCCAACTCTTTGCCACTATAAAATGGTAGAGATAGACAGACAGACAGACAGACAGACAGAGAGGGAGGGAGAGAGAGAAGTGTTCTCTTTGGGATACAGATTTAGCAATGGTATTTCTGGATCAAAGGGACTACACAGTTTTAAAGACCTTTGTATTCGTAGTTCCAGCTGGACAGTCCCTAGGTTTCCTTTATCCAGAAAAACTTGTGTTGTTTTTTGCTTTAGAACTGACCATTGCTCCTGCTCCCTTTTACCTAACCACCATTGTTCCTTTCACCCTAGAAATGAAATCCAGACAATGACAATATCTTGGCTGCAAAGTCCTGAAGCTTCTTTTCTAGTTAGTTCCAGTGCTGCATGTATGGGACCCTGGACAGATTTTTACCCCAAAGTCACAGTCTTCTGCTAATCTCTTAAGTTTTCTTAGGCCAGAAAAATGACCCATACCAATATTTTGTTGATTTTGTTTACCTAAAATTTTATTTGTGACATTGTTTTAAACTTATTTTGAGAGGAATATTGGCAGATTTTAGCTAGCTGGCTTTACCATCTTGGTTTTCTCCCCTCACCTCTCTTTTTTCTTTCCTTCTTTTGTATTTGAAAATTTTTATTTAGTTAATTAATTTAGAATATTTTTCCATGTTTACATGATTCATCTTATTTCCCTACCCTCCTCTCAACCCCCTCCCATAGCCAACACACAATTCTATTTCTCTCTCAACTGACTGACCTGACTGCACTCAGTTCCTGAACTATTTAGCAGAGTGAGACTGAAGATTATTGTTGCCAACATTGGTTCATCAGTGTTCACACTCTATTTAGAGTGAAAGTGCTTTTCTTTGTCTTTGAACCACGACCCAGATATGTGTATAGGCAATAGAGTTGCCAAACTGTCTCATTCTTTGTCTAGTGCTAGCACAGATGTCCCCTGTAATCTCTTTCTGACCAGTTACCAGCCCTCCCCCCCCCCATTGTCTCTGACCTGAGAACTACAAGAAATGAAGTTGCTTCTGTTACCACCAGGTAGTCCCATCGGGAGTGTTTCCATGTGGTCAACCTAAACTCCCAAATCAAAGATCTCTTTTTTTCTAACTTCCTATGTTGTCTGGAGCAGGATTCATATAAGCAAAGGGGAATAGAATATACAGCTACAGGAACAAGCAACAGATATCTATTTTCCATTGTTTTTTAATTGACAAAACCAGAATCCCTTGATAACACCTAGAATGCTGATGATCTATCTAGTACAGGTTCATTTTTTCAGAGATAATTTAAAATGCATATTTCTGATTTCCTGCACCCTTCCATCCCACCCCCCCCCCAGAGCCCTTAAGTTGATTGTGAGAGTCTCATAACATTTTCTATAAAATCTTTAGATTTAATGAGCTTATTACTGGTTTAAGTAAGCTGCCCCTAGAGAGCTGTCAACCTAAAATAATCTCTCAAATTCTCATTTGAAAAACTCTCAGAAGAATTGAATGATCAAGGAGATGATTAAGAGGGAGGGGCAGAGAGAGAAAGAGAGAGAGAGAGAGAGAGAGAGAGAGAGAGAGAGAGAGAGAGAGAGAGAGAGAGAGAGAGAGAATAAGGATATATTCTAAAAGGGGAATAGACAAACTTGGCATAGCATATATATTTTAAAATGTTTCCAGAAAATGATCATTTTTAATATCCCTAAACAGTAGACCAAATGATTTTGGATTAATTAATTCTAATACATGTGCAGTAAATGTAATAATGGGCCATGCATGATTTAGAAATAAATGAAAAAAAATCATCATTAGAGTCACGAAAGCTACCAAATTATTAACAAAGCACATATATCAGTGAGGTGTTTATAGTCATCAAAAATAATACCCACTGTAGAAAGGTAAGGTCATAATCCCTATTCTAATACTCTGGTACTTCTGATACTAAGATACTATATGTCACCAAATATATCTTATGTTTAATTATAAAAACCTTTTAATTGCAAAGAATGTGCATTTCATAGCCCTGGGAGTTCTCTCTCACAAAGGGAGTGCTTATATGGGCTTATAATTGACCCTGAAGTTGAGAGGGAGGAGCTCTCCATTGTTTTCTGGTTAATTTTCATGTGTACAATGTGTAACTAATTGTATTCCATGTTGTACAGTAATTATGTAATCTACCTTCTAGACTTCCTAGATTCCAATTTTAGTGATAGCTCCAAATATGATTTCAATAATATTTTGGCTTTCTGGAAAAATGAGTAGAACAGTATTACTATTCCTCTACCTTGAATCCCATTTCATCTTCTATCTAAATTTTGTTAAACTGAATGTCCAAGGTTCCAATTTTCCTATGTGCTCATTTCACCATGAGTCTATATATTTCACTTTTCTCTTTACCTTTGTCTTCTTTAATATACAAATGCAATCCTTTCACTCATTCTATTTCAACTCACTTAATTTCCTTTTAGTATGGGAGAAAATATTTACAAACTTAATTTTCACATTAGTTATATTCTCCTATATGACTCCTTTCCTCAAAATTTATTTTTATTTACTTTCCACATATTATTGCTTTTAGCTGACTAGATGGCTAATACATTAACTACTCTCAAAAGTCAGTACAAATCACATTATCTGGTTTTTCCCTGGCAGCTGTTCCCTTAACTCATTTTATTGGACCAACTTTCTATCTCCTTCAATCATTTTTTTTTTCCAACAGAAGGGCTCAGGTTATCCACTTGCCATGTGTTACTCTATGGTTTAAGAAGCTGCTCTCCCATCAATGAATCATGAATGCTCTTACAGAGTTGGAAACCACTTAGCAAGAGTTTTGCCTATTTATCCCTTTTTGAGTGCTTATTTTGCATTTCAATAATATAGAACATCATATTTTCACAAAAATAGCTCAATCCTGTTTTCTTTTTACTGACTCTCTTAGTTATAAGCCATTTCCACTTCAGAATTTACTAAGTAGAAGCAGTTCCAGTGTATTGTATTTGGTCAATTTTGGGCCCAAGGCACCAGAGGAATCAGTATTTATTGTGTCAGTGGTATTCTTTCAGTCAAGCCTTTTTGTCCACCTATTTGTGTGATAAACATGCAGGGTTATTTTCCCCCCAATGATATATCTATTCTGAGATCTGAAATCTAGACATACTTTTGGTTCAAAATTCTATCAGTATGAAAACTTCTCATTATCCCTACTTTCCTTGATTCATAAGAACCTAGTCATCATGATTTTCCATGGTTGACTTACCCTCCAAGGGGGTTCTGGGTAAATCTAACCAAAAGTATTTAATAGAATCTCTTTCACCTGATCTAATGAATGCTGCTATTTTAGGCTCCTTTCAAAATTTTACAATTTAGAAGTGATCTCACACATTAGTGCCAGCATCATACCTAAAATAGGGCATATGGTTTCCCCTAAGAAAACAAATCATTCAAGTAATCTTGCTTCCTTTTTTAACTTTTGTGGACTTTAGGAATTCTTTTTACATGTAGATGAGAAATTGAAACTTACTCTAAGATACAAATAATACCTGCAACACCTTAACTGATGTTTGTCTTTTATGTAAAAATTTCTAGAGCATCTAATTTTATTGGACAGTCTTCCTTTGAAGATGAGCAACGTCGACGTCTTGCCGCTGCACATGAACGCCGACACCAGGCCACAACCACACCTCCCGTAACAACTGGAGTCCCATGCCCTATGTGCAACAAACTCTGCACCTCAGTCTTTAGACTTCAAAGCCACATGAGGGTACATCAATAGATGATAATGCACAAAGACAATAGTCATTCTCGGTCACCGAGAGACTACCAATAACTGACCTCTAATATTTCTTTCCATAGACACTTCTACCCACTATTTCTCATGCCCCAAATTAGTATAGTATCAACGCAATGCTGAATAAAGTAAATACCTGCATTTATATTTTCTATATCACATATACAAATTATGGCACACAACTAGATTATTATTAATATGGCAACATTTGTGAGGTATAATTTTCCCCCTTGCATTGTCAGACATCTGCATTTCCTATAATGAAAAACTGAAGAAAATGCTCATTAGTTAACTCTTAGAACACAAATTCAGAAAAAGACATGTGACTTGGATGAAAGGGAATGTTGTTGATGAGCAAATGGTAAAATTCAAGTTTTCTGGATCCATTAGCAATCAGGCGAGTGAATTATTTTCTTCTCTGAGGTAATATAAGGTCCTTAAGAGTAAACATTGTTTCATTCTTTGTGTATTCTCATCTTAAAAACTTTTCAATATTTTATTTTTCCTAAATTACACATAGAAACAATATTTAAACTCTTTGTAATGAAATGCCAGCCAAAATCTCCCTTTTTTCACTTCTTTCTCTCTTCCTGATACAAAAAGAAATCCAATAATATATTTTATATGTGAAATAATGTAAAGTATTTTTTTCATATTTTAATTTTTTTGGGGGGGACACACACTCCTTAGATGGAGAAATGAGGTGTGAAGGCAGTAAGGAAAGGATTGATGAAAATGGCTTCCCTCACTACTCCCTCCCAGAGTCCCTGAATTACTTGAGGGAGACAAAATGTAGATCTCCCCTCAGTAAAGACTCACCCCTTGAGGATCATCCCTCAAGGGTGGCAGGGAAGTCTTCTCTACAAGGAGAGGTATATGGGACCTCAATCCAGATATGTGCCACTTTAGGGTGATCACAAGCCTCCCCCTCATGTCTTTTTGAAAACTGGCAACAAAATGGAGTCTGCCAATGGACTTACCCTCTAGATATAAATAAATGAGATTGAATTTGCTGACTGCTTGTAATATTTAATTGTTGACTGGGGCAAAGTGTTGAGGTTAGAAGGGTTCTGGTTGCCCTAAATCTCTTTTCTAAATAAAATTAATTACTGTTAAAATTAATTGTGGTTGAGACTGAAATATATTAATTAGGTGGTTGCCAGGGATTTAATTTCTAAATCCCAAAATGAAGTACTAAAGTAAATGCAATTTATGGTAGTTTATTTACAATAGGGGGAGGATATTAAAGAAGAGAGAAAAGGGGAGAGGGAGAGAGAGAGAGAGAGAGAGAGAGAGAGAGAGAGAGAGAGAGAGAGAGAGAGAGAGAGAGAGAGAGAGAGAGAGAGAGAGAGAGAGAGAGATCTCTGGCTTCTTCTGACATCAGTTAGAATTACTAAGGCCCTAATCAGGGAAAAGAGTCTCAAGATACAAGGTCACTAAGTCAGCCTTTCACTCACCAATGATGACCAGCTAAATGAAAAAGCAGTCTGAGGTCTGCTGCAAGAGTTCCTCCAGGGGTCCAGTTCCTCCAGTCCAACACCTAGTCAGAGAATACTCCATCCAACTCAAATCTTGAATTGAATATCTTCTTCTGGCATCTGGTCTTCTTTTTAAAGGTCTTTTCCCCCTTGCATCACCTCCCCTAAATTTCACATCTACCAATCACAGCAGATGCTTTTCTTCAGGACTGCCCACTCTTTAGTTCACATCTTCTTTAGTTAGATTATACCTTTTTGATTACTTAACATCTTTTTTGGTTAGTGTACCTTTTGTAGTTACTTAACCCCTTTTTGTAGTTAAAATGGGTAGATTTTTTTAAAAATACTGAGTTATCACCTTCTGGGTATTAAAATCTAAAAAATGATTGTGGATTACAATTCAATATTCCCCAAAAAGGAAGTACCTTCATTGTTACAATCAGTGGATTTCAATTTAATCTTCACAATAAAGGAAGAGCTAAGTATCTTCATTGTTACAATCAGCAGATAGCTAAATCCAATCTTCACATTACTGAAGTACAAGGGTTTTTCATACCCAGGGAAGAGGTAGAAAAGGGGAGAAAATTGCTCACCAATTTGAGTCCAGTATCTCAATAGTTCATGGAATGAATGTCTTTGGAGAAATTGGGTTTCTTGATTGCAACCAGTGATGTTTAAACAGGAAGCCTCAATATTAGGATTTCTGCCTGTGTCAGAAATCTCTACAGGTGTATTGAATTACTCTGAGAAACAGCTCCTCCTTTCACTCCCTTCTGTGTCTCAGCCCTCAAGACCCTCTTCCTCAAGAGAATTTCCCAGAAGTCCTTGTTCCATTTCCAACTGTCCTTCTTGCCTACTATAATCCTCAACATTCCATTCACCCCCAATGGTTCTCTTTCCTACTCCCCATAATTACAATATTAATTATTTTGTAGGAATGAACTTGAAACAAAAAAAATTAAGGCAGTGAAATATATTTCAGTCTGCATTCAAATTCCATCAGTTCTTTCTCTGGAGGCAAAAGTCATTTTTTGACAAATATGTGGGGATTGCCATGTTTTCCTAGGAAGTACTAATTCATTCACAAGTGTTTATCATATCATATTGTCATCACTGTATACAATGTTCTTTTGGTTCAGCTCACATTAATCTGCATCAATTCATTTAGGAAATTTCAACCTTTTTTCCCCCTGAAATCATCTATTTCATCATTTCTTATAACAATATTATTCCATTACATTCATTTAACACAACTTGTTCAGCTATTCCCCAATTGATAGACATCCCCTTAATTTCCAAATCTTTGATGCCACAAAAAGCTACTATATCATGTTTGTACAGACACATTATTATACATTCTTTTTCCCCTTAACTCTGAGATATATTACTAGTAGCAAAATTTCTTGATAAAGACTATAAACATGTTTAAAGCATTTTTGGATACAGTTCCAAAGAGTTCTCGAGGTTGTTTGTATCAGTTCACAACTCCACTAAAAGTAAATTAGTGTCCCAATTTTTCTACACCCCTTTCAATATTTACTATTTTTCTTTTCTGTGTTGTTAAACAATCTGATAGGGGAGTAGGGATTTTGAGGGATACCTTAAAATTGTTTTAATTTAAATTTATCTAGTCAAGAGTGATTTAGAGTATCTTTATATCACTATATATAACTTTAATTTCTTCATCTGAAAACAGCCTGTACATATCCTTTGACCATTTATCAACTGGAGAATAACTTGTTTTCTTATGAATTTGACTCAGTTATATTATATATATATATGTGTGTGTGTGTGTATGCATATGTGTAATTATATAGTATATCTATAATAGCACATATTTGAGAAGAAAGATCTTTATCAGTGAAACTAATAAAAACAATTGCAGCTTTGTCTTTTTCTTCTAATTTTATTTGTATTGCTTATGTTGGATTAAATCTTTTTTTTTAATTTATTATGATCAAAACTACCTATTGTTCCAACAAACAAAAATTGTTGATTTTTGGTCATAATTTTTCCCTTATCCATAGATTTTACAGGTAAACTCTACTATGCCCCCTTAATTTATAAAATGGCATGTCTATGTCTAAATCATATATCCATTTTGAACTTGTGTTATGTAGTGTGAGATGCTCGTTTATACCCAGTTCCTCTCATGTTCTTTTCTAGTTATCCTAAATTTTTTTGTCAAATACTGACTGCTAGTCCCAAAACCTTGGACCTTTTGGTTTATCAACTTTTAAAAAAACTGTGATCTTTTACTACAATGTATTATACAGCAAATATTTTCCACATATCCACCATTTTTTTCTTCATCAGTGCTAGATTGTTTGGATTATTACCACTTTGTAATGCAGTTTGAGATTTGCTATAGTTGGGCCACATTCTTTCACATTTTTTTCATTATTCCCTTGCTATTCTTGACCCTTTGTTCTTTCAGATTAATTTTGCTATTATATTATATAGCTTCATAAAATATTTTTGGCAATTCAGTTGATATGGCACTAAATAAATATATTTCATTTGAATGTTTCTTGAAGCCTCATGGAGTCATTGGTTTTCATTTGCCTACTTCTAATATTGAAGGAATTATTTTCTTCAGTGTACTTATCTACATACTTTTTCATTAGGCTAATTCTTCTTTTTAGTGACTTATCTTGTTCAGTGATTTTTTGTATCTCCTTTTCCATTTGACCAATTTGACTTTTTAAGGAGTTGTTTTCTTTGACAAATTTTTGGATAACTTTTCCCATTTTTTGTGTTTCCTTTTAGGAAAGGTTGATTACTTTTTCATGGTTTTCCTGCAATAGTCTTATTATTCCACATTTGTTCTTCTAACTTTCTTATTTGACTTTTAAAGTCCATTATGAGCTTTTTCTTGAGATATTTTTGGGCCTGAAACTGATTCAAATTTTTCTTTGATGCTTTACCTGTAGCTATTTTGACAATTTTGTTCTCTTCCAAGTCTGTATCTTAATCCTTTCTTTCACCTTATTAAATTCTTGTTGTTGTTGTCATTCATTTTCAAATTTAATTTTATAATTTTTATTGTCTATTTAGTTGACCTCTACATTTGGATTGAAGAGGACACTATCCAAATTTGTGTATGAAGACATGGGGCCTAGCTACTGGCTTATATTTATATGGATTCTTATTGGTGGTTTGCACACGTGAGAAATCTCACTGCTAGTTAGCTCCAGGGGTAATGCCTGGCTACTGGTGGGATTCAGGAGGTGGAGCCTTGCCTTTGGCTAGACACAGAGGCAGAACCTCATTGCCGATTGCCTCAAGGTATGGGACCTAGTCAGTGGCCTGATTTAAAGATGAGGATTTACTGTTGGTCAGCGATGGGTATAGATCCTTGCTGGAGACTTGAGTCTGGTTGAAGGTTGGATAAACCAAGAGTTGATAGGTAAAGACAGTCCTTGCTGATGCTACCTACTGGAAATTTGCTTCCCTCTCACCTCAGTGAAACAATCCTCTCATATTGATCATCAAAGCTGTTTTGGTATGGAAAATTGCTTTATATTTTTCCTATTTGAATAAGTTTATTTATTCAATTTAGAACATTATTCCTTGGTTACAATAATCACATTATTTCCCTTCCTACCCTCCACGCACTCCTCCTACAGCCAAAATGCAATTTCATTGGGTATTATTTGTGTCCTTGATCAGAACATATTTCCATGTTGTTGTTTACACTATGATGTTCATTTAGAGTCTACATGCCAAACCATATCCCTTAGACTCATGTATTCAAGCATTTATTTTTCTTCTGTATTTTTACATACACAGTGTTTCCTCTGAATGTGGATAGTGGTTTTTCTCATAGGTTCCTCCAAGTTGTTCAGGATCATTGCTTTGCCACTAATGGAGAAATCCATTATATTCAATTGTACCAGTGACCATCAGTCTCTTTGTACATTGTTTGCCTATTTCTGCTCCTCTCACTCTGCATCAGTTCCTAGAGATTGTTCCAGTCCCCGTGTAATTCCTCCACTTTATTATTCCTTTGAGCACAATAGTATTCCATCAACAACAAATATCCACAATTTGTTCAGCCACTCCCCAATTGAAGGACATACCCTCATTTTCCATTTTTTGCAACCACAAAGAGCGCAACTATGAATTTTTTGTACATATCTTTTTCCTTATTGTCTCTTTGGGGTACAAACCCAGAAGTGCTATGGCTGGATCAAAGGGCAGACAGTCCTTTATTGTCCTTTGGGCATAGTTCCAAATTGCCCTCCAGTATGGTTGGATCAATTCACAGCTCCACCAGCAATGAATTAATGTCCTCACTTAGCCACATCCCCTCCAACATTCCTTACTTTCCTTTGCTGTCACATTAGCTAATCTGCTAGGGGAGAGGTGATACCTCAGAGTTGTTTTGATTTGCATTTCTCTCATTATGAGAGATTTAGAACACTTTTTTCATGTGCTTATTAATAGTTTTGATTTCTTTAACTGAAAATTACCTATTCATGTCCCTTGCCCATTTTTCAACTGGAGAATGGCTTGACTTTTTGTACAACTGGTTTAGCTCTTTATAAATCTGAGTAATTAGACATTTGTCAGAGGTTTTGGTAATTAAGATTTTCTCCCTATTTGTTCCTTCCCTTCTGATTTTGGATGCATTAGTTTTGTTTGTACAAAAACTTTTTAATTTGATGTAATCAAAATTGTTTATTTTACATTTTGTGATTTTTTCTAGCTCTTGCTTAGTTTTAAAGTCTTTCCTTTCTGAAAGATCTGACAAGTATACTATTCTGTGTTCACCTAATTTGCTTACAGTTTCCTTCTTTATATTCAGGTCATTCACCTATTCTGAGTTTATCTTGGTGTAGGGTATGAGATATTGATCCAAACCTAATCTCTTCATTACTGTATTCCAATTTTCCCAGACATTTTTATCAAAAAGTGGGTTTTGGTCCCCAAAAATGGGATCTTTGGGTTTATTATACACTGTGCTGCTGAGGTAATTTACCCCAAGTCTATTCCAATGATCCTCCTTTCTGTCTCTTAGGCAGTATCAAATTGTTTTGATAACCACTGCTTTATAGTATAGTTTGAGATAGGGGACTGCAAGTCCTCCTTCCTTTACAATATTTTTCATGATTTCCCAGAATATGCTTGATCTTTTGTTCTTCCAAATGAACTTTGTTGTGTTTTTTTCTCATTCATTAAAATAGATTTTTGGTAGTTCAATGGTTATGGCACTAAATAAGTAAATTAATTTGGGTAGGATTGTCATTTTTATTATGTTAGCTTGTCCCACCCATGAGCAATCAGTGTTTTTCTAATTGTTTAGATCTAATTTTAATTGTGTGGAAACTGTTTTGTAGTTGTGTTCATATAGTTCCTGTGTTTGTCTCAGCAGATAGATTCCTAAGTATTTTATATTGCCTATTGTGATTTAAAATGGAATTTCTCTTTCTAATTCTTGCTACTGAAACAGTTTGGAGATACATAGAAATGCTCATGACTTATGTGGGTTTATTTTGTATCCTACAACTTTGCTAAAGTTGTTGATTATTTTGACTAGCTTTTTGGTTGATTCTCTAGGATTCTTTAAGTAAACCATCTTATCATCCGCAAAGAGTGATAACTTGGTCTCCTCATTGCCAATGTTAATACCTTCAATTTCTTTTTCTTTTCTAATTGCTACTGCTAGTGTTTCTAATACAATGTTAAATAATAGAGTTGATAATGGGCATCCTTATTTTACTCCTGATCTTATTGGGAAGGCTTCTAGTTTATCCCCATTGCAGATGATGTTTGCTGATGGTTTTAGATATATACTCTCTATTATTTTTAGGAAAGGCCCTTTTATTCCTATACTTTCTAGAGTTTTCAATAGGAATGAGTGTTGTATTTTGTCAAAGGCTTTTTCTGCGTCTATTGAGAAAATCATGTGATTTTTGTCAGTTTGCTTGTTACTATGATCAATTATGTGGATGATTTTCCTAATATTGAACCATCCTTGCATTCCTGGTATGTGGGAAATTGCTTTTTAAAAATACTTCAAAATTTGGTAGAAGACTTTGCCTTCAATATGTTTGGAGGCGAATTTGGGAGGGCTTAGGAAGGTATCTAATTCTTTCTGCCACATTGGAAACAGAAGCCCCATGTACCCTCAATTGATAGAGTAGTGACTGATATGTAGTTAAATAATTAAAGAGTATTCTCTAATTATAATATAAACAAGGCACTGCATTGTTTTGTTAAAATTAAACATATATTACCTAAATTAAATAATTGTATGGATATCCATAATGTGTAAATAAAGGACTTCAATGTAGATAAAAAAATTCAACCCCCTCACTTTATAAAAAAAGTCATTAACTATCCATATCCTAATATACTTGACTCCTTAAACCCTATGCTTATAACAAAGAATAATAAATAAACAAAATTGATTGGCACAGGAATCATATTTGATTGCATACATCTTATATCTAACTTTAAAAAAACTGCATTGTTCAGAATACTGTAAATCTTGAAATCTCTCAGACTTGTGAATGTTAAAAATTTCCCCATCTGGGAATTCTTAATTGGAACAAATTCCCTACTGAGAAATATTCCCCATTTTGATGTGAGAACTCGCCAGGATCAGAAATAGGAGGACCTCTACTCCAACCCTACATAAGACTGCTTTAGGGGAGAAAACTCCTTGCTATGGGAGGACCCCTACTCTACCTGTACTTAAGACTGCTTTAGGAGAGAAAACTCATTTCTAAACAATGAAAGTACTTGGATCCATGCTTATAATAAGGCAAGGAGTTCTTTGAGCCAGGCCTGTTTTTAGAATTGATACAATGGGATGCTAGGTACCTAAAAGTGTCCGGCAAGTTTTCTCTTGATGAGATTAGTTGACTCAGCTGTGTTTTCTCTTATTCAGACTTACTGAGGAGATTGGTCGACACAGAAACATTTTTTCTGATTCAGACTTACTGAGGAGATTGGTCGACTTAGCAGGAATTTAGATGGACAGTCCTTTGGAAAGCATCTACAGTGATTGGTAGATGTAGGGACTTAGGGGAGGTGACATGGGAGAAAAACCCCTATATAAGAAAAAGCAAAATCTCTTGAGGATATAGATTCTTTTGGAGAAATCCTTTTGGAGCATCTCTGATGAGGATCGCTTGGGAAGAATCTATCGAGAGAGACTCTGGAGAAGGGAAGCTCTTGGAGGACAATCTCTAAGGAGGTCTCGCTGGAGCTCCTCGAAGGGGACTCTGTCCCTCTGGAGGCTTTGGAGAGAGGCCCTTTGGAACAATCTCTGGCTGGAAGTCTCTCTGGTGAAGTCAGCTGAGATGGAGCTGGCCTGGTGTCATTAGAATCCTTGTTTAGGCAGACCTTGTGGTGAGAGTTAAAAGACTGACTGACTGATTCTCTCTCTTAAGAATCAGGTCTAGGCCATATTGGCTTAAGGCCCTTCATAATTATTCCTTTCCTACTCTTTCTCTCTTTCTCTAATTCCTCATTATATTATTAATTAAAAATCTCTATAAAACCCAGTTGACTTGGGTATTGAATAATTGGGAATATTTCCCTAGTGACCACGTTATATTTGATTTAAAAACCAAGACACTGTAGTGAAACATATTTTCTGCAGTCAAATTTACTCACCCTCTCTTATATCTATCACAATTTATATTTTCCACTATTTTAATCACTACAGTTTAAGACCTTCACCATTTTAAATCTCACAATTCACAACTTGTCTCTGGGACAATCCAATCCAAAGTCTGGCTTTCCCACCACCACACTCAGTGCTCTTTCCAGTATATTTTCCTGACAGACATAAGCCAGTCACATTTAGAGGCCAGGAGCCATGTTCATTTGATAAACCTGTTATAAGTCAAAATAAATTCTAAGGAGATATCATTCATCACATTTTTATAAATAAGACAGGGGATATTTAATTTGGGGAAAGACATTCTAATTAAACATCTATTACAGGAGACTTATTAGGAGCCAAATTCTTATTTTCTGATATTCTATGAATTTGATATGCCCAAAGAATAGGGAATCACTTTGGAAATGTGACACAAGAAAATTTTGGATTGCTTTGGCATAGTAACTATCATTAATTTATATTAACATAAATCAAGTGACATTATTGTCACATTCTACATTACCTATTATTTTGGAAATATAAGGATTTTTTTTCTTATGAGGGGAGCATTCCCAGTGAGCAATCTAAGATAAGAATCTTGCCACTCATTAGAGATGTGATCTGAATAGAGATTATCCTGCATTACCCAAGTTACCAGCCCCATTTGGGATAACATAATGCTCCTAAATAGTCTTCACGATATATTCACAATCTTCTTCCTTTCTACAAAATTAGCTTGTACAAACCCTCCATAGAAAACATTTTTGTGATGTCTGACAAACCCTGCATTTCCCTGTCATTAATTAGAACTCCAAATATCACCTGTTTTTGAGTCTACCTCTATGTTAATTTCCCTGATTCACATACTTTCTATCAAAATTCAATCCACAGCCTCTAATTCATGCTGCACCATCATATTTATTAGAGAAAAGATTATTTTTACAGTTTTGAAAAGCATCAGATTTTCCCTGTCTCTAATTCCTTTAAGTACTATTCTTGGTCTTGAATGGAAGTGTATCCTGCTTACTTATTTAGTCATGCTCTGGAAAATAACTTCCACCACATTTTTCACACTTGCCTGGAACAGCTAAGGGCTATAGCATTTACTTTCAGCCTTGAACTACAAAAGATGTATGTTTCCTTAGCTTTCTCATTTCACAACTGAAACCTCTTTTAAAGAAACTTGAGTTTTATATGCATATTTGGATTACATAAAGAAATTATATTTTAATAATCATAAGTAGTAAAATACTTTCAATAAGTATCATATCTGAAAAGGATTTTACTGAATAAAAAGCACAATTGAAAATATCACATATATTTGTGCATCCCTTTTGTTGGGGGTGTTTACTTTTGTCTCTGTTTCCTTGTGGGGTGGGGATCAAGAATTTCACCAATAAACTACTTATTTGTAGATTTCTCGTCTTGGAGATTTGCCTGGTCAACTGAGTCATTGAGTGATTTGATCATAATCACATAGCTAGTATTTTAAAGCAAGTTTAAACATAGGTTTTTTCCTTCTCCAAAACAGACCCTTATTCTATATGCCACATCCTCTGCTCTATTCCTCTTTGGATTGTGTCTTTTTCTGTTCTGTTTCTTTGTTTTTCTCTATGTCTCCGACTGTTTATAGCTCTTTCTCACTTCCATTTTTATCTTTTCCTTTTCTTCATCCTCTCACCTCTTTTTATCTCTCCTATCTCACATCCCAAATGGATATTCAAATCTAATAGTAGTAACTAATTATTCAATTAATGAAGTAATAAATGTTATTAAGCATCAATATGTAACAGGCACTGTGAGAAGTACTAGTGATATAAAAAAAATAAGAAAAGAAAAAAGTCAGGCTCTACCCATAAGGAAATAAAAATCTAATAAAATAACATACAACCAATTATATAAATACAAACTATACAGAAAAAAATAAGGAGAAGGGGGAAGGCACTATAAACAAGAATGGTTGGATAAAAATTCTTAAAGATGAAACATACCTCAGAAGAATGGTCAGTAACAATTTGACTATATTTTGATACTTGGTTGTAATTTTTGTGCCTGAAATATTAAGGTCTTGCTAATTCTGGAGGAAAATTTTAATTAATTGGACATATGTTATTTATTACAACTCTATTCTTATTTTGAAGTACTGAAGAATGTTTCCATATTATCCATGTCCCCAAAGCAAAAAATAACCCAGAAAAAAAGGAAACAATATATGTTTAAATGTGCATATCATAAGGGGGAAGAAAGTGTGAGGGGTTTTTATAAAAGTTTGGACTGGATTATTTAAGAATAGGGTCACCAGGAATTGAATTAATTCCAAAGAGATTGATTTTAAAAAATTATTTATAAAATATAGAAAGTGAAAGTAAGAAAAATCAGAGAGAGGATAGTGTAAGATATCTAGCATACAAATTAAGGATTTTTCTCTGGCCCTTGTCTAACCCAGGCAGGGCTAGTCAGTCCTTAGCTGCAGTGGCCTCATCCTTGAGCTGAGGACCTGGGGATACAGGAAACTTCTGAAGGGCATTTTTCCAGTTTCTAATTCTTTGCCACTCAATGTTATAAATATTTTTGTACACGTGGGGCCCTTTTTAATCAATATCCTTGGGGTAAAGGCATACCAGCAGTATTATTAGTTAAAGGGGTATGCATGAGCCCTTTGGGCATAGTTCCAAATTATTCTCCAACAGATTGAATTAGTGAGTCCATTAAATTTCAACCTCCAGTTCAAATTACTATTTCAGACTTTTCAAGTAAACACACACATTTTACAAAATCATCATATTTAATTCAATATACCAAAATAGTAGTTGTGAATCGTCCATATTGTTCATAAGGACTTCATTTAAAAAAATATACGACAAGTTAGGCATTACAAATTTTTGTTTAATAACACTCTCTTAACTCTGTCAATTGGGATGGCAGGGGTCATAGAACTCTCCCCAAACTCCAAAACATTATGGGTTTCTTCAGTTTGTATTGGTGTCAAATATTCAGTCTGCTTCACTTGACTCTTAGTCCTCTGGCCTTAATCATCAGAATCTAATTTCATTCCATCTAACATATTACTTTCCACAAAGTCACAGAATGATTCATTATCAGGGCTGGTATAAAAAATAAAGGTCAATTCTCTACTAATATTTGGTCTGAGTTTGTGTTTTTGTAAAATCCCATATTTCCCTCATAGGTTTTGTTCTTTACTTTCTTGAAATCTCCAGGAAGATTTACAATCAGAGTCATCAAAGAAAAATATTTATCAGTTACTTATTGATATCTGACTTGAATTAGGGTATTTATATATGTGAAATTATTAAAAGTTATTCATATTTCCATTAGAGGATAAAGTGGTTTCTGTAGAAATTAAATTCACTTTTCTGAAATTGTTGGCAATTCATTTTTCTTTATAAAAAAACATTTTTACCTCATGCGCATGATGAAAGAATTCATGCTTTGCAATAGTAGTCCACAAGGAGAGGATTTTAAAGAGAAAGGACGTATTTTGTGTAGCAGGAAAAGAGTCAGCAAAGGCTGACATATACAGAATCAAAGGAATAGGGCTGAGGGAGTGAGCAGGGACCCAGTTATTTTCTTGAAGAATGGATTCTTGATGTATAAAAGAAAAAAATTATCTGCAGTCAAATTCTTTATCCCATTGTATTGCTTACTCCAGAATCATATTTTATAACAATTTAGTGATCTTATTCATTTTAATCATTGTACTGAAGTCACTAAATTACAAACTATATATTGATTTAATTTGGAAAGCATAAATTCTTTATAAAATTTACACTACATTTTCATTTCCTGCAACAGATATTCATCTATAATATGCAATTATTTTGCATTTTTATTTGTCTTTTTACAAATACTTATCATGAAAACAATAATACAAGATGTCAAAATATCTTGTGAAACGATGATTCATATTGCCTTTGCATACATGGGGAAATAAAAATAAACAAACAAAAACAAAAACAAAAACAAAAAACCGTTAGAGATAATTCTGGGTAAACATAGTTGCACTCTTGATGTGAATCGCTTTCTCTCCCCAGGCACTGAATGAAATACACTACCTCAAAGGAGCATAAAAATTATCCTTGGAAGAATGGAGGGACTCTCCAGAAGGCCACAGCAATGAAGGTACATGGGGTTTCAAAATTTCCACACTATAAGAAGGAGAAAAAGTTTGTAAAAAAATGTGAACTGAGCTGCCCTCCTCCACCTCCCCCACGGAACCAGAGTAGGGGCTCAGCGTGCTCACTGGAGACAGAAAGTGAGTGAGGGATGTCTCTATCTAGGGGTGCACACTAGGGTCCTTGGGATCTAATGAGGACTGCCAGGGTACTACTCCTCAGGGAGTTTTCACTGGAGAACCCTGCTCACTAGAGAATGCACAGACTGCGGGAGCCCTTGCAAACTGCAAACACTATAGAAACACTAGAAACTGTAGAAACTGCCTGAGGCCAAAGCTCTGCTCCTCGCTGTAGTGAGGAGAGTCAAACCAGGGTCCTTGGAAACTGACAGGGGCTACCGGGGAACAACTCCTTAAAGCAGTATTACAGGAGACTCCTGCACACAAGGGAGAAGAGACCACAGAGCATGGGGGCAGGCCGGCACACAAACAAACTTCTGAGTCAGGGAAGAACCACCCTGAGGCAAAAAGCTCCTCCACTTACATCCACAGAAAACCCGCCCATAACAACCAGAACTCTGACCAAAAAAGAAAGGGAAAACCACCAAAGGGATGGCTAATAGTGCCCAAGATCAATCCTCCAAGAAGAAAGGGGGAAAAGTAACTATTGAAAACTTTTATGGAGGAAAAACCCAGGCTACAGAGGAAAAAGAGGATGAAATTCAAACGAAATCAAAACATGCTCCCCAAAGTGGAAATTATCCACAAGCTCTGGAAGAACTCAAAATGGAGCTTATCCAAACGATGGAAACCTTCTGGCAAGAAAAATGGGGAAAAAATTCAGAAAGAGGTCAACAGTCTCATAGACAAAAACTCAAAATCGGAGAAAGAGCCTGAAGCCTCGAACAGAAGGGGAGAGCAAATTTAAAAGCAAAACCAGTCATTAAAGATCAGAATTAAGCAAATGGAAACAATGATCTTACAAATCAGCAAGAATTAATAAAGTAAAGTCAAAAAATTAATGAATTAAAAGAAAACATAAAGTATCTTACTGACAAGGTGATAGACCAGGAAAACAGAGGAAGGAGAGACAATCTGAGAATCATTGTTCTATCTGAAAAAACAGACATAAACAAACATCTCAATGCCATACTACAAGAAATCATCAGAGAAAATTGTCCTTATGTTCTGAAGCAAGGGGGATAAATAGAAATAGAAAGGGTTCATAGAACACCCTCTATACTAAATCCCCAAAATACAACCCCCAGGAATGTAATTGCCAAATTCAAGAGCTTCCAAGCTAAGGAAAAAATCTTACAAGAAGCTAAATAGAGAAACTTCAGATACAGAGGAGCCCCAATAAAGATTACACAAGACCTAGCAGCAAACACACTAAGAGACCACAAAGCATGGAACGTGATTTTCAGAAAAGCAAGAGAACTGGGTCTTCAACCAAGAATCAGCTACCCATCAAAACTGATTATATACTTCCAGGGGAAAGTATGAGCATTCACCAAATAGAAGATCTCCAAGTATTTGCAAAGAAAAGACCAGAACTCAGTGGAAAGTTTCACGTCCAAACACAAAGAGCAAGATAAATATGAAAAGGTAAAAATGAAAGAAGAGGAAAAGGAGAAAAATGTTTTTTTTTTAATTCAAACTCTATTCTATAAGGGCTACAATTATATCAAAAATATATACTAACATATGGGGGAAATGCTATATGTAACTTTCAAAAATGGTATGCATTAATACAGTAATCAGAAGAATCATTCATAGGGAAATATCAGGGTAGCAACATGATTTATAGGGGGAAAAACAAAAAGAAAGAAAAAGGTATGGGGGATCAATGATGGTAGTAAGATATACTTGAAGAAATAGCAATAAATTAAATAGAATAAACTTTGTCACACAAATATACACACAGGAAGGAGAGGGGAAGGATTCTCTTATAAGAAGGAGAGGAAAAGAGTGCTAATTCTTATTACTTAAACATTTCTCTCAATGAAATCATCTCTGAGAGGGAAGAACATCTAGATCCATTGAGATTGTAAATTCTACCTTATCCAACAGGGAAAGAGAGAAGGGAAAACAAAGGGGGATAGCAGAGTGGATTAGAATTCAAAACCCTTCCATATTGTGTCTTCAAGAAACACACATGAAGTGGGTAGATACTCACAAGGTCAGAATTAAAGGTTACAATAAGACCTATTGGGCCTCAGCTGACAGAAAGAAGGCAGGAGTAGAAATCATGATATCTGACAAAGGCAAAGCAAAAATAGACCTGATTAAAAGGGATAGGGAAAGTAAATACATCCTGATAAAAGGGAGTATAGACAACAAGGAAATATCATTAATCAATATGTTTGCACCAAATGGTATACCACCCAAATTTCTATGGAGAAACTAGGAGAATTGAAGAAGGAAATAGATAATAAAACTATACTAGTGAGAGATCAGAACCATCCTCTATCAAATCTAGAAAAATCAAATAAAAAAATGAATAAAAAAGAGGTGAATGAAATCCTAGAATAATTAAAGATAATATAAATGGAGAAAAATAAATAGGGACGAAAAGGAATACACCTTCTTTTCAGCAGCACATGGCACATTCACAAAGATTGACCATACACTAGGTCATAAAAACATGGCATAAAAATGCAGAAAAGCAGAAATAATTAATGCAAACTTTTTAGATCATAAGGCAATAAAAATAATGAGCAGTAAGGGTGCATGGAGAGCAAAATCAAAAATCAATTGGAAATCAAATAGTATGATGCTCAAAAATTGGTTAGTGAGGGAACAATTCATAGGAACAATTAATAATTGCATGGAAGAAAATGACAATGGTGAGACATCCTTTCTAACCTCATGGGATGCAGCAAAAGCAGTACTCAGAGGAAAATTCATATCTTTGAGTGCATATATTAACAAATTAGGAAGGGCAGAGATCAATGAATTGAACATGCAAATCAAAAAACTTGAAAGTAAACAAATTAAAAATCCCCAGCAGAAAACCAAATTAGAAATCCTAAAAATTAAGGGAGAAACTAATAAAATTGAAAGTGATAGAACTATTGAACTAAAAAGTAAGATAAGAAGCTGGTACTTTGAAAAAACAAACAAAATAGATTGGTCAATCTAATTTAAAAAAGGAAAGAAGAAAAGCGAATTAACAGTATCATAGATGAAAAGGGGGATCTTACCTCCAATGAAGTGGAAATTAAGGCAATCATTAAAAACTTCTTTCCCCAATTATATGGCAATAAATATGCCAATCTAGGCAATATGGATGAATACATATAAAAATACAAATTGCCTAGACTAACAGAGGAAGAAATAGAATTCGTAAATACTCCCATACCAGAAAAAGAAATCCCAACAGGCCATCAAAGAACTCCCTAAGAAAAAATCCCCAGGGCCTGATGGATTCACAAGTGAATTCTATTAAACATTCAAAGAACAGCTAATCCCAATACTATACAAACTATTTGATATAATAAGCAAAGAGGGAGTTCTACCAAATTCTTTTTATGACACAAACATGGTACTGATTCCAAATCCAGGCAGGTCAAAAATGGAGAAAGAAAACTATAGACCAGTCTCCCTAAGGAACATAGATACAAAAATCTTAAACAGGATACTAGCAAAACGACTTCAGCAAGTGATCAGGAGGGTCATTCCCTATGTTCAAGTAGGATTTATGCTAGAACTGCAGGGCTGGTTCAATATTAGGAAAACCATCCACATAATTGACCATATCAACAAGCAAATCAAAAAAAATTAAATGATTATCTCAATAGATGCAGAAAAAGCCTTTGATAAAATACAACATCCATTCCTATTAAAAATATTAGAAAGCATAGGAATAAAAGGTCTTTCCTAAAAATAATAAACAGTATATATCTAAGACCATCAGCTAACATCATCTGCAATGGGGACAAGCTAGATGCATTCCCAATAAGATCAGGAGTGAAACAAGGATGCCCATTATCACCTCTATTATTTAACATTGTATGAGAAACACTAGCAGTAGCAATTAAAGAAGAAAAAGAAATTGAAGGCATTAAAATAGGCAAGGAGGAGACCAAGTTAACACTCTTTGCAGATGATATGATGGTCTACTTAAAGAATCCTAGAGAATCAACTAAAAAGCTAGTCAAAATAATCAACAACTATTGCAAAGTTGCAGGATACAAAATAAACCTGCATAAGTCATCCGCATTTCTATAT
Source organism: Monodelphis domestica (assembly GCF_027887165.1). Classification (NCBI taxonomy): domain Eukaryota; kingdom Metazoa; phylum Chordata; class Mammalia; order Didelphimorphia; family Didelphidae; genus Monodelphis; species Monodelphis domestica. The sequence goes on along the minus strand of NC_077234.1, from coordinate 119,593,753 downwards.
ATTTCCAACACAGCTCAGCAGCAAGAATTAGAAAGAGAAATCCCATTCAAAATCTCCTTACACAAAATAAAATACTTAGGAATCTATCTCCAGAGACAAACACAGGAATTATATGAACACAACTATAAAACACTCTCCACACAATTAAAACTAGACTTGAGCAATTTGAAAAACATTAACTGCTCATGGGTAGGATGAGACAATATAATAAAAATGACCATCCTACCCAAACTTATCTATCTATTTAGTTCTATACCTATTGAACTTCCAAAACATTTTTCACTGATTTAGAAAAAAACATCACAAAGTTCATTTGGAAAAACAAAGGATCAAGGATATCCAGGGAAATAATGAAAAAAATACAAAGGAAGTTGGCCTTGTAGTCCCAGATCTCAAACTCTATTATAAAGCAGTGGTCATCAAAACAATTTGTTACTTGATAAGAGACAGAAAAGTGGATCAGTGGAATAGACTTGGGGTAAGTGACATCAGCAAGACAGTCTATGACAAACACAAAGACCCTAGCTTTTGGGACAAAAATCCAGTATTTGAAAAAAACTGCCGGGAAAACTGGAAGACAGTGTGGGAATGATTAGGTTTGGATCAACACCTCACACCCTACACCAAGATAAACTCAGAATGGGTGAATTACTTGAACATAAAGAAGGAAACTATAAGTAAACTAGGTGAACACAGAATAGTATACATGTCAGACCTTTGGTAAGGGAAAGACTAAAACCAAGCAAGACATAGAAAGAGTCACAAAATGTAAAATAAACAATTTTGATTACATCAAATTAAAAAGTTTTTGTACAAACAAAACCAATGTAACCAAAATTAGAAGGGAAGTCACAAACTGGGAAACAATCTTCTTAACAAAAACCTCTGACTAAGGTCTAATTACTCAAATATATAAAGAGCTAAATCAATTGTACAAAAAATCAAGCCATTCTCCAATTGATAAATGGGCAAAGGACATGAATAGGCAGTTTTCAGCCAATGAAATCAAAACTATTAATAAGCACATGAAAAAGTGTTCTACATCTCTTATAATCAGAGAGATACAAATCAAAACAACTCTGAGGTATCACCTCACACCTAGCAGATTGGCTAACATGACAGCAAAGTAAAGTAATGAATGTTGGAGGGGATGTGGCAAAGTTGGGACATTAATTCATTGCTGGTGGAGTTGTGAATTGATCCAACCATTCTGGAGGGCAATTTGAACTATGCCCAAAGGGCAATAAAAGACTGTCTGCCCTTCGATCCAGCTATAGCATTGCTGGGTTTGTACCTCAAAGAGATAATAACGAAAAAGACATGTACAGGAATATTCATAGCTGCGCTCTTTGTGGTGGCAAAAAAATTGGAAAATGAGGGGCTGCCCTTCAATTGGGGAATGGCTGAACCAATTGTGGTACATGTTGGTGATGGAATACTATTGTGCTCAAAGGAATAATAAAGTGGAGGAATTCCATGGAGACTGGAACAACCTCCAGGAAATGATGCAGAGTGAAAGGAGCAGAACCCGGAGAACATTGTACACAGAGACAGATACACTGTGGTACAATCGAACATAATGGACTTCTCCATTAGGGGCAATGCAATGTCCCTGAAAATCTACAGGTATCAAGGAGAAAAGAAAAAACAGTACCCTCAAGCAGAGCACAAATGGGGGGATTAATATCACCGAAGAAAGGTAACAACTTGACTACAGGGGTGGAGAGTATACCTTAATGAAAATACCAACAACATGGAAAAGAGTATGGACTGAGGACACATATGATTCCCAGAGGAATCACGCATTCCCACTGGGAGCTGTGGTGGGGGTGGGTGTAGAAAATTAAAATGATCTTTGTTTCTAATTAATAAAGTTTGAAAATGACCAAATAAAATAATGTATAAAAAAAACCCTTAGAATTTTGCCACAACAATAATAAGATGATTTTCACATTTCACCAAAATACTTTCCTTTTATTAGGTTTCATATATAACAACCATGCCAAGACTGATAAAACATAATTCTTCTAGTAGTACACCAATAGTCATAGGGAAAGGATTTCGTATTTAGTGTATTAGTAACTAAGTTGTTTAAACCCAGCCTAAAAGTTATGTGATACTTAAGATCTTATGTATCCCAATTACCCCGCCCTTCTTTCTGTCACTCTATATTCCTCCCAGTATAAGCAGATTCTTTGGCAACGTGAAGATTATTTTAATTTTTTAAAATTTGTTTATGGATTATATAGTCAAAGAAATCAGACACAACTTGCCTCTAATCAATCAATTAACATTTATTATGTAGCTGCAATGTTCAGGGCACTTGATAATTAGGTAAGGTGCTCCTCTGAAAACACAGTGCAATCTGTTGTCAAAATCATAGTCTATTTTTTAGCATAGTTGAAACTTAGATACTCTGCTTCTTGTCCATAGGCTTAAAGATACTGGGGTCATCACCACATTGCAATGAGATAGCAGTATAGGATTTAAAGGAAAATGCTTATCTTCAATCCTTAAACTCAAAAGCGTCATTTAAGATCTTGATTCTGTTTCACTGTACAAAATACAAACACTGATCACAATATTCACAGCTCATTTAAAAATCACTAGGCAATTATGACATCCATTATTTTTTATATATAGATTCAAATGTTTCTTCAATAATATAGATGGGAAGAGATACCACTTTTAAGTTAACATTAATGGCACAATGGAATTCATTTGCTTTCAACAGATTTTTCACTCTCTAACATAGTTTATTCGGATGAAGAGCTTTGCTTAATTTTTAATTCAATTTTGCTAAATACACTGCTCAACATCTGTAAGGTAGTGAGAAATTACTTTCCAGAATCTATCACTGAAAATTGTTCTCCAAATGATCTAGTGTAAAAAGAAAGGTTTATTTCCTATGTTAAATCATATTTGTAATTGATAACAATATATCAAAATATTTAAACAATGCAAATCTATTATAGATATGGAAATATGAATTAAAAGGTGCCTAACTTCTGAAGATAAATTGTCTCTGAGATGCTGATTTAACAAGAGTGATTTACATTTCAGTCTACCACTTGACAATTATAGTACTCCTAAGGATTTGAAAATAAAAAATACAGACCAGAAAAAATGATTAGTGAGGTTGCATCTACAAAAGAGCAAATATCTGAATAAAAAGACATTTTTTGCATAGTTTATCAAAATCAAAATAAGCTTAGGATGAAAAATGGATGGACACACTTTGTGCTGCCTTGGTATCCTTGCAGTTTTAGGAGTTGTAGAGAAAGGATGTTCCACAGAACTGTTTGGATGAATTTTTGGACAGATTCAGACAATTGTCATATAAGATGGATAGGATGAAAATGTTAAATGTATTGCTGGAGAAAGTCCCTGATTTGGTGAGATGACAAGATCATCAATATAAAATATTCAGAAGTATTTAGATTATTGATTTTTCCTTATTTTTATTCAGATGTTTAATATAGTCAGTGATATAGCTGTCAATAATATATAGATACAACAATATAGTACAGATACATTGTATTAGACTATATTATAGTCACAGGCACAGTAACAAAGTACACAGATAAATTGAGATTTAAAATGAGCTGTATGTATGCATGTATGAATCTATCCATATTTCTCTCCCTATATATTGAAAGATTTTCAAATGCATATATATGTTTGTATATTTATATATATATATATATATTTATGCATGGGTTCATCATGTATTAGTCTTTGCACTCTCTCTATACAGACATAGAAACAAGTTTTCTATAATGTAAGATTTTGCATGTCAAATAGTAAAATCTATCTAAACGAGAACCACTATTTACTTTCATACATAGAAAAAAAGAAGCATGGTTCAGTGGACCAAATGTAGATTTTTAGATGCAGAAGATTTGGATGTGAATCCTAGCTGTGCAAATTAGTGACTGTACAACTGTAAAACAAAACAAAACAAAACAAAAGACTTCATTTCTCTTGGTTTCAGTTTCCTCGTCTGTATGAGAGGGTTAGATTAGGTCTGTAAATTCCCTTCCATTGCTACAGATATATCTTCAGAAATATAATCCAATTAAATGCAAATGTGGCTACCAAAATTATTTTTAATCACTAACATAGTATATAAACTGATCCTGGGGATGGCTAGACATTATGTTTGTATTTTGTGGACTTGTCTGTTGAAATTGTTCAGTTTTTTTTTTCAGTTAAATCCAATTGTTTCTGATGTCATTTGGGGTTTTCTTGAGAGAAATACTGGAATGATTTGTCATTTCCTTCTCCAACTTATTTTACAGATGACAAACTGAGGCACACTAGGTTAAGTGACTACCCCAGAGTCACACCAATAATCTGCCTGAAGTCATATTTGAATTCAAGGCTTCCTGCCTATAGGGGTAGACCTCTCTCTACAGCACCAACTAAATTCAAAAGGTATACATGCACTTGTTTTTAATCAAGAGCAGTTTAAATTCTTAAATTAGTTAATTTAATTCTTAAAATATATCCACTAAATTATAGCATCAATAGAGAGAATATCTACATTGATAATATTATAAGTCTTTGAAACCTTAATGAGGTTTGATGAGAACTATGAAAGTTAAATGATTAAATATACATTTTTACACAAGAGCAATACCAGGTTGCAAAGACTACTCTTCACCCAAATAACAATATAGAAGGAATATACCAACTCATATTTAAAGTATGTAATATTATATACTGAATATGTTAGACAATTGCAAGAAATAGTGTAGTGTCATTTGGAAGGGAAATATTATAAATAAGAGATTTCAAGGGAAGAGTGGTCCTTTAAAAAAGACTTAAATATGGGAAAGGCAGAGCCAAGATGGCAGACTAGCACAGAAAGTTGGAACTTCTTTGAGAATCCTCTCAAATCAGCCTTGAAATAACATCTTGAATGAATTGCACAGTGACAGAACCAACAATGGGATGGAAGAAAGTAACTCCTACAGAAAACAACTTGAAAAGTAGGCAAAGGGACTCTATTTCACAAGGATGAGAGGGGAGCACAGTGGAAAGTAAAATTGAGCAGGGGTGAATACAAGCCACTCAGTCCCCACCTACTGCTCCAGATTCTGAACCTGGGTCTAAGTCAACTTTGACAACCAGATCCTGTCTAAGTCAATAAGAGAATACTGTAAAATTGAAAATCTGTTATCCTAAAAAAGAACTACATTTCCCAGGAGCCCACTGACTTTCTGTCATTATGTACTTCCAGTAAATAGGGGATGTTAGTCAGGGACATGGAAGGTCCCACCTCTTTACTTCCTGTACCAAGCTTGGTGATGGTAAGGTGGGTGTTTGAACTGGCTGAGCAGCCATGGGCACATAGTCTTTATTTTGTATTTTCTTTATCCCTTGATTTCTAATGATCATTAATAAATCTCTGAAAATAGGATATTTTATTGAGATTTAATTTTAACTTTACAATACCCCACATGTATCTCTTGAATTTCCAAGTCCAATGCAATCCTATAGTAAGGCTCCTTCCCTAGCACAAGGAAATTCATGGTGCCTTCCCAATAAAGATTAAAGTTAGAACCATAGACCTTTCCCATAACTATAGTGAAGTCACAGCCTTCATAAAAGGGAGGTATGTCAGCATAGAGCAAGTCCCAGAGCTCCTGATCAGGTTTGAGGTAAGGCCCTAAGCCCCAGCAAAAGGGTGGCTCACAGTGTTCTGGGCCCAGGAGTCCTATGAGAAGAATGAATCAGCAGTGGGAGGTGGCTTTAAAAGTTCACAATTAAGCTCCAACACCACTACCCCATAGACTTAGTTGAGAGTAGCTGTAAGAATCCAGCTGACTCTGATCCCAGGGAAAGGGCTGCAAGCACAATTCCCTTAAACTACACTTTTATTTACACCTTCAGCTTCTGCTAACCACTGGGGAAGATCTGACCTCAGAGCTCATCAACACCACCAGTCAAACCTAGTCAATCAGCAGAGCAGAGAAGAAGACCCTAGGAGAAAATATTTCAAATCCACAGATCCAGCAAATAACTAGAGGAGCAAGATTACAGCCAATTACAAGGGGAGGGAGAAGGGAAAAATATGAGTAAGCAAAAAAAAAAATTGGAAAACAGTAGGACCACAAAATACCAAGCTAAAACACAGAAATTCCAGGGATCTGGACACAGGCTTTAGAAGAACTCAAAACACAATTCAAAAACAACTAAGAGAGGCTGAAGACAGTGGGGAAAGAATATAAAAAGCAAAATACGTGATCTGGAACAAAAGAATAATGTCTGGAAAGCCAAAATTAACCAGCTTGAAGACAAGGAAAAGAAGGAGAAAGATGACTTACAAAATATATCAGACCATAAGGAGGATGACCAAAAAGCCAGGCATCAAATGCAGTCTTTAAAAACTAGAATCTAACAACTAGAAGCAAATTACTTCACAAGGAAGCAAGACTTTATAAAACAAAATCAAAAGAATGAAAAAAAATGAGGGAAACATGAAACACCTTATTGACAAAACATCAGACGTTGAACATTGATCCAGGACAGACAATTTAAGAATTATTTGACTATTGGAAAATCATGACAAATTAAAAAGCCTGGACATCATTCTACAATAAATTATCCAAGAAAACTGCTCTGACATTCTAGAGCAAGAGGTAAAAGTGGAGATTGAAAGAATCCACAGATCACCATTACTTAATCCTCAAATGGCAATGCCCAGGAATGTTATAGCCAAATTCAAGAACTATCAGAACAAGGAAAAAATAATATAAGCTGCTAAGAAGAAATCATTCAGATACCATGGAACCAAAATTGGGGTAATACAGGATCTGCCTGCATCTACACTGAAGGACTGGAAGTCATGGCAAATTGCATTCTGAAAAGCAATGGAACTGGGTCTACAACCAAGAATGAACTACCCAGCAAAACTAACTATATTTCTGCAGGGGAAAGTATGGTCATTTAATAAAATAGAAGACATTCCAGTATTCATAAAGAAAAGACCAGGCTTAAACAGAAATTTGATACCCAAACATTGAACTCAAGAGAATCACCAAAAGGTAATTAAGAATGGGGAAAACAAAACAAAATTAAAAAACAAACAAAACTTTTTTAAAGGGACCCAATAAGTTAAAATGATTTGTATTCCTATAAGAAAAGATGATATTGGTGACTCTTAAAATTGTTTTTATCATCTGTGTAGCTAGAAGAATTATTCATAGAGGGAATAGTCATAAACTGTATAGTATAAAATGTCAAGATATACATACATATATATATATGTACATATATATATATATATATAACTAGAGATAAACAAGAGGTTAATACTAAGAGAAATGGGAAAAGAGACAAAATGGTGTAAATTTATTTCATAAATGAATTCATGGCAGGGGCATGGGAGAACACCAATTCTTAGTGGCATGAATTTGACTCAAAGAGAGAACAATCAGAACCATTGGGGCAGAGATTTGATTTGTTCCCTAAAAAGAAGTAGAAGGGTAACAAAGAGACTGTTTGGGAGGGAAAATACAAGGGTGGAAGAGAGTGAGGGGTAGTTTAAAAAGACCCTAAAGGAAAATAAGAGGGGGATAAGAAGAGGGTAAGGGAAGAAAAATAAGGGTGTGAATTGGGGGGACTGATTAAAAATGCAAACTGGCATAGAAGGAAATACTGAAAGAAAAAAGGGAAGGATTAGGAGAGAAATCAAAATGTTGGGTATTACACTGGTGGTAATCATAACTCTGAATATGAATGGGATGAACTCACCCATAAAACAAAAGCAAATTGCATAGTGGATTAGAAACCAAAATCCAACCATATATTGTCTACAATAAGCACACATGAGGCAGGTAGACACAGAGGGTAATGGTAAGTGGATGGAGCAAAATCTATTTGGTATCAACAGAAAAAAAAAGAAAGCAGGAGATACAACCATGTTATCTAACAAAGTCAAAGAAAAAAGAGATCAAGTTAAAAGATATAGAGAAGGTAAATACCTCCTGATAAAAGGCAGTATAGGCAATGAGGAAATAACAGTACTAAACATGTATGTACCAAATTGTATAGCACCCACAGTTCTAAAGGAAAAACTAATGGAGGTCAAGGATGAAATTGATAGTAAAACTATAAAAGTGGGAGACCTGAAACTTCCTCTATCAGATCTAAATAAATCAAACCAAAATATAAATAAAAAAGAGGTAAGAGATGAGAATGAAATATTGGAAAAATCAGAGTTAATAGATATGTGAAGAAAAATAAATAGGGACAAAAAGGAATACACCTTATTTTCAGCAGCACAAGGTATATTCACAAAGATTGACCATGTACTAAGGCATAAAAACATGGCAAACAATTGCAAAAGAGCATAAATAATAAATGCAACCTTTTCAGATCACAATGCAATGAAAATAATAATTAGTAAGGGTACATGGAGAGGCAAATCACAATTTAATTGTAAATGAAAAAAAATATGATTCTCTGAAATCAGCTAGTTAATGAACAAATCATAGGAACAATGTATAATTTCATTGAACAAAATGAATATGATGAGCCTGTGACAAGGAAATCACTTTAAAAGACTGATATATATTAATTTAAGGTCGTCAAGGAATTCAGCTATGTAATTCCTAAATGAAAACTCAAGTCAGCAGTCAACCTTTTATAAAGTTTAATTACAAACAGGATGAAGAAAGGTATTAGAGATGAGAGAGAGAGGGAGAGAGAAAGGGGAGAGAAGGGAATAGGGCTTAAATACCCCTTCTGTTTAGGCTGGGCCAAAAGGCCCAAGCCCTTAGATAGCTGGGGCAAAGAAAGGAGAACCTTCCCTATTACTCACGTGACCAAAATGGAGAAACAGTCTCAGGGGCCTCCACCTCCAGCTTCCTTCAGAGCAAGCTTCTCAGAGCACCTCTCCAACTACTCAGAGCCAAAACTCTCCAACCAACCACCTCCAGTCCTCAGACCCCTCTCTCTTTAAGCAAACCATCCAAGTTCCCTCCCCTCAGTTCTCACATCTACCAATCACTGTCCATGTCTTCCCTGTGCCAATGGTGTCTCTAGCTTAAACCAGGACCGCCCAGAGGTCTGTGGCTTTGCACATGTCTGTTGAAGGTCATATTCTCAAACAATTAAATCCTGATCCTTTGCTACAGCCCTTCCTAAATCCTGTTACCCTGAGTAGGGTAGAGATTGGAATAATTAAATTTTGATCTATGCTGCAGCCATTCCTAAATCCTGTTAGGACTGAGTGGGGTGGAAATTGTATTTTCCAAGACCTGGTTCTGTCATTCCAAGTATCTCTAATGTATAAATTCTAAAATCAATCATGACTCAAGGAAATTCCTGTTCTATGCTTAAGCATAGGTCAAAGCCCTATTCATTGTTCAGCAAAAGGTTTCTGTCCTAAAGTAATCTTAAGAAGGGAGGAGGAGGAACCTCCCATGCCAATGGGGTTCACATTCCAATGGACTATCAGTAAGAAATTTTCCAAGTATGACATTTCCCAATGGTGAAATTTCCAACATTTATAAGTCTAAGATATTTTAAGGTTTACAAGCCTCACATCCTATCTAAATTTTTAGGATGAAGCCAAAGCAGAGCTCAGGGGGAAATTTATGTCCTTGAGTTCATATATTATCAAATTAGGGAGGGCAGAGGTCAATGAATTGGACATGCAATTAAAAAAACCAGAAAGTGAACAAATTGAAATCCTCATATGAAAAATAATTTGAGGATCCTAAAAACTAAAGAAGAAATTAATAAAATTGAAAGTAAAAGAAATTAATAAATAAGACTAGAAGTTGGTACTTTAAAAACACAAATAAAATAGACAAAGTAGTTATCAATCTAATTTAAAAATGAAAGAAGAAAACCAAATTAATAGTATCAAAGATGAAAATGGAGACCTCACCTCTATTAAAGAGGGAATTAAGGCAATCAAAAACTATTTTTCCCAATTATATGTCAATAAATATGGCAATCAAGGTAATACAGATGAATATTTACAAAAATATAAATTACCTAGATTAACAGAAGAAGAAATAGAATACCTAAATAACCCCATATCAGAAAAATAAATTGAATGAGCCATCAAAAAACTCCTTAAGAAAAAATCCCCAGGACCTGATGGATTCACAAATTAATTCTATCAAATATCCAAAGAACAAATAATCCCAATACTATTCAAACTCCTCAACATGATAAGCAAAGAAAGAACTCTACCAAATTCCTTTTATGACAAAAATATGGTACTGATTCCAAAGCCAGGTTGAACAAGAACAGAGAAAGGAAACTACAGACCAATCTCCTTAATGAAAATAGATGCAAAAATCTTAAATAGGATACTAGCAAAAAGACTCCAGCAAGTGATCAGGAGGGTTATTCACTATGATCAGGTAGGATTTATACCAGGAATGCAAGAATGGTTTAATATTAAGAAAACCATTCACATAATTGACCATATCAATAAGCAAAGCAACAGAAATCACATAATTATCTCAGAAAAGGCCTTTGACAAAATACAACACTCATTGCTATTGAAAACACTAGAAAATAGTGGAATAGAAAGGCCTTTACTCAAAATAATAAGTGGCATTCATTTAAAAACATCAGCAAGAACTTCAATAGGAATAAATCATAAGACTCCCAGTAAAATCAAGAGTGAAGCAAGGATGCCTATTATCAACTCTATTATTTAACATTGTACTAGAAACACTAGCAGTAGCAATTAAAGAAGAAAAAGAAGTTGAAGGAAATAAAATAGGCAATGAGGAAACTAAGCTTTCACTCTTTGAAGATGATATGATGGTTTAAAGAATCCTGGAGAATCAACTAAAAAGCTAGTGGAAATAATCAACAACTTTAGCAGAGTGTCAGGATGCACATGAACACATGAATCATCAGCATTTCTATATATTTCCAACACACCTCAGCAAGCATTAGAAAGAGAAATTTATAATAATAAACATTATTATAATAATAATATCCAATCCAATGAAAATAATAATAAATTAATAAAAAATAATCCAATGAAAAATTAGTATTTAATAAATTAGAAGATTTCAAAGAGTTCCTGAAATAATAGTAGAAAATTTGATGTTTAAATAAAAGAATTAAGAGAAACATAAAAAAGAGAAAATGTAAAGGATTTAATATTGTCTAACTATATTCCTACATGGAAAGTTATTGATAAATCTTAAAAAGAAGAAATAAATATCTCTAAGTGTTTACATTAATAAAATAGAGAAATATAACTTCAATTAGTAAAAGAACAAATTAATATTCTCCCACTAAACACCAAACTAGAAATCCAAAAAAAATGAGCAATAAAATTGAATTTTAAAAAATCTGAGCTTTTTGATTAATGCAATCAACAAAATATATAAACCATTGGTTAATGTTTAAAAAAGTTAAGAAAGCTAAATCATTGGCATTTAAAGCTGAAAAGAGTGACTATATCACCAATGAGGATGAAATTAAATCAATTATTAGAGGTTATTTTGCTCAATTATATGTAAAAGTATTTAACAATGTAAGTGAAATGAAATACTTACAAAAATAATAAACTCTCTGGATTATCAGATGAAATAAAAATTTCTAAATAAGCCTAGTTTCCAAAAAGAAATTGAAAAGGTCATAAATGTCTTCCCAAGGGGGGAAAAACACTAAGACTAGATGGATTTATAAGTGGATTTGACCAGACTTATTTCTTAATTCTGATTTTTAAAATTACTTGGAAAAAACAGGTAAAGAAAGAGTTTTACTGAACTCCTATTAGGAAACAAATATTGTGTTAACAAGAAGAGCAAAAAGAGTTCTGTTATCTCTTTCTAGAAAATTATAGACCAATTTTGTTAATGAATATGGATGCAAATATCTGTAATAAAATATAATTAGATGAGTATGAGATTATACATTGTGAACAAATAGAACTTAGAGCTGCAATGAGGGAATGGTATAATATAAGGAAAACTTGCAACATAATTGATTAAATTAATAACAAAAATATTAAAACCATCTGATTATATCAATAAATGCAGAAAAAACTTTGACAATACAGAACACTCAGTTCTATTAAAAGCACTGTAAAGCATAGATATTCAAGGATTAAAATTCTCTGGAGACTGTATCTTAATTTAGAATTAATTAAATCATAAAAAGCAGGCCAGAACTTCCGGTTAAGATGGCGGCTTAGAGAAAGCTGAAGTTCAGATCTCCGGAAAACCCTTCCCGACCGATCTCAAACTAGAAGCTCCTAAGGCGCCGAAATTCAAAACGATCAACAGCACAGACCCTGGGAACCCTCCTCCTGGACCTGGACCCGGTTCAAAAGGTACGGCTCGCCTTAAAAGCCAGAACCCGAGATCCCTCGGACCTCAGGGGTAGGAGCGCAGAGTCCAAGGCTCCCGGAAGCCGCAGCCGCGCCGGGCTCAGAGAGCAGGGTCTGAGGAACAACAACCCTCAGGGTCTTCTACCCAAGTCCCAGTCCGGGTGAAAGTTACTGCCTGGGGCTTCCGCTGCAAAGAGCCAGTTGGTCAAAGAGCTGGTCGGTCCGGGTGAAAGTTACTGCCTGGGGCCTCCGCTGCAGAGAGCTGGTCAAAACAACAGCAACCCTCAGGGCGGGCAAGACAGCCTCACGGGCTGGATCCTGCTATCCAAGTCTCAGTGAAAGTCTGTGCTCTCGGAGCTTGGGGAAGCGGCAGCCCATCCCCCCCGCAGGCCGAGGAAACAGCCTCACGGCCAGGGATTCTGAAGGCAACTTCCGGAAATCGAGCCAGGGGGAGAGTGTGGCCTCGTGGTCCAACCCTTCCATTCCAGTTCCAGTGAGGCATATTCAGTTTAACCCAGGGAAAGTCATAGAACCATCTGCCCAGGACTAAAGCCTCTGATCACCAGACAAAGACAAGAAAAGCCAATCCTCCACGTTCAGAGATGACAAACTCCACAGAAGCACAGAAGCCCCAAAATACCAAGAAAAATAAGAAGAAAGGGGCGACTCTGGACACATTCTATGGAGCCAAAATACAAAATACAGAGCAGATAGAAGAAGATATACAAGAAAATTCTCCAAAATCTTCCAAAGGAAATAGAAACTCTCCACAAACCCATGAAGAATTTGAATCAGAAAGGACCAAAAAGATGGAAGCCCTCTGGGAGGAAAAGTGGGAAATGATGCAAAAGAAATTCACGCATCTACAAAACCAGTTTGACCAAACTGTAAAAGAAAACCAGGCTTTAAAGCAAGAACTAATAAAGCAAAGCCAAAACACCAAGAAATTAGAAGAGAACATAAAATATCTCACCGACAAGGTGATAGATCTGGAAAACAGGGGGAGAAGAGAAAATTTAAGAATAATTGGACTCCCAGAAAAGCCAGAAATAAACACCAAACTGGACATGGTGATACAAGATATAATCAAAGAAAATTGCCCAGAGATTCTAGAACAAGGGGGCAATACATCCACTGACAGAGCTCACAGAACACCTTCTACACTAAACCCCCAAAAGACAACTCCCAGGAATGTAATTGCCAAATTCCAAAGCTATCAAACAAAAGAAAAAATCCTACAGGAAGCCAGAAAAAGACAATTTAGATATAAAGGAATGCCAATCAGGGTCACACAAGACCTTGCAAGTTCTACGCTGAATGATCGTAAGGCATGGAACATGATCTTCAGAAAGGCAAGAGAGCTGGGTCTCCAACCAAGAATCAGCTACCCAGCAAAACTGACTATATACTTCCAAGGGAAAGTATGGGCATTCAACAAAATAGAAGACTTCCAACTTTTTGCAAAGAAAAGACCAGAGCTCTGTGGAAAGTTTGATACCGAAAATCAAAGAGCAAGGAATACCTGAAAAGGTAAATATTAAGGAAAGGGGAAAAATGTTATCTTCTTCTTTTACTCAAACTCTCTTCTATAAGGACTACATTTATATCAACCTATGTATACTAATATGTGGGGAAAATGTAATGTATAAATAGGGGGTAAAGAAAGACCAAATAGAATAATGGTTCTCACACAAAGATTCACAGGGGAAGGGGAGGGGAAGAAAACTCCTATAAGAAGGAGAGGAAGAGAGGGGGGGGGGGGTTTACTTAAACCTCAATCTCAGGGAAATCAACTCTGAGAGGGAAAAACATCCAGATCCATTGGGATCTTGAATTCTATCTTACCCAACAAGGGTAAGGAGAAGGGAAAACCAAGGGGGGGAGGGGGAGAGGGAGAACAAAAAGGGAGGGAAAGAGAGGGGGAGGGGGAGGGAACAAAAAGGGAGGGACTAAAAAGGGAAACATCAAGGGAGGGGACAAGGGGCACTGATTCAAAGTAAATCACTGGACTAAAAGGTAGAGCCGAAGAAGAAAAGGTTAGAATTAGGGAAGGCAATCAAAATGCCAGGGAGTCCACAAATGACAATCATAACTTTGAACGTGAATGGGATGAACTCACCCATAAAACGTAGACGAATAGCAGAATGGATTAGAATCCAAAACCCTACCATATGTTGTCTTCAAGAAACACACATGAGGCGGGTTGACACCCACAAGGTCAGAATTAAAGGATGGAGTAAGACCTTCTGGGCCTCAACTGATAGAAAGAAGGCAGGAGTGGTAATCATGATATCTGATAAAGCCAATGCAAAAATAGACCTGATCAAAAGGGATAGGGAAGGTAATTATATTTTGTTAAAAGGGACTCTAGACAATGAGGAAATATCATTAATCAACATGTATGCACCAAATAATATAGCACCCAAATTTCTAATGGAGAAACTAGGAGAATTGAAGGAAGAAATAGACAATAAAACCATACTAGTGGGAGACTTAAACCAACCATTATCAAATTTAGATAAATCAAATCAAAAAATAAATAAGAAAGAGGTAAAAGAAGTGAATGAAATCTTAGAAAAATTAGAATTAATAGACATATGGAGAAAAATAAATAGGGATAAAAAGGAATACACCTTCTTCTCAGCACCACATGGCACATTCACAAAAATTGACCATACATTAGGTCACAGAAACATAGCACACAAATGCAAAAAAGCAGAAATAATGAATGCAGCCTTCTCAGATCACAAGGCAATAAAAATAATGATTAGTAATGGTACATGGAAAACCAAATCTAAAACCAATTGGAAATTAAACAATATGATACTCCAAAACCGTTTAGCTAGAGAAGAAATCATAGAAACAATTAATAATTTCATCAAGGAAAATGACAATGGCGAAACATCCTTTCAAACCTTTTGAGATGCAGCCAAAGCGGTAATCAGAGGCAAATTCATATCCCTGAAAGCTCATATTAACAAACAAGGGAGAGCAGAGATCAATCAATTGGAAATGCAATTGAAAAAACTCGAAAGCGATCAAATTAAAAACCCCCAGCAGAAAACCAAATTAGAAATCCTAAAAATTAAGGGAGAAATTAATAAAATCGAAAGTGATAGAACTATTGATTTAATAAATAAGACAAGAAGCTGGTACTTCGAAAAAACAAACAAAATAGACAAAGTACTGGTCAATCTAATTAAAAAAAGGAAGGAAGAAAAGCAAATTCACAGCATTAAAGATGAAAAGGGGGACAGCACCTCCAATGAGGAGGAAATTAAGGCAATCATTAGAAATTACTTTGCCCAATTATATGGCAATAAATACACCAATTTAGGAGAAATGGATGAATATATACAAAAATACAAACTGCCTAGACTAACAGAAGAGGAAATAGAATTCTTAAATAATCCCATATCAGAAATTGAAATCCATCAAGCCATCAAAGAACTTCCTAAGAAAAAATCCCCAGGGCCTGATGGATTCACCTGTGAATTCTATCAAACATTCAGAGAACAGTTAACCCCAATACTATACAAACTATTTGACATAATAAGCAAAGAGGGAGTTCTACCAAACTCCTTTTACGACACAAACATGGTACTGATTCCAAAACCAGGCAGGTCAAAAACAGAGAAAGAAAACTATAGACCAATCTCCCTAATGAATATAGATGCAAAAATTTTAAATAGGATACTAGCAAAAAGACTCCAGCAAGTGATCAGAAGGATCATTCACCATGATCAAGTAGGATTCATACCAGGGATGCAGGGCTGGTTCAACATTAGGAAAACCATCCACATAATTGACCACATCAACAAGCAAACTAGCAAGAACCACATGATTATCTCAATAGATGCAGAAAAAGCCTTTGATAAAATACAACACCCATTCCTATTAAAAACACTAGAAAGCATAGGAATAGAAGGGTCATTCCTAAAAATAATAAACAGTATATATCTAAAACCAACAGCTAATATCATCTGCAATGGGGATAAACTAGATGCATTCCCAATAAGATCAGGAGTGAAACAAGGATGCCCATTATCACCTCTACTATTTGACATTGTACTAGAAACACTAGCAGTAGCAATTAGAGAAGATAAAGAAATTGAAGGCATCAGAATAGGCAAGGAGGAGACCAAGTTATCACTCTTTGCGGATGACATGATGGTCTACTTAAAGAATCCTAGAGATTCAACCAAAAAGCTAATTGAAATAATCAACAACTTTAGCAAAGTTGCAGGATACAAAATAAACCCACATAAATCATCAGCTTTTCTATATATCTCCAACACAGCTCAGCAGCAAGAACTAGAAAGAGAAATCCCATTCAAAATCACCTTAGACAAAATAAAATACCTAGGAATCTATCTCCCAAGACAAACACAGGAACTATATGAACACAACTACAAAACACTCGCCACACAACTAAAACTAGACTCGAACAATTGGAAAAACATTAACTGCTCATGGATAGGACGAGCCAATATAATAAAAATGACCATCCTACCCAAACTTATTTATCTATTTAGTGCCATACCCATTGAACTACCAAAATACTTCTTCACTGATTTAGAAAAAACCATAACAAAGTTCATTTGGAAGAACAAAAGATCAAGGATATCCAGGGAAATAATGAAAAAAAACACATATGATGGGGGCCTTGCAGTCCCAGACCTCAAACTATATTACAAAGCAACAGTCATCAAAACAATTTGGTACTGGCTAAGAAACAGAAAGGAAGATCAGTGGAATAGACTGGGGGAAAACGACCTCAGCAAGACAGTATACAATAAACCCAAAGATCCCAGCTTTTGGGACAAAAATCCACTATTCGATAAAAACTGCTGGGAAAATTGGAAGACAGTGTGGGAGAGACTAGGAATAGATCAACACCTCACACCCTACACCAAGATAAATTCAAAATGGGTGAGTGACTTAAACATAAAGAAGGAAACCATAAGTAAATTGGGTAAACACAGAATAGTATACATGTCAGACCTTTGGGAGGGGAAAGGCTTTAAAACCAAGCAAGATATAGAAAGAATCACAAAATGTAAAATAAATAATTTTGACTACATCAAACTAAAAAGCTTTTGTACAAACAAAACCAATATAACTAAAATCAGAAGGAAAACAACAAATTGGGAAAAAATCTTCATAGAAACCTCTGACAAAGGTTTAATTACTCATATTTATAATGAGCTAAATCAATTGTACAAAAAATCAAGCCATTCTCCAATTGATAAATGGGCAAGGGAAATGGATAGGCAGTTCTCAGATAAAGAAATCAAAACTATTAACAAGCACATGAAGAAGTGTTCTACATCTCTTATAATCAGAGAGATGCAAATCAAAACAACTCTGAGGTATCACCTCACACCTAGCAGATTGGCTAACATAACAGCAAAGGAAAGTAATGAATGCTGGAGGGGATGTGGCAAAGTAGGGACATTAATTCATTGCTGGTGGAGCTGTGAACTGATCCAACCATTCTGGAGGGCAATTTGGAACTATGCCCAAAGGGCGACAAAAGAATATCTACCCTTTGACCCAGCCATAGCACTGCTGGGTCTGTACCCCAAAGAGATAATGGACACAAAGTCTTGTACAAAAATATTCATAGCGGCGCTCTTTGTGGTGGCCCAAAACTGGAAAACGAGGGGATGCCCATCAATTGGGGAATGGCTGAACAAACTGTGGTATATGTTGGTGATGGAATACTATTGTGCTCAAAGGAATAATAAAGTGGAGAAGTTCCATGGAGACTGGAACAACCTCCAGGAAGTGATGCAGAGCGAGAGGAGCAGAACCAGGAGAACATTGTACACAGAGACTAATACACTGTGGTATCATCGAACGTAATGGACTTCTACATTAGGGGCGGTGTAATGTCCCTGAACAACTTTCAGGGATCCAGGAGAAAAAAAAAAAACACCATTCATAAGCAAAGGATAAACTATGGGAGTGGAAACACCGAGAAAAAGCAACTGCC
Source organism: Monodelphis domestica (assembly GCF_027887165.1). Classification (NCBI taxonomy): domain Eukaryota; kingdom Metazoa; phylum Chordata; class Mammalia; order Didelphimorphia; family Didelphidae; genus Monodelphis; species Monodelphis domestica. The sequence goes on along the minus strand of NC_077234.1, from coordinate 119,575,433 downwards.
TGAATACAGAGGTTGAGGGGACATGACAGAGGATAGACTTTAAATGAACACTCTAATGCAAATACTAACAACAAAGCAATGGGTTCAAATCAAGAAAACATCCAATGCCCAGTGGACTTACGCGTCGGCTATGGGGGGTGGGGGGAGGAAAAGAAAATGATCTATGTCTTTAACGAATAATGCTTGGAAATGATCAAATAAAATATATTTAAAAAAAAAAAGAAAAGAAAAAAAAAGCAGGCCAGAGAAGGAAGGATAGCAGCCACATGTGGCCTGCTTCTTTTCCCTTTCCATGACTCCTCCCCTAGCCAGCTGTTAAAACTTCTAAGCCAGACTTAAGACCACCAGTCGCTTTACTAGGCAGTTGTAAGTCTGACCATTTGTTGTGTGCCAAGGATACTATTAGCAGCACTTGCCTATACTAGCATTTTTCTAGTTGCCTCCCCTCCTAGGAAAGATGCATAGTCACACAATAGCTACCTTCTCTCTCATGGTTCTGAGGCAAAAGAAGACTATTTTCTTTTCTTTGTCCAATTCATGTTTCTTATAATACCACTTTTCTGAGTCCCTTTTATTTGCCAGATATTAGCTCAGTCCAAATCCAAAGTTGTCTTGACAGACTGGTGCTAAATTTTCTTAGGTATAAATGGCCTTTTGCTTAAAATGACATAATCCAAAATAATCATCAAGAATTATTTGTAATGGGAATAAACTAAAATCCTTTCCAATTAAATCAGTTGTGACAAGGAAATCAAGTGAAACAAGGATACTCAACTTCACCAATATGTTGTATTTTGAAAATCCTAGATATTCAACTAAAAAGTTAATTAAAACTATCATTAATTTTAGCAAAGGAACAGTATATAAAATAAAGTCATACAAATCATTAGCATTTTCATGTTACTAAAAAAATCTAAAAAATAAGATGTAGAAAGAGAAATTCCATTCAAAATAACCATAGATATAATAATATATGGGAGTATACCTGCCAAAACAAACTTAGGAACTATTGGAACATAATTTTAAAATCCATTTTTACACAGAGAAAGTCAGATCTAAATAATTAGAGAAATAGTAATTGTCCATGGATGGGCAAAGACAATATAATTAAAATGACAATCCTACCTATACTAATCCTCTTATTCAATGTCATTCCAATTAAAATCCCCCAAATTATTGTAGTGAACTAGAAAAAAAAACAATAACAAAATACTTTTGGAAGAACAAAAGATCCAGAATATCAAAAGAATTAATGAAAAATGTATAGGAAGGGCAAATAGAAGAACCAGATTTTAAATTTTATTACCAGTCAATAATTATCAAAACAATTTGTGGAGCAGCTAGATGGCCTGGAGGATTTAAAATGAAGCCCAGGAGAAATGAGTTCCTAAATGCAAATTTGACCTCAGACACATCCTAACTTTATTATTACCCTGGACTAGTCCCTTATTCTCCATGACTAGCATTTATTTCTCTTCTACCTCAGACCCAATTATCAGAATTCCAAGATAGAAGGTAAGGGTTAAAAAAAAGTATATGGTAGTGCCTAAAAATTAAAAAGGTAGATCCCTGGAACAGGACAGACCCAGAACAAATAGTAGCAAAAATTATTTTAACTTTGTATTTGGAAAAAACATAGATTGAGGTTTTGAAGATAAGATCACTATTTGGTTAAAAATTTGGCAAGAAGTGGTATATGTCAATATGGTACATCATTCACTAAGATAATATCAAAATGGATACATGATCTGGACATAAAATGAAATGTCTTAAGTGAATTAGAACAAGAAACATATTCCTATCAGATTTATGGATATGAAAAGAAATTATGAGTGAACAAGAAAAGGAAAATATTGTGATATGTAAAAAGGGTTATTTTGGGTATATGAAAATAAAAATGTTTTGTACAAATAAAACAAATGTTCCTTATATTAGAGGGTAAGCAGAACATTTTGGGAGAAAAATTATATAGAGATTTATATACAAATATTTATATATAAAATTTATATCTCAGAGATAAGTCTCACATCTAAAATAGAGGACTTTATTATTATATGGATAAGAGCTATTCCCCAACTGATAAATGCACAAAAGATATGAACAGACTATTCATGTATGAAGAATCCAATTCCATATACAGATATTAGAAAAAAGACTTTTCATCACTACTAATAAGCGAAATGGAAACTCAAACTATTATGAGATATCATCTCTACCCATAAGATTGGCTAAAATAGCAAAGGTCAAAATGAAAACTGTTGAAGGAGATGTGGAAAAAATGTACATACTAATATACTACAGAGCAGCGATGGCAAACCTTTTATAGCTGAATACTCAAAAAATTGCAATTTTCACAATACTTGTGATCTGCCCCCTTATCCTAGACAGACGAGGGAGGATGTACTCTTATTGGGCTGCTGAGCAGAGGGGCAGAAAATGTGAAAAATGTCTTCAGAGGCCCTTTCTGGTATGTGTGCTATAGGTTCACCAAAAGGGCTGTAGAGAATCATAAAATTCTGAATAATTTCCTGAGGAGATCAGGGGAAAAGGAAAGGAAATTGCACTTTCCAAAATACTTGTAGCAGTTGTCTTTGGGTTGGCAAAATACTGAAAAATGAGCACATGCCCATCAATTGGGGAATGGCTAAAGAAATTGTTGTATATGATTGTGATAGATCATTACTGTATCATGAAAAATTATGAGCAGGCTAATTTAAAAAATAACTTGAGAAGAATTACATGGGATAATGAATAGTGAAACCAAGAACCAAGAACCATCATATACAACTACTAATTGAATATTTGAAGATTTAATTCTGAATGTCACATCCAAACAATAAACTGAAAAATGGAAGCATGGAAGACAAATACATAAATATTTGCCCCCCGCCCCAGGAAATGCCTTCTATTATGTACTGAGGGAAAGGAGGAATTGAATACTTATGAATATATTCTATTACTAAAAGCCCCAATATAGTAAGGGTAAGATTCTTGAATATGGTAAAGTCCTCAAAAATTAAAAGAGCTTTGCTGACCACCTCAAATCATTGCTATGATAAACATAGCTCTATAACTATTACATGCAACAAATATTTGATAATTACTTTCTGTTTTTGACAATGTATGACAATTTTCCTTATTTGACTTCCAAGAAAGGACATCATTTGAGTTATCGAGATTATATCACTCTCTATCAAGTAATCCAGATAAAAGAATGATGCAGACTACTAAGACACTGATATATATATATATATATATATATATATATATGTATATATATATGTATATAAGTAGAGAGAGACTCTCATGCAAGATTTTCAGGCTTCATATTGCTCAAAATATTGCTCAAAGTTAAAAAAAAGAAGAAAACCAAGCTTGTTGAATTGTTAATAGGAAGGCTTCTGATAACTGGTTTTATTGATAGCTATCCTTATTCCCTAAAGACTTACTTAAAGACATATCCATTGTTTATCTCAGTAAGCAACCCCAAATAGCTAAATTTGGGGTCTGGCAAAGAGAAACTGGGAAATAGACTTAAAACTGCCACATATACTGTTCTATACAGAACACTGTAGAAACCAATAACAGAACACATATATTGATATTTTAGCTTGGACCATTATATTTCAAGGTAGAAGGAAAAAAAGAAAAGAAAAGGGGACAAGAAATGAGGGAAGGGATGAAAAGGAAATAGAAAGGGAAGTGAGGGGAGCAAAGGGAAAAAGAGCAGCTTAGAAGGTGAGGGGAGAAAGGGAAGGGAGAGAAGGAAAGAAGAGGGTAAAAAAAAAAGGATTTCCCTTTACAAGAAGTCAAACATTTGAGGGGGCAGCTGGGTAGCTCAGTGGATTGAGAGCCAGGCCTAGAGACGGGAGGTCCTAGGTTCAAATCTGGCCTCAGCCACTTCCTAGCTGTGTGACCCTGGGCAAGTCACTTGACCCCCATTGCCTAGCCCTTACCACTCTTCTGCCTTGGAGCCAATACACAGTATTGACTCCAAGACGGAAGGTAAGGGTTTAAAAAAAAAAAAAAGAAGTCAAACATTTGTTGAACACAGTATGAGAAAAAATATTGTACTATTCATTAGGGATATGAAAAAAAAATAATGTCTTCCCTTAAGGACTTTATTTTTGCTAGGTACATGGAAATAAATAAAAAACATAATTAGATTAAATAAAGTAATTTTAACTTAATTACACTTGTTTTAAGAGGAGTTTGTTGCCTAAGGGGATAGTGGAGAGGAGAAATGTTGTTTCTGGAAGAAAGTCTCCTTCCATAATAATTGAGGGCAGCTGACCTAGAATTCTTTCTTTTTTCTCTTTTCTGTCCCTTAATACCAATGAGCTCTGCTTATGATTCACTATCCAATGATGTTTATTTTCAAAATTCCTCTAAAGTGGGAAATGGTCTGGTCATTTAACTAATTTGCAATTCTGCTTCTTAAAGCTTTATCAGGGTAAAATGCCTTAACAAAATTTTGTACTTCCATCCATTTTGTACATATTTCCTTGATGAATGAAGTGGGGCATCCTCCTTTGTCACCTCCTCACTTGAAGAAATCTCCCCTGCTACTAGCTGTTGCTGGAATCTATGACGTTCCCACAGTCCTCAGCGTTGAGCTCTTCTTTATATTCCTAAAGTAATATGTGAACTTTTGTTTGGACTGGAACATATATACACTTCCTGAAGCTATAAAGCCAACAAGTTCTATCAAGTCTGTAGAGTACCAAGCATATGTCAAATACTGCAACATTTTTTTATTATCAATTTCCATACTACACCAAATTCAACAAGTTCCAAAACTGTCAGGTACCAAGGTATAAAGAGACAGACAGAGAGAGAGAGAGAGAGAGAGAGAGAGAGAGAGAGAGAGAGAGAGAGAGAGAGAGAGAGAGAGAGAGAGAGAGAGAGAGAGAGAGAGAGATCTGGACACAAATTGAAATAATCTCTGCTATCAAAGAGTTTGTATTTGATTATAGGAGACATCTGGAACCTAAATAAGTATATACAATATAAATACGAAGTACTTACTGAGGTATATAGTTATATCTGGAGGTGGAGGTAAGAAAGGATAGACCTCTTGTTGAAAATGCTATGTGAGCTGACATTTGGAAGATATTAGATTTTATGAGGCAGATCTAATGAGAGAACACATTCTATGCATACAGGACAATAGATGGCAAAGGAAAGACATAAAAAATGGAATCATCAAGTACATATCTTTAGAGAACCAATTCTTCATACTCATCCAACCTTTTGTAGTATAAGACTCATGTAATTGTAGAATCACAGATTTATTAAAATTTAACTCTAGAAAACATCTCAAATATTAGCAAATCCAATCCCCATCCAAGTCATGAAATCTTTCTACATAATTTTCAAGTCATCTATTTCCACTAAATAATCTCCAATAATAGGAAACACATTGTTCCTTGAGGATTTCTCATGGTGTAATATAGAGTTGATTTTATAACTGGAGAGAAAAGTCCCATCTCTAACATACTGGTTTTGAGAAGCTGGGCTATTCACAACACCTCTTGGTACTCTAGGTAACATTCTAAGATTATGAGTTAGAGAAAATATATTGGCATGCCTTAATAAAGAAAGTAATTTAATAGGAGTTCACTAACCTAATAAAAGAATAATTCCAGAAACTATGACTAATAATTCAAATAATTTAATTGTGATGAACCAAATTGTAACTTACACTCAATGGTATTATCTCTGCTTTCCAGAGCCAAGAACAAGACTAATCCCTCTTCCACGTTTGAATCCTTTAAATATTTTAAGATGAAAATCATTTTGCCCACTTATGAATATTCTTTAATTTAAAATAAAAATTCCAAATTTCAATAAATAGTCCTCATATGACAAACATTTCACCTTCACCTTCATTGTATTCTTCATTTCTCTGTATTCTAGCTTATCTTCATCCTTTCAAAACTGTGACAACCAGGACTGAATGCAGCACTTAAAATTTTGTATGACCAAGGTATAGCAAGCGTATCACTTCCTTCTAGGTCGACATTATTTTTAATTCATTAAAGAATATTTCCTTCTGGCTCAGACTGAGACCTAAAATAATAATTTTTTTTCACTTATTATTTTTCTGAAAATAAATTAAATTACTAAGAGGGCAATTTGAATTTATTTCTCTCTCTCTTTTTTAAAGAGACAGACAACTAAAAGATGCAGACATAACAAAATTCTCCCTATAACAGAAAGCACTATCTCTCAGCTTAGTGATCTGAATCAAAAACTCATCATCTAATTCCTCAAGAGATTGTAGCTGACTATGGCATATTCCCTCTATGTTATTATTTCTTTTTTCTTCTTTTGAATTTCAACTCAATTTTATGATCTCATAGGATGTTAGATTTCTTCTAAAGAAAATATCCTCTTTATGTACTTTTCCCTTTTAAAAAAATAGAACCTTCCCAATACCAATTCCAGGGAATTGGTTTCAGACTAAGTTTTAATGACATAATTAAGTGTATGCTCAAGGAAGACAATACAACTCCCAGTTTCATTTGTCCTATTGATGTACTATTGCTTTTATATTTCTTAGCATGGAAACATGTATATAGCAAGAATGATGGATCCAATAATCAAATTATATACACACCAGTCATTAACAAATTCATATGTTACGTAGGGCAGTATTGGCCTGATTGAGAGGAAAAATATGGTTTCTTTTCATAGTTTAGCCTTTGATTTTTACACGAAACTTCATTAAAAATTTAAGGTTTTACTTTTCCAAAATTTTCCCATTCCAGAGGCTTAAAGGGAAGCTTTTCTCCTAGACACATTCATAGAATCCTGAACTACTTGCTTTATATACATTAATTTCCATTTCCCCAAAAGTCTACACATTAGTTTTTCTTCTTTGTTGAACAGATTGGTCATATTCTCAAATTGTTTTCTCTAGCTTCCACTTTGCAGAACTTCAGATCTTACTAATGATATCTGTGCCACCTTTTTTTTCAGGCTCCTTTGTTTCCTACTGTCTTTCCATCCATCTTATTTTCCATGTTCCTGTTTTTTTCTTTACCAATTATGATCTTTTTCACAAAAATTAGCATAGATAGCTAATATATAATTGTGTATTTGCATGTGTACAATGGCATGCATATACATATCTTTCTATAGACATATATACATATAAGAATAAGGATTGGATTGATTATTTCAATTGAAAAAGGGAAAGCTAGGTGAAATAAATTACCTCTAAAATGCTGCTTAACACTTTGTCATCCATTATTTATATTCTTAGAAAATTGCACAGAGTATGGAGAGGTTAAGTGACTTTCCTATAGACACACAATCAATATATAGGATCACTATTGACTGTGTCATATTGTTTGCTTTTCTCCAAGCTTTTATCTCTATGTCTCTCTCACACACAAACAAACATATAAATATGTATTTACATAAAATGTATGTGTGTGCATTTATAATACATTTGTCATGAAGATGTTTTATATTATTATAAATATATAATGTTTGATGCTCTGGTATGCTCTTACAACAAAAAAGGGAAGAAATATAAATATATACATTTAATTATTTTAGAAAAGCAAAAAATAAAAGAAAGAAAAAGAAAAATCAAGTACAAAGGTATTTGTATTTATAAATATAAATATATATGTTTAATTATTTTAGAAAAGCAAAAAAGAAAAGAAAGAAAAAGAAAAATCAAGTACAAAGGTATTTGGGACAATCCTATGCCCAAAGGGTACAAACTATAATTAAATGTTTTACTAGTGAGGAAGGGAAGAGTAAAATGAAAACTGATGATTCTATGCTGGTAGGAAAGGAAGAATTGGGTCATGGCTGGAGACACCCACCTTGCCCTATCTTCTAGAAATTTACTATGTTTTATTGCATTTTAACTCTACACCTTCCACTTTCCTTTGATTGGCCTTAGCCTTCCACTTATTATTATTATGCTCTTTCTTCATAGCTGCTATTCTATTGCACATCTGTTAACAGTCATTAACTGAAACTCCACTCTACCTCAACAGCTGCTATTCCTTTATTCCTCTAAAGCTACTGTTCAATAGGTCTTTGATGAGCTGTTGCTAGTATCTGCTTGAGTCCCCATCTGTTCCTATTGCTTTTAACTAGGATATGGGTGTTAGTGCTCTTTTATGAAAGGGTATTAAGGCCTTCACAGGGACAAATTCCAAAATTTTCTGTTATTTTCTTATTAGAAGTAACTATTATAACTCACATTCACACATTGTTTGAAGCTTTGAAAATTGTTTTGAAAATATTATCTTCTGTTTTTTGAAATATCTATATCATATTTGAATGATATTCAATACAAAAGGGTCATTCAGATAGCTATTTCAGATTGCCTCTTCAACTCCCAATTCCATCCCTCCCTTCCTTTTTGTTTTATTTTTATTTTTATATTTTCCACAAAATTTTAATAATTTTCTAACATTTTGTGATCTGTGTTCACTTCCTCCCTACCTCCTTTCCACTCCTAAAAGACTGCAGCTAATATGATAGTGGTTATACATGTACTATGATGTAATATACATTTTCATATTTTAAATATTGTGAAAGATATATTTTACTTATGCTAGAGAAAAATCCATGAAGGAAATAAAAATGGTATATTTCAATGTGTATTCAGATTCCATCAGTCCTTCTGTGATGATGGATACTCTTTTTTTCTTTGTGAGTCACTTGGAGTTGACTTGAATCCTTGTCCTACTTATAATAGTGAAGTCATTCACAGTCAGTCATCACACCTTTTCTAACTTCTATTGGAACCATCATTGCTAAATTCTCTTTAACTGTAGACTTGCCACAGAACCCTCATGTGATCAGGAATAAGTTGTGTATGTATGATTTTGTAAGCAAAATGGTTTTAAAGTATTTCAGAACACTTACTAATGAAAAAACTAATCATCACTGTAAAATTATGATGTAGCATGCCTTCTTCCTCTTGTTAGGGAGGTGATGGACAATAGGTACAGAATTAGATTTACAGATATGATCAAGATATTGATGTGTTTTTTGTGATTATACTTATTTACTACAAAGAATAAAACTTGGATGGGTTAACTTTATGTACAGTAAAGAGATTTGAGAAAAAATAAAGAAAAGAATGGAAATGGAAATTAAAAAGTAAAGATAGAATTTCCACCTTAAATTTCTTAATTTCTTAAATAGAAATCATCAGGAAAGTTTTGTTACTCTAATAAATAATATATTCTTAATATATATATATATAAAATAAACGTTTATGGTTGCTTCTACAAATATTTGTGTTCTTTTTATATTTGAAAGTTATATATTTGTTGATTTTTGGATTCATAACCAACATATACCAAATTATATATTTTTACATATAAATGTATATGAACATTATATTACTTGTGGATGTTTTCCTTATTTACAAGTCTGTCAAATCAACAATCATTGATACTCTTCTGGATGTACTGATGCTCACATGGTAACGTTTCCCAAAGGACTTCAGTTAATTCTTGATAGGAGATTTTTCAAAAAGCAGAAATAATAACCATATCAGTTAAATAGATATTCATAGTTTCCAATCTGTAATCTGGAGGTAGTACTTATTTTATGAAATTGAATTATCTGTTAAAATACATAAATTAAATTATAAATCTTCAGAATATCTGGGCTTGAAGGGACTTAAGAGACAAGAATCCAAATGATACCTGAACAAGGATCTCCTTTATAGAAAAATCAGTGAAGTAATCATACAATCTCTGCTGTGAGACTTCCTTGAGAAGACTACCACTTCTAAGGTTTTCTTTACATTTGAGGGTAGTTCAGCTACTAAATAATTCCTCTCTCTCCTCTTCCAACAATAGACTGAAATCTACCCCTTTTCAATAAAAAAGTATTTCTTCTAGTTCTGCTTTCTGGGCCAACGCAAAACGGTTTTGCATTTAACCTAACAGCTTTCACTGTAGAATAAACATTCTTATTTCTTTCTACCAATCCTGATATGGTGCAATTTTAAATTCATTCATTATCTCAGGCACCATTCCCTAAACTGTGGCAACCAGAATTGAATCACATCAAAAAGAATAATAACCATACATGGTTTAATTAGGCAATTAAGAGCACTAGTGTCATATCCCTCATTCTAAAGAACATTTTTTGAAGCACCATCACATTGCATTAATTGGGGAGGTGGCATACCACAATAATGATTCACATTAAATTAAAAGTTCACTATTATATTTTTTATGGAATGAATGTCTATTGATTCACCTATTCCCTACCTTGTACTTTTAAAGTTTTCATTTATTTTAAACTCCCAAAAGATTTTACAACTTATAAAATTCCAACTAACTAAATATAATCTAATATTCTGATTTTCAAGATTTTTTGCATCCTAATTCTGTTACCCATAATTCCAGCTATCTCTTATAGTTTTGTGAGGTCACAGATTTTGTGGACATGTCATGTGTCATTTTTAACTATCATTTAAGTATTAGATACCATATAGGTAAATATACATATTCAGTCAAAAATTTGTGTTTATAATACTATATTCTATTAATTTTTAAAATGTGACATCTAAAGAAAGAAAATTCATACTTGATTATCTGTAACATTGTGGAGGGGATTAATTTCTCAGCAATTGTACATAGACATAATCAACTTGCTTTTTGAAAATTTGCAAATTTACTAAATGACAGAGGAGGATCATGTGTCAGCATTTAAAATTTTATCAATTGATAACTTAGAAGATTCAACATTCCTATAACCTCTTACACTGAAATGCTCTAGTTATATGGTGTTGACAAGATGAGGTTCTCTGGGTCACTATATAATTGATCTTTTCTTCCAAGACTGTTATTAATGGCAGACACATACACAGAGATGATTGCAAAATACTTGTGTTTCAGAGGTTAGGTCATGGTCATTCATGCCGTGTAGAAAGTCTGAAATTTTTTATATAAAACCAATTTCAGACAGTTGCCATTTAGCCCTGGGCACCTTTTTCAGGAGAAGACAATCATCATGCCAATTTCAGTTAACTGGCCTCTTCCTCATGCTTTTAGTACTTGATAGAATTCTAGATGACACTGAAAGGAAAGCTGAATTTATTATGGGACAGATATTTCCTCTATGGATCATACTAAAAAGCCAATAAACAGGCAATACTAAGGAGTATTAGTATTTGATAATGAAGATTAAGAAGCTTAAATACCAAAGAGTTTTTATTTAATTTGTTAACTTTCTAATGCTATTTCTTACTGCTTTGTGAAAAAGAGATTAGGCAACATTATTGCATTTAATTAAATATGATATTTCATTGGTAAAAATAATAGACCAAAACAAAATATAGGACTCTGTCTGAAAAGGAAATGAAATTTTAATCCATGATTTTATTCACTATTTTTGAAAACTAAAGGGAGGTACGGTGATGTTATGAATAGAAATCCAGCTTTGAAGGCAAGAAATATTAGACAGGTTTTGAAGCGCCAACATCTGATTAATACTGACTATGTTACTTGTTAACTTCTTGATATTACAGATAATTCTTTGTAAGTGTAAATTCCATAGAAGATACAACCCTGAATTTGAAGAAAGTGCTTCCTCATTCAAGTTACTACTACAAATGAAATCACAGGCTTAGTCTCTAAATTGATCTCCTAATCATTTTCTATGATTAACATAGTGTTTAAAGGTTTACAGAATATATTAAATACTTTATGTAGTTCATTCCTAATTTGGAAAAAATAATCTCTGAGATAACTCCTGCAGATATTACTTTCAGTGGAATGAGGAAGTTTGAAGCACATATATTTCCTAATTTCAGGCTCAGTTCTCTTTCATAACATCCTGCTACCTCTCACTAATGATCTCTATTTGTCTAACCTTACTTTTTTGAGTAGACAAAGATGTCCCTCTATAAAAATCCTCAAAACCAGACAGTTAGTCCATTTTTATTTATAAAGAATCCATTAATAGATTCTCTCATTTACTTTATCACAATCAAATGTAGAAGAGCAGAAATATTAAAAGGATCCTTTTCAAACCATAATGCAGTAAAATTAGCTATAACAAGGGGCAGTAGAAAGAATAAAATTAATTTTGATCTAAATAATCTTATTCTAAAGAATGACTATGTTGTGTTAAAGAACAAATAGAAACATTCAATAGCTTTGTCAACAAGAAAAAATAAGGAACAGCACACTAAAATTCATAGAATGCAGCCAAAGAAATGATTAGGGGTGGAAAGATAGATTGAAATGTTTATATCAATAAAATAAAAAGCAGAACAATACATTGGATATGGAACTGAAAATAAACTGGGAAAAGAACAAATTAAAACCCAATTGTACAACAAATTAGAAATCCTAAAAATCAAAGGAGAGACTGGTAAAATTGAAAGTTATAAAAGCATTGATCTAATAAATGAGACAAAGAATTGGCTTTGTGGGAAAATAAAACACAATATAGAGAAACTATTGGAACATTTGATTTGAAAAAGAAAAAAACTCCAAATTACCAGGATCAAAAATGAAAAAAAAATGAATTCACAAACAATGAAGAATAAATTAAAGAAATTATTGGAAGTTATTTGGACCATATACATACCATTAAAACTGACAATTTAACTGAAATATATGAATATTTATGATAATATCTATTGCCCAGATTAATAAAAGAAGACTTTAGAAAAAGAAATTAAAGAAGCCATCAATGAGTTTCCTATACAAAATTATCATTAGAGAGCCATTTTATTCACAAGTGATTTCTACCAAATACTCAAAGAACTATTACCACCAATACTAAATAAATGATTTGGAAAAGATGGTGGCAAAATAATTCTACCAAATTCTTTTAATGACCAAAATATGGTTTTGATACATAAACAAGAAAGAACAAATGCAGAGAAAGAAAACCATAAACGAATGTGCCAAATGATTATTAATACCAAAAATTAAAAAAATAATAGCAAAGAGATTGCAGCAAAATATCACAATAATCATACACCATGACTAAGTTGATTTTTTTCCAAGCATGCAGGGATGATTTAACATTAGAAAAACTATCAGTCTAATTGATAATATCAATATTAAAACTAACAGAAACCATAGGATTATCTCAATAGTAGCACAAAAACCATTTGATAGAATAAAACTGCTATTCTATATGAAAATATTAGAGAACAATGGGATAAACTGAGATTACCTTAAAATTATAAATGAAATAAATCTAAAACTATAAGCAAGCATTATCTGTAATGGGAATAAACTAGAAGCTGTCTGTGGAAGAGATAGGGGAAAGGCATGCAGCAAGACAAGAAGCAGTGGCTGAGTGGTGACCTGTCAATCAAATGAAGATTCTGATTTGGAATGTTACCAGAAAGGCAGTTTGGAGCCAAACCAACTCTGCTGGGTGAATTCTGGTGTCTTGGCTGATGCTGGTGGCCTTTGAATGAGGGTCCTGACTGATTTCCTGGTTGTCTTTGAATCAGGGAAGGAAGAAGCTGGGTTTATCTCTGGTAATAGGGATAATCAAGCTGGAGGTGGCCTGGTGATTTTGAAGGCAGAAGAAGAAGGACAATAGTTCATATATATCTCTCTGACTTGCTCTGTTGGTGATAGTGACTGAAATAGTAGACCTATCAACCATTTCTCTCAATATCCTCCAATCTAAGGCTAACTATAGAATTAGGGGAAACACCAAACCTTTTACCTCCATCCTCCATATTTTCCTGCCTTCCTCAAATAAACCCTTACTTAAGATAAAAGAAGATAGAATGTATTTTCATGTGAAACATCATTAACTCACCCTGACTGATTTATAAAACAGAACAAGAATAGGGGAAGAGGAAACTGAAAGGAAGAAGAGGGTAGGAAGGGAGGCAGAAAGAGGGAGGAAGGAAGGAATAGAGGGAGGAGGGTAGGCAAAAGAAGATAATTACATGATTTATTAGTTATCATTTACCTATCAAATATACCCCCTCAATATTTTCTATTACAATTTCCAATAAGATTGGGGGTCAAGCAAAGAACCCCATGACTACCACTATTATTCAGTATTATACCAGAAATGCCAACAAAAGTAGAAAAAAAAACATTGAAGGAATTAGAGTAGGCAATAAAGAAACAAAGTTATTATTCTTTCCAGATGATATCATGATATACATAAAGAACACCCAAGAATCAACCCAAAAGCAAATAAAAAACAATTAACAACTTTAGTAAAATTGCAGTTTATAAAATAAAGACAAATAAATCATCAGCATTTGTATAACCACCAATCAAGTCCAAAAGAAAGAGATAGATAAATGCTATTTTGAATACTCATGAAAATGCAACAATTGAGAAGTTTGTCCCTCCTGGGAAAAAGCATAATAATATAAAACATTTGGAAAGGGCATTTAGTCTGTATTTGGGCCTGTACATACCAAGTCAGACTGTTGTTTTTCCCCTCAGGAAAATGTATTTGATCATAAGGTTTAATAGTAACCAATGATAAGACATTTGATTTTAAAAAGTAATACAATCTTGGGCTACAACTGCAGTATAGGGTCTGGATTAAAGAAAGAAATGGTCTATACTCTTTTCTGGTCATATCAATTATGTAAGGCTATATTCAGTTTTGGTCACATGCCTAACTGAATAGAATCTATTGAATGGTGTATATTTAGAATTTGCTCCCCAAGGACTCTCTTAACCAGCATCCCATTTTCATGTACATGCTGAGAGAGAACATTGTATTCCTATGTACTTAAGGAGGATATATTTTTGTGTGACTTTGCACCTCACTCTCTCTGTTCCTGGGAAGGTGGTTTTAGAGGTTGAGTGAGAGCCAGGCAGGAGAACTTTATGCTTGTGTTTTAACTCAGTTTTTTTTTTTCCTTCTGTTCTGTTATTTCTTCTACTTGAAATGATTTCTAATAAATCTTATTAAATATAAAACTTGGAGTTATTTATATTAATTTAAATCTTACAATGGTGATCAAGAATGAGATTTATCTGTAAAGTATGTGATAGGAAGAAATGAGGCATGTTTAGATATTAAGTTGGAAAAGACCTGATAGTCTTCCCAGATTTGAAGAATTATCATGTAAAAGATTTATTAGACTTTTTTTCTTGGCTCTAAAGTATTTAATTATTAAAAGTATTTGTTGGATTAAACTGTTATATGGGGAGATAGATTTAGGAGCAATACTTTCTAATTACTTAGTAGTCAGAAATCACTATTAATTAGGACCATGAGAATATGGATTATATAGGCTCTCTAGTGAATTATATGAACTCTGTACCATTAAATATCTTTAAAAGGTATTAGAAAAATTTGTCATGGATTTTTCCAGCATTCCTTCTACCAATGCAACTATGTTTTTTTAATGTTATACTTCAAAGTAAGAAAATATGATTGTCTTCCTTGTGAATTTTTCTCCTATTAATGTATTCAAAATTTTCTAATGCAGATAAAACCTATTTTTGTGTGTTTTATCAATGAAACGTATTTAAAGATAGTTGTAAGATTTCTCCACCTAATTCCTCTGCCCTTTTGTTACTCTTCATTTTTTGGAAGAAGGATATTGTTTTTAATTAATCAAACTTATCTACAGGTGACTAATTCTATTTCCCCTACCCACATCTTAGAAGGCATTATTATTCCCCTTCAATTTCCTGTTTCCAGTTATTTGTCACCACAAAAAGAGCTAATATAAATATTTTTTTAACAAGAAGGTTCTTTTTCCTTCTCTTTAGTGTCTTTGGGTTACAGACCTTGTAGCAGTATTGCTGTATTAAAATGTAGGCATGGTTTGATGGCACTTTGAAGATGGCTCCAGATTACTCTCCAAAACTGTTTTATCAGTTCATATTTACTACATCAGAAGTATATTATTGTTCCAATGTTTCCACATCCCTGCCAGCATTTACCATTTGCCTTTTTTTCATGTAGCCAATATGAAGGGTGAAAGATGACAGCTCAGAATTTTTTTAATTGCCTTTCTTTTATCAGTAGTAATTTGGAGCATAGTTTCATCTGACTAAAGATAGTTTTAACTTCTTCATCTGACAATTGTCTGTTGATTTCCTTTGACCATTTATCAATTTGGAAATGTTTTGTATTCTTATTGATTTCACTCAGTTCTCTATGGATTTAAGAAATGAAAACTTTGTTATAGAGATTTGATATAAAGAATTTTCCCAATTTGCTGTTTGCCTTTTAATCATGTTTACACTGATTTTATTTATGAAGAAACTTTTAATTTTTAATTTTAATTTAATTTAGTCAAAGTTATCTACTTTACATATTTTGATAATTGCTGTTTAATAATATAGTGGTACCTTAGTACATATCATTAATTCATTACAAAGGGCAGGTTGAGAACCAAAAGGGTCCAGTACCAGATGAATTTTTCCTATAAAGAATAATGTAAATTAATTTATCCCCTGGTTTTTCACTTCTCCCATCCTTTCTCAATAAATATTACACAGAGGCTCAATTTTTCATATACAGAGGTACCTGCATCACATTTGGTAAGTATATCAGATGTTAGGGGGCAGCTGGGTTGAGAGTCAGGCCTAGAGATGGAAGGTCTTAGGTTCAAATCTGGCCTCAGACACTTCCCAGCTGTGTGACCCTGGGCAAGTCACTTGACCCCCATTGCCTAGCTCTTACCACTCTTCTGCCTTGGAGCCAATACACAGTATTGACTCCAAGATGGAAGGTAAAGGTTTAAAAAAAAAAAGAATACCAGATGTTTGCTAATTGACAAATGGACAAAAGATATGAATAGGTCATTCTTAGATGAAGAAATTGAAGCTTTATTTTGTCATATGGGAAAATAATCCAAATCACTTCTAGGACAATTCTGATTTCATAGCTATCAGACTGGCTCATATGAAAAAAATGAAAATGATAAATTTTGAAGGTGATGTGTGAAAAATGGGACAAACTAATACTTTTGCTGGACCTATGGACTAATCCAAACATTCTAGAGATCTATTTAAAATACAAAGAAGATTTTCTGGGAGTAGTGCAAAGATGATGGAGCAGAGAAGAGAAGCTCAAAGTTACCACAAGATTCTTCTCCAATCAGTATTAAAATAATATCACAAAAGGAATGCAGGAGTGAAAGAACCAACAAGGATACAGAGTGAAACAACTTTCATGAAAAGAAAAACCTAAAAGGTAGGCAGAGAATATCTGGGACCCTGGGGTGAGAGGGGAGCATAATCAACAGGAGGCTACAGTGGGAGTAAAGAGAAAGTCAAGAGTGAGATTCCCCACTCTGCACTCCACATCTGCTGTTCCAGGTTTTGAATTTGAGTCTAAGTTACAATCCAGACCCTGAGACCTTCCCTGGACAAGTAGAAGTCCAACCAAAGCACATTTCTTGAAATTTCAAACCTGTGGTGAAGTCCAGTATCCCAGGCCAGGGCAGTCTGTGCTTAAGTGGGCTGATCTGTGTTGGCCCAGAGTGAAACCAGAAGTTACAGTTTGTACCTATGGTGAGGACATAGATCCCGGTTTAGGGTAGTTGGTAGAACCAAAGGAAGTGCTGATCTTTTTGCCAAAAGCTCAGGGTAGAGCCCTAGAACAGGACAACCATCCTCCTGCTAAGATAAAGTACACAGGGAGAACAAAAAAACTTACACCTTAGCCTAAGATCAAGTACTCAGGGAGAACAACAACAACAACAACAACAACAACAACAACAACAAACCTTACATTTAACCCTGAGGTTAGAATTTGAGCAATCCCTGACCTGATCAAGCTCAGAGTGAGACCACAAACTTAGGCCCAAAGCTGAGGGAAATTTTTCAGCTATCAGCATTAGAAGGGTTAATTGAATCCACAGTGGGGGGTCGTCCCCAGAACTCCCAGCCTTCAAGCTATCATACCAACTTGGAAAAACTGAAACTGGCATAAACCCAGAAATAAAGCTAAGGGTGGCATCAAGGAAGGACTGAAGTTTAAGAGGGTATCCCAACCTACCTGAGAACAGAGTTTACCTATGAAAAGGTAGGAAAAAATGAGCAGACAACAAAACCCAAAGGGCATCACAGTGCAATGCCCTTTGACCTAGCCATACTCTATGAGATCTATACCCCAAAGATAAAAGGGAAGTTTCAGTGATAGGGGGAAAGAACCTACCTGTACAAAAATATGTAAAACAGCTATTTTTGTGGTGTCAATGAATTGGAAACTTAAGGGATGTCCATCATTTGAGGAATGGCTAAAACAAGTTGTGGTATATAATTGTAATAGAATACTATTTTACCAGAAGACATATCAAGATGATTGACAAAATAACCTGGAAAGATTAATATGAAGTGATGTAAAGTAAAGTGAGCAGAGCTTGGAGAACACTGTACACAGTAACAGAAATCATGTTGATGATCTGTGAATGATTTAACTATTATAAGTAATGCAAGGATCCAAGACAACTCCAAGTGACTCATAGTGAAAAAAGACTATCCACAATCATAGAAGGAATTGATTGATGGAATCTGAATAGGCAGTGAAGCACAGCACTCTTTACTCTATTTCTTTAATGAATTTTTCTCTATTATAAGCTATATGTGTCTTCTTTTACAACATGATAAACATAAAAAATATGTGTTGCATGATAATAGATGTAAAACCTATATCATATTACCTACTACCTCAAGAAGAGGTCATTAGAGGTGGTAGAGGGAGAATGTAGGTCTCAAAATATCAGTAAATGATTATTAAAATTGTTTCCATATGCAAAAATCATGAATTTTTATGTGAAATATAGCACATTATTCCTGGATGTTTAGAATTTCTTCTTTCTTTGGTTAGAGTAGGACAAGTAGAAGTCAATACCTGGTCAATAGTCATTCAGGAAACTCAAAAAGTCTTTGCAAATATTTTTTTAGGGAAGGATGCACTTTAAAATAAGCATCCCAAGAATAGGGAACCATGAAAATGATGTGCTTCTTCCAGTATTGTTACCTATTTAAAAACAATTTCAAAAGGACAACCATCCTCCCACCAAAAAAAAAAGATAATCTAAAGCACACTAGGCACATTTAAATGTATATTCTATATACCCACCCACAAGGACACAAAGCCAGAATGTACAGTATGGAAAAAAAATAAAAATATAAAATACCATCCAAATATAATTATAGGCCAGTTTAAAAAAAAATATTCCAAGGTTTTATACTCTTTAAATGTTTGGTTATTCTATTCACTGGTTCAAACAATAAGGTTTCTAAGAAAATGGAGGACTACTTAGCACAATGGATAGAGTGCTAGATGCCAGTCAGGAAGACCTGACTTCTAAAATTGGCTCTTGTCTCAGACACTTTCTAGCTGTATGACTATAGGCAAATCATTTATATTCTCTTGCTCCATTTTCCTTATCTGTGACATAGGAAGGATAATAATAATACTACTAAATCACAGGGTATACTGTTAAGCATTATTCCAAATACAATGTATCAAAACCTGCTCATTATTTTTTTAATGATTTTTGGAGTTATTGTGGCTGAAAATGTATTCAACTTTAGCCAATATGGTGATAAAATTCTAAATTTATCTCAGGTGATACTTGAAGACATCCAAATTATTCATCACTAAATTCAGCTTTTAAGCTGGATTGGAATGTCACAGAATTCAAGTATAGAGGTATAGACTGAAAACTCAGGTTTACTTCTAATCAGAATGAAGTCATATGATAAATTTTAAGTTTTTCCTGAGTACCAATAAGATCAAATGATTAATATAAAATATATTCACATTGCCCATCATGTAAACTTCCTTCATCCTCATCTCCTTTGTCTACGTCTATGAGATCATACATGTATATTAACCAATTAGGAAAGTTTATTTCTGTTATTCTTATTCATCTGGTTTGTCTTTTATGTTTACAATATGTGAATACCCATACAACTAATAGCTTTGCCTAATTGCCAAAGATGTTATCTTACATAATATAATCAGAGTGGAGAAAAAGGAGGGAAGGGATTCAAAACTGTAACCCATTAACAATCCATTCTCAATAATTTGATTTATTATATTTTTTAAAAATTCATGAGAAAACAAAAAAATATTTTAGAGAAAGTAAATTTAATTAGTTCTAGAAAAATTAAATCAAATATGTATTGAAAGCTGTGCCTATGGATATACTGCACTTTTTTGGTATACAAAATTAGCATTAAAATACAGATAAAGTAAACATAAGACTTTTTCAGAGGTATGTTAGGGAAACTTTAACAGATTCATTCCAAAGGAAGAAAAAATATTTTTTCTATATGCACCCCCATTTAATGGGCAAGTTAATCATATTCACATTCAGCATTATGCTCACTAACTGAATATTGTCCTCCATCATATTATCCACTTTAAATCCTACTCTATTCCCTTTCTCTCTGTTCTTCCTCACCAGTGTTTTGCTTTTTGTCACCCACTCACCCACCCTCCCCTTCCCTCCAATTACCTCTCTCTTCCCTTGTCTATTTCCCCTTCAATTTTTCTGTAAAGATAGAATTCCATACCCTATTGTGTAGGGTAAGATAGAATTCTATACCCCACTGAGTATACTTGTTTTACCTTCTCTGAGCCCTTTAAGATGAGAGTAATATTTAAGCATTGCCTGGCTCTATCCTTATCTTCCTCTCAATATAATGATATTTCAAGCTTTTTTATTTCATATAATTTACCCCATTCTATCTCTCCCTCACCTTCTTCTTCAGTGCAACCCTCTCTTTTAGCCCTTATTGATTTTTAACATATCATTCATATGCATATATATCATATCATATATACATATAGTTCCATATCATCTTACATATACATCATATCATCATAATCAGCTTACTTCTCCACTCTCTTTCTAAGTAAATTATTTCTATCTTCTCTATGATTAAGAGTAATTTTGAGAATTACAGAACTCCTTTTTCCATGTAGACATGTAAACATTTTGATCTTAATGAATCCCTTAAATGTTCCCTTTCTTATTAACTTGGACTTCATTTGTGTTTCATGCTTAAATTTCAATTTTCTTTTAGATCTGACCTAATCCTTCAGGAATTCTTGGAAATCTTCTATTTTTTTGAATATCCATTTCCCCCCTGAAAGAATATACTCAATTTTGCTAGAGAGGTGACACTAGATTATACACCCAAATTTTTTCCCTTCCTGAATGTCATATTCCATGTGTTTTGATCCTTCGATGTAGAAGCTGCTAGGTCCTGTGTGATCCTGATTGTAGCTCCATGGTATTTGAATCGTTTCTTTCTGGATGTTTGAAGTATATCTTCCTTGGCTTGT
Organism: Monodelphis domestica; assembly: GCF_027887165.1. Classification (NCBI taxonomy): domain Eukaryota; kingdom Metazoa; phylum Chordata; class Mammalia; order Didelphimorphia; family Didelphidae; genus Monodelphis; species Monodelphis domestica. The sequence continues at coordinate 119,554,160 of NC_077234.1, read as the reverse complement.
TGGCTCTTGAATTTAGCTATTATATTCCGGGAAGTTGTCATTTGAGAGTTTCTTTATGGAGGTGATCAGTGAATTCTTTCATTTCAATTTTTGTTTCAAGGATGTCTGGGCAGTTATCTTTGATAATTTCTTTTAATATGATGTCCAGGCTTTTTTATTCTTCATCATGGATTTCAGGTAGTCCAATAATTCTCAAATTAGCTCTCCTGGATCTATTTTAGGTCATTTGTTTTTTTCTATGAGATATTTAATGTTTCCCTCTATTTTTTCATTCCTTTAAATTTGCTTTTTTGTTTCTTGTTTTCTAATGAAATCATTAGTTTCTAGATGATCAGTTCTGATTGTTATGGCCTGTGATTTTCATCTGTCAGTTTTTAGTTATCCTGTTTCACTTCTTGTATTACTTTAATTTCTTTCTCCTTGCATCACTTTCATTTCTCCTTGTGTCACCATCATTTTTATTTCCCATTTTTCCTCTGCCTTTCATATTTGGTTTTTGAAGTATTTTTGAGTCTTCAAGAATGTTTTTCAAATCATGTATTTTGGACTTTGGGTATATTTGCTTTGCACTTTCCCCTTTTGTGTCTTGCTCTTTGTCTCCATAAAAAAATCTTTAGAGTTAGGTGGGTTTTTTTTGTTTGTTTGTTTGTTTGCTCATTTCTCCGATCTAATTATAGGTAAGCTTAGAGAGATGATGTGATCATCTGAGGGCTGAGAGTTCTGAGAGTCCCCCCTCCCCCTTGATTCACTTGACCTTTGAGATGCTGATGAGTTAAAGACCTGTCTCAGGTTTAGGTGTAAGCTTTTTATATCACTCTGATCTTGATCAGGTCAGTGACTGATCAAATTCTATCTTCACATTCTGTATCAAGTTTTTAGTTTCACTGTGTACTTGATCCCATCAGGTACACCCTTGATTGACCTATCTTGGAGCTCCACCCTGAGCTTAGATAGAAAAATTAGTATTTAGTATTTAGTTCTAGCATCCACCCCAAAGTGTGAATTAAGGCCCTGTGCTTAGTTGAGACTAGAATTCCCTGGGCTGGGGCTCTGGATTTCTCAACAGGTTTGAAATTTCAAGGGGTAAGGGTTGGCTTGTACCTCTGTTTGCTCAAGTGTGATCTCAGGATCTGAATGTTGGCTTGGGCATAGATTCCTGAAATTTGGATAGCAGATGTGGTGTGTGTGTTGGGGGGGGGGGTGTTGCTCTTAGCTTTCTCTTCTCTCCTTGCTTTCTTCTTACCCCTGTGCTCCAGATGTTCATTGCCTAACTTTTGGGTTTTGCTTTTGTTGTAAATTGTTTTTCTCTGTCACTGTATTGGTTCTTTCACTCCTGTCTTCATTTTTTGGTGATATTTTAATCTTGGTTGGAGAGGATTCTCATTGTGGCACAGAGCTGCTGAGGATTATCACTAGGTAAGATTTTTGTAAAGTAAATTAACCTTTGAGATCAGGATTTTTATTGGTGTCCTAATTTTGACATTTGAATCGGTGGGAGAGTCTGGGCAAATCATAAAATTGCTTTGAGCCTTAGTTTCCTCACCCATCATATATAGATATACTATTTGTCTCACTGCTTTGGTGTGAGGAATTTTTTTAAAAATTGATTATTTTACATTCTTTCAAAAGAATCCAGTTTCAAAATTTCCAACTCTTTCCCACTCTTCACCAACACATTGAGAAGGAAAGCAATATGATTATTCATGAGAAGTCATGCAAAACATATTTCCATATTAGCCATATTGAATAAAATAGAAAGAAACATAAAGTGAAAAAGTATGTTTCAATATGTACTTAGAATTCAGCAGATTTTTTTTCATTGTTTCTCTATTTCCCTCTGTTTCTTTCAAGAAGTGAAAAGCTTTTTTCATAATGTGTCCTTCAGAATTTTCTCAGATTATTGTCTTAATGAGAGTAATAGATAGAATAATTGAAAGACTTCTACATGACACTTCCCCTACATATGTGTACTGATAGGAATCTTTAACCCTGGAGACTACAATCCCCCAAATTCCTTTTTCCTTTTCCTGGATGTGCATCATTATACCTCATTTCCACCTGCTCATGCGCTCTCTCTCCCTCTCCCTCTCCCTCTCCCTCTCCCTCTCCCTCTCCCTCCCTCCCTCCCTCTCTCCCTCCCTCCCTCCCTCTCTCCCTCCCTCTCTCCCTCCCTCTCTCTCTCTCTCTCTCTCTCTCTCTCTCTCTCTCTCTCTCTCTCTCTCTCTCTCTCTCTCTCTCTCTCTCTCTCCCTCTCTCTCTCCCTCTCTCTCTCCCTCCCTCTAGCTTAGGCCTGCATGGAAGAAGGGAACAGCCTTTTCTATCTCTGGCTTCACTTGTCCTTTACACTAAATCAATTTTTATAAATAGTATGAAAATAATACTTGGAATATTGAATATTAATTTTAATTTTTACATTTTGGTGACTTATGAAGGGATATGAACTGAGAATTTTTTAAGGACTCTTCTGTTGGGAGTTTTCAAACCCAGGCTCCAGCCACCCAGCTGCAGCTAATTCCCTTCCTCACTGCCTGGAACTGCTGCCTCTCACAGCTGTGAGTATTTTCCACCCTGGCCTGCTGTTTCCTCTCCTATTGACCCAGCTGCTTTAGTTTGGGGGACTTGGCGGAGAAACCATTCCCTCTTCATGGCCTGGAGAGTAGCCTGATGAGCCATTCCTGACCACAGCTTGGCAAAAACCCTGGCTAACCTGCAGGTTCACTCCTTCCCCACTACTCAAAAAGCTGCTTCCAGCAGCTATTGGCAATTTACATTCAAACCCCTGTGGTTTAAAAAACTGCTATTTCAAGCCTCTACCTCTTCTGCTGATCCCTGATCCTCCCCCACAGTTCTCCCACAGCCGAAAGTATGGGAGTTGCCCCAGCAGACACTGGATACACTCCTGCACTTCCTGCTGTCTCTACTGACCCTGTTACTGAGCTTACCTCAGTGCTGTTCCAGCTGGTGAGTAAAAGCTTCCCTTTTGCCAGCCCTAGCCCAGCCCAGAGGGGTAGTTATTTTCTCTGTCTCTGCCAGGCTCAGCTTAAATTCTATTAGTCCTTGTTTTTCCAAATCTGCATTATTTCCTCTCAGTCTCCACCTGGTTTTGTAATCATATCCTCCATTTTAGTTTCTGGCAGTCGCTAACCACAGCCCCTTACCCCAAACTCACCCCTATCCATGCCCCTAAACCCTCCCTGTTTTAGTGCTGCCTTGTGGCCACTAGAGGTCAATGTTGAGCACTATGTTTTTTCTTTTCCTGCTTAGCTGCACTAGCTTTTTGCTGCCACTAGAGGGCAGCAATAAATAAATCCTTAAATAATGTTCCTTTTTTAATGAATAAAAATCCAATTAAATCACAAAAAATAAAATAAAACATGATAAATACCATTACCTTACTCTACCCCCAAACTTCTAATAATTTAAAAATGAATTAAAAATACATTATTTTTTCTTTCTTTTTTTATCAAAATGCTAAGCAGTATAAATGCTACTATGCATAAAAATCTTCTGAATTTTTGCCCAATTAGAGGAATTTAAGATTCCAAATTGCCTACTTTTCCTTGTACTCCTAGGAAATATTACTTTTCTGGTCATCAATATTAAGGCAAAAAATGCTACTATAAGAGGGAATAGAGCAGAAATGCAGGCCAACAGGTAAATTCAATCAGAATATTTCAAACATTACTTACATGATCTAATGAAAAATATTGATCCCATCCAAACAAGGGTGAATTTTGTGAGCCTGTCCCTGAACCACTAAGGGAGGCAAATCCCATTTCTCCAGAAATGGAGGTAAGACACCCCTCTCATATACATCAAGTACAAATTCTTCTCTCTCAAACTCTGCAACATATTTCATGCTCTGCAATTCATGGCTCATCTTACTTCCCCTGATCCTTCTTCCAATTCCCCATCCTCTCCTGTCCCTTTTGTCACCTCAAGACCAACCCGAGGCCTAAAGAAATCTCACCCTAGTACAGTACCTGTTCCTACCCATCTTGCCTCAGTATCCCTACAGTCAACTTCTAAGGGACCACAAACATCAAATGATTCCTATAAAGGTCTTTTCCCTTTAAGGGAAATGCTCAAAATAGGATGTAATGGGGATGTAGTGACCCTAAGAAATCATATACCTTTCACTCCTCAAGAAATTAGAGAACTGAAATATAATATACCTTGCTTTGAATGCACACCTCTAGTAGTGAACAAAAAGATGGCTGGTATTTTTTATATGACACATCCTATAAGGATGTCAAGAATTTGCTCAATGCTTTTCTAATGGAAAGTGAGAAAAATAAGACCATCTCTCATGTTAACAAGGTCCACAGGTGTGGTGTAGCACACTGGTCATCTCAAGATCCTGAATGGGATTATATCAGTCTCGAGGACCAGTTGCATAAAATCATTGTAGGGAGGCCATTATAACAGCTATGTGAGAATGCTCTGAGGGTACGGAAGCATGGTCAAAATTTGAAAGCCATAGACAATCTAATGAGACACCCTCAGAATTCATAGATGAGCTCATTGAGCTTGGGGGTCAGTACCTAGACCTTGATATTTCTAAAGACAATGGTATTAAGCAAATAAAGGTCTATGATTATTTTAAAACAAATTGCTCATGGTGGCCTCAGATGGACCTTGAAGAGTTGAGAAAAACTGCTGCTTATGTCTTTAAAAGTATAAAGAAAAACAGGAAGAGGTTAATTATGTCATAGAAACCTTGAAAAAAGGAATCAAATCTTTAAAGGATAGGTTTGATAACCAAGACAAAGGACATGATACTCAACCAATGGTGCTAGCACCTTTCCAGGAACCTAGATATCAGTCCCTTACTTGCTATTGCTGTCAGAGGAAGGGCCACATAATGATGAATTATAGGAATTTACTCCAGACAATACGAAATAATAGCCACTTGAGAAATTCTCAAGGAAACAATTATAGGAATAATAATTACAATGATATTTTCAGGAATCATAATTTTAGGACTGATAATAATAATTCAAGGGAAATAAATCAGGCACCTGACAACTCATACCAAATGACCCCATAGCATTATATTTCTAGTGGAACTTGTCCCCAAACCACCCAGGGTGCTACTGCCCCACAGGAGGAAGCCCAAGGTACTACCCAAAAATTATGAAGATGTATGGGGTTGAGGGGTTGGGGAACAGGACTCAGAGGATACAACCTTTGATTTTCCAGACCCTGATATCTAACTGCCTGTTGTCCCTATCCAGTGCCCCCATACTGATGAGCCCCATGTAACATTAAAGTTTGATAACAGTTTTATGATTGTCTTTTGGACACCAGAGCTTCCCTATATGTATTGAAGACTACACCTGATTCAGAGTGCAGTTCCATTGGATCAATAAATGTCATGGGGGTATCAGGGACACCCCTAAAGTTTCCCAGGCTTTCCCCTAGAATACTGTCCTTAAGACCCATTAGAGTAGATACTCTTTCCTCTTAATGCCTGTCTTCCCCATAAATTTGCTGGAGAGAGATATTTTATGCCAGCTTAGGGTCACAATAACTTGCTCTCCAGAGGGCTCTATGACACTGGAACTGCCTGAGGAATCCTTATCATTACTCCCTGTACTTCTTTAAGATTCCCATGAAATGAAGGAGACTCATTTTTTTTGAGATCCCAACTGATATACCTTTCTCATTGAGCAACAACATCTTTTGATGTTGACCTACATAAATTGGCTGTCCCCTTCCAAATTCAAACAAAATCTAGCCCACCTCCTTCCATGTCTCAGTACCTTCTTTCTAAGGAGGCAATTGATGGCATTACACCTGTAATAAATTCCCTGATTGACCAAGGCATCTTAATTCCCTGTAAATCTGAATATAATATACCTATAATGCCTGTTAAAAAGCCAAAACCGGGATCAGATGGCAAGCATCTGTATCGATTTGTTCAGGATCTGAGAGCTGTGAACAATCATGTTATAAAGAGACAACCTGTAGTTCTAAAATAAATACTCTTATTTCTTCTATTCCTAGCACAGATACATACTTTAGAGTAGTAGATTTATGCTCACCTTCCTTTTTTTTTAATTAACCCTTTCCTTCTCTCTTGGGACCAATACTGTGTATTGGTTCCAAGGAAGAAGAAGAATAAGGGCTAGGCAATGGGGGTTAAGTGACTTGCCCAGGGTCACACAGCTGAGAAGTGTCTGAGGCCAGATTTGAATTTAGGACCTTCCATCTCTAGGTCTAACTCTCAATCCACTCAGCTACCTAGCTGCCCCTTCTTTTCTATACCTATACATGAGAACTCCAGGCATACCTTTGCTTTCGCCTGGAAAGGCTTTCAGAATATCTGGACTCATTTGCCCCAAGGGTTCATGGACAGTCTCACCTTGTTCACAAGATTATTAACTGCTGATAAGGATGCCATAAAATTTAAATACAGCCTTTTAATTCAGTATGTGGATGATTTGCTCTTTGCCTCACCAAACGCTGAGACATACTGAGAGGATATCAAGCACCTTCTTTTAGAGTTTCATAAGAGAGGCTACAAGGTCTCTAAAGACAAAGTTTAGTTGTGTCTCCCCAAGGTACAATATTTAGGCTTTATTCAAACTGGGTCCCATTTAATTTCTCCCAAGCACATTGAAAATATCCAAAAACTAAACATTTCCTCCACTAAAAAGCAATTGAGGGTAATTTTTGGAGCAACAGGATTTTGTCAGCAATGGATCCCTTGCTATGGGGAAATCACCCTTGTAGCACTCACAAAAAACATGGTCCATGAACCACTTAAATTGGAAACAGAACACCTGACAGCTCTTTAAAATTAAAACAAGGTATACTGTATGCCCCTGCTCTAGGCATCCCAAATTATGATAAACCATTTACCTTATATGTACATGAGCAGAAAGGAGTAGCTTCAGGTGTTCTAACTCAACTTTTTAGACCTACTCAAAGCCAGGTAATCTATTATTCAGCCCAGCTTGACCCAGTAGCTGCCACAGCACCATCATGCCTTAGAGAAGTAGCTGCCATGGCTTTAATCATAACCAAATCAGCCAATTTGGTATAGGGATGCCCTCTGATCATAATGTGCCCACATGAGGTCTAGGTATTGTTATTAAGACATAGTACACAGGCATTTACTGACCAAAGGATTATGAGATATGAGAAAACACCATTAAACAATGAGTATATCACATTGTGGAGTCATTAATCCTGAAATCTTTTTCCATGAATTGCCAACTTCCGTAGAACTTTTACTTAATTGTAAATCTTTAGTGTACATTTTTGAGAAAACTCATAATGGTTTACTAGTCACCCCTCTAGATAATTCAGATTTAATATTATTTACATATTGTTCTTTGTTTATGAGGTATGGTGTGAGTTATACAGGAACTGTGATAGTTAGCAAATTTGATATTCTGTGGTCAGCTTCCTTACCATCAAATGTAAGCACACAGGCCACAGAACTTACAGCACTGAAACATGCCTGTTTCATTGCAAAGGATAAAGGAATCACAATTTATACAGACTCCTGTTAAGCCATTGGCATATGTCATGCCATTGGCATGCTATGGCTTTAGAGAGAGTTCTTAACATCAGCTGGTAAATGTATTGCTAATGCAAATCTTATTAGTGAAGTTCTTCTGCCATCCAGCTCCCTGAAGCTATAGCTAATGTTCAATTCTTTGCACATACAGATGGCACTGACACTGTCTCCAGGGGAAATAGCCAAGCAGATATGGCAGCTGTGACAAGGAAATCACTTAAAGACTGATATAAATTAACTTAAGGTCGCCAAGGAATTCAGCTATGTAATTCCTTAATGAAAACTCATGTCAGCAGTCAACCTTTTATGGAGTTTAATTACAAACAGGAGGAAGAAAGGTATGAGAGAGAGAGAGAGAGAGAGAGAGAGAGAGAGAGAGAGAGAGAGAGAGAGAGAGAAAGGGGAGAGAAGGGAATAGGGCTTAAATACCCCTTCTGTTTAGGCTGGGCCAAAAGGCCCAAGCCCTTAGATAGCTGAGGCAAAGAAAAGAGATCAGTCCCTATCACTCACGTTACCAAAATGGAGAAACAGTCTCAGGGGCCTCCACCTCCAGCTTCCTTCAGAGCAAGCTTCTCAGAGCACAACCTCTCAGAGCAAAACCTCTCCAACCAACCACCGTAGTCCTTAGACCCCGCTATCTTTAAGGAAACCATCCAAGTTCCCTCCCCTCAGTTCTCACATCTACCAATCACTGTCCATGTCTTCCCTGTGCCAATGGTGGCTCTAGCTTAAACCAGGACCGCCCAGAGGTCTGTGGCTTTGCACATGTCTGTTGAAGGTCATATTCTCAAATAATTAAATTTTGATCTATGCTGCAGCCCTTCCTAAATCCTGTTACCCTGAGTAGGGTGGAGATTGGAATAATTAAATTTTGATTTATGCTGCAGCCCTTTCCATTGTTCAGCAAAAGGTTTCTGTCCTAAAGTAATCTTAAGAAGGGAGGAGGAGGAACCTCCCTTGCCAATGGGGTTCACATTCCAATAGACTATCAGTAAGAAATTTTCCAAGTATGAAATTTCCCAATGGTGAAATTTCCAACATTTATAAGTCTAAGAAATTTTAAGGTTTACACAGCCGAACTAGCAGCTTTAGAAGAACCTAAATTAAATTATGCCACTAATAATTACTGATGATTTGGATCTATCCCTTTCTTATACAGACAAGGAAGTGGAAAAATGGAAGGAGAAATTTAAAGCAAAACAGATTAATGGAGTATGGGCATCATCAGATGGAAAACCCCTGCTCCTTCAAGCTTTCTATAATCAGATTTGTCACTCCATTCACAAACATGGCACCCAAGGAATTGTAGACTCCGTTAAAAGAGTGTGAATAGCACCTGGAATGACCACAATTGCCTCCAAAGTATGTACAGCTTTTCCTAACTGCCAGGCCTTTAATCAACAATCCTTTCAAGGAAAGCCTTTGGTGGATATCCTCTTGCTTGCACACCATTTGAGCACCTACACATTGTCTTTATCTCTATGCCAAAACTAGACAGTATAAATTTTGTCTGGTCAGAGTCGATCAACTGACCAGGTGGCCTGAAGCATTTCCTATTGTTCATGCCACAGTGGCTTTTGTTGCCAAAATCCTTTTGAAAGAAAGTATTCCTTTTTTTGGCCTGCCAGCATGTATTGATTCAGATAAAGGAACTCATTTTACTGATTTGGTCTTATCTGAAATTTATTCATGTTTGGGGATAACTTCTAAATTTCATATACCATATCATCCCCAAAACTCTGGCCAAGTTGAACAAATAAGTAAAGAACTTAAAATCATGATTGGCAAATTGTGCATGGAGACTCATTTAAAGTGGCCTGAAATTCTACCTTTGGCCCTATTTTATCTCAGACGCAAACCCAGAGGTGATTTACACATCTTTCGTGTAATAGGTACCCACCAACTCAATATAGAAAATTTAGCTAAATAAAGTAAAAAAGTCAAATTTCTCCAAGTCATTAGATTTTATTGGAAGAGGACCATGTCCTCCAATAAAGCATTCTCTTGCATGTATTACATTGTTGGACCCTGGCAAGAGACAACACCCAGAGCCAGAGACCTGTTTTATATACTGGGGCAGTAACAAAATTAATATTTCCATACAAGGTTGATGACATATCACAAGACAGAATATCATATAAAACTTTTTTATAAACAGTTACTCAGTTACAAAGCTGTTTGGTTAGTTCATTTTGGAAAGCCCATATTAGTCTAAAGGTCAAATCATAAGGCAATGCTCTTATTTGGGCAGATAGCTCTGACCATTACCTCAGACTCATCTGATCTAGGGGGAAGGATGGTTAATTTGCAAACAGGGAGAGGTGTAAGACGTTTGCACCATTTCTAGTCATGAAACTCAGATAGTCAGCATCTTATCATTAAGTGAAGTACAAACTTAGGGAGGGGTTAGAAATCCACTTGGAAGCAGTTTTTATGTTTTAATTAGAAATTCTTATAAAAATCATGACTTCTACTGATTGTATTAAGATTATAATGGAATTTATACTAATCACTTTAGAATCACAATATTTATTATCTTAAACCTATCCGTATCACTAAAATCCAATCAAGTATAAGGGAGTAGGGTACTTTCTTCCCAATACATCTCACCATTTGAGATGCTATTTGGACATCCACCTATTCAGGCACAACCAATTGCCCCTGCCTATAGCTCATTGTTAGGAGGGGATACAATCATTGCTACATATATCGGACAATTATAATCAAAATTGCGAGAACTCCATGACTCTGGAACTGCTTTTCAAGCAGGCTCCATAGATTTCTCCCTTGATGATTTAAACCCAGGTGATAGTATGTACATAAAGAATGTCAAACATACTGGATAGACTGAGCCTGTGTATGATGAACCATTCCAGATCATACTAACTACACCAATAGCCATAAAAATTGGCAGAGAGGGACACATAGATTCATTGTAGCTATGTAAAATGAGTACCTTCTGTTGATGATAAATAATTGCTTGTACCAGTTGTATTTTCCCATTGAATATAATAAGACTTATTTATTGCTGGATTTGTACTCTTTTGTTGAACTTTATTTGCTTAATCCTTGTATTTACACAAATTGTCTGGTAGGACAACACATATACTGCCTCAAAGAAGAAAATCTGTATTAGTGACCTATATTGACCTGATGTGTCTTTTGTAACATTTTGTGCCTTCTCTAAATTTTGTTTTTATTTTCTTAAATATATTATTGTTTTATTTGCCTCATTTTCACTCCCATCATTTTTTCTACCTTATTTGTACTCACATTGTTTTGTTTGCCTTATTTGCACTCACACTGAGGATCATGGTAAGTCCAATTGGAAATGAATCTTATATTTTGTAAACTAGTCTCTATACTTTACCTCTGTATTTGTGAAATATATAAATTTTAATATTTTGTTTTCTTCCTACATGTGTCATAAAGTATTTGATTTCCCCCCTTCTTTTCTCATTTTTTTTTGCCTTTGAAACATGTCAGTAGTATTGAATTTTTTTTTCTTTTTTACTATTTTTACTTTTTGCAACAGAATAAACTAAGATGTTCATTTACCTAACATGTAAAAGCATACCCAAAAAGGCTTTGGATTATGGTAAACTGACACTAGTTATTTAAATATCCTAAGACTTTTCCTCTATGACTATATCTAATCCAAGGAAAAACAGACCACAAAGGAACACAGAACTTGATCAGCAAAGTGCCAAACAAGTACAAAGAGATAAAAGAAACTAAGCCAATTCTATGGGAATTGATGACATTCTGCACAAAAAATACAATGACTTGATCATTTGTGAGACTCCAGTTTATGGCTGTTTAACATGTATTAACTGCAGGACTTCCTTGTACCACACTCTATATCAAGCATATAACATTGATTATTCTGGCTCCATATCTCCCCAAAAAGCAAAGAAAAGGGTTGAACCAGGGAATTCTATTTCCTATATATTGTGAGATCCAGTCTCTTCTTCTATTTTCTCTCATGATGTAACAACTTACTGTAGTCCATACTGCTAAATTGGGTTAGTGATTGATTGCTCTTGCAATCAATGAGATGCTCTAATGGGGTGTGGATCGTTACAAGAACCTGTTATGATATGTAATTTTTTTCTTTTTCTTTTTTTCTCATTCTCTTTTTCCTTCTCAGAATTTTTTTAGGTTTTCTTTTTATATTTTATATTTCACTCTGAGATTATTTTTAAAATTTCTTTGACTTCTTTGATGTTTTTGATACATGATACATATGTCTTCTGACTTGACCATATATCCCTGTATAATTCCTATGTGTATCCCTGTATCCTCCTCAGGGGGGGATGTATTATTATTTTCCTCAGGGGGGACTATGTTATTGTTGTGAACTTTTACTTGAATTTGAGCCTAATTTAGAACAAGAGACTATCTCCCAGAATCTAGAAGGCTCTGTGAAGATGCCTGCAGAGACCATGCACTATACTAGAAGATCCATAGTGAACTTTGAGAAATGATGAATTTGAACTTTGGTGATGATTCAAATTCTTTTGTTTTGAATCTACACTCTTATGCCAAAGGGGACTGCCCCCAATCAGCTTTTTGTGAATGAGCCTATTATTTTTTTTTGTTCCTTTTCTCTTTTATTTTCCTCTTGTTCCCAAATTATTGTAATTTCCTTTAAAAAGTAGTGTAATACTTGTATATACCTCTAGTTCAAGTTATAAGTTAGTAATGTTTTCATGATCCATTGGGCAGACTGGTCTCCTGAAGGATCACGGGGTGGGGGGGATGAATTGATTGGAATCTCGAACCCTGGGGACTACAATTCCCACAATTTCCTTTTCCCTTTCTGGGATGTTCATTGTTATACTGTTTCTGCCCACATATGCTCGCTTGCTCGCTCTCTCTCTCTCTCTCTCTCTCTCTCTCTCTCTCTCTCTCTCTCTCTCTCTCTCTCTCTCTCTCTGGCTTAGACCAGCATTGAGGAAGGGAGCAGCCTTTTCTTTCTCTGGCATCACTTGCCCTTTTTTAAGTTGATTTTAATAAATAATATTAAAATAATACTTGGAGTATTGATTATTAATTTTAATCTTTATAGATGAATAGATAGGTAGAAAGATAGACAGACTAAAAGATAGATTTTAGTTGGTACTTTTCAGTCATTTCAGTCATATCCAATTCTTTGGAATATCATTTGGGATTTTCTTTGGGAGTCTAAATTTTTTCCAAATGGCTTCACTTTCATTTAAAAATTTTAAACAATCATATTTTCAATTCATATATTGTATTTCTTAATATTATGACCAAGAATTTTACCAGCATTGATTTTTCAGTGTAGTTTTTTGGGTAAAATAATGTAATCATTAAAATGATAGATATTTCTATACTACTTAACTGGGCTTTGATATCAGTTTCTTTCATTGTGTTAAATGTATACAAATAAATTAGCTGCAAAACTTTAAAAAAAAGGAAGATAGGATGTATTTGATCAACTATAGACTAGACAAGACTGACATTTAGGGAGAATTTTTACATAGGTTTTTCTTTGTAGGTGTTGTCTGATGGGAAAAGTCCTAGTACTTGGTGGTATTTTTGCTGGTTTTCTCTTTACTTTGAAGTCTTGGACAGGGCTCTCTTGATCTATAGCATATTACCATATAAAGGTAGAGGACCACAATTACAAAAACAATAGGAAAGTAATTTTTGCTGCATTTTTATTCTCTCTAGTTTAGATAAATTTGAATAATTTTTCATGTTAAATATGAGTAACTAAAAGAAATAGAAAATAGTTCAATTACTATATTATTCACTTCATTTACTATAATTCACATCAATTACTATAATATTCCCATATAATTACAATATTTTTATCTCCTCTTTAATTCCATGGATGAAGGGTAATTAAAATGTTTGAATTTTATTTTTATCCTACTTATTGCTTTTAAGCATTTTATAAAGGGTCCCCTACTTAAAGTATCTGAAGCAATGGGCAGACACTTGATTATACAGTCTACAAATATACATAAGCTTCCATCTTCAGATCATGTAACTTCTTTTTGCAATATTTAAAGGGGATTTAAATAAAAGACTACAGATTGAGGTAGATATTCAGGGAACAGGAAGAAATAAATCATACTTCCACACTATTAATTTACCTTTTGTTTTCCAATGCTGTAAATTTGTTATTCCACACAAAGCCTTGGACAAAGAAAGGCAAGTGGAAAGAAAAAAATTGGTAAAACTCATGCAAAGTAATTGGAGTGTTAAAATGCTACTGTGAATTATTTTCACACCAAGATTGTTTTTTCCCTCACTTATTGTATTTTCAAGGAAAGAAGCCTTTGCAAATACAGTATCAAGCTTGTTTCTAATGAATGATAGAGTTAATTTTCAAATATGAGATGACAGTTGGGAATGAAGAGCTAGTATTTATAATAGTATCATATTCATTAATTTGACCTTTTATGACATGGGGTTTGAGATAATTTGAGACATTGTTTTAAATGGCACTATGCTGTGGTTAAATAGGAAACATGTGTCTTTAAATTCTAAAATTCCACTTCTAACATATTAATCATTATATGTATTTAAAATCTTTTTATTCCAAATGAATTCATTTCTGCAAGTCTTTTGTTATGAATCCCTAGGTGAAAAGTACTATTCTCTGTATAGACTAAGTTTACAAAACCATTCTCTTAAGCAGTTTACATTCTACTGAGGAGGTTAGATATGCACCTACAAATAAGTAAAAATAATACATTTTTACAAGTGACTCAGAGAATGTAAATACAAAAAACCTAAGGAACACAATGATAGCCTAGGAAATCAAGAAAGGCTTTGTCTAGAAATTGCCACCTGACCTGAATAATGAAAAGAATTAGGTGTTATAATCCTAGGTGAGTTGAAGAGTGAAAGCATAGTGGGACAAGACATAATGACTACAGTATAATTGTACAAAAATCAGAAATGGTAATGCCATGCTCAGGCTACAAATAGCAAATATGCCAAAATTTTAGTGTACAAAGAGAATTAAAGTAGCACAGTTTTTTGAAAGGCTTTAAATGACAAATAGAGAATTTTGATGATTTTTCAAGTAGACAAGGAACAAAGTAGGACAATGTTTATTCATTATATCTTTGGAAATGATAGGTGAATGATAGAAAAATTACCAGTATTTATGGTTGTCCAAATATTTCTTCATTTTAAAGTTTTAGCAAAGCTCTTGATAATGTCCTAATTTAAAACATCTTCTTATATGAAGGTACTGGGTAACAATTATCCCAATAAACTGAAAATAAAACTTGCTTCTACATCCTTACACTAATTTAAATACAAGCAAAAAAAATTTTTTTGCATACTCTTTTTCACGCATTTTACATCTAAGACTTAAGAGCATGGAGAAAATAGTACTGGTAATTGTAACTTATGTTCAATTGTCTGCTGCTCAAATGCTGATTCTGCAGTGCCTGAATTTCCCTTTTGAAGAACTATTAATTTAGTCACTTTCTTGTCCTTTAGTCACTTGTCTTGTTTTCTTGTGTATGGGTATATGAGCTGTTGGAAACAAAATCATTTTTTATTTTCTTTGAACATAGCTTTGTAGGCATACCCTTAATAGGAATTTTCTTATGTCTTTGACTACTATTACATTTTATCTCTTCAGGTTATGATTGTCATAAGGCCAGTATAGCTTTTCTAACCATCTAATTCATATCACATTATTAATGGCCTCTATTGGTTTATTTTCTTAATTAGTATATATGCTTCTTTTTAAAGGGCCCACAAAAAAGTGACTACTAGTGATATTTTAGATGATATGGTAAATTCATGTGGTACATAATTGGGGGCAGAAAACAGACTTCTTTCCTAGAATGTAATCATCTTTTCACATGTAAAAATGAGACAATAATATTGTTATCCATATCATAGCCTAATGAGATAGATAATTAGACAGCTAGATGGATAGATAGATAATCGATGTCAGACAAATAAATAACACATTTTATTACTTTTACATTTACATCAATAAGAAAAGTTGATATGCATTTGTTATTAACTATTTCCAATTTCACTCTATATCAGCTATGCTAAAATTACTTCTGAGGTACTTATTATTCCAATATGTTGCTTTTATCATTTAATTGACAATAGCTTGCTATATACTTTTTACAAAGGCCAAAATACATCACATATATTAGATCATTAAAACAATTGTTTCATAGATAACATCAATAGAAACATTCATTTTATGCATCAAGATTTTAGCACTCAGGCTTGCTCTCTCAACTTTTCCTTCCAAACAACTTAAAAATGATACCTCAAATCAAATTACTGTATGGCAGAACTAACAAGAAGTCAGAGATATTCTTCTAGCCTAAGCTGAGTTAGGCGATCAGAAAAGAAAACTGTGAGATAAGGGTCAAGAGCTAACATGAATGTCATACTAGTGATGGGACCAGGTGGAAGCAATAGAAACAGAAGCAACAAGGGGATCTGGAAACTAGTCAAAAAGAAATTACAGGGGACCTCTATGCTAACTCTATATGTTATATTTGGCAAATTCATTGGTTATACCCACTGTGGAAGAAAATTCATAGTTCTCTTTGTATATTCTGATTTTACACTTATAAAAAGGGAATCGTTTTTCTCCTTGCCTAGTTGGAATTAAAACTTTGGTAACACTAACCCAAGTACCTCACTAGATTGTGAAGACAGAATTAACTCTCCTTTGTCTACTTTTTGATTGAATCAACCCAAGCTTGAACTAGGTGGAGGAACTCTCAAACCACTTGCTGAAATCACAGCCTACTTAGTGATAGGTGAGAAGCCAGTAAGATAATTGGAGAGCTCCACCCATTTTTCTAACTCAAACAGCCAGAAACTTTTTAATTCTTTTAAGAATTCACACACTTGGAAACATGGGAATCCAAAGATGACAACTAAGAAATGTCTGAATCCTAGGATGAGAATTAACACCTTTAGAGGTGAGAAATCAAATCCACAGATGCTGCCCCAGCAATGCTGAACTATTTGGAAATCATGATTGGCCCCTGTGAAAAGAGGCAGGGACATGAAACCACCATAAATGCACAAAATCCCTTGGTGGGGCAGTCTCCTGAAGCTGAGTCTCCTGGAGAGTGTCTCCTGGAGATAGTCTTTGAGGAAACTTCCCTGGAGACTTCAATGTGGATTGTGACATCAACTTAGACTCTGAATCCCAGACTGGTTCACTAGGAGACTGGAAAGGATGACTCTTCCTAGTTTCCTAAGACACTAGCTTCCATCTTGGAGGGCGCTATGTGGTTACTAAGTTCTGGCCCTCCTGGTTGAGGACTAGTATAGATGTTTTCTCTAACCTCTTTCATATTTCTCTACTTTATTGTTTCCCTTTAATTTTAGTAAATAAATTTCTGACTTGAGATATAATAATTTCAGATACCATGTTATTTCATATATTTTAAGTCCAACCAATAAGTTTAACATTTACAGCACTTAGGGGTTTTAGTTCAAAGGGAGAGAGGAGAACTTTCATTTAAAAGGGAGATATAGGTCAGAGGGACAGTATTACTTATGGTCAAATAGGAACAGGTGGACTGAGGAAGAACATTATATTGGGTCTCAGAGGATCAATGAACCTAAAGAATTTCATTTCCAGGTCTGAGGAATAAGGGACTCTCCCTCATTGAGGACAAGAGTATAGTTGAAGAGATCAATAATCACATCTCTCCATATCCCTGTCTTGGAAATAACAAAAAAATTCAAGCCTCCAGAGTTAGCTTTGAGAACTAACGTTTAAAAAAGTGTGAAGCTTGAGAGATTTTTATCATTGAATCTATAAAAATAGGCTTACTTTAACATCATTTTTTAAATTAAAAATGGTGAAACAATGAGGCAGATGAAAAAAAAATTGACCATAAAAACCTTCAATGGTGACAGATAAGATTAAGATACAAACTCAGAAAAATATAATAAATTCAAAATAGTTACAAGGAAACCCTAAAAGAATGTTAATTGTACAAAGTGAATGGTATAATTCAAATAAGAATTCTTAAAATAGATTTTAAAAATAAATTTCAAGATAAAATAAGACTGGTAGAGGGGAAAAAAACAAAAAAAAAGAAATTAAAGTAAAAAGTTTAAGAATTATTTTATTTTTTTCTAAAATTACATTAAAATAAACAGTATATATCTAAAACCATCAGCAATGGGAATAAACTAGAAGCCTTCCCAATAAGATCAGGAGTGAAACAAGGATGCCCATTATCACTTCTTATTATTTAACATTGTACTAGAAACAGTAGCAGTAGCAATTAGAGAAGAAAAAGAAATTGTAGGTATTAACATTGGCAATGAGGAGACCAAGTTATCACTCTTTGTGGATGATATGATGGTTTACTTAAAGAATTCTAGAGAATCAACCAAAAATCTAGTTGAAATAATCAACAACTTTAGCAAAGTCTCAGGATACAAAATAAACCCTCATAAATCATCAGCATTTCTATATATCTCCAACCCATTTCAGTAGCAAGAATTAGAAAAAGAAATTCCATTTAAAATCACCCTAGACAAAATAAAATATTTAGGAATCTATCTGCTGAGACAAACACAGGAACTATATGAACACAACTACAAAACACTCTCCACATAATTAAAACTAGATCTAAATAATTGGAAAAACATTGATTGCTCATGGGTTGGATGAGCTAACATAAAAAAATGACAATCCTACCCAAATTAATTTACTTATTTACTGCCATACCCATTGAACAACCAAAAAAACTTTTTTACTGATTTAGAAAAAAACCATAACAAAGTTCATTAAGAAGAACAAAAGATCAAGGATATCCAGGGAAATAATTAAAAAAAAATGCAAAGGAAGGAGGACTTGCAGTCCCAGATCTCAAACTTTACTATAAAGCAGTGGTCATCAAAACAATTTGGTACTGACTAAGAGACAGAAAAGAGGATCAGTGGAATAGGCTTGGGGTAAATGACCTCAGCAAGACAGTCTATGATAAGTCCAATAATCCCAGGTTTGGGGACCAAAACCCACGTTTTGATAAAAAAAAAAACTGCTGGGAAAATTGGAAGACAGTATGGGAGAGATTATGTTTGGATCAATATCTCACACCCTACACCAAGATAAACTCAGAATGGGTGGATGACCTGAATATAAAGAAGTAAACTATGAGCAAATTAGGCAAACACAGAATAGTATACTTGTCAGATCTTTGGGAAAGGAAAGACTTTAAAACCAAGCAAGAGCTAGGAAAAAAATCAAAAAATATAATATCAATAATTTTGATTACATCAAATTTTAAAGGGTTTGTACAAACAAAACTAAAGCATCCAAAATTAGAAGGGAAGCAACAAATTGGGAAACAATTTTCATTACAAAAACCTTTGACAAAGGTCTAATTACTCAAATTTATAAAGAGCTAATCCCATTGTACAAAAAATCTAGCCATTCTCCAATTGAAAAATGGGCAAGGACATGAATAGGCAATTTTCAGTTAAAGAAATCAAAACTATTAATAAGCACATAAAAATTGTTCCTAATCTCTTAGAATCAAAGAAATGCAAATCAAAACATCTGAGGTATCACCTCACATCTAGCAGACTGGCTAACACAATAGCAAAGGAAAGTAATGAATGTTGGAGGGGATGTGGCAAAGTTGGGACATTAATTCATTGCTGGTGGAGTTGTGAATTGATCCAACCATTCTGGAGGGCAATGTGGAACTATGCCCAAAGGACAATAAAGGACTGTCTGCCCTTTGATCCTGCCATAGCACTGCTGGGTTTGTACCCCAAAGAGATAATAAGGAAAAAGATGTACAAAAATATTCATAGCTGTGCTCTCTTTGTGATGGCAAAAAACTGGAAAATTAGGGGATGTCATTCAATTGGGGAGTGGCTGAATAAATTGTAGATATTTGTTGTTGATAGAATACTATTTTGCTCAAAGGAATAATAAAGTGGAGGAATTACATGAGGACTGGAACAACCTCCAGGAGGAATTGATGCAGAGTGAGATGAGCAGAACCAGGAAAACATTGTACACAGAGACTGATACACTGTGGTAAAATCGAACATAATGGACTTCTCCATTAGTGGCAATGCAATGACCCTGAACAACTTGGAGGAACCTAAGAGAAAAACCACTATCCACAGTCAGAGGAAACACTGTATGAGTAGAAACACCGAAGAAAAACAACTGCTTCAATACTTTGGTTGAAGTAATACGGTTGCGGATGTAGACTCTAAATGAACATCCTAGTATAAACAACAACATGGAAATAAGCCCTGATCAAGGACATAAGTAATACCCAATGGAATTGTGCTTTGGCTGCGGGAAGAGTGGGAGGGTAGGTAGGGTAGTGATTATTGTAACCAAGGAATAATGTTCTAAATTGATTAATAAACTTATTCAAATGGGAAAAAATTAAAAAATAAAATTATTATAAAAATAATTTCAAATTTATTTTTTAAAAAATGTGAACAAAATTCTCACCCTCTTCCTTCCTCTGCTCCCCTACTGAAACAGCAAGCAATCTCATATGGATTTTACATGCATAATCATCTAAAATATCTTTCTATATTAGTCATTATGTGAAAGAGAACTTGAACAAAAAATAAATGTGAAGAAACAATTTGAAATATGGTGTATCTCAGACTGCATTCAGACAAAATCAGTTCTTTCTCTGAAAAAGGATGCCATTTTTCATATTGAGTTTTTGAGGAATTTCTTAGATCACTGAATTGCTAAGATAGATGTCATCCATATTACAACCATATATTATAATTTGTTGAGCCATTCCCCAATTGATGTTCATTCCCTTACTTTTGAAATTTTTGCTACCAGAAAAATAACTGTTATAAATATTTTGTACAAACTTGTCCTTTTTCTCCTTTTTAAATCTTTTTGGTGTTCAGAATTGATCTATATGAAGTGTTCTATAATTGTGTGCATAAAACCCTAGGTTTGTCCTAGAAGGTAGACAACAAGTATTTTATATCATCTGTAGTTAATTTAAATGGAATTTCTTTTTCTATCTCTTGGTATTCGGCTTTGTTGTTAATATAAAGAAATTGTTGATGATTTATTTTACATTCTGCAACTTTCAATTAGGTTTTTTTTTTGTGAAATCTTTAGGATCCTTTAAATCAGTGGTCCCAAAACTACAGCCTGCAGGCCATGTGTGGCCCCCTAAGACCATTTATCCAGTCCCCATCACACTTGCAGAAGGGACACCTCTTTCATTGGTGATCAGTGAGAGGAGCACAGGATGCATTCACATCATGTGCTGCTGGAGCACTATATGTGTCAACACCATAAAGTGTGGCATCGTTCACGTACAGTACTACTTCCAGTGACACAATCATTTTTGGCCTGTCTTGTTCTGAGAGTAACTGAATGAGAAAGGGGATCCATGCAAAGGATTATGTGGCTGCACAATGGAAGACATCAGCATGGTGAGTGGAGATCTGGGGGAGGGGATTCTGTAGTGTATACTGTTGCCAGGTATAGTGGTGGCGGTGATGGGCCCATCCCAGCCAGCGCTGCAGCCCCTGCTGTCCCAGACAGTGGTATACACTGTGACAGGCCCAGCACCACTGGCAGTATTATATACAGTCACCAGATAGTGGTGATCTGGCCTGTGACATCAGCTGTGGGCCTCTACTGTGAGAAGCCCACTACTGCCACTGGGTGTTTTATAAGACACCCCCTGATTTGGGGGGTCAAATTAATATAAGACAGTGCCTTATTTTCAGGAAAACATGGTAGTACAATGACTCCCTTACTCCCCCAGATGCACAATATAAAGGCCCCTATTACAGGCCATTTATTGTGCATCTGGGGGAGTATGGGGGCCATTGTACTATGTAGTAATGTAGAGACAGACTTTTGGGCAAAGGGAGGTTATAGGGGCCATTATGTTGTGCATCTGGAGGAGTATGGTTGCCATTGTACTATGTCGGGGAAGTGAGTCATGTGTTTGTCATATTATAGTCTATAATTACAGGTCCATAAATTTGGATTGCAATAGGATACACACTAGTGTCATGTCTTCTTTTGTCCTGCCATGGAATCTGAATGCATGGCTTTTACCTATGTGATCAGATTCCTGTGTGAGTTCACAGATCATAGTGCAGTGCACACAAGGTAGTGTGAACTAGAAAGTTGGTAGAGGAACCATCTCTGTAATCATGCCACTTTCTGCACCACCCCAGTATGAGCCTGAGGTAAAAGTGGAGTTCCACCAATATGGCCACTAGTGAGACTGAAATGATGTGGACTGGGAAGGCTGCATTGATGGACATAGATCAAACTGCTTTGATGGGCAGTGCAATCTGTATGCTTCTGAGTGGGAAAATTATTGTTGGTATATTGTTTTTGTAGGGATATATATATGCATATATATATATATCTATGTATTTTACTTATAGTAATTTAGAATCCCTAGGAAATAATGACGTCAAGAAAGAAAAATTGACTCAGAGTGTAGGATATTCAAAGAACAGTAGAATTATGATTACTCTTTCATGCAGTACAAGGAAAGAGCTGTATGTTTGATATGCCAGAATATAGTGTCTATGTTCAAAGAATACAATTTGCATTGACACTATCAAACTCAATATGAAGATAAATATGATTGTTTGGTCAGAGATGTGAGAAAAGACAAAATATTAAAACTGAAAAATACATTGACAACCACAAAAAAAACCCAACTTTTGTGAAGCAGAAGCAGCTAAATATTTCATAACTGTGAGCAAGTTTTCAAGTTGCCAAGTTAATAGCAAGCACTGGCAGAACATTTGTGGAGGGAGTACCTTTTTTCTGTTGCCAAAGAGATGTGTCCAGAAAAGGCAGACTTATTTAGTACAGTTAGTCTTTCAGGATCTACAATTATATGAAGGATTGAAGAAATGGGAGACAATTTGCATCAGCATTTGTAAAACTCTGCAAGAAAACTTTTCTATTTTTCCTTGGCACTCAACAAGAGCAATGGCGTTTGTGATTCTACACAACTTCTAATTTTTATTCATGGGATGAATGACAATTTTGAAGTCACAGAAGAGCTTGCTGCACTGCAAAGCATCAAAGCAGCAACTAGAGGAGAGGATATCTATGAAAAGTTTTCCCAAACTTTGAGAGGAGAGGATATCTATGAAAAGTTTCCCCAAACTTTGAAGGATTTGGAACTGAACTAGCCAGTGTGACAACTGATGGTGCTCCTAGTATTGTGGGGTCTAAGAAAGGAGTAGTTGCTTGCATTAACCAAGAAATGGACAAATATAACCATTATCATCCAATAGCCATACACTGCCTCATCCACCAACAAGTGCTGCTATGTAGGAAATCACTGAAGTGGGACTCTGTTATGAAAACTGTGGTATTTTGTATTAATTTCATTAGAGGTAATGCACTAAACCACAGACAATTTCAGGAATTTCTGTCTGAGCTAAATGTTGCCTATGAAGATGTTATGTACCACACAGAAGTCCGTTGGCTGAGCCAAAGGAGAATTTTGAGACCTTTCTATGAGTTACTCCCACAGATTACAGCTTTTATGCTTTCAAAAAACAAAGAAGTAGGGGGCAACTGGGTAGCTCAGTAGATTGAGAACCAGGCCTAGAGATGGAAGGTCCTAGGTTCAAACCTGGCCTCAGCCACTTCCTAGCTGTGTGACCCTGGGCAAGTCACTTGACCTCCATTGCCTAGCCCTTACCACTCTTCTGCCTTGGAGCCAATATACAGTATTGACTCCAAGACGGAAGGTAAGGGTTTAAAAAACAACAACAAAGAAGTACCAGAGCTCAATGATGCAGAATGGAAATGGCACCTCGCCTTTCTGACAGATGTAACAGAGCTACTCAACAGTTTCAATGTGCAACTTCAAGGAAAAGGGAAGCTCATCTGTGATATGCAATCACACATGAAAGCATTTGAAGTAAAATTAGGCCTCCTTATGAAACAAGTGAAGGAGGAAAATTTCTACCATCTCCCTTAACTCAAAATCTGTCAGTGGAAAAACCCTTGATTGCATTCCCAAAAGAAACATGTGTGGACTCACTGGAAAACTTGCAAAAGGAGTTCCAATTCAGATTTAAAGAGCTTCATCTTCATGAACAGGATATACAGCTTTTCTGTAACCTATTTTCTATTGTCATTGAAAATGTGGATACAATTTCCCAAATGGAACTGACTGAACTGCAGAATTGTGACTCACACATTCAAGTCAAGCAGCTTGCCTAGTTTCTATGCATCTCTCCCCTCTGAGACATATCCTAATCTCAGGAACCATGCACTCAAAATGGCAACCATCTTTGGCAGCACTTATGACTGTGAACAGACTTTTTTCCAGAATGAAACATCTGAAATCTCCAACCAGATGTAGACTAACTGATGCACACTTGCATCACTTGTTAAGGCTATCAGTGACAAATATGGAACCAAACATTGACCATCTCATTATCCAAAAGCAGGCCCATAGTTCCCATTGAAATACTGTCAGTTTCTGGATTTAAATTTACTTGTTTTTTATTTTAAATATTATATTTGTTTTTCCACTTTAAAATAAGATATGTGCAGTGTGCATAGGGATTTGTTCATGGTTTTTTTTTTAATATTCCAGCCCTCCAACTGTCTGAGGGACAATGAACTGGCCCCCTGTGTAAAAACTTCGGGGATCTCTGCTATATCATCATATCATTGGCAAAGAGTGACAGGATTTTTTAAAAAATTCCCTATTCTAATTCTTTTTATTTCTTTTTCTTCTCTTATTGCTATATTTAGCAAGACTAGTAAAATATTGTGGTGATGCTAAGCATGCTTGTTTTATAATTCACTTTAATGGGAAGACATCAAGTTTATGGTTTTAAAACTTTATTAATTTCTAAACTCTCTACTTTTAAAATAGAATTGGATGCATTTTCCCAAAGAGTTTTCTGCATCTTTTGAGATAATCATAAAATTTCTGTTGTTTTTGTTTCTGATGTAGTCATTTATAATATTGCTTTTCCTAAAACTGAAGCAGTCCTATATTCCTGGTTTCCATCACACCTGGTCATAGTGCATGATTTTTGTGATAAACTGCTGTTATCTCCTTTGTAGTATCTTAAAGGTTTTGCGCCAATATTCATTATTGAGATTGCTGTATAGTTTCTTTCTCTGTTTTTGTTCCTTTTGCTTTACTTATTAGTGTCATATTTGTGTTGTTAACAGAGTTTAGTAGGATGCCTTCTTTAGCTATTTTCCCAAATAATTTGTAAAGTATTGGGATTCCTTTTTTAAGTACACTATTTCCTCCTCTGTTGATCTAGGCAACATATTTTTAATAAATATTCATATATCTTACTTAGACTCTCAGATTTGTTGATATATCATTGGGTAAAATGATTCCTAATGACAATTTGAATTTCTTCTTCATTTGTAATTCATTTATCCTTTTCATTCTTGGTTCTGTTTTTTCTTTTATACTGGGTTTCCTTTCCATTTTAAAAAATAAAATTAACCAATGGTTTATCTGTTTTATTAATCTTAACCCCCTTTCCCCTTGCTCCTTTATCACTTTTTACTTCCCTTTAGGATAATATACATTTCTAAATCTAACAGAGTGAACGTGTTATTTCTTCATTGAGCCAAAATTTATGGATTAAGTTTCAAGTATTAACTGCCACTTCCCATATTGCTCTCTTATTTAATAATCATTTTGAGTCACTTTTATCTGAGATAATCCATACCATCATATTTCTTCCTTCCCTTTTCTCCCAATATAAACTTTTAAATTTACATTTTAGATATCTTGTCATTGCATACAATTCACACCCACAACTTCTCCCTATTTATATTCTTCATAATTGCCCTAATGTTCAGTTGATTTGAGTAATGAGTATAACTTTCTCATGTAAGAATATGCACAGTTTAAAATGTTAACTTATTGAATCCTTATGTTTTCTCTTTCCTATTTATTTTCTTATGTGTCCTTTGAGTCTTTTGTTTAATTGTCAAATCTTCTAGGAAGCTCTTGTATTTCTATTAGGAACTCTTGAAAGTTCTCAATTTCACTAATGTTCTATTTTTTCCCTTGAAGTACTATAGTGAGTTTTGTTGGGTAGGACATTCTAGGTTGTAATCCTAGTTCATTTGCTTTCCTAGAATATCATATTTCAAGCCCTGCGGTCATTTAAATTGGAAGGTACTAAGTCCATTGTATTCCTGATAGTGGCTCTGTGAAAATTAAATGGTTATTTCTTGATGATAGAAATACTTATTTTTCTATTTGAATGAGAACTCTGAGATTTGGTTAAAAAATTCTGGAATTTTCCCTTAAGCAATTGGTAGATTCTTTTAAAAACAGTTTAGTAATAGTGCTGATAATGGGCATGCTTGCTTCACTCTTGATCTTATTGGAAGGTTTCTAACTTATACCTGTTGCAGATAAATGCTGGTGGTTTTAATCATATACTAATTATAATTTTAAGGAAAGGCCAATTTATTCCAACACTTTCTATTATTTTTAATAGGAATGGGTGTTTTATTTGTTCAAAGACTTTTTCTACATCTATCGAGATAATTATATGATTTCTGTTAGTTTGGTTATAGAAGCCAATTACACTTAAATTATTCATTTTATTTTGACAATAAATTTCCACATAAATATTTCAAAGTTTTATGATTCATGTTGTCTCCCTCCCTTCTTCCCTCCCCCCACTCCTGGAGATGACAAGCTATTTAGTCCAGGTTACAGATACATTATTAAGGAAAACATATTTCCATATTATTCATTTATATAAGTGAATAATCTTATAAAACCAAGACCTCAAGTCATGTATCCAAATAGTCAAGTCATAAGTGATAAACCATGTTATAATCTGCATTTATACTTAAATGGTTCTTTCTCTGAGGGTGAACAGCATTCTTTTTCATAAGTCCCTCTGAATTTCCTGAATCATTGCATTACTGTTAGTAGCAAAGTCTATTACATTTCATCATTCTGAAATATTTTAGTTACTGTGTTTAATGTTCTCCTGGTTCTGCTAATTTCACTCTCATTAGATCATGTAGGTCTTTCTAGTACTTTTCTAAATCATTCTGTTCTACATTCCTTGTATATAGCACAATAGAATTCCATCATCAACATATACCACCTTAGGTTTAGTCATTACCCAATTGAGGGACATCACTTTAGTCTCCAATTCTTTGCCACCACAAAAAAAATTAAGGTATAAGTATTTTTATATATTCAATTGTACTTTTTAAAGAGTTGTTTTGGATATCTTTAGGTGATGTAAAATAAAAGGCATGAATAATAGCAATCATGATCATCAAAGGCACAACTGACCTAATTAAAAAGAATAACATGGAAAAATGCATCTTACAAAATGGAAACAGAGATAATGGCATAATAGTAATTCTAAAAATATCAAATGATATAGCCATCAAATTCTTAAAGGAAATATTAAAGGGGGAGGAAATAGTCAATGATACTGTGCCCAGAGGTGACCTCAACTTTCCCCTTCTTAGAGCTAGAAAATATAACCAGAAAACAATGAAATAAAGGAGGTGATTATACTTTTAGAAAAAATAGATATGATGGATCTGTGGAGAAAACTAAATGGAAATAGAAAAGAGTAGACCCTTTCTTCAGTTGTAATTGGCACCTTCACAAAAATTAATCATATATAAGGGAATTAAATCTTCACAACCAAAAGGCCAAAACACAGAAATATTACATTCATCTATTTCAGCCTGTGAAAATAAAAATTGAAAATTAATTAGAAACTAAACAATATATTTTTTAAATGAGTAAAAGAAGAAAATAGAAGCAATTTATAATTTCACTTAAAAATGACAATAATAAAACAATGTACTAAAATTTATTCAGAACACACAATAAAATATGTAGGGGAAATTTTTATTTCTGAACACAGATATAAATAAAGAAGGAAACAGAATGCATATTAAAAGACATAGAAAACTTAAAAAGCAAAAATCCTCAAATAAACATTAAAGTGTAACTATGAAAATCAAAAGTGATATTAATAAAATTGAAAGTTTAAAAATATAATGAATAAGTATAACTAGGAACTGGTTTTGTTAAAAAATAGTTTATTGTGTTGTTTCATTTTGCTGAATGGCATGTGAAAAAATGACAATTTAAGTTAAATGATAAATATTAAAAAATATAAGTTGTCCACATAAATAGAAGAGGATATAGAATACTTAAAAATTATATCTTTAAAAAATCAAATAAATCATCCATAATCTCCATTTGAAAAAAATGTCCAGAAACAGATGGACTTAACAGAGAATTCTTCCAAATATTTAAGGAACCTTTATTCCAAATATATAAAAATAAAACATTTAAAAATATAGGCAAGGGATTTCTCAGAAATTCCCTTACTGACACAAAAATTGTTCCAATACCTAAATTAGGGCAAACAAAAACAGGAAAATAAAATCATGGATCAGTTTCCCTAATGAAATTTGATGGAAAAGATTTAAATAGTAGCAAGATAATTATAGGAACATAGTAAAAAATTGTACAGTATGATGGGATCAATTTATATCTGAAATTCATGGTTGGATTGATATTAGGACACACAACTGACCATATCAACCACAAAAAAATGACAAATCATATCATCTCAATAGATGTAGAAAGAGTTTTTGACAATATAAAACACCCCTTTCTATTTAAAAAAAACAACACTCAAAAGTAAAAGAAATGGAACTTTTCTTAAAATTATATGTAGTGTGTATCTAAAATCAAGAGCAAAAATTTCTATAAAATTAAAAAAATTAAGTCTTCCCAATAAGATCAAAGGGGAAGCAAGAATATAAGTTAGTATAACTATTATTCAATATTCTTCTAGAAATGCTGCCTATAAGAAGATAAAGAAAGGAAACTGAAGAAATAAAATAGATGAGGAAAGAAAACTATCAGTCCATGCAGATGACATGATGATAAAGGGGAAGTAAGAGGTTCAGCTAAGAAGCCAATTGAGACATTTAACTTTAGCAAATATATAGTTATAAATAAATATCATATCATATTATACACGCACACATACATAAATAACAGATAGAAAAAGGATAGAAAATGAAGCCATATAGATAATAATTATTTTTATACTACCAAGAAAACTCAAGGTATTCCATTTAAAATAATTTCAGATATATAAAATACTCAGAAGTCTACCTCCAAGACATACCAAGAGATCATATAATCTCAATTACAAAAGGTTTTCATTTGAACAAAACTTAATCATTTATGTGTTACCTTGGGCAATAAAATTTAAAAATGACAATTCTTCTTAGTTTGATTTTTTTTAGTACTATATCAATCAAACAATTAGTTTATAGATCTAGAAAAATTTTAATAAACTTCATCAGAAAGACCAAGATGTTAAGATGTCAAAATAATTGTTTAAAAAATGTGAAAGAAGGTTGTAAAATTAAATTTTAAACTATAATACAATGGGGTATTCAAAATAATATTGTATTGTCTAAGAAATAGAATGGCTCACAGAAAGTATATTGAATCATTTTGATCAGATGAAATTTAATCTTTTTTTTGCACAACCAAAATTAATACTATCTAAACTCTTCATCTGTATAATAAGCAGATCTAAAATATGTGTGTCTATGTATGTATGCACATACAGACACACATAAATAGTTTTTATCTTGGATAAGTATATTTATTGTTATTTATTTTAAATTTATAGCAAATACCATTATATATAATAATAAAATCTCTCTGTATGTCTGTCCCTCTGTATGTTTGCCTTTCTGTCTCAGTCTATCTGTTTGTCTTTGTCCCTGTCTTTGTTTCTCTCCCTCTCTGTCTCTCTCTGTCTCTGTCTCTGTCTCTCTCTCTCTCTGTGTCTCTCTCTCTCTCCATATATATATATATATATATATATATATATATATATATATATATATATATATATATATATATATATATATATATATATATATATATATATATATATATGTATGTATGCTTTTCCAGAAAATGTATCTATACTTTATACCAAAAAAAGGAGTCTTTTTCCTTTCAGAACCAAAGGCTACTGAATTGTATTTAGAACAACTTAAAGTTCACTTTAGTAGTGTATAATGCCCTTTCTTCATCTTTGTAAGATTAAAATTGATATACAATAACTCCAGATATTATTTTTTTAAATTGATTAATAATCACTTGAAGTAGAGGATATAGAAAGACAAGAGTAAAGACTGAGTAAATGCAGCTTTCCCAGCCATGTTTCCAGTAGAAGAGAGCAATGAGGGGTGGGGTTATAAAACCTTTATCTCCAAAACTTAGGACATAACATGAGGACAAAATTAGGATTCTGGGAAACAGAGTCCTGGGGTACAAAATTCTAATTACACAATTCCCCCTGTAATAAGAATGGAGGATGAGCATGTAGAAATCTCCAATATTTATATGCCAGTTTCCCCATGGAATCAGTACACATAAACAACTTAAAAGATCATCGACTAAAGGTACATACAATATTGCACTCTCTAAGAGGAAATTACAATAATTTAGGGATAAAGGGGAAATAAAAGAGAAAAAGAACAAAACCAATGTTAGGTGCATTGACAAAAAGCCATTAGGGGACAGTCCCCTTTACCATAAGAGTGTACATTCAAAACAAATGTGTTCAACCCCCAACAGTTCAAAATCACAACATCTCATTTACTGTGGAGTAATGGTGTATTGTGCCTTAAAGTCACCACATCCCCATTCCATCTTATTTCAGGTACTTCTCTTAGAGGAAAAAGGTCACTAGTTGAATTTGGTTCCAGTGGGTCAGTTTGACTAAGAAGAGTTTCTCTAGAAGGATGAGATCTCCATTGGGCTGGAATTTGGTTTTGTTTAGGAGTAGGAACATGAGATACTGGGATTGCAGGGGAAGGGATTTATGGATTAAATTCAGCCAAGATTTGCTGACCATGAGAGAGCCAGTCTGTTATCTGATCTATAGGGAGGGTGTTTTCCATCTCTAATTTGGGGAAGGAAAT
The DNA here is from genome assembly GCF_027887165.1 of Monodelphis domestica. Classification (NCBI taxonomy): domain Eukaryota; kingdom Metazoa; phylum Chordata; class Mammalia; order Didelphimorphia; family Didelphidae; genus Monodelphis; species Monodelphis domestica. The sequence goes on along the minus strand of NC_077234.1, from coordinate 119,523,612 downwards.
TTCCTCACTCAAAGGTTCAGAAAAAGGTCTGTTTCTGGTAGGGTGGATATTTGCCAATTGATCATGTAAGAAATATTTAAAATATTTTAATTGAGCTTGCATGTTCTTTCACATGTTTTTTATGTTCTCCTGCATTTTATGCTCAATTTTTTTTGGTGTTTTTCTGGATTTCAGCTTCAAATAATTTTTTCTTATGTTAGCATCTCTAGACACAGTACTGAGGAGTACAAAAATGATATTACCTAATAATATAAAAAATGTCAAAGAATGTAGTATTCATTTATATATATATATGTATATATACATATATATATATATATATATATATATATATATATATATATATATATATATATATATATATATAACTTATTTTTCTAGTGGGCTTCACAAAACACATGGGGAGAAGGACAAAGCCAAAACTTTCTAAAGGTTTCCCTCACTCCTAATCTAGGCAGTTGTTCCCTAAGGGAAAGGGGATTTAGAAACAGCTCTCCCAGCCAGGACCTTAGGGTCCTGTTGCTAAGATCTAAAACAGCTCTGTTCTATCTAATTTAAGGAGAGAGGGAGAAAAGAAGAAAAAAAATTACCTTTACAGCTGATCAAAATAAGCTATAAAAAGGGATAGTCAACTTCCGGTTAAGATGGCGGCTTAGAGAAAGCTAAAGTTCAGATCTCCAGAAAACCCTTCCCGACCGATCTCAAACTATAAGCTCCTAAGGCGCCGAAATTCAAAACGATCAACAGCACAGACCCTGGGAACCCTCCTCCTGGACCTGGACCCGGATAAAAAGGTATGGCTCCCCTCAAAAGCCAGAACCCGAGATCACTCGGACCTAAGGGGTAGGAGCGCAGAGTCCAAGGCTCCGGGAAGCGACAGCCCGGCCCGGCTCAGAGAGCAGGGTCCTCGGAACAACAACCCTCAGGGCCTTCTATCGGAGTCCCAGTGAAAGTCACTGCCTGGAGCAAGACAGCCTCACGGGCTGGATCCTGCTATCCAAGTCTCAGTGAAAGTCCCTGCCCTCGGAGCTTGGGGAAGCTGCAGCCCATCCCCCCGCAGGCCAACGAAACAGCCTCACAGCCAGTGATTCTGAAGGCAACTTCCGGAAAGCAACGTGGTCCGACACTTCCATTCCAGTTCCAGTGAGGCATATTCAGTTTAACCCAGGGAAAGCTCATAGAACAGACAATCTGCCCAGGACCAAAGCCTCTGATCACCAGACAGAGATAAGAAAAGCTAATCCTCCACATTCAGAAATGGCAAACTCCAGAGAAGCACAGAAGCCCCAAAATACCAAGAAAAATAATAAGAAAGGGGCGACTTTGGACACATTCTATGGAGCCAAAATACAAAATACAGAGCAGATAGAAGAAGATATACAAGAAAATGCTGCAAAATCTTCCAAAGGAAATGGAAACTCTCCGCAAACCCATGAAGAATTTGAATCAGAAATGACCAAAAAGATGGAAGCATTCTGGGAGGAAAAGTTGGAAATAATGCAAAAGAAATTCACGCATCTACAAAACCAGTTTGACCAAACTGTAAAAGAAAACCAGGCTTTAAAGCAAGAACTAATAAAGCAAAGCCAAAACACCAAGAAATTAGAAGAGAACATAAAATATCTCACCGACAAGGTGATAGATCTGGAAAATAGAGGGAGAAGGGATAATTTAAGAATAATTGGACTCCCAGAAAAGCCAGAAATAAACACCAAACTGGACATGGTGATACAAGATATAATCAAAGTAAATTGCCCAGAGATTCTAGAACAAGGGGGCAATACAGCCACTGACAGAGCTCACAGAACACCTTCTACACTAAACCCCCAAAAGACAACTCCCAGGAATGTAATTGCCAAATTCCAAAGCTATCAAACAAAAGAAAAAATCCTACAGGAAGCCAGAAAAAGACAATTTTGATATAAAGGAATGCCAATCAGGGTCACACAAGACCATGCAAGTTCTACTCTGAATGATCCTAAGGCATGGAACATGATCTTCAGAAAGGCAAGAGAGCTGGGTCTCCAACCAAGAATCAGCTACGCAGCAAAACTGACTATATACTTCCAAGGGAAAGTATGGGCATTCAACAAAATAGAAGACTTCCAACTTTTTGCAAAGAAAAGACCAGAGCTCTGTGGAAAGTTTGATACCGAAAATCAAAGAGCAAGGAATACCTGAAAAGGTAAATATTAAGGAAAGGGGAAAAATGTTATCTTCTTCTTTTACTCAAACTCTCTTCTATAAGGACTACATTTATATCAATCTATGTATACTAATAAGTGGGGAAAATGGAATGTATAAATAGGGGGTAAAGAAAGACCAAATAGAATAATCGTTCACACACAAAGATTCACATGGGAAGGGGAGGGGAAGAAAACTCCTATAAGAAGGAGAGGAAGAGGGGGGGGGTTTACTTAAACCTCAATCTCAGGGAAATCAACTCTGAGAGGGAAAAACATCCAGATCCATTGGGATCTTGAATTCTATCTTACCCAACAAGGGTAGGGAGAAGGGAAAACCAAGGGGGGGGAGGGGGAGAGGGAGAACAAAAAGGGAGGGAAAGAGAGGGGGGAAGGGGAGGGAAGAAAAAGGGAGGGACTAAAAAGGGAAACATCAAGGGAGGGGACAAGGGGGACTGATTCAAAGTAAATCACTGGACTAAAAGGTAGAGCTGAAGAAGAAAAGGTTAGAATTAGGGAAGGCTATCAATATGCCAGGGAGTCCACAAATGACAATCATAACTTTGAATGTGAATGGGATGAACTCACCCATAAAACGTAGACGAATAGCAAAATGGATTAGAATCCAAAACCCTACCATATGTTGTCTTCAAGAAACACACGTGAGGCGGGTTGACACCCACAAGGTCAGAATTAAAGGATGGAGTAAGACCTTCTGGGCCTCAACTGATAGAAAGAAGGCAGGAGTGGTAATCATGATATCTGATAAAGCCAATGCAAAAATAGACCTGATCAAAAGGGATAGGGAAGGTAATTATATTTTGTTAAAAGGGACTCTAGACAACAAGGAAATATCATTAATCAACATGTATGCACCAAATAATATAGCACCTAAATTTCTAATGGAGAAACTAGGAGAATTGAAGGAAGAAATAGACAATAAAACCATACTAGTGGGAGACTTAAACCAACCATTATCAAATTTAGATAAATCAAATCAAAAAATAAATAAGAAAGAGGTAAAAGAAGTGAATGAAATCCTAGAAAAATTAGAATTAATAGACATATGGAGAAAAATAAATAGGGATAAAAAGGAATACACCTTCTTCTCAGCACCACATGGCACATTCACAAAAATTGACCATACATTAGGTCACAGAAACATAGCACACAAATGCAAAAAAGCAGAAATAATGAATGCAGCCTTCTCAGATCACAACACAATAAAAATAATGATTAGTAATGGTACATGGAAAACCAAATCTAAAACCAATTGGAAATTAAACAATATGATACTCCAAAACCGTTTAGTTAAAGAAGAAATCATAGAAACAATTAATAATTTCATCGAGGAAAATGACAATGGCTAAACATCCTTTCAAACCGTTTGGGATGCAGCCAAAGCAGTAATCAGAGGTAAATTCATATCCCTGAATGCTTAAATTAACAAACAATGGAGAGCAGAGATCAATCAATTGGAAATGCAAATGAAAAAACTCGAAAGCGATCAAATTAAAAACCCCCAGCAGAAAACCAAATTAGAAATCCTAAAAATTAAGGGAGAAATTAATAAAATCGAAAGTGATAGAACTATTGATTTAATAAATAAGACAAGAAGCTGGTACTTTGAAAAAACAAACAAAATAGACAAAGTACTGGTCAATCTAATTAAAAAAAGAAAGGAAGAAAAGCAAATTCACAGCATTAAAGATGAAAAGAGGGACAGCACCTCCAATGAAGATGAAATTAAGGCAATCATTAGAAATTACTTTGCCCAATTATATGGCAATAAATACACCAATTTAGGAGAAATGGATGAATATATACAAAAATACAAACTGCCTAGACTAACAGAAGAGGAAATAGAATCCTTAATAATCCCATATCAGAAATTGAAATCCAACAAGCCATCAACGAACTTCCTAAGAAAAAATCTCCAGGGCCTGATGGATTCACCTGTGAATTCTATCAAACATTCAGAGAACAGTTAATCCCAATACTATACAAACTATTTGACATAATAAGCAAAGAGGGAGTTCTACCAAACTCCTTTTACGACACAAACATGGTACTGATTCCAAAACCAGGCAGGTCAAAAACAGAGAAAGAAAACTATAGGCCAATCTCCCTAATGAATATAGATGCAAAAATCTTAAATAGGATACTAGCAAAAAGACTCCAGCAAGTGATCAGAATGATCATTCACCATGATCAAGTAGGATTCATACCAGGGATGCAGGGCTGGTTCAACATTAGGAAAACCATCCACATAATTGACCACATCAACAAGCAAACTAGCAAGAACCACATGATTATCTCAATAGATGCAGAAAAAGCCTTTGATAAAATACAACACCCATTCCTATTAAAAACACTAGAAAACATATGAATAGAAGGGTCATTCCTAAAAATAATAAACAGTATATATCTAAAACCAACAGCTAATATCATCTGCAATGGGGATAAACTAGATGCATTCCCAATAAGATCAGGAGTGAAACAAGCATGCCCATTATCACCTCTACTATTTGACATTGTACTAGAAACACTAGCAGTAGCAATTAGAGAAGATAAAGGAATTGAAGGCATCAAAATAGGCAAGGAGGAGACCAAGTTATCACTCTTTGCGGATGACATGATGGTCTACTTAAAGAATCCTAGAGATTCAACCAAAAAGCTAATTGAAACAATCAACAACTTTAGCAAAGTTGCAGGATACAAAATAAACCCACATAAATCATCAGCTTTTCTATATATCTCCAACACAGCTCAGCAGCAAGAACTAGAAAGAGAAATCCCATTCAAAATCACCTTAAACAAAATAAAATACCTAGGAATCTACCTCCTAAGACAAACACAGGAACTATATGAACACAACTACAAAACACTCGCCACACAACTAAAACTAGACTTGAACAAATGGAAAAACATTAACTGCTCATGGATAGGATGAGCCAATATAATAAAAATGACCATCCTACCCAAACTTATTTATCTATTTAGTGCCATACCCATTGAACTACCAAAATACTTTTTCACTGATTTAGAAAAAACCGTAACAAAGTTCATTTGGAAGAACAAAAGATCAAGGATATCCAGGGAAATAATGAAAAAAAACACATATGATGGGGGCCTTGCAGTCCCTGACCTAAAACTATATTACAAAGCAGCAGTCATCAAAACAATTTGGTACTGGCTAAGAAACAAAAAGGAAGATCAGTGGAATAGACTGGGGGAAAGCGACCTCAGCAAGATAGTATACGATAAACCCAAAGATCCCAGCTTTTGGGACAAAAATCCACTATTCGATAAAAACTGTTGGGAAAATTGGAAGACAGTGTGGGAGAGACTAGGAATAGATCAACACCTCACACCCTACACCAAGATAAATTCAAAATGGGTGAGTGACTTAAACATAAAGAAGGAAACCATAAGTAAATTGGGTAAACACAGAATAGTATACATGTCAGACCTTTGGGAGGGGAAAGGCTTTAAAACTAAGCAAGATATAGAAAGAATCACAAAATGTAAAATAAATAATTTTGACTACATCAAACTAAAAAGCTTTTGTACAAACAAAACCATTGTAACTAATATCAGAAGGGAAACAACAAATTGGGAAAAAATCTTCATAGAAACCTCTGACAAAGGTTTAATTACTCATATTTATAATGAGCTAAATCAATTGTACAAAAAATCAAGCCATTCTCCAATTGATGAATGGGCAAGGGAAATGGATAGGCAGTTCTCAGATAAAGAAATCACAACTATTAACAAGCACATGAAGAAGTGTTCTAAATCTCTTATAATCAGAGAGATGCAAATCAAAACAACTCTGAGGTATCACCTCACACCTAGCAGATTGGCTAACATAACAGCAAAGGAAAGTAATGAATGCTGGAGGGGATGTGGCAAAGTAGGGACATTAATTCATTGCTGGTGGAGTTGTGAACTGATCCAACCATTCTGGAGGGCAATTTGGAACTATGCCCAAAGGGTGACATAAGAATATCTACCCTTTGACCCAGCCATAGCACTGCTGGGTCTGTACCCCAAAGAGATAATGGACACAAAGACTTTTACAAAAATATTCATAGCTGCGCTCTTTGCGGTGGCCCAAAACTGGAAAACGAGGGGATGCCCATCAATTGGGGAATGGCTGAACAAACTGTGGTATATGTTGGTGATGTAATACTATTGTGCTAAAAGGAATAATAAAGTGGAGGAGTTCCATGGAGGCTGGAACAACCTCCTGGAAGTGATGCAGAGCGAGAGGAGGAGAACCAGGAGAACATTGTACACAGAGACTAATACACTGTGGTATAATTGAATGTAATGGACTTCTCCATTAGTGGCGGTGTAATGTCCCTGAACAACTTGCAGGGATCCAGGAGAAAAAAACACCAATCATAAGCAGAGGACAAACTGTGGGAATAGAAACACCAAGGAAAAGCAAATGCCTGACTACAGTGGTTGAGGGGACATGACAGAGGAGAGACTCTAAACGAACACTCTAATGCAAATACTAAGAACATGGCAAAGGGTTTGATTCAAGAACACATGTGATACCCAGTGGAATCATGCCTCGGCTATGGGGGATGAAGGGGAGGAAAAGAAAATGATTTATGTCTTTAATGAATAATGCTTGGAAATGATCAAATAAAGTATATTAAAAAATAAAAATAAATAAAAAAGGGATAGTCACAGTAGAAAAAAAGGTTTAGGAAAGTTAAGATTGAGGGTATATCATCACAACCGATGTGGTCAGTCAAAACTGTAAAGGTTAAAATTATGGTTGAGACTGAAAATGTAAAATTAAGTGGTTGCCAGGGGAAATCCCAAACAATAAAATACCCAAGTCATCTGGAATTTTTCCATGGTGATTTAATTGATAGTGGAGGATATTAAGGAGAAGGAAGAAGAAGGAGTAGGTTTTTTTTTTCCTCCCTCTCCCCCCACCTGGCTAGTATGGTCAGGGAGATCAGAAGATAAGGAAGTAAGGTTTTGGAGTATGGAGGAGGAAGGAGTCAGCCACAACTCCAGAAAAGGTAGGACTAAACCCAGATGCCTGAACCTGAATCAGCTCAAGGTAAACTCACCACCACCACTCCAAGATGTTGAAACACCTAGCACACTGCCAGCAAGAGTCACCTCTTCAGGGAAAGAGGAAGAGAGAGGAAGTGATGTGTCTTATATAGATGGTTTTACATCACTTTCCTGCGTCTCATTTTTACCAAAGATCAATTAGCTTGACTTAGGATAGCCCAGGTGTCTGTCCACTTTTTCTGCACATGTCTGTTGCCTTTTTCTCAGATACTTAATCTAGTTTGGTGCAGACGTTCCTAATCTTGTTAAACTAGGGAGGGTGGAAAAATGTGGACTTCCCAAGACCTGATTCTGTTATTCCAAGTATCTCTATTGTTATTGTTCAGGAAATAGCTAAATCAAATCTTCTAAAGTACAGTCTGATTAGGGTTGAATAGTTTTAAAATTCATAACTCCTAATCTTTTTATTGCAGTGTGTGGTCTCTGTAGTCATCTTATCTTCATAGTGCCTTCTCCACACAGTTCATTTTCTGGATTTTTGGATTCCTATTCTAAAATTATTCTCAAAAGAACTAAACTTTGAATTATAGAATAATACAAACCCCGCTGAGGAAGGTGTTGACAAACACAAAGATCACTCAGGGATACATGGCTGAATTATGAGGTATATGTATCAATTATCAAAGGGAAATAAAAAACATCAAAAAATCCAAATAGTTAGAAAAGGTAACTTCTGGATGAAACAGAAAATGTCGAAGAATTATGTGTGAAAATTCCAAGTTAGGAAAAACAAACCTATAACAGGACTACAGAAAATTGTGACACTGTGAAAGACAGAGAAAGGACTAGATTTTGAAGGAGAATGGGAAATAGTATGCCCTGGTCTTATTTTACCTTTGCTCTCAGGGATAGGGGAACCAGGATGGTAGACAAACTTCGGTGCTTGACAGAATGTGGCATGGGGAAGACCTGTGTCTGACATATATCAAATAGCTGCAACCCCAAACTTCAAACAATTTCAAGTCCCGTGGCTTGGTGTAAAATCTCATTAATTCCACTGGGATTAGTTGGGCTTCTTGACTTTATGCTTGTTGGTGATGTGTGGGTTAACATTGTTCTCCTTGGCACTGTGCAATGGCACTTTTGTGATCCCTTCTTCTGGAATCAGACACAATTATTAAGCAAAATTCCACAATATTTAACAATCAATGGTAAATTTCCATAGTCTAAAGTTTTTGAGTATGCATTGACATTAGGGCTAATGGGCATTTTCCAATTACCCCAGTGCTTAGCAGTAGCAATTAGAGAAGAAAAAGAAATTGAAAGTATTAAAATAGGCAATGAAGAGACCAATGTATCACTCTTTGCAGATGATATGATGGTCTACTAAAAGAATCTTAGAGTATCAACTAAAAAGCTAATGGAAATAATCAACAATATTAGCAAAGTTGCAGGATACAAAAGAAACCCACATAAATCACCAGCATGTATATATATATATAGCTCCAAAACATCCCAGCAGCAAGAGTGAGAATGAGAAATTCCATTTAAAATTACCATAGACAATATGAAATATTTAGGAATCTATCTGCCAAGACAAACACAGGAATTATATGAACACAATTACAAAACACTTCTCACACAATTAAAAGTAGATCTAAATAATTGGAAAACATTAATGGTCATGGGTAGGATGAGCTAACATAATAACATTGACAATCCTACCCAAACTAATTTACTTATTTAGTACTGTATATATCAAATTCCCAAGTAACTTTTTTACTGAATTAGAAAAAAAAAAATTAAAAGTTCATTTGGAAGAGTAAAAGACCAAGAATATCAAGGGAAATAATGAAAAAAAATATGAAGGAAGTTGACCTAGCAGTACCAGATTTTAAACTGTACAATAAAGCAGTGGTAATCCAAACAATATGCTACTGGCTAAGAGACATAAGGGAGGATCAGTTGACTAGATTTAGGTTAAGTGACCTCAGAAAGACAGTCTATGATAAACTCAAAGATCACAGATTTGGGGACAAAAATCAACTATTTGATAAAAATGTTTTGAAAATTGGGAAAAAGTATGGGAGAGATTGGGTTTAGATCAACATCTTACATGCTACCCCAAGAAAAACTCAGAATTGGTGAATGACTTGAATATAAAGAAGGAAACTATAAGTAAATTAGGTGAACACAGCATAGCATACTTGTCAGATCTTTGGGAAAAGAAAGATTTTAAAACCAAGCAAGAGTTAGAAAAAAATTTCCTAATGTAAAATAAATAATTTTGATTAAATTAAATTAAAAAGGTTTTGTAGAAGCAAAACCAATGCAACCAAAATTTGAAGGGAAGGAACAAATTGGGAAAAAATCTTCATAACAAAAATTTCTGACAAAGGTCTAATTACTCAAACTCATAAGGAGCTAAATCAATTGTACAAAAATCAAGCCATTCCCTAATTGATAAATGGGCAAGGGCAATGAATAGAAAATTTTCAGATAAAGAAATCAAAACTATCAATAAACTCATGAAAAAGTGTTCTAAATCTCTTATTATTAGAGAAATGCAAATCAAAACAATTCTGAGGTACTGCCTCACACTTAGCAGAATGGGTAATATGACAGCAAAGGAAATTAATAAATGTTGGAGGATATGTGGCAAAATTGGAACAGTGATGCATTGCTGGTGGAGTTATGAATTGATCCAACCATTCTGCATGGCAATTTGTAACTATGCCCAAAGGGAGCTAAATAACTGCTTGCCCTTTGATCCAGCCATAACACTGCTGGGTTTATACCTCAAAGAGATCATAAGGGAATTGACTTGTACAAAAATATCTATAGCTTCACTCTGCGGTGACAAAAAATTGGAAAATGAGGGGATGCCCTACAATTAAAGAATGGCTGAACAAATTATGGTATCTGTTGGTGATGGAATACTATTGTGCTCAAATGAATAATGCTGCATAGCAGCAAAGCAATGATCAAAGACAATTCTGAGGCACTTCTAAGAAAGTGTAAATCTTGAAATTTCTCAGACTTGTGAATGTTAAAAATTTTCTCCTTTGGGGAACCCTCGATTGGAACAAATTCCCTACTGGAAACATTCCCCATTTTGATATGAGAACACTTCAGGATCAGAAATGGGAGGACCTCTACTCTACCTGTACTTAAGACTGCTTTAGAGGAGAAAACTCCTTGCTAAACAATGAAAATACTTGGACCCATGCTTATAATAAGGCAAGGAGTTCTTTGAGCCATGCTTGATTTTAGAATTGATACAATGGGATGCTAGGTACCTATAAAGGTCGGGCAGGTTTTCTCTTGATGGGATTAGTCGACTCAGCTGTGTTTTTTCTGGTTCAGACTTACTGATGAGATTAGTCCACTTAGCTGGAATTCAGATGGGCTGTCTTTTAGAAAACATCTATGGTGATTGGTAGATGGAAGAACTTAGGGGAGGTGACATAGGAAAAAACCTCTTTATAAGAAAAGGAATCTCTTGAGCAAGAGAGGCTTGGAGATAGAATCCTTGGAGATAGATCCTTTTGGAGGAGGCCCTTTGAAGACCTCTTGAAAAGAAGACCCTTGTGAGGCTGACTCTGGCTGGAACTCCCTCTGGGGAGACTCTGTTCCCCAGACATCCTTGCTTAAGACAAACCTTGTGGTGAGTGATAAAAGACTGACTGACTGATCTCTCTCTCTTAAGACTCAGGTCTAGGCCATGTTGGCTTAAGGCCATTCATACTTATTTCCTTTTTCTCTCTTTCTTTAATTACTGATTGTATTATTAATTAAATTCTCTATAAAACCCAGTATACTTGGGCATATTTATGATTGGGAATATATTCCCTGGCGACCACCTTATATCTGATTAAAAAACCAAGACACTGTAGTGAAACATATTTTCTGAGGTCACAATTTACTCACCCACTCTTATATCTATCATAATTTATATCTTCCACCATTTTAACTCACTACAGTTTACAACATCAACCATTTTAATTATTACAGTTTATGGCCTTCAAATGCAATTTAAGGCTCTCAATCATTTTAAATGTAACAGTTTATGGCTCCCATGCTTTAAACTGCCCCAGTTTATGGCAGACACCTATTTTAAATCTAACAAAAGAATGCTATCCACCTTCAGAAGAAAAACTGTGGGGATAGAAACACAGAAGAAAAACAACTGCTTGATCACATGGTTTGATGGGGATATGTTTAGGGAGGTAAACTCTAAATAATCACCTGAGTAAAAACATCAATGATATGGAAATAGGTCTTGATCAATGACACATGTTAAACCCAGTGGAATTATGAGTTGGCTACAGGAGGAGAGAGAGGGTAAGGGAAGGAAAGAACATGAATCTTGTAACCTTGGGAAAATATCCTAAATTAATTAATGATATAAATTTTTTCAAATTAAAAAATATTAACCTAGTCAAAAAAAATCAAAGGTCTTTAATAATGGTAACATATGCTTCAAGTACAAAAAATGAGAGAAAAAAGAAAACTCAATTACTGTATTTCACATACAACAAAAAATAATAATGACATTTTTAAAAAATCAAAATTTTATAGTTTACAATCATTGACACACTGTGTTGCCCAGGAGAGGTGAAACACAAAGGGTTTTTTCCCCCAAATGAGATCCATTTCCTTTTTAATTTGCCCATAATCAACAGTGTGAATGCTAATTATTTTCACCAAGTAACAGCTTCATAAGACAATAGTAAAACAGGTAATGCATATTCAAAGAAGTACCAAAATCCCTAAAATTGCAAGAGTCTTTTTAATCACAACAGCAAACAAACCCACTATCATTATGATTCACATGAGTCTATAGCCACTTCCTGTGTGACATTTAAAAAATAACCATGAAGTTCGTGGATACTTGTCACAAGTTTTACAGATCTAGTCAATCTTTCAACCCTGACTGACATAATTTTAACAAAGTATATTATTTACACCTTTCCAACATTTGGCAGAAGAGCCCAGAAACAAATAAACAAACCTCTGTACTACTGAAGAAAACCTTTTGGGTCTAAAATGTCACCAAGAATCCAGATCATTCTGGTGGAAGGTAGAGTAAGCTTAAGAGTTACAAATATTTTAAAAATATATATCCAGAAGCTACTAGGTTTCATTGTAAAAGCCTTCCCACATCCCAGATGAGATTATGACCCATTACAAGGTAGCCAAGCCCCTTGGTGTAAACGTCCTTCTTCTGGTATAATATTGTAACAGCCTAAAAAGCATGCCTTTATATGTCCTGTCTATTGCAATGTGAAGGCAAGGGCTATAATAGTGAAAATCACTTCAAATATCTCATTCATTACATTTTTAATAAATGCAGAGGTGGGGAATACAATAATGCCATTTCACTTCATGTCAACTACTGAATGGACCCTTACCTCTTGTTACAAACAACTCAAATGAAATCAAATAATCAGTCAGAGGTAGTGGTGCTCTTAGATATCTAAAAAATAACTTATGAAGACCCTTTAAAATCAATTTAAATTTTTAGTTCATAGAACACTCCAAAGGTTGAATACCAATTTAAACAGTTTGAAAGAGTCTATCTATCATCACCTATGTGACAATAATGAAGGTAGAAAGGCACAAAAGGCCTTTTATGCAACATATGACCTCAATGGATCTGGTGGCTAAAATGATGAAAACAAAACTCTTTATCTTTGATCTAACAAAACTTTTATTAAAAGAAAGACTGGAGTTCCACCAGCCTGAAATTGACTACTCCCACTCAAACCCTGAATCAAGTCTGATTCAAAGGCCCCTCCTTGGGGCAGGATTGATCCTTATATAGATCAATCCCACACCCTGGAAGTAAGGGAGTGTGGTTCCTCCCTAGAATGGGATTATTTCACTCATAGACCAATCCCATGCCAGGAAGTATATGGGAGGGAACCCCAGAATATGCTGGGAAATGTAGTTTTTTCAAAACCCACATGACAAACCCAGCATCCAAAAGGACGTATAGTTTTGCAATGGAAATGGGTTTGCGCAAATTGCTTATAGGCTTTTATAATGATATTATCTCCAGTCCCGTCATATGGGGAGGTACAAATAGTAGTAGTAGCTTCTCCGTAACCGAGGATGACGATTGTCTTTGTGCGCTTACATTTATGGTGTATAGATGAGTGTGCACAAAGACACTTGTGCGTGAAGGAGATTTAAGTGGAAAAGTCCATGCACAGAGACAATCCCACTCTCTCGGCTTTGGAAGCCTGGGTCCATTGGCATGAAAAGTCATTACACCTGGAGACTTCCTCAGCTGCATTGGATGGCCATGTTGTCCTTTGTGCTCCAACATGCCCTAAGCACTCCACAGTGCTTTGCTAAGTTGCCCTCTCAGCCATTGAATCTTCTTATTGGTTTCTTCCATCTGTTCAGCCGAAGCAATCTTCACATGCTGGGTGAGCAAAGCCTTGGTTAACCAGGGGTCTATGACCCGATGGCTACCCTCACAAGGTTTAGCCAGCCTGTCGAAGCCATTGCCTGGGGTGTGGTCGCTGCTGCATGCTAGCAGCTACTAGGAGCCACAGGTGAGAGCTGGGTGTCAGGTGAGGGTCAGAGGCTGGAGAGCTGCACAACAAGCCTCCATACCAGAGATACTACCCCTCCATGAGCACCCCATACATCCCAGGAGGAGGTACAAATAAAGACAATGTAACAGCACATATAGTTAATGTCCAAAACACATTAACAGAAAGTGACATAGTGTAAAGGAATATATTAGATGTGAACTTAAAAAACAAAATTAAATCTTAAAACAATCAGCAAATACAATATATGTGACAGGATACTGGCACTGAATTTAAGAGTCCTTTTCTCCTATTCCAATAACTGCATTACAGAGACTTCTTCAGTATTTGGATGGGAACAAACTGAAACAGTTAACATTAATAAACAATTTGTTCTGAAAAGGTTTAAAATTCACTTCCAGACTCATTAAGGTTCCTTCCCCTCCCAAGTATCATCCATCTAGATTCCTTTGGTCATACCTTTTGGGATCCCCATATCCACAGTGAGCATAATGTGGATGAACACCATATTAGATGTGTTGCAGAGACTGGGCAGGGAAAAATGTCAAGAGGGTGTAGGAAGATGAATCTCGCCTATGAATCTTGAGATTACTCAAGCTATCAACTGCAAGTTATCCTATCAATACAAAAAGCCACAGGAATAGCACCAAGAAAAGATATCCTAAAGTTGTAAGCTGCATAAACTCAGTAAGACTCTCCAGAAACAGGAATTCTTTGATATAGGCAGGAAAGTGGGCCATGCTTGCAATCTCAACTTCCTGTCTTTTCTTAGAATTTTCCCCCCAATATTCCTTGTGAGTCTTTTATGCCCAGGCAGGGCATTTCTACTCTGTTCCATCTTTGGTGGTGAATATATATATATATATATATATATTTTTTTTTTGTCCTTTGCAATGGATCTGGATCCTTGCTTTGCTGATAACAATTAAGGAATTCACCATTGATCATGGTCCATTATTGTTGTTATTGTGTACAGCAGTTCTAATAGCTCTGCTCACTTCACTTTTTATCACTTCATATAAGCTTTTGCATGTTTTTTAATGATCATAATTTTTCTTGTGGCATAATAGTAATCCTTTATGAACATATACTTGTTCATCCATTCTCCAATTTGTGGACATCTCTTCTGTTTCCAGTTCTTTGCCATCAATAAAAGAGCTGCTATAATTATTTGAGAATATATAATTTCGTTTCCTTGCCTTGATATCCTTAGGAAATAAACATAATACTGATATTAGTGAATTAAAAGGCATGTAATTTTGTAACATTTTGTGTATAATTCAAGGTAGTTTTGCAAAATTGTTAGATAAGGTCACAGTTCCAAAACACAATGTATGTGTATCAATTTTTTTCACATCCTTTCCAATATTTGTCATATCATCCTTTTATAATTTTTATCAATCTTATAGGCATGAGATGATATCTCAGAGTTGTTTTGATTTTAATTTCTCTAACAAATAATGATTTAGAATATTTTTCATATAGTTACAAAGAGCTTTGATTTCTTGATCTAAAAACTATACATTCATATCTTTTGACCATTAATTAATTGCAACATGGCTCCTAGTCAGTATTTAACAAAGTTCTCAAAACACATTTTGATATGAGACCTCTCTCTGATAAACTGCCTATGAAAATTTTTTCCAATGTTTTTATTTTCTTCTAATATTGATTATTAATTATATCTATACAAAAAGTTTAAAATTTAATATATTCAGAAGCATTCATTTTATATGTCACAATGATTTCTATTTTGGTTTATTAATAAATGATGTTCCTTTCCATAAATCTGATAGGTAATATTTTCTATATTCTCATAATTTTTATACTCTCTCACTTTATAAGTAGGTCATATATCAAACTTATGTTTGGAGATATTGATCTATATCTAGTTTCTACCAAACTGCTATCCAGTTTTCCAAAAAAATATTACCAAATAGAGAAATCATATTCCAAAAACTTGAACCTTTACCTTTGTCAAACACAAAGTTACTAGAATATTTTATAACTGCTTGTTGTATGTATATTTTATTTTTTATTTCTTAGACAGTAGCAACTAGTTTTGATAATGGCTGTTTTATAATATAATTTTGAATCTTGTACTGCTAGATCTCATTCCTTAATATTGTTTTCATTATTTCCTTTGATATTCTTGACCTTTTGTTTTTTCATATGAAAATTTCTAACTCAATAAAACAGTCTTTTGGCAATTTAATTGGGATGGCATTTAATATGTAGCAAAATTGAACAACCTCTTTTCAATACTCATTATACTTGCCCTTTCTGCAACTATTAATAGTGATGTAATTCAAGATAGAATGGAAGGAAGGAAGAAAGGAATGAGTGAAGGAAAGAAGAGAGGGAGGGAAGGAGGGAGATAAAAAGGAAGAGGAAAGGGAAGGAATATATAAAAACAATTATTTTTACTTTTTAATTCTGGTATTTTTCAAAAATATGATTGCATAGAACAAATTTCTACATTTTACATTTCCAAGCATGGAATTGTGGTAGGTTATTTTTTCATGTCTATAGTACAGTGATAATTATTCCTATCACAAAGAACAACACATTTATAAAGAGCTTTAGAGCACTGTAAGTGCTATAGTGCCTTCATTAAAATTGCTAAATTTAATTATCAATATTTGTTTAATTGACAGTGAATTTTAAGATTTTATTCTTCTCTGTGAAAAAATATTCCTTTTGTTTTAAACTTATAATGTGCTTAGACTTTTAAAAGTCATATATGATAATGTTCTGAAAAGATAGTAACTCTATTATCACAGTAAAAGGTTTTATACAAAAATGAAGACAAATTAGGAGTCAGTGTGGTTTAGTGGAAATATTATTGCTTATTTTCTAGGTGGCCAGGAAACCTGGGTTTTCATACTGTGCTATTTCACCAGTAACTGTATGATCTGACATGCATTGCTACCTATAGGTGCCTAAATGTCTTCCTCTCTGAAATGTATGTAATCATACTTGTCTACCTCCTTCAAGCATTGTTGGGAGAAAAATACTTATGTAAGATTGAGAGGTATATGCTGAGAATAACGTATGAAGATAATTGGAGGAGTTGTTTGTGGAAAAGCTTCAAGAGTAAGAAAAGGAAAAAATAGTGGGGAACTGCTGGTTAATGCTGGGGTACCAGTCAAAGGATAAAGAAATAAATTATTTAAGCATAAGTATCAAAGTTTGAAAGGCATAATAACAAGCTGTTAAAGTGAGGAGGTATTTCAGAATTTGACAAGCTCAATGATGATTTGTAAAAGACTTTTGAGAACTTCCTGAGCATATCTTTGTCTACAATTTCACATGGCTTATGAAAAAAATAGAAAAATGGCCATATCTGATAATGAAATAAGGGATGCTAGCAATGGTACTTTTAATGGACAAATGGAAGTTATTCAAAATTGCAGGCCAAGTCAACAAATTAAGTCAATAAATATTTATTTATCTCCTAAAAGATACCAGACATTGTGCTAAGTACTTGGAATATAAATATAATCAGAATTATATATAGTTCTTCCCTTAATAGTTTGAATTAATGAGCATAGAGAACACAGAACATAGAGAAAGCTAAAAAGAGGAGAGAAATAGAAGATATGGAGGCACTCAATATAGTAGAGGAAGTTTGGGAGAGTCAAGAGCATTGCTTGGAGAGAAATGAGACATAGCTGGCCTTGGCATCATTATTATATGGAAGTTCTTGGAAGAAAGTCAATAAGAGGGATAATAATGTTAAGAAGTCCAGGGGTGGGGTGAATTTCCCAGGCGAAAAGGTTTCTAGAACATCATAAAGAAAGCCCAGCAAAGTCAAGATTATAGCCTGGAGAAGAATGACATTGCTAATATAAGGTCATTATCCATTGACTAGGTTGAAAATGAAATTAATATGGTGAAGACTGTATAGAAGAACTGCCCCTGGTTTTTTTTCCATATGTATAATCTTTCAACCTATAATTAAAAGTTCAATCCAAACTCATGGGAAGAAATGCAAGTATTTTCCTTACCAAATCATAGCATATACAGACACTAACAATAGCAGAAATGAAGCAAATATTTAAAATATAGAGAATATACAAAATAATTAACTTGACAAGTTATAATGCAAAATATGAGTAATGGAAGAAAAAGGAAATACTCTGGGTCATGTAAGTCAACAACTTAAAGGGTAAGACATTTGTTTTTATCCTTATGATTCTCACAATTTCTGAAATAAGAATTATGCATAAAAGATAAAATAATTTTACATGTCTGCAATCTAAGACATTAAGGAACCAAATACAGTTGAAATTTAATGAACTAACAGTAGAGAAGGCTTATTACTCAGCATCCTTTTCCTCAATGACTACACTACCACTTGCTCACAGCAGGATTGTTCATGGCAAGAGCATCCTTATAACAAATCATAATTCTATCTCTTAATTTCTGAATACCATGAAGAAAACCAAAAAGAATAAGCTTTTTCAGGGAGGGACAGTGAGGTGGCTGGCCTTGCTATTGTAACAAAGCTTAGTCAGAGAATTTCAGAATAGAGGTATTTAGAGAGGGAAATAATTTTTGATTCTCTAGTATTTCATTAAGCCTAAGGAAAAGAGCCTAGCATTAAGTAAAGAGAATTTTATACTTCAAGAAGTTAATTGGGACAGAAACTAGGGTTTGTGGAATATGAATTGCCAAGCTTGGAAAAGGTTCAGAGAGAATTGAGGGCCCAACTGCAGGCAAATGTCCATAAAATGGCAAGGAGTAAGAAACTGAGAAGTAAAAGAATGTAAGAAAATAATGAATGTATGCATTAACAGCAATAAATTATGATGATTAATTTTGAATGACTTGATTGTCAGAAATGAAAGGATCCAGGACAATTCTAAAACCAAACCTTTCTTTCGTTGTTTTTGCTTTTCTTCATTTTTCATTTAGAATATTTTCCATGGTTACATGATTCATTCTACTCCCACACACACACACACACAATTCCCTGCCCCCCATCCCCGCCACTTCTCCTTTCCCTCCTCCCAGAGCTGACAAGCAATTTCACAGGGTTATAAATGTATCTTTGTTCAAAACCTATTTCCATGTTATTCATATTGCTATAGAGTAATATTTTAAAATTAAAACTTTAATCATATCCCTATCAAACCACTTGATCAATCATACATTTTTCTTCTATGTTTCTACTCTCACAGTTCTGTCTCTGAATATGGATAGTATCGTTGCTCCTCAGAATTGTCCTGGATCATTGCATTGCTACTAGTAAAGAAGTCCATTACATTTGATTGTGCCATAATGTATCAGACTCTGTGTACAATGTTCTCCTGGTTCTGCTCCTTTAACACTGCATTAATTCCTGAAGGTCTTTCCTTTTCACATAGAGATTCTCCATTTCATTATTCCTTTCAGCACAATAATAACTATCACCACCAAATACCACAACATGTTCAGTCATTCCCCAATCAAAGGACACCCCCTCATTTTCTGTTATTTTTTTATTTTTTTTTGTTTTTGCCATCATGAAGGGTGTGTCTATAAATATTTTTGTTCAATTTTTTTTTCCATATTATCTTTGTGGGCTACAAAGACAGCAGTGGTATGAATGAATCAAAGGAGTGACATTCTTTTAAAGCTGTTTAAGCATTGTTCCAAATATCCCTTCAGAATGGTTGGACCAATTCACAACACCACAAGCAGTGTGTAAGTGTCCAAATTTGCCACATCCCCTCCAATATTTATCAATTTCCTTTGTTGCCATATTGGCTAGTCAGATAAATGTAAGGTGGTACCTCAGAGTTGTATTAATTTGTATTTTTCTAATTATAAGAGATTTAGAAAACTTTTTTCATGTGCTTATTGATAGTTTTTATTTCATCATGTGAAAACTGACTATTCATGTCCCTTGACCATTTTTCCATTTTAATGGTTTGATTTTTTATAAACTTGACTTAGTTCCCTATATATATACATATATGTATATATGTATATGCATATATATATATGTATATATATATATATATATATTGGGAAATTAAACTTTTGTGAGAGTTTTCTAATAAAAATGTTCTCCCAGTTTGTTGCTTCCCTTCTAATTTTGGTTGCATTGGTTTTGTTTGTACAAATTCATTCATTTTACATTTTGTAATGTTCTCTATCTCTTGCTTAGTCTTAAATTCCTTCCTTTCCTATAGATCTGCCAGGTATACTATTCTATATTCAACTAATTTATTTATTATTTCACTCTTTATATTTAAGTCATTAACCATTTTGAATTGATCTTGGTATAGGGTATAAGATGTTGATCCAAACTTAATTTTTCCCATATTGTTTTCTAGTTATCCTAGCAGTTTTTGTCAAATAGGGACTTATCCCAAAAGTTGGGATCTTTGGGTCTATCAAACACTAGCTTTCTCAGGTGATTTAGTTCTAGTCTATTCTATTGATACACCTTTCGGTCTTTCCGACAGTAGCATATTGTTTTGATGATCATTGGTTGATAGTAGAATTTAAGATCTGGTATTACTAGGCCCCCATATTTCACATTTTTTTCCCTTGTAAAGAAATGCTGATGATAATTTATGTGGATTTATCTTGTAGTCTGACAATTTGCTATATTTATTATTTCCACTAGTCTTTTATTTGATTTTCTAGGATTATTTAAGTATACCATCATATCATCGGCAAAGAGTGATAGTTTCATTTCCTCATTGCCTACTTTAACCCCTTCAATTTTTTACTTCTTTAATTGCTATTACTAAGATTTCTAGTACAACATTAAATAATAGAGGTGATAATGAGCATCCTTGCTTCACTCCTAATCTTATTGCAAAGTCTTCTAAGTTGTCTCTATTGCAGATTATACTTGCTGATGTTTTTAAACATATACTTTTTATTATTTTGAGAAATGGCCCTTCAATTACAAAACTTTCTAGTGTTTGCAGTAGGATGGGTGCTGTTTTTGTCAGAGGCTTTTTCTGCATCTATTGACATAATCATATGATGGCTGTTGGTATGATTATTGACATGGTCAATTATATGGATGGTTTTCCTAATATTAAGCCATCCTCACAATCCAGGCATAAATCCCACCTGATCATAGTGAATAATCTTCATGATAACTTGCTGTATTCTTTTTGCTACTATTTTATTCATGATTTTTGCCTTTATGTTCCTTAAAGATATTGGTCTATAGTTTTCTTTCTTGGTTTTGGTTTTCCTGTCTTTGAAATAAATATACATGAAAAGAATTTTGTAAGACTCCTTCTTTGCTTGTTTTGTCAAATATTTGTATATTATTTGATTATCTGTTATTTAAAAGTTGGAATGATTTCACTTGAGAATTCATCTTGCCCTGGGAAATTTTTCTTAAGAAGTTCCTTCATGGCATTTTCAATTTCTTTTTCTGAGATGAAATTGTATAAGTATTCTATATCCTCCTTTGTTTATCTAGGCAGTTTATATTTTTGTAAATATTCACCAATTTCACCTATATTGTCATATTTATTGCCAAATATTTGGACAAAATAGCTTTTAATAATTACCTTAATTTCCTCTTTATTAGAGGTTAGGGTTTCTCTTTTCTTCATTGATAATGTTAATTTGATTTTCTTCTTTCATTTTATTTTAGATTAACCTGTACTTTATTTATTGTATTTCTTTTTTCAAAGTACCATCTCTTAGTCTTATTTATTAGATCAATATTTCCTTTGCTTCCAATTTTATTAATTTCTACTCTGATTTTTATGATTTCCAATTTGTTTTTTATCTGGGCATATTTAATGTGTTCTCTTTCTAGTTTTTTTAAGTTGTATGCCCAATTCTTCTTTTCTCTGTCTGATTTGTTGAAATATTCACTCAGATGTATAAATTTCTCCCTGAGTACTGCTTTTCCTGTATTCCATATATTTTGATATGTGGTTTCCTCGTTGTCAATCTCTTCAATGAAATCAATACTTGTTTCTTTGATTGGTTCTTTGACCCACCAGTTTTGAAGAGTTACATTATTTATTTTCCAGTTAATTTTAAATCTGACTTTCCATAAATCCTTATTGATTATGATTTTATCACACTATAGTCTGAAAGTTTCATTTATTTTTCTGCTTTCCCACATGTTT
This sequence comes from Monodelphis domestica, assembly GCF_027887165.1. NCBI lineage: Eukaryota > Metazoa > Chordata > Mammalia > Didelphimorphia > Didelphidae > Monodelphis > Monodelphis domestica. The sequence continues at coordinate 119,501,712 of NC_077234.1, read as the reverse complement.
GCAAAGTTTTTATGCCCTAGTATGTTGTCAATCTTTATAAATATGTCCTGTGCTGTTGAAAAGAAGGTATATTCCTTATTATTCCTATTTATTGAGTTTTAGAAAAGAAATATGGTAAGACTACTATGGAAAATCAAAAAAATGCGTAGAATAATTTCATAAAGTTGCATAAAGTTGGAATTAAAAGGAAACTTGTGGAATATTTAGAACGCCCCATCCACTTTATAGACGACAAAATGGAAGGCATAGAAATGAAATTATTGTATTAATTTCCAAAAATACTTAGTGGCACAAACAAGACCATAATTTATACTTTCTATCACCCAGTTCAGACAACGTCCAAACTTCTATCAAATTTAGACTATGAGAAATATCAAATGAGGCACATAATAATGAACATCATATTTCAGACTGAAAAAACAATTATGATACATAACCTGATATAATTTTACTTTTGAACTTTTTTCTCATTCATTTAGAATTTTGATAAAAAAATTTTACTTTTTCTTCAAATTTTTAAGTCATCTTTTCTCACCTACACAACTTTTATATTTGAAGATTGGTACAGTACTTCTCAGAATAATTTTCATCTGAATTTTTGTAACACCTATCATTTTTACTTGCAATTTTTCACCATGTGCTTTATATTTGTGATTCATTTAGATTCCATTATTCAATCCAGAATACAGTATGTGAGTTTTTCCCTGGCTTTAAACATGATTGCATAGTGCTTGGAGTAACTATTCTGATCTTCATATTCATCCAGTTCCATTTTATTGGAGTCTGACTTCATTGTGTATAATCAGAATTAGCAATATTTCAGCTTCACTGATTTTTAAATTATCACATTCTATAGATTCAGTTCAGTATGAAATGTGTGTGTGTGCCTCTGGTGAATAATACTTTTTTTAACTAAAGAAACTATTTTATATCACCTAGAATATACATTCCTACCAAGTATTAATAAAGGTATTTGTGGGAACTTAATTTGTTATGCTTTAGGCTACCCTTAAAAAATTCAAGTTGTGTTATCATTACAAAAATTGAAATTGCATCTTTCTCAGATACAACCATAAAACCTTCCCAGATTACTTTCTCTTTTTCAACTACATTAAAATTAATCTCTGTGTTGCTTTGATGTTCCTAATTTGTGCTAATAAAATGAGTTAATTATAAAATAATGAAACAAACTTAAAATTAAGTCCTCCTCAAAATCACTTAGATTATGTGATTTCATTTCACATGGTTTATTAAAGAACTTCTAATATAATGACATTTGTGCTCCCTGACATCTATTCTTCCCTTTTTCCTTCAAGATTTATTTCATTTATTCCTTTTTTATCATTTAAAATAATAATTTTATACCTTGAATCAACTTCCATAAAAACAACATTGTTCAGGTGGAAAGACTCACAGATTACCTTATTTCTATTAACTTATCAAATTCTTTGTTCTTTATATTCTATTTTTTTCCTTCATAAATCTCTTTTGAGTCACTTTGAAATATGTTTTATGGATCAATGATTCCACTGATTGGATTTCCTTACCAAGGTCATTAATGGCACACTTCTATCCAAAGCTCAAAGTTTTTTGTCTACTTTCATCTTTCTTTCAAATCCTACACATCATTTCTGGGGTAATCTTTATATTTCCATGAGTCAAGATGTCAATTAATTAAAGACTGAGTTTTATCGAGATTTTTGACTTTTTTCCCCTACTACATTTTCATCTCCCTTTTCTATGGTTGTTTCGTCTTCACATATTCCATGACTCATTAATGATTCCATCTCCTCCATTTAGTATCTAAATTTTTATCTTATATCCACTCTTGATCTTATCTCTTAAGGATAACCAGATTTTAAAAATGAGATGAAAATTAAAACCAGTGATTTTTTCCTTCTAAATTCAGCAGAAAGATAAAAGGCTACTGGTGGAAATAGCATATTTTAAGATTATATACCCTATCTCTTAATATCAACATAGCATATTTTATAGAGATCTGGCCCTATCCCCATAAATATAAGAGTTCATGTGCCATCTCTGATCTTAAAAAAGTCATTTTTACCTTCTAAATATTCTAGGTCTGTGGCATCAAACTCAAATATAAGTAGGGCATTAAATTATCCATAAGGAACCCTGATGGCTGCCCCATATTGACTTAGAAAATAATAGATTACCATTACCTAGGTTCTATGGTATAGTTATTTATTTTGTAATATATTTCCCAATTAAATTTTAAACTCTTTTCAAGAGTAATAAAAGTTTTGTCTGGCAATGTAATACCCTGAATTATGGTTGACACTTCTGCCCTATACACTCTAAGATTATAAATTTACATAGATGTCTGCCTGTATTGGGAGTTGGAACCTTTGAAGTCACAGGTTCAATGATCATAATCATTATCTTATCCTATATCAATACTATGGACAATTTAGAGTTGATTGCTGTTTTTTTCCTCATTTTTTGAGTTCTGTGTTGTTTGCAAAACCCTTTTATATTTTAAGCATTAAGACTTTGTCTTCCTTGTCAGTGCTTAATCATATATATGAAAAGTATATCTGATAACAAATATTATTACCAGATTTCATCCGTGCTCTGCCAAATCATTCAGATACAAGCTTTTTTTCATTTATTATCCTCAGCAATGGAATTCTGCCTTCTGAACCCATTCTATTTATCTTTTCTCCCATCATTACTTAACATTCTTAATTTTCTGTTAAATGGAGAGCTCTTCTCTGGACACTTTTGGGATTGTGGTTGCTTTAATTCAGTTTTTGTTAACAATTGCCCATGTTCTCCTCCCATCTTAATTCTTGTTAGGATAATAATACTTCACACTAAAAAATAGCTCTGAATTATTACTATATCTTACCAGAATTTTTATGGCTAATGAAACTCCATTCTGAACTTTCTGAAACCCTTAACTATTATTGTGTCCATCTGACACCAAGTTACTGAGGTCAAACTTGAAAGAAAAGGAAATTACTCTGGAGACTGATGTTTTTAGATACAAATGCAAAATTTGTTTTTGTTTGTGTTGAATAGTCCGAGCTTTAACTGAATTAACCCAAAGGATCAGTAGTTTTTTTTCTTAAGTACAGTCAGCTTCAGTCAATATTGAGTAATCCCCACTTAATGTACATTAAAATGATGGATTTTTAATTTACTTGTTTCAAAGAACCACATCTAGCTATATATCTTAATCTGGTCTTTTGTATGCAGTTTTTAGTTCCTGACCCAAATTTATTCTCAAGTTAAGAAAGACAATTTGAGGTTTGTCTCTTGTTCTTATATCCTTGGCAATATTAATGATATTTTCTCATCTTTGAAATTCATAATTGGAATGTCATTTTAAATTAATTTTTTTTCTTTCTAATACCAGACTTTGGCTAACCATCTCTAAGTTAAACATAATTTCTCTACAAAGCCAACTAAATTACTTGCTGACAGATTATCCATATTTCATCTTATCCTCAATACACCTATTTTCAATATCTTGTTGACCTTCACATATAATTATATTATTTAATTTCCTTTGTTTATTTTACTTGCCATCTTCATTTGATGTTAATTCTGAATAAGTTTATAATGTAGTAAGACTTGGAAAGAAAGACCTTTGGAACAAATGCATTTAATTATCATTAGACACAGAGCTTAAGAGGGACACTGGGAATCATTATCTTAGAGAGAAAATGAAGGCTAAAATCAGAAGCTGGTAGAAAGGTGAAATAAAGGGAATATTATGATAAAGAACAATCATCAGCTGCAAAAATGGATGAGTAAAGAAACAGAGATAAATTTGGATAAATAATAAGGGATTGCATTGTTATAGAATTTTAAAGTTAAAAGGAACTTTGCAAACATTTAGTCTAATTCCCCCCAATTGTGTTCATTTTAAAATTTAATTGGTCATTTTTTTGCACAAGTTATTCTTGCAAATTCCCCATCATAACACTGCTGACAGACTTCTTATGAAATTTTTAAAATAACTAATCAAGTCAACTATAATAATAACTCTATCTGTCCTCATAGCTACCATTCAATACCTGCAGGCTCCTAATTTTTTCTTGAAAAGTAGAAGGGAATCATCTCATCTCTTGTCCATAATAAATTAACCTTATTTAATACATAATAGGGAATGAGGGTTATCTGAACCTATAAGATTCAAATATAAGGGGGAAACTTTCAGTATCTCATTCCAGTATAATTCATTTGTTTGACAGAAAAAAAAATGCTTTTTCAAATTACCTGTTATATTGCAAGACTATTGTTTTGAGCAGGGAAGGGAAAAGGAAACCCATATACAAAATACTCTCACAAAAAAGATAAAATAATAGCTTTTACAGCTAGTTATAGATAGGAGTGGGATAGCACAATCTTACATATCTGTATCCATATTGAGGCAATAGTGTGGTAATTTTTCAGATGATACTCTATAATAGGTACAAACACAACCTCTTAAATGTCCCTCTTGTATATTAAAGGTTCCATCTCCAAAATGTTGGAGTCTTCTTTGTTTGGGTGAAGATAATGCTCAATAGAGCAAGTATTATCTCCTACCTTTACTTTTAAATCTATACTTTGGGAACTTTGCTGTAATTGAGTAAGAAAGTGTGAGAGGATGAGTAAAATATTTCCTGATTTCCTCAGGCTCAGATAACAAAGAAGATATGGAGTGATTTATCTATAATGTCAGGTACTATGAGGTCAGCTGTGCTTAGATAGCAATATTATTGGAAGATAATGGAAAGAGCAGGAAATCTCAACTGAAATAAAGATGAAAGCAAACAACTAAGGCCAACTTAATCACCATAGGTTATATGCCAAGAATTATGGGCATATAGCTTCCCAGGGAGTTCTGTCTCTTAATCTTGTAAATTCCAGATATTAGGAAAAATTTTAGATATCCTTCTGCTATTCTCTCAGGTGATAGCTCTAGGCCTTCTATGTGTACTTGGGTTTCCCTCTCCTTTTCTACCACCCTTTGGTTGGTACATGCCAAATGCTAACAGATTCTGTAAGGTCAGAGTAAAACCTTCCTGTTTCTAACAAAGTTTCTCACAAATGAATGAGGGTTACTTATTAACATCTATGTAGAGATGTATATATGCATGTATGTTTTGTATAGCAAGATATATTGATTAATTTTTTCCTCAGAGTGAAAAGTCATACATTTAAAGCTCTCAAATCCTAAATGACAAAACCGTAGGACCAGAGTATAATATATTTTGAGCTAGAAAGGATCTTAGCAGTGTGAAATTAGTATGTTACTCTAAAAAACATGATCCCCAGCAAAACTATGACTCCCAATACCCTACTCACTTCCTGACATAGACAGGATATAAATTCTGTGGAGTTCCTTCTCTCACTTTCTTTCCTTCCTGTCGCAGCTTTAGTGGATTGAGGATTTTTGAGCACATAGAAAAACTTAGTCACATGGCTCTATTTTGTCAGATAATAAACTTTATAAAAACAGTACTTGAAGTATTTCATGTATATTTAAATCTTACAACAGCCATCTAATGTTGTTCATTACAAAAGGGAATTCCTAATTCAAGACATGCAGAAAATAGATATCAAACCTTTGCTGAAATACTTTCAATGTGGAAAGGCCAATTGACCTCCTAGGCAACCCATTCTATTTTGGGATAGCTTTAATTGTTCTTGTTTTTCTTGGTATAAGAAGCTAATTTTTTGTCTCTTTGCAATCACTACCCATCATCCTAGTTCTCTTTTTAGGATCAAAAAGAACAAATCAAATCTCTATTTGTTCTAAAAAGATTTTCAAAACTTTAAAAGGCAATTATATTTCCCAGAGTTCTCTCTTTTTTTTTTTTACAGACAGAACATTCCAATAATTTTATTTGGTCCATTTAAGTTATGAATGTACAGCTTTAACCATTCTAGTTGCTCTTATTTGGACAATTATATTATCAGTTTCTTTTTCTTAACTTTTAAACATCATTTTATTTGTTCATTTTCATACATTATTCCTTGGAAACAAAGATCATTTTCTTTTCCTCCCCCCCTCCAACAAACCTTCCATAGCTGATTTCACTGGATATCACACATGTCCTTGATTCAAACCCATTTCCATGTTGTTGATATTTGCATTTGCATTTAGCCTCTCTCCTCAGTTATGTCCCCTCAACCCCTGTAGTCTGGCAGTTGCTATTCCTCGGTGTTTTTACTCCCACAATTTGTCCTCTGCTTGTGGATAGTGTTTTTTCTCCTAGATCCCTGCAGATTGTTCAGGGACATTGCATTTCCACTAATGGAGGAGTCCATTACGTTTGATTGTACGACAGTGTATCAGTCTCTGTGTACAATATTTTCCTTGTTCTGCTCCTTTCGCTCCGCATGACTTCCTAGAGGTTGTTCCAGTCTCCACGGAATTCCTCCACTTTATTATACCTGTTAGCACAATAGTAGTCCATCACCAACATATACCACAAATTATTCAGCCATTCCACAATTGAAGGACATCCCCTCATTTTCCAATTTTTGGCCACCACAAAGAGAGCAGCTATGAATATTCTTGTACAGGTCTTTTTCCTTATTTTCTCTTTAGGGTACAAACCAAGCAGTGCTATGGCTGGATTAAAGGACAGGGTGTCTTTTATTGCCCTTTGGGCATAGTTCCAAATTGCCTTCCAGAAAGTTTGGATCAATTCACAACTCCACCAACAATGCATTAATGTCCCAACTATGCTACATCCCCTCCAGCATTCATTGCTTTCCTTTGCTGTCATGTTGGCCAATCTCTTAGGTATGAGGTTATACCTCAGTTGTTTTGATATGCATCTCACTGACTATAAGAGCTTTAGAACACTTTTTCATGTGATTATTATTTTTTTCCCTTTGGCTGAAAACTGCCTATTCATGTCCCTTGTTCATTTAACAATTGGAGAATGGCTTAATTTTTTATACAATTGATTTAGCTCTTCATGAATTTGAGTAATTAGACCTTTGTCAGAGGTTTTTATTATGAATATTGTTTCCCAATTTGTTGCTTCCCTTCTCATTTTGGTTACATTGGTTTTGTTTGTACAAAATCTTTTTAATTTGATGTAATCAAAATTGTTTATTTTACATTTTTGACTCTTTCTATGTCTTGCTTGGTTTTAATGTCTTTCCCTTCCCACAGGTCTGACATAGATATTATTCTGTGTTCACCTTATTTACTTATAGTTTCCTTCTTTATGTTCAAGTCATTCACCCATTCTGAGTTATCTTGGTGTAGGGTGTGAGGTGTTGATCCAAACCTAATCTCTCCCACACTGTCTTCCAGTTTTCCCAGCAGTTTTTGTCAAATACTGGGTTTTTGTCCCAGAAGCTGGGGTCTTTGGCTTTGTCATATACTGTCTTCCTGAGGTCACTTACCACAAGTCTATTACACTGATCCTCCTTTCTGTCTCTTAGCCAGTACCAAAATGTTTTGATGACCACTACTTTATAATAGAGTTAGAGATCTGGGACTGCAAGGCCACATTGCTTTGTATTTTTTTTTATTATTTCCCTGGATATCCTTGAACCTTTGTTCTTCCAAATGAACTTTGTTATGGTTTTTTTTTTTCTAATTCAGCAAAAAAAATGTTTTCTAAGTTCAATGGGTATAGCACTAAATAGATAAATAAGTTTGGGAAGGATGGTCATTTTTATTATATTGGCTCATCCTATCCATGAGCATTTAATGTTTTTCCAATTGCTCAAGTCTAGTTTTGTAGTTGTGTTCATATAGTTCCTGTGTTTTTCTCGGGAGATAGATTCCTAAGTATTTTATTTTGTCTAAGGTAATTTTGAATGGGATTTCTCTTTCTAATACTTGCTGTTGTGCTGTGTTGGAAATATATAGAAATGCTGATGACTTATGTGGGTTTATTTTGTATCCTGCAACTTTGCTAAAGTTGTTGATTATTTCAACTAACTTTTTGGTTGATTCTCTAGGATTCTTTAAGTAGACCATCATGCCATCCACAAAGAGCGATAACTTGGTCTCCATGTTATCTATTTTAATGCCTTCAATTAATTTTTCTTCTCTAATTGCTTCTGCTAGTGTTTCTAGTACAATGTCAAATAATAGAGTTGATAATGAGCTTATCCCCATTGCAGATGATATTAGCTGATGGTTTTAGATATATACTGTTTATTATTTTTAGGAACGACCCTTCTACTCCTATGCTTTCTAGTGTTTTTAATAGGAATGGGTGTTGTATTTTATCAAAGGCTTTTTTTGTGTCTATTGAAATAATCATGTGATTTTTGTTGGTTTGCTTTTTGATATGGTCAATTATGTGAATGGTTCTCCTAATATTGAACCATCCCTGCATCCCTGGTATAAATCCTACTTGATCATAGTGAATGACCCTCCTGATCACTTGCTGAAGTCTTTTTGCTATTATCCTATTTAAAATGTTTGCAACTATATTAATTAGGGATATTTTTCTATAGTTTTCTTTCTCCATTTTTGCCCTGCCTGGCTTTGGAATCAGTACCATGTTTGTGTCATAAAAAGAATTTGGTAGAACTCTCTCTTTGCTTATTATGTCAAAGAGTTTGTATAGTATTGGGATTAGCTGTTATTTGAATATTTGATAGAATTCACTTGTGAATCCATCAGGCCCTGGGAATTTTTTTCTTAGGGACTTATGTGAAGGCCTGTTGGATTTCTTTTTCTGATATGGTATTCTTTAAAAATTCTATTTCATCTTCTGTTGGTCTAGGTAATTTATATTTTTGAAAATATTCATCCATATCACCTAGATTGGTATATTTATTGCCATATAATTGGTCAAAGTAGTTTTTAATGATTGCCTTAATTTCCTCTTCATTGGAAGTGAGATCCTCCTTTTCATCCTTGATGCTGTTAATTTGCCTTTCTTCTTTCCTTTTTTAATTAGATTGACCAGAACTTTGTCTATTTTGTTTGTTTTTTTTTCAAAGTATCAGCTTATAGTCTTATTTATTAGTTCAATATTTCTATCACTTTTGATTTTATTAATTTCTCCCTTAGTTTTTAGAACCTCTAATTTGGTTTCTTTCTGTGCGTTTTTAATTAGTTTGCTTTCAAGTTTTTTTATTTGCATTTCCAATTCATTGATCTCTGCCCTCCCTAATTTGTTAATATATGCACTCAGGGATATGAATTTTTCTCTGAATACTGCTTTGGCTGCATCCCATAAGGTTTGAAAGGATGTCTCACCATTGTCATTTTCCTCAATGAAATTATTAATTGTTTTTATGATTTGTTCTCTAACTGATTTTGGAGTATCATATTGCTTAATTTCCAATTAATTTTTGATTTGGCTCTCCATGTACCCTTACTCATCATTATTTTTATTGCCTTATGATAGGAAAAGGTTGCATTTATTATTTCTGATTTTCTGCATTTGTATGCCATGTTTCTGTGACCTAGTATATGATCAATCTTCGTGAATGTGCCATGTGGTGCTGAGAAGATGGTTTATTCCTTTTTGTCCCTATTTATTTTTCTCCAAATGTCTATTAACTCTAATTTTTCTAAGATTTCATTCACTTCTTTTACCTCTTTCTTATTTATTTTTTTATTTGATTTATCTAAATTTCATAGTGGTTGGTTCAAATCTCCCACTAATATGGTTTTATTGTCTATTTCCTCCTTCAATTCTTCTAGTTTCTCCATTAGATATTTGGGTGCTATACCATTTGGTGCATACATGTTGATTAGTGATATTTCCTCATTGTCTATACTCCCTTTTAACAGAATATAGTTAGTTACCTTCCCTATCCCTTTTAGCCAGGTCTATTTTTGCTTTGGCTTTGTCAGATATCATGATTGCAACTCCTCCCTTCTTTCTATCAGTTGAGGCCCAAAAGGTCTTACTCCATCCTTGAATTCTGACCTTTTGAGTATTTATAAACCTCATCTTTGTTTCTTGAAGACACCATATGGTAAGGTTTTGGATTCTAATCCATTCTGCTATTCGTCTACATTTTATAGGTGAGTTCATCCCAATCTGTGTTCAAAGTTATGACAGTCACTTGTGGATTCCCTGGCATTTGATATCCTCCCCTAATTCTGACCTTTCTTCTTTAGCTATAACCTTTTAAACCAGTGATTTACTTTGGATCAGTCCCCCTAGTCCCCTCCCTTGATATGCTTCCCTTTCTATCCTCTCCCTTTTTGTTACCTTCCCCTTCACCCTCTCCTTCCCTCACTTTTTATACAACCTCCCCACTACCCTTTCTTAATTTCCCCTTCTCTCTTACCCTGTTGGATAGGATAGAATTCAAGATCCCAATGGTTCTAGATGTTTTTCTCTCTCAGAGTTGATTTCACTGAGAGTAAGTTTAAGGTAATACCAATTCGCACTCTCTTCCTCTCTTTCTTATAGATTTCTTCCCCTCCTCTTCCCATGTGTATCTTTGTGTGGCAAAGATTTTCTATTTAGTTTTTTTCTATTCCTTGAAATATACCTTAGTACCATCAAAGATAGGCCCCTCCCTTTTTCTTTCTTCACCCCCTTTCTCCATATCGTCTGGATGCCCCAATCTTTCCCAATGCATGATTATTCTAACTAATATAATGATGCATATAATTTTTGAGAGTTACACATTACATTTTCCCCATATATTTATATATACAATTTGATATAAATGTAGTCCTTATAGAAGAGAATTTGGATAAAAGAAAAAGATAACATTTTTCTCCTTTTCCCTTTCTTTCATATTTACCTTTTCATGTTTCTCTTGCTCTTTGTGTTTGGATGTCAAAGTTTCCACAGAGCTCTGGTCTTTTCTTTATAAATACTTGAAAATCTTCTATTTTGTTGAATGCCCATACTTTCCCCTGGAAGTATATAATCAGTTTTAATGGATAGCTTCTTGGTTGAAGACCCAGCTCTCTTGCCTTTCTAAATATTATGCTCCATGCCTTACGGTTGTCCAGTGTGGAAATTTCAAAGTCTTGTGTGACCCTGATTGGCATTCATTTATATCAAAATTGTCTTTTTTTGTCTTCTTGTAAGATTTTTTCTTTTGCTTGAAAGCTTTGGAATTTAGAAATTACATTCCTGGGAGTTGTCTTTTGGGGATTTAGTGTAGAGGGTGTTCTGTGAATTCTTTCAGTACATATATGGACCCCTTGTTCTAGAATCTCCAGGAAGTTTTCTTGGATGATATATTGTATTATAATGTCAAGATACTGTTTATTTCTGGCTTTTCAGGTAGACCAATGATTCTCAGATTGCCTCTCCTTCCTCTGTTTTCCAACTCTGTCACCTTGTCATTGAAATATTTTATGTTTTCTTCTAATTCATTATTTTTTTTTTTTCATCTTGCTTTATTGATTCTTTCTGTTTTGCAAGATCATTGGTTTCCAGTTGCTCAATTCTGGTCCTTAAGGCTTGAATTTCTACTTTGATCTTTTGGCATTCAGCGGTAATTTTTTGGTTCTCTAATATAATTTGTTGGTTTTCTTTTTGAACCATTTCCCACTTATCTTTCCAGAGGGCTCACATCTTTCTGATGATAAGCTCCATTTGAGACTCTTCCAGGGCTTGTGGACAATTTTCATTTTTTTCGGTTTTGTCTTTGTTTGACTTTCATCTAGTATTTCCTCTTTAGCTTGGGTTTTTCCTCCATAAAAAGTTTCGAGGGTGACAGTTTTCTTTTTTGATTTCTTGCTGGGATTTTGAGGCTCCTGTGCACAGTTAGTCATTTTTTCTGGATGTTTTCAGTACCCTTTTTAGTCAGAAATCCGAGTCTTCTGAGCAGGTATTTTTTGTGTGTGTATGGAGTTAATGATCAGGGTCTCAGTTTTCCTCAGTCCTTTGCTGCTTTTCTTGGTGCCTTCCTCCAGGGGGTGCTCAGTGTCTACTCTCTCTTGCCCACCTGGTTTTTCGGTTTAGTTACTTTTGGGGGTGGGTCCTCAGCAGACCTGATTAATTCCCAAGGACCACCCAAAAAACCACTCCCTGTTCATTCCAGAGCGACTCCTGTCTCACTCCCTGGCTCTGGTGGTCCCGGTGGCTCTGGGCACCTGAAGTTTGCTCTCTCTCACGTCTTTAGTTTTTCTGCCTAGCTGCCTTGGTGGGGAGGGGGTGCCCCTGCTGTCCTAGTCAACTCACAAGGGCGCTGAAGTTCCCTCTCCTTGCTTCAGAGGAGCCCCTTGCACGTTCATCTCGGCATGCGCTGGCCCTGGCTATGGCCCTGTAGGTGGGGGTGAGGCAGGCTGGACTGGCTCCTGTTTGTATTTTGGTGGAAGCTCTTTCCCCCTCATAGGCTGGTAAAGCTTCGATCCCACACACCTTCAAAGATGGTCCCCACTCTACAGCTCCTCCTCTCCTCTGATATAGATTCTTAAGGTCTTTTGGGGTGATCCTTATCGGTGTATGTCGGTGTGTGTTGGGGAGAGTGAGTAAGCCACTTTTAGCTGGCTGCCATGCTTACCTGGCATATTATCAGTTTCTTGAAGTGACTTGCGAAGATCTGAACATGAAATGAATTCTGAGTAAGGACTGCAGAAATAGCACTTTTTTAGTCTTTCTTCTTTTCATTCAACATAATCTTGTATGAACTTTTTTTACCCACAGAATACATTATTGACCTTCATTAAACTGGAAATACATTCAAATTTACAGATAGATGGCACAATATGTAGAGTGCCTCATGCACTAGATTTGTGACCCTGGGCAAGTCACTTTTTCTTGTTTGCTTCAGATATCCATCTATAAAATGACCTGGAAAAGAAAATGTCAAATCCTCCCAATATCTTTACCACAAAAGCACCAAATGGGATCATGATGAGCTATACATGACTGAAATGACTAATGACATACATATTCAAATGATTTCTTTTCCAGAAAACCTGACCTCTTGCTATGCCTTCCAAAAATTTTCTTTTACACTGATAACCCAGGAAAAAGACTATACACTTTTCCCATAGTTATTCTTATTAGATTTGATCCATGCTCAAATTAGGCTGTCAAGATTAAAAAAAAACATAACCTTGTTATTCAATATGCTATCCCTCTCACCCAGGTTCATTTTATTTCAAAATCTGATAATGTCTTTTATTTGTTTTTCCAAGAGGTTGATGAAAATATTAAAGAAAGTAAAAGCAAGCACAGATCAATGGCTTGCACCACAGGTGACCTTACAAGCTGGCACTGAACCATTAATGAGTATTTAAGTTAATTAAATCAATATGTTAAAAATTGATCAGGCAATATTCTTAGACTTTTCCACTAGCATGAGATAGCTTGAGGAAATTCTTTGTTGCAGTCAAGGTAAATTAATCTTACAACATTTCCAAAACCTTTAAGTTTATAATCTTTTTTTTTTAAACAAAAGAAATAGTATTTGTCCTTTGTGATTGATTTTTGGTGAAAGTATTCTGGCACTTTTGTATTATATTGCCCTTTTCTTAAATTTTCCAGTAATGAAATTCAAGTTTGATAGCTAAGAGGGAGTGAGTGATATTTACTTCCCATGCTCTCTTCCTTTTCTTTCATAAATACAAATGATATTTGTCCAACTCCAGACTTGTGTCTATCCTATTTGTTATTGTCAAAGACTCAGAAATCATAATCAGATCTCCCAGTAGTTCTCCTGTACCAAGTTGACAATAATTATTTAAGGAAAGCCTAATTACTATTTCCTTATACCTCTGGACTAGCAATTCTTTATTAGTCTCAAATCTGGGGTACCCAAAAATTTATTTAATAACAATAGCAAGCACTTACATAGTATTTTAGGCTTTGCAAAGTGCCTACATTGGTAGGAAGTTTTTTCTTTATTATGAAGTTTGATCTGCCTCTATCCAACATCTACCCTTTTGAGTCAAGCATGCCAAATACAAATCTTCTGTAACATGACAGCTTTTTAGACATATGAAAAGACTTAACCATGCTTCCTCCGAAATTTCCTCTTCTCTAGGTTAACCATCTTGTGCTCATTTAACAGATCTATATGGCATGAATTATACTTCACATTCCCATAATTCTCTCCTAGCCAGTTTCCAAGATATCACATGAGGAACTGTGAGACTTATCATAATTATATTCCTACACTCTACCAAAGTACCCTATATACTTATGTACTAAATGTATTATATTGGCTTTCATCTCCAACTGCCATTAATAGTATTTCTATACCCATTAGCCATAATTTAAACTGCATTAGCATTATTTTGGACCTCCCTCTCTATCTCAGAAATAATACCTAATTTTTAATGAAACTTTACCTAGGTTACTTAATAGGGTTGATAAGCAAAAAAGGAAAAATAACACGTTGGACAGCTTTTAAAACCAAACTGTATATTGTAGAAATTATTTTTATTTCAGTTGTAAATACTAACCATGATTCAAGCTTGCTTTTAAAGAAATGGTATTAAAAATAATCAAAAGAATTATTGCCTATCCAATGTTGCCTGAATCTTTAAGACAGCTCAAGAACATCTCTTGGATAATTTTAAAATAATTGTCTAAAGACCATAAAAGTGTTTGTGTGTGCTTGGCATGTATAATGAAGGGATTTTTCATTAATGATAACTGAGAAACTGACTTTACTGGATTTATACATAACATTCCACTAACGTATAATTTTGGACATTTAAATTAGATCTAAAATCTGTAGTGATGCATTGTAAAGACTGCAAATGTAAACATACCAAAAGTAAAGAAAAGGCAGAGAAGGTAAATTAAGTTTCTTGAACATTAAGTTGTATTATATTGTTAATGGAGTTAATGATATATATTTTTTTCAATTTAAGAACATTTTATTTGTGTTTTGAGATTACAGAATAGTTATTGCTGATCTAATACAATCACTTAGACATGAAGATTTCCAACAGTCTTTCGGAATGGTAGATCCTCAGAGATTTTATTCTTTTTAGTAGAATGACAATAAGAATTAGATGATTATTTTATGTGATGTATATGTATGTATGTATGTATGTATGTATCTCTCTCTCTCTCTCTCTCTCTCTCTCTCTCTCTATATATATATATATATATATATATTTAGTTCAGAATTGAATGACATGTCCACAGATAATTTGCTGGTGTTGCCTATTTTCCTTTCCTAATTCTTTTAATTAAAAAGCTTTATGCAACAATGCATTTTGATTTCTTTTTAAAAATCATGACAGAGGTAATCATGGCTGCAATCTAGATGCCACACACTTCCTCTCCCTGGCACCGAACAAAATAGACTACATCAAAGGAGTATAAAAATCACCTTTGGTGGAACAGGACTCCCCAGTATCCCACAGAGGTGAAGGTACATGGGGCTTGAACATTTCCACACTATAATAAGGAGGAGGAAAAGCTTGCACAGAAAAGCGAACTGAGCCAACCTTCCCCCTCCCCCACCTCCCCCACCAAACCAGAGTGAGTTACCTGAGCGCTCACTGGAACAGCGAGTGAGCGGGGAACATCTCTGTCTGGGGGGGGGGGCACTCCAGGGTCCTTGGGATCTGGGGACTGCCAGGAAAAAACGTCTCAGGGTGGTTTCATTGGAGAACCTGGCTCTGAGCACAGGGGTCAGCGGAGCCGTACTTGGGGCGGCTGCACTGAACATCTCCGCAGAGCTAAACACCAGGGGAGGACCACGCGCTTATTATCTGGGAGGAGCTGAACACCTGGGCAGTGTGGCTGTGATCAGGGACCCAGTGCTCTAAGAAACCTTGGAGGCTGGGAAGAACTAGTCTGAAGCAACCTAAATTCACAGAAAAACCGCCCATATAACCTAGACCCCAGACCAAAAAGGAAAGGGGAATAAAACAACCAAAGGGATGGCTCACATGGCCCAAAATCAAGCCTCCAGGAAGAAAGGGAAAAAAGTGACTATTGAAAACTTTTATGGTGGAAGTAACCAAGGAAAAGAGGAGAATGAGGAGGAAATCCAAAAAAAAATCAGAATATGCCTCCCAAAATGGAAACTATCAACAAGCTCTGGAAGATCTCAAACTGGAACTTATCCAAAAGATGGAAACCTGGAAAGAAAAATGGGAGAAAGAGATCAGCAGTCTGACAGATAAGACTGCTTAATTGGAAAAAGAGCTCGAAGCATCCAATAGAAGGGCAGACAAAGCTGAAAAGCAAAACCAGTCCCTAACGACCAGAATTAAGCAACTAAAATAAAGTGAGATCATAAAACAGCAAGAATCAATAAAGCAAACCCAAAAAATTAATGAATAAGAAGAAAACATAAAACATCTCACTGAGAAGGTCACTGATCTTGAAAACAATGGGAGAAGAGAAAACCTCCAAATTATCGGTCTCCCAGAAAAACCAGAGATAAACAATAAACTCGATATTATTCTACAGGAGTTTATAAAAGAAAATTGCCCCCACATTCTGGAGCAAGGGGGCAAAATAGAAATAGAAAGGATTCATAGAACACCTTCTATTCTAAATCCCCAAAAGACAACCCCTAGGAATGTAATTGCCAAATTCAAGAGCTTCCAAGAAAAGGAGTAAATCCTACAAGAAGCCAAGAAGAGGAGCTTCAGATATAAGGGGGCTTCCATAAGAATCACACACGACTTAGCGGCTAACACACTAAGAGACAGCAAAGCATGGAACACGATATTTAGAAAGGCAAGAGAGCTGGGTCTCCAACCAAGAATCAACTACCCAGAAAAAATGACTATATACTTCCAGGGGAAAGTATGGGCATTCAACAAAATAGAAGATTTCCAAGCATTTGCTAAGAAAAGACCAGAGCTCTGTGGAAAGTTCGATATCCAAGCACAGAAAGCAAGAAAAACATGAAAAGGTAAATATGAAAGAAAGGGAAAAGGAGATAAATCTTATCTTTTTCTTTAAGTCAAACTCTCTTCTATAAGGACTACATTTACATCAAATTATATATATTAATATGTGGGGAAAATGTTTTGTGTAACTCTCATAAATTGTAGCATCATAAGAGTAGTTAGAAGAAACATGCATAGGGAAAGATTGGGGCATTAAGAAGATTTGGGGAAAGTGGGGGCAAAGAAAGGAAAAGGGAGGGGGAACCGTCGATAATATTAAGATTAACTTCAAGAAATGGGGGGGGGACTCAATAGAATAATCTTTCCCATATAAAGATACACATGGGAAGGGTAGGGGAATAAAACTCCTATAAGAAGGAGAGGAAGAGAGCATGAAGTGGAATTACTTAAACCTTATTCTCAGTGAAAGCAAATCTGAGAGGGAAGAACATCTAGATTCAGTGGGATCCTGAATTCTATCTTATCCATTAGGGCAAGAAAGAAAGGAAAATTAAGGAGGGAGAGGGGGGAGGGAGTATAAAAATGGAGGGTATAGAAAGGGAAGCATCTCAAGGGAGGGGACTAGGGTAACTGACCTAAAGTAAATCACTGGTTCAAAAGGAGAAAGCTAAAGAAAAAAGGTCAGAACTAGGGGAAGATATCAAAATGCCAGCGAATCCACAAATGACAATCATAACTTTGAACGTGTATGGGATGAACTCACCAATAAAATGTAGACAAATAGCAGATTGGATTAGAACCCAAAACCCTACCATATGTTGTCTTCAAGAAACACATATGAGACGGGTTGACACTCACAAGGTTAGAATTAAAGGTTGGAGTAAGACCTTTTGGGCTTCAACTGATAGAAAGAAGGATGGAGTTGCAATCATGATATCTGACAAAGCCAAAGAACAAATAAACCTGATCAAAAGGGATAGGGAAGGTAAATATATTCTGTTAAAAGGGAGTATAGACAATGAGGAAATATCACTAATCAACATGTATGCACCAAATGGTATAGCATCCAAATTTTTAATAAAGAAACTAGGAGAATTGAAGGAGGAAATAGACTGTAAAACCATATTACTGGGAGACTTGAACCAACCACTATCAAATTTAGATAAATCAAACCAAAAAATAAACAAGAAAGAAGTAAAAGAGGTGAATGAAATCTTAGAAAAATTAGAGTTAATAGACATATGGAGAAAAATAAATAGGGATAAAAAGGAATACACTTCTTCTCAGCACCACATGGAACATTCACAAAAATAGATCATAAACTAGGTCATAGAAACATGGCACTCAAATGCAGAAAAGCAGAAATAATAACTGCAGCCTTTTCAGATCACAAGGCAATAAAAATATTGATCGGCAAGGGTACATGGAGAGCCAAATCAAAAATTAATTGGAAATTAAATAATATGATACTCCAAAATTATATAGAGAAGAAATCATAGAAACAATTAATAATTTCATTGCAGAAAATGACAAAGGCAAAACATCCTTTCAAACCTTATGGGATGCAGCCAAGGCAGTACTTAGAGGAAAATTCATATCCCTGAGTGCATATATTAACAAATTAGGGAGAACAGAGATCAAGGAATTGGAAATGCAAATCAAAAAACTTGAGAACGAACAAATTTAAAACCCCCAGAAGAAAACCATACTAGAGATCCTAAAAATTAAGGGAGAAATTAATAAAATTGAAAGTGACAGAACTATTGGGCTAATAAACAAGACTAGAAGCTGGTACTTTGAAAAAACAGACAAAATAGACAAAGTACTGGTTAATCTAATTAAAAAAAGGATAGAAGAAAGGCAAATTAACATCATCAAGGATAAAAAGGGGGATCTCACCTCCAATGAAGAAGAAATTAAGGCAATCATTAAAAACTACTTTGCCCAACTATATGGCAATAAATATACCAACTAGGTGATATGGATGAATATTTACAAAAATATAAATTGCCTACACTAACAGAAGAAGAAATTGTTTTCTTAAAGAATCCCATATCAGAAAAAGAAATCCAACAGGCCATCAAAGAACTTCCTAAGAAAAAATCCCCAGGGCCTGATGGATTCACCAGTGAATTCTATCAAACATTCAGAGAACAGTTAATCCCAATACTATACAAACTATTTGACATAATAAGCAAAGAGGGAGTTCTACCAAACTCCTTTTACGACACAAACATGGTACTGATTCCAAAGCCAGGCAGGCCAAAAACAGAGAAAGAAAATTATAGACCAATCTCCCTAATGAATATAGATGCAAAAATCTTAAATAGGATACTAGCAAAAAGACTCCAGCAAGAGATCAGAAGGGTCATCCACCATGATCAAGTAGGATTTATACCAGGGATGCAGGGCTGGTTCAACATTAGGAAAACTATCCACATAATTGACCACATCAAGAAGCAAACCAACAAAAATCACATGATTATCTCAATAGATGCAGAAAAAGCATTTGATAAAATACAACACTTATTCCTACCAAAAAACACTAGAAAGCATAGGAATAGAGGGTCATTCCTAAAAATAATAAACAGTATATATCTAAAACCATCAGCTAATATCATCTGCAATGGGGATAAACTAAATCCATTCCCATTAAGATCAGGAGTGAAACAAGGATGCCCATTATCACCTCTATTATTTGACATTGTATTAGAAACACTAGCAGTAGCAATTAGAGAAGAAAAAGAAGTTGAAGGCATTAAAATAGGCAAGGAGGAGACCAAATTATCGCTCTTTGCAGATGACATGATGGTCTACTTAAAGAATCGTAGAGATTCAACCAAAAAGCTAATCGAAATAATCAACAACTTTAGCAAAGTTGCAGGATACAAAATAAACCCACATAAGTCATCAGCATTTCTATATCATTCCAACACAGCTCAGCAGGAAGAACTAGAAAGAGAAATCCCATTCAAAATTACCTTAGACAAAATAAAATACTTAGGAATCTATCTCCCGAGAAAAACACAGGATCTATATGAACACAACTACAAAACACTTTCCACACAACTAAAACTAGACTTGAACAATTGGAAGAACATTAACTGCTCATAGGTAGGACGAGCCAATATAATAAAAATGACCATCCTACCCAAACTCATCTATCTATTTAGTGCCATACCCATGGAACTTCCAAAAATTTTTTTTACTGATTTAGAAAAAACCATAACAAAGTTCTTTTGGAAGAACAAAAGATCAAGGATATCCAGGGAAATAATGAAAAAAATACAAAGGAAGGGGGTCTTGCAGTCCCAGATCTCAGACTATATTATAAAGCAGTGGTCATCAAAACAATTTGGTACTGGTTAAGAGACAGAAAGGAGGATCAATGGAATAGACTGGGGGCAAGCAACTTCAGCAAGACAGTATATGACAAACCCAAAGATCCCAGCATTTGGGAACAAAATCCACTATTTCATAAAAATTGCTGGGAAAATTGTAGGACAGTGTGGGAAAGATTAGGTTTAGATCAACACCTCACACCCTACACCAAGATAAATTCAAAATGGGGGAATGACTTGAACATAGAGAAGGAAACTGTAAGAAAATTAGGTGAACACAGAATAGTATACATGTCAGACCTTTGGGAAGGGAAAGACTTCAAAACCAAGCAAGAATTAGAAAGAGTTACAAAATGCAAAATAAATAATCTGGATTACATCAAATTAAAAAGTTTTTGTACAAACAAAACCAATGTAACCAAAATCAGAAGTGTAGCAACACTATAATGCAAATTCCAACAACAGGGAAATGGGTTTGAGTCAAGAACACATGTGATAACCAGTGGAATCGTGTGTCGGCTATGGAGAGGGAAAGGTGGTGGGAGGCGGGAGGGGAGGAAAAGAAAATGATCTTTGTTTCCAGTGAATAATGTATGGAAAGGACCAAATAAAATAATGTTTAAAATTAAAATAAAATCATGACAGAGTTAATGCTGAGACAACCATAGGAGCATAGCAGCAATTCTTGATCTGTTGAGGGAGAAGCCAGCAGCAAAAAAAGCTTTAGAGGAGTGCATGGCTATGGAGAGCTGTGCTCAGAAGTGGGAGGGGAGGTGGGATATTCAGTTTTGCTTTTTCTTATTAAAAATAATAAATATCTACATAGAAGTTAAAAGAAGGGTTGAGAATTGATAAGTTCTATGATGAGAACATCACCTCCAACATGCTTGAGCCAGACACAGAGCAAGTAACTCTTTCCCCTGTTCCCAGATAACTAGGCTGTGCACCTGAAACAATGATCTGATAGGTCCCAAACTCAAGGCAGACAACAAAGTGTGCTCCCAAACCTGAAACTAAGGGCACCTCTTCTTGGCTCCTATCTGGGGCTAATGGGTCAGGGCTCCAGGAGATGTTGAGAGAGGATTTTTAAAACTCAGACTACTCCGGATGACAGCATTAGCCACTTAACCTGGGAACCTAGGGCACCACTGTACTCATCTAAAGTAATGTATAATACAAAGGGCTTCCTTAACAAAAATGGCTAGTCCATGATCTTTATGTTCAAGGTACAAGGCTCCACAAGGAGCCAGGCCCTGGAGAACAGTAGACTAGAACTAGAATGTGGCTTCTGATTCAAGGAAATATCAGAGTCCAAGGTACCTGACAGATGGAATCTGCTCTGTCTGGGAGAACTAGGGGACCAATAAGTACCTAAAAACACAGAAACAAGTAGAGGAGTTGGGGTATAGGGAACAGGAGAGAAGGAACCATCTGCTGAGGTATCTAGACATTTTTATGATCTTCCTTAGAGGGAAATGCAATAAAGTTCAGAGGGGATACCCTAAAGTACCAAAAGCATAAAGTGGAATTTCTCTAAAAATTGCTAATATCACCCTGAAGGACCAGGGTTTGTGGATTATAACCAAATAAATCTGTTTTACTACAGTGAATGATCACTTGTCTAAGCTTCTTCTCTCCATATCCCCAAAGGTAAGGTCACTTCCAGGCTGGCCCTGAGGGTAAAAGATGAAGACTAGGTAAGTCCTGAAGGGATGGAGTAGGGCAAGAGAACTATGTTAGTGCAGCCCTGGGAAAGCTGACTCGGGTCAAATCTGATCTGAAGGAACAGAAGTAGTCCCGATGAATTCTAAAACCAAACTGATTGTTTATGGTCATTTTTAGAGAGGACTGAAGTTCTCAAATACTCAAAGATAGCTGGGGACACCTTAGATCCACCATAACACTGACATTAATCCTACCTGGTTCCTTCAGACTAACCAGACCCTTGCAAGGCCCACCCTAGTCCAGACTAGTAACAGCACTGGACATTTCTAGGGAAGAACCAAAGCTGAACCTGCCAATGGAATGAGTTACAGAGTCCCATGATAAAGTCTACTTGATATTGGGGTCGCCCCAGAAATTGCTCCTAGATGATAGGCAACAGGATTCTTAGAGTTAACAGAAGTTTGGGGATGAGAAAAAGAGAAGGAAGAGGCCAGGCAGAAAAGAAAGGACACAAGTCTGAGAGCAGAGAAACTGGATTTGGCTCCATCAATGGTAATGGCCATAGGGATAAATGTTTGATGAAGAAAAATTAACCAAACTAGCTGTTATCCCCTGGACATAGATGACCAGTGATACTTATAAATAGCTTGGACAGTTAATCAACCTGAAAATCCCCCAGGAGACAGAAACTCCTAGCCCCTTTAGAAAGTCCCATATTTGCTAAGCTGCAGGTCTGAGAGCCTGGGAGTCCATTTCTGAACTCCAAACATACTTTAGCTGCCTATTGCAAATAGGCATATTGGATGCATATTCTTTCCTTTCTCAATCTCAGAGGCAATTCTGGGCAGCAGCAGGAAGAAAGGGAGAAATGGTCTTCCAAATTCTTCTCTGAGATCATGCCAATTTTGCCTAGAGGGGCTTCCTGAGATGCTATCCAACCATATGGCATAAGAACAGAGTGACAGACCCTCATGGATTTGGTTCCCACTTCCTGAGCAGAGCTTTGGTTGATTTGGAAAGCTGGTTTAAAAAAAAGATCCAAGCAATACCAGAGCTGCTTAGAAAGTCATGGAGGCACAGTCTCCTGAGAATCAGTGTCCAAATGGTCACAAACATATTAGAAAGAGTCTTAGATAAGGAAGAGGACCCCCAGTAGAGGCAGGTAGAGCTGAATTTTTGTGGGGTTCACTGAAGCTGTCACTCTTCCCTCTCAATAGCTTTTTCAGAGAAGGCAGTGATAGTGCTGGCCAAGGCTGAGGCACTGGGGCCATGCTGATTAAGTGGCTTTCCAGAAGCCTCAACTGGGGAAGGATAAGAGGGTCAGCTACTGAAGATCTGTCACAAAACTCCCCCCCCAAGTCCCTAAGGAACAAAGACTCTGGAATCCCTGAATGATAAAAGTACCATGGACAACAGACACATGGCCATCACAAAAAATTAAAAAACTAATGGCAGTAACCACACCATGGGCTGAGGCTGAGTGCACAGGATTCTAGTTTTAATAAATAAATAATCTAACACATGGTCTATGGGGTGAGCATGGCTGGCAGCTCTGACCAGGGAAGCAGCTTGCTGGGTTTTGTCCTGTACAGTAGAGGAGAAAAGAATTGGGGTCCTGTTCCTTAAAATGTCTTCTGGCTTCAGTTACAGGAACTTAATATCTGTAGTAGTTGGGTTTGAAGGGCCCATTCTTGTGGAGGCCCAGGTACTTGGCCTGCTCATCTGTCAGTTCAGTCAGGTGGGCATCAAAGGTGGGAAGATGAAGGCTTGCCACATACTCATCCATTTTCTTGGGCAGCAGGTAGACATCTTGTTTATAGTGTCCTTCAGGGGCATTGTAAAGCTCTATCAAGGCCAGAGCCTGAGTGGTGGCAGTGATGGAGAGCACAAATGTAGGCACTGTTGAGCAGCTGAGGTTCAGCAGGTGGCCCTCTGCCAAGAGCACTATTCTCTTTCCATCTGTCCAGATTACATGATCAACTTGAGATCTCACCCGCTCCCAGGTCAGCTCTGGGGTATGAAGACTTGTCACGTCAATCTCAGTATTGGAATGTCCCATGTTACAAACAATGCAGCTGTTTTTCATGTGGCCTAAGTGTTCTCTTGTCACCACATTCTTATTACCTGTACAGGTGGTGACAATGTCTACCTGCCGGATGACCCCATTCAACTTCACAAGTTGGAATCCATCAATGCAGGCCTGCAGGGCACAGATGGGGTCAATTTCAGTCACGTACACAATGGAACCCATGGCCTTCAGGGCAGCACAGCACCCCTTTCCCACCTCTCCATACCCACAGACTACCACTTGCTTCCCACCAAACATCATGTCTGTTGTCTTTTTAAGCCCATCAAGAATGGACTCCCGGCAGCAATACAGGTTGTTAAACTTCTATTGACATTCATGGCTGGCATGCACAGCTTCCCAGCCTTGGATAACTGGTACAGTCTATGAACTCCAGTAACATTCTCTTCCACTATACCCTTGATTTTCTTGAACATGTTGGGATACTTCTTGTAAAGCCAATGGGTTAGGGCCCCTCCATCATCCAAGATCATGTTGGGCTGCCACCCTTCTACATTCACACAGCGGTCAATGCACCACCAGAAATCATCTTCTGATTCTCCTTTCCAAGCAAAGACAGGAAATCCACTTTCTGCAAGAGCAGCAGCCACTTCATTGAGGGTAGAGTAGAAATTACAGGCAGCCCATCGACACTGGGCCCCTAAAGCACTCAGAGTCTCCATGAGGACCGCTGTCTGAGCAGTGATATGAGTATAGCCCACAATCTTGGCTCCAGCCAAAGGTTTCTCTCCTTGAGCTCTCTTCTTCAAAGCCATCAGTGCTGACATCTCTTGCTCTGCGATCTCAATCTCTCGCCGGCCAAACACTGCCTGTTTGATATTCTTGACACAGAAGTCGCTGCTTCCCTTGGAGTTCTTTTGCTGCTTGTCCCGTGGAGAAGTCTCATCATCAGAACTATCTGTGTATGAAGCCACTGAACTGTAGCTATCAGTAGATGATTGAGAGATGGAACGGGACAGAGGGGGGAGTCCAATCTTGGTGGGACGTTTGTTGAATTCCTGCTTCTGGTCAGCAAACTGGATCTGCTTCTTGACCGTGCGAGGCGCCTCAGTGACTGTGCCGTCAGGGCTGATCAGGGCCTCACCGCCCTCGCTATGTCGCTGGTGCTGATGATGCGGGTCGCTTCGCTTCATGGCCGACGCCTGTGGCACCTTCCCGGCTGGAGGGGCGTCGGCAGGGCTGAGAATGGCGGGTCCGGGGTTGGGGCCGAGGCCGGGGCCGGAGCCAGGGCTGGGGCCGGAGTTTCGGGGTCCCCGGCGCCCGCCGGAGGGGCCATGGCGGCCACGGCTGCCGCGCTCATCCGGAGCTGCGGCTCGGGATCCAGGGGACTCAGGTCCTTCAGCTCCACCTCGGGCACCTTGGTGGCAGCAACTGCTGACACGACCTGCCCCGACATCTCTGTCTCCGCTACTAGTTAATGATATTTATTAGGCACCTACTGTGGATAAAACTGTGGGTAAACACAAAGAAGTTCTAGAAATTGCAACTGAACAATATGAAAGTTTAGTTATCTAGCCAAGCACAGGCAAGGAAAAGGCCTGGAAATCAACAAAGAAATTACAAATCATGCAAAATGTGGAAACACATTAGGAAAATTTTGGCTAATGTAGTAATGAATGATGTTCAAGAAAAAAGAAAAGAACAATTTAGGGGAAGAGTAAGCTTGATGTTTATTTACTTTCAAAGCATTTTTATTTAAGGTGTAATTAGTTACACTGAGAATTACAACCACTTTTATCAGTTTACCAGTTATGGTCCTATCACTCCCCCCACCCCCTTCATACATGCTCAGCTATGTCACAATCATGGCTGTTTGCTGCATGACTGAATAGGGACTGAAACTGGGGCACAGATGGGATATATTCTTGTGAAGAATACCACAAGTAAATAAAATCCATATCCACATACACTCTCCCTTTCAATGATAAAACATTTGCATCACTTTTAAAAATAATACCAAGTTCTTTCCTTGTACATGTATTAGTGGGGAAATTGAAGAAGGAACCAAAATTCCAGCTACTTGGGGAATAACTATAAGGTAACATTTCCTTCCTTCACTTTCCCCAAGTTGGGCTTTTAACAAATGGAGTCAGTTCTGACAGGACTAACAGTGTAAGTAAGATTTCCCCTCAGCACCCCCTTCTTGAATGATATTCTTTGAAGTTCCTCTCCTAATACAGTGAACCTGATTGAAGTCTCTACTAAAGTCAAAATGTCCATTTAGGTATAAAGGGTTAAAGAGTAATGAGGACAGAGGGAAAAGGAAATCCCTAGCTATTTCCTATACAGATCTGAGGGATCTGAACCAGAGTCTTCTTCAGGATAAGCTCAAAGGTTCCCCATCAGAGACAAAAGTCTTTATCCTAAAAGTGTCACCAGCTGAAAGATAAGATCTTCTATGGCTCAGGCAAAGGGATTGAGAAAATGGGCATCTTCACAGCAAAGATTCAGTTCCTTCTCCTCTCAGCTCCAGGAGCAAAGATCCTTTTCCAGTTTTCCAACTGCCCCCTCCTAAGCTTGGCTGAAAAGTTCCATACTATCTCCTGAAGTCAGCTGGGGTTCCATTTCCACCTTTCCTGAAATAGGTTAACAAATTCAAGTTTTTTCCATTGCTTCTGGTCTTTCCCTTTTATATATATATACAAATATGTCATTTATCTTTACGAATAGGGAAAATATAACTTGGAAATGAGAAATGATATATTTTTGTTATATAGTTACTACTCACCAGAGGGGGAAAAATAGTTATAAGATAATCCTGTTCTGTTTTTTTTTTTCTTTAAGGCTGTAATAGATATACTTTCTAGAAATAGCATTAATCCCAAAACATTAAATTGAAACAAATTTTCTATTCATATTCAATTTCTGGGAAGAGAATGACTTTCTTTTGTGCAAATGGAGTTTTGGTAGAGTTTTGAAGACAGTATAAGTTTTACTAAATCTCCTAACTGTATGCCTTCTCTGCATGACCTTTCATATGGTCTCATTAAATATTTCATATTTTATTTTAATCTTAATACATGTAATATTCCCAGTGATATATTTGGATTTCAAATAAAACATTCAAATAACATAATAATGTTCTGGTTTCTTTCATGATTGAGACGTTAGCAGCAAGGCGTGGAGTTAGAGAAAAAATATTCATCATTAAAGTGTTCAAGGTTTTCTTGTGGACTTACTAAGCCTTTTTTGTAGCAGCTCAACATTTTGTCCTTGCCCTCCTCCTCAAGCATTTAGGGATCCCATATATGTCATTTGACTAGTCTAAGTTTAGTACCAAATTCTATCTGGTCCTCCTAAGGGCAAGTTGTATTTCTGGGCATTCAGTATAGTAAAAAACAAATGCTGAATTTGGAGTCAAAGATTCTGGTTTTAAATTCCATCTGTCATTTCTACTTTTACTACTGGTGCAATCTCAGACAAGTTACCCTTTCTGGCTTTGGCTTTTTCATTTAAAATATTTGATGATAAATTACATAATATATGAGTAATTTTGTAATTTTCAACCTATAAACGACATTTTTCTCTCACCTCAAACATTATAATTTGTCTCATTTATTCATTCATCATTCATTCAGGAGTCTTCAACTGGTTAATATTGTTAACTAATTATGATTGTATTTAGTTCTCATGGTAGTTAATGCAATTAATTTAATCAAATTATTATAGAGATATTTTTTTCATTGTTTAAATATTATACATGAATAATGACCAGTTGCAAAACAATTAATAATGGATAACAATGAATGACAACCAAAGCCCTCACTCACTCCTAAGATAATATTTAGCATTTTGACAATTGGGAGTTGTGGCCAGTAATGGCATATTACAGCCTCCTGCCAGCTGTGCATCTGACTCTAACATGATTTTTCAATTGCCTTCTAATTCTAGAATATCCTTCCAATGTGTTGGTCACCTATTTCTAATTTTGAGGATGTTCACAAACTAGCAATGTTTCACTGCTCTCCTAGCTGTGCTGCAGACTCTATTGACTTCAAGAACAATCTCCCGTGAACTATCTGCCTCTCCCCACACCCCTGTCCCAGATATATTGGAGCCACCTTTTCAGTATTAGTTACATTTTCATTATGAGCATTTAAACCTCCAAAATTAACAAATGCTACAAATCATGACTTGACTTATTGTTTCACAGATGAAAGTGAAGGAGAATATGATAATAATGCTCAGTAAAGTTAGAAATGTGTCTGTTCTCAGAGACCAAGTTATTACGTCTATAGCCATACTTCCTTGACTGGCTCAACTTCCCTGTCACTTTTCATCTAATTTTTATTTGTTGCCTTGTCCAAACAGAATTTAAGTTCTCTGAGGTAAGGAGTAGCCTTTCTTTCTTTATACTTATGTTACCAGGGCTTAGTATAGTGTTTGACATAGTAAGCATTTTACAAATGCTTGCTGCCTATTTGTTTATTTTCTTGAAAACCTAGGGGCTTTATAGAAACAATATCTTATCCAAAGAAGTGACTAAGGAATGTGGATAATGTTAATATCTAGAAATCCAGTGGGGACAAGAAGATGAGAAGGGGAAATTAAATAGACAGACTGATTTTTGCTTACCAATTCACAAATTACAGGCAACTACCTAAGAAAAAGGACAGACCTTCTGATAAACTATTAAATTTCTTAGTTTTTGTTTACTATTTAATCACTAAGTCTTGCCTATTAGACTTCCTATAATCTATTTGAAACAATTTTGGGAAAAGTATTCTTTATACATCAACGTTCTGGGAGAAATTAGTAAGCCTCTCAACTTTCTCTTTCAGATAATTGACGGCAATATCTTAAATATTTAGAGTCATGGTGAAATTTTTCTAATAACTAAATCACATTGTGTCAGCAGTTTCCAAGACTATTTTTCAGTGCCAAAATCATTCAGTCATTCCCAGTTGCCCATTCCTTGAACTTCTGAAATATTTATGTTTACTTCAAGTCCTCTGGGACAACTATTTGATTAATTTTGTATGCACAATTTTTTCAATTAGTTATTTTAATTGAATGAAGAGCATCTTGTAAAAACATAATCTTTGACATTGGAAGACCGTGCCCATATCTGTCTGTTAAAAATATTAAGTAAATTTTCAAAAATATTTAGATTGGTTTTATGTAAACAAAGAAATTGGTGTAATCTACATCTATATCTATTTATTAAACTTTGCAATTGCCTTTGGTGTTACCATGAATATATAATTACTAACTCATGACCTCAGAGGTTCTGAGTTCAAAGATTATTCTGTTATTTACTACATTGTGTAATGGAGGCCTACTCATATGTTCATATCAACATTGAAACATAGGTTAAGATTTAGTTGAAATTCCATTTCTAACCATCTGTTTGACTTGAATGTGTGGCAGCTCCTTCTAAAGCACAGATGTGAACAGTGCATTTCATTAAGGTTGATATCTAGGGATTTTCTTTTGTTTATTTTAAGGAAAACATTGAATATTCAGTCATCAAGGATATTATTTTTATTCAGCAAACCAAAAAAATTTAAATTTAATTAAGGTTTTAAAATTAACTACTAAACTTTAATTAAAAAATGCAAACTTTTGCAAATGGCTCCTTTTAATCAAATCAGTGCCTTACCCTAGACTACAGAATAACCTTCTCAGCCTTGTCTTTTTGAAGAAAATGGTTCTTTTCACCAGGACCTCTCTCCTCTATCTCAGAACTTTGCCACTACATATGAGCAGTGGTGATCAGAGGTGCATTCTTTTAAAATTTAAAATGTTAATTCTTTTGTCATCTTTTCTATACCACCTGAGCCATATAACTGTCAATTGAACCATTAAAAAGGAGGTGGTCAGAGGAATAATGGAGGAAAATTTTTAGTTGAATTTTCATTGAATCATCTGCAAACAGCTCATTCTTGACCAGTACTTGAAGAAAAAAACTGGGTACCCAATTTAGAAGCATCACTAGAGAAATCTAATCATCTCTACCTACAGGGTCTAGAAGAGAGTTTTAGAAGAGTACCAGGATGATAGAGTTGTCAAATCAGTGAACAAGCATTATTCTTTCTTCTTTACCTCCATTCATTTTTCTTCCCTCCTGCCTTTTAGAAATGGTAGAAGGGAAAGGAATGGCAATGGAGAGAAAAAAACCAGCAGTCCCAAATGTAGGTACTAAGAGTTCACACAGACTATATGAGCAACCCTGGGGTTGGTAGACAAGGTTTAGGTAGCACATTGGTTATGAGAAAGTTGCTAGTACATTATTGTCACTGAACAAATAGTCTTATTCCCAACCATATGCTTATCTTTTGGACATCCAGATCAATAAACTCATCTGGGCAATAATAGTTTGGGGCTTTTTATTATATAAACACAGTTTGACCAAGCATATAACAGAAAGAATGAAAGTCCTACTGTGTAACATGTAGCAGAAAATATACAAGGTAAATTAATTATTTAGATGGTAAGGATAAAAGCACTGAAATGAGACAAACTGTATAAAAAGGCAACCTGAAGATATTTAGTGAGGCACCACCTTTGCCTATATGTGTGCAGTTTGAAAATAATAATTTCTATTCTTGGAGAATTAATTGCTTGTGAGATTCAGGAGATTAAGTGACGTAGCTAAGGTTGCACAGTTGATGTTTCAGAAATAGAACTGACCCACATCTTCCTAGCAATAAAGATAGTCTTTTTGCTACATATTTAGCACAAAAAAGAATTTGTTAAATATGTAAAATAATCATTTAATGATTAAATTTAATTAGCATAGTAATGTCTGTTATGTACAATGCAAAATGCTAGGTAGTAAGGTAGCTAAAATAAACAAAACATAGTTTCTTCCTCAATGTGTTTATAATCTAAATCATCAATACAACCATCTGTATGAGAGTTTAGAAAACAATAAGTGTGATGAAATTTTTGAAAAGGGAATGGATTGTTTGGAGTTTGTATCAGGGAAGGCATCATGGAGGGTGAGATCTTTGAACCTTTTATTCTAGATGAAGGTGGTAGTATGAAGGATGTGATTAAGCAAAATTGGAAAAATTAAGTAAATGTTGACAATTTTAATTTGAAGCTTGAAATCTACATATGGGTGTACTATGAAATAAGACTAGAAAGGTGATTTGGAATTAGATTATGGAGATCCTTGTGAGCTATAATTGTACTTCATATAAAAAGACACTGAAGGCTTTTAATAGGAAGTTATATAATCTTGGCTATATAATCAGAAGGTTAGTTAGTAGGGGGTGAGTAGGATGGATTGTATCACACTGAAACTAGAAGCAATCAATCTAATGTGACCCTAAAACAATAGCATTAATAAGAGAAAATATTGTGCTGAACAAACATTCAGGTTATATCAGGAATTGAACTGATGACTGCATAGAACAAAATATGTTGAAGGGACAGAATTGAAATTATCTGTGATAAGCTATGTTATACTATAATACGTTAGGGCTACCTTTTAATATTGATTCTGTAATGCAGGAGAAATATATTCTAGTAATATCAATATGTGTAATAATATTTTATTCTATTCACAGCTTTATAATTGACAAATACTTTCTAATTAGCAACTATTAAATATGTAATCTGGTATTACTGTCATTGTAAAGCATTTTAGCATTCCAATTTAAAATGTATGTGTATAATTAATTAAAAAGCACCAAAGGTATTTTATTGATTGGCTGATAGCTTATAAATTTTTCCCTTTAAATGAGCAGAGCAGCATAATTCTGGTATGGTTAGAATTATTTTTGCTTTTTAAGATTTCTTTTCACAATTCTATCATGTCTCTATTATTGTTGATTTTATCTTTAGAAGAGAAGAAAAAATGTTATTTAGCAAAAACAATATGAACATTATTGTTTCTCTTCATTAAGAATAAGAGTAAACTATTATTTGATATTTTTTAGTTTAATTTGTTTTTTAAGGTCATATAAGTATCATAACAATTATCCAAAGGCATTTAAAATGGATTGCTTGCATAAGATCTTCTCCTTGGCACTGAATCCAAAATGACTAAGTAGAATCCCTTGCTCCTGGGAACATATTATCTAAATTCTTAGACTAAGTGTTATATTCTTTAATTGTTTTTAAGAAGAAAATAAAAGACACATCTTAATATTTGGTCAAAGTAAAACTATCCCATCTTGTATTAAAAACAGAGGATTCTAATCCATAGAATTGATTGATTTTCTCTTCTTTGTCATTGTTTTATTTTTTAAAAGGTCAAAAGAATGTTTAATAAATATTATCTGACATTTTTAATCTGTATTCCCTCCCTCCTCTCCTTTCTCCCCACTTTCTGAGATGTCAGTTTATTATTCATATGCTATCATGCAATATGTATTTCCATGTTCAGTATGTTGTAAAAGAAGACACATATCACTTATATTAAAAAATCATGAAAGAGATAAAAATAAAAAATATCCTTCAAATTGCATTTAATCTCTCTAATTTACCTGTCCATGTCTGCATTT
Source organism: Monodelphis domestica (assembly GCF_027887165.1). Taxonomy (NCBI): domain Eukaryota; kingdom Metazoa; phylum Chordata; class Mammalia; order Didelphimorphia; family Didelphidae; genus Monodelphis; species Monodelphis domestica. The sequence continues at coordinate 119,469,465 of NC_077234.1, read as the reverse complement.
TAAAAACATAAAGCCTTTTTCCTTTTTATCAATAGGACAATGTTTTCCCTTAGTTGATTATTCCAAGTCTTTCAGAACCTGAGTCTTTCCCAAGACTTTATCTAACCTCATGAGTGCACACCAGCAATTACCATAACTTGCGATCTTAGAGAATAATCTGTGATAAGAAGAGGCTATGACTTGAAAGTGGGTAAGTCATTATGTGCATGAGACAGAACTGAAAACCATGTCTTCTTCCCTAGTCCAAAGCCTCTATCTTCTGTACTAAAAAACAAAAACAAAAACAAAAAAACACTATTTTACCTTATCCACTGCTGTTTAAGGAGAGTGGAGTAGAAATAGAATGATTTTTTTTTTTCTAAGAGACTAGTTCTTAGACTCGATAGAGTATTTCTAACTATCCAAATTTCTATGCTTTGTCTCATTTGGAGTCTCACCCTGGAAAATGTAAAAAATGGATTTGAAATCTAGACTTCAATCCCCACAAGTCCTTGCTTCATTTCCCCAAAATGCTTTGTAATCTCACTGAATTCTCAGGTGGGCTGAGATCGAGAAGGATTTAACCTGATTGAAAAGGCTTTTGTGGGCTTTTGGACTTCTGTTTTGGAGCAGACACGGCTCTTCCATGATGTGAAATTATCTTATCTAGGCTTCTATGGCCTACACACGTGTTTCTTATCATGATTTTTATTTAATCCTTAATCTTTAATAAACCTCATAAAAATATAATACTCCTTACAGAGAGAAACTAATTTCTGCCTGCCTCAGCTTCCCCTAAATTTTAATCTTTATAGTTGGCGACCTAATGGGAGAAAAAGACTCTCAATCTTCTGATTCTTTTCTGATCTTAAGTTCAGCTTTTAATAGCTAGTGCCTAGAAATGTTTTGATCCACTTTTTGCTGGCCGAGGTTTTTTACCCTTGCAAAGCTGCTGCTTGTTCCAGCCATTAGCTCCTGGCCCTGCCTGCCTATTTGCTGTTTGCCTCTCACCTGGTTCCTGGCCACTTCTCCCTGCCTGCTTGCATTCCTGCCTGCAGCCCCCGATCCAGACCTGTTGTGCCCACCTGGCCCTTGGCTGCTAAGTTCTGCCTGCCTGTTTCTCCTGCTGCTTATCCTGACTTCTCTCTCCCTCACCAGTCCACTGTTTAACCCAGATCTTGACCACCTGGTGACCTGCCTGCCCAACAAACCCAGATCCTTGGAGCAGATTGCTCAGGACTCATTTCTAGCAGCTGGTAACAAAACGGGGGTATTGGCTCCATGTGGACTGGGGCAGGAGGAGATATCAGAGGAGGGGAGAGAGAAAAAAAAAGGGGGAGGGGAGAAGACTTTTTCAAGCAGGAACTTAAAAGCAATGGCTATTTTACAAGGATGTCTTTTATTTGCATTGATCCTTTTATTGACTTCACCTGCTTTCCTTTTAGCTAATTTTGGGGAAAAAACTCTGCTTTGCAGCAAACTGAGAGCCAGGCCTAAAGACATGATGTCCTGGGTTAAAATCTGGCCTCAGATACTCCCCAGCTATGGGACCATGGATGGGTCCCTTAACCCCCATTGCCTAGCCCTTACCACTCTGCCTTAGGTCAATAGACAGTTAAATGGATAATTAATAATAAAAAAACACACCTAAGGAACTTTAAAGACTGGAGGTTATAAATTTTAAGGCATTTCAGACTCCAGTGGTTTATACAAATCTCTGTATTTCTAAGGTTTAACTTTGTGATTTTAAATTCCAATATTATTCTGTTTTACTGTTCATTTAATGTAATGAGTTTTAAAAATCTGTTGCTTTTCCACTATAACCATATATTGAAAAAATATTATTGAATAAGCCCATTATAAAAAAAAACAGCTTTTTTGTATTTTTGCCTTTGTAAATTGTCACATAGAGGATAGATGGACTTCAGAACTGGTTACAATTGCTATAACAAGCTTTGGAAAATTTTATTTGCTAAATATATCAAATGATTTTAAGGGTTCTTGATTTCTGGAATTTTTTTAACAATCTCTGGTCATTTTTGCCTTCCCCTACCATGGTGTAAGGCCCATTCCAGTAGCTGAAGTGAAATACATTTTATAATCCCTAACCTTCCCACATTTCTAAATATGTGAATGGAAGTTGGGGCAGTTAATCTCAGGGCATATGTACCCCTAAAAAGCCTCCAAAAAGGAGCACCTCTTTATTTATATTCTTAAGCTCACTACTTAACTTGCACCAGAATGATATATAGATTTCTTGATTATGTTCTTAACCCAAGATGAGTTTTACTTTGTTTAAACATATGTTTAATTACCAAGGTTGAAAGAATTGCTACATTTGTAAAAACATGACAAATATCCATCAATTCATAGGTTTTAAAAATGCCATACAGCAACTTATGTGAAATATAATAGTGTGTTTGTTTGCTATTGTAATTAATTGGGCTATTGAGAATTTTGGGGATATTGATATCTACATATTTGTACTACTGTATTTTTAAAAAAAATGTTATCTTGCTCAATTCATTTGGCTTCTACTCACAGTGATCATGGCCAGATACAAAGAGTAAATGGATCTCATTTTGGTGAGAAAGCCTTGTATTTTATATTTTCTTATCTGACACAGAGTGTCAATGATTATAAGCTATATTTTTGAATTTTTAAAGCTCTTTTATTATTATTATTATATTTTTCTTGCATGTGCAATATACTTTTTCAGTTTCTTATTATTTTTTTTCTCTTTTTTATTTTTGAAGCACATGTCACCAGTATTAAGATTTTCTTTAAACTTTAGATTTTTCAGTACTACAAGTTTAAGATACATTTGCTAATGTATGCCCTAAAAGGCTTGTGACTATAAAAATGATGGCCCTAATTATTTAAAAACTTATGGGACTTTGCTTAATGATTCTGTCTGATTCCAGGACAAGAGATGCACACAAGAGCCATTGCACAGGGCCAAAGAAAAGCCAATCCAGAATGGATTGATGCACTTCTAGGCCAATACAAAGGTCTTAAACCTAGTGTGAAGACTTGAGGTTACTATGTTTATCATTGTTAGACATAGGCTTTCCTTGTGTTCACACTCACTCTGAAAATACTCACAGACAAGTATCCCCGAAACCTTGGCTCCTATAATCTGGTCCCCTTTTCTGCCTCTCATAGTGTGGTACTTTTCTGTAGTCCTGGCTACTGACTGGGTAAATGCATCATTGCTTAGATCATTTTGATTGGACCCTGATTCAAGGACCTATTATAGATTTATTTTTCTTTTACTTAGAATTTTTTCACATAAGACTTTGATAGTTATACATTTCATCCAGAGTTTTTTCTTTATTTCTTTTGGATTTTCTGATATCTTTTTAATATCTCTTGCCAATTGATTCAAATACCTCCTACCTCAGCCATGTATCCCTAAGTGTTCCTGTATTTTTCAATTACCCACAACATGGGGAAATGTAAAAAAAAATATCATTATTTAAATTGCAAAGTTTAAATTCCTTTTTAGAAGAATTTTAGGTTAAAAAACATGCTACCTCTCTGAATCCAGAAACTGAACTGTTGGATAAGCCACCATGAAGAAGCCTCCAGACCACAAGCTGCAAAAAAATGAACTTTGGATGTAGTTGATTGAAAATTTATTTGTATGTATACTTTCATGCCAAAGGGGACTGCCCCCTAACTGGTTTTCTGTCAATGCTTCCCTCAATTATTGGTTTTGTTCTTTTTTTTTTTCTCTTATCCTCACATTATTGTAATCTTTTAAGTTGATTATGTTTTTATGATCCTTTGGGTAAAAAATAATTTTTTCCAAAAATGATCAAATGGGGTTTTGTAAAAAATGGATTTGAACTCTGGACTTCAATCCCCACAAACCCTTGCTCCACTTCCCCAAAATTCTTTGTAATCTCACTGAATTCTCAGGTGGGCCGAGATTGAGAAGGGATTTAACCTGATTGCAAAGTCTTTTGTGGGCTTTTGGACTTCCGTTTTGGAGTAGACGTGGCTCTTCCATGATGTGAGATTTTCTTGTCTAGGCCTCTCAGGCCTAGGCATGTGTTTCTTATTCTGATTTTTCTTTAATCCTTAATCTTTAATAAACCTCATAAAAATATAATTCCCTTTACAGAGAGAAACTAATTTCTACCTGCCTCAGCTTCCCCTAAAATTTAATCTTTAAAAAAATACATTAGTTTCATCCATTTGAAAATGTTTAAATTTTTTACAATCATTTTTTAATTTTTTTCCAGATTAAAAGTTAATTTTTAACATTTGTTTTCTGACATTTTGCAATCCATGTTTTCCCCTTTCCTCAAAACAGCAGGTATGATATAGACTGTATATTAGTGACCATACAATATGTACATCCAGATTTTTCATATTGTAAAAGAAGCCATAGTGCTTACAATAAAGAAAAATTCACAAAGAAAATGAAGTAAAATATGGCAAGCTTCAATCTGAATTTAGACTCCATAAGTTCTTCCTCTGGTGGTGGACAGACTTATTTATCATGAATCCTTTGGAGTTGTCCTAAATCCATTCAATTCTATTAATAGTTGATTAATGCCTTTATTTTTCAATATTTTTTTTGTTTTTTTATGATTTGAAATTCTTCATTTAAATAATTAAGTTAGGATAGTTTTCCATGACTATATAATTCATGTTTTTTCCCTCCCCTCATAGCCAATGCGCAATTCCACTGAGTTTTACATGTATCATTGATCAAGACTTATTTCCATATTATTAATATTTGCATTAGGGTGATCTCTTTGAGTCTATATTCCCAATTATATCCCTGTTGATGCAGGTGATCAAGCAGTTGTTTTTCTTCTGTGTTTCTACTATCACAGTTCTTTCTCTGGATATGAATAGCATTACTTCTCATAAGTCCCTCAGAATTGTCCTGGATTTTTGCATTGCTGCTAGTAGAGAAGTCCATTACATGTGATTGTGTCACAGTGTATCAGTCTCTGTGTATATGGTTCTACTGTTTCTGTTCCATTCACTCTGCATCAATTCCTGGAGGTCATTCCAGTTCACATGGAATTCCTTCAGTTCATTATTCTTTTGAGCACAGTAGTATTCCATCAACAAAAGATACCATTAGTTGTTCAGTCATACTACAATCAAAGGGAATCCCCTAATTTTCCATTTTTTTACCACAACAAAGAATGCGAATGCCTTTACGTGTTTTTTAGAAATATATTTTATTTTTCCAGATTTTATGTAACAAGTTTCCAACATCTTTCAAAGAATATTGTCTCAATTTCATTCTCTCCCTAGCTTTCCCTCCAACCCTTACCTATGTTAAGATAGTAAGCAATCATATAGATTTTACATGTATAATCATATAAAACATTTCCCATAATTAATCCTTTTGTGGAAAGAAATTCCAATTAAAAATTAAGAAAGAAAGCACAAAAAGTTTGCTTTGCCCTAGATTTATACTCTATCAGTTCTTTTCTCTAGAAGCAGATGGCATTTTTGTCATGAGTCCTTTGGTATAGTTTTAGATCATTTTTGCCAAGAATAGCTATTACTCATTCTTGTTTATTATATAGTATTTCAGTTGCTGTGTTCAATGTTCTCCTGGTTTTACATTTGTGTGATTTTCTAGTTTTTTTTCTTCTGATTTTCTTATGTTTATTATATCTTACATAAAAGTATTTCATTATAATTGTATATTTTGATTTACTCAGCCATTCCCCAGTTGATGGGTATCTCCTCACTTTCCAATCTTTGCTCATTCCAAAAAAAGCTTCTTTGAATAATTTTGTACAGAGAAGTCCTATCTTTTTTTCTTCTTTTAATCTCTTTGGGATACAAACTTAGTAATGATATTGCTGGATCACAGAATATTTAATGTTATAACCCTTTTGGCATACAGCCAATTTGCTCACCAGAATGGTTCAATCAGTCCATAACTCCCACAACAGGTCATTAGTGTCTCAATTTTCCCATATCCCATCCAGGTTTTGTCATTTTCCTTTTCTGTCATAATAGCCAATCTGATAGGCATGGAGTGGTACCTCAGAGTTCTTTTTTTTTTAGCATTATTTTATTTGGTCATTTTTATACATTGTTCATTGGAAACAGATCATTTTCTTTTCCTCCCCCCCACCCCTTCCCTAGCCAACGCACAATTTGACTGGGTATCACATGTGTCCTTGCTCTGAACCCATTTCCTTGTTGTTGGTATTTGCATTAGGGTGCTCATTTAGCATCTCTCCTCCATCATGTCCCCTCAACCTCTGTAGTCAAGCAGTTGCTTTTCCTTGGTGTTTTTACTCCCTCAGTTTGTCCTCTGCTTGAGGATAGTTTTTTTTTTTTTCTCATAGATCTCTGCAGGTTGTTCAGGGACATTGTAAAGCCATTACTGGAGAAGTCCATTACTTTCTCTTGTACCACAATGTGTCAGTCTCTGTATACAATGTTCTCCTGGTTCTGCTCCTCTCACTCTGCATCACTTCCTGGAGGATGTTCCAATCTCCAAAGGAATTCCTCCACTTTATTATTCCTTTGAGCACAACAGTTTTCCATCACCAACATATACCACAATTTGTTCAGCCATTCTCCAATTGAAGGGTATCCCCTCATTTTCCAATTTTTGGCTACCACAAAGAGCGCAGCTATGAATATTCTTGCACAAGTCTTTTTTTCTTATTATCGCTTTGGGGTACAAACCCAGCAGTGCTATGGCTAGATCAAAGGGCAGACAGTCTTTTATCGCCCTTTGGGCATAGTTCCAAATTGCCCTCCAGAATGATTGGATCAATTCACAACTCCACCAGCAATGCATTAATGTCCCTACTTTGCCACATCCCCTCCAGCATTCATTACTTTCCTTTGCTGTCATGTTGAACAATCTGCTAGGTGTGAGGTGATACCTCAGAGTTGTTTTGATTTGCATCTCTCTGATTATAAGAGATCTAGAACACTTTTTCATGTGCTTATTAATAGTCTTGATTTCTTTAACTAAAAATTGCCTATTCATGTCCCTTGCCCATTTTTCAATTGGAGAATGGCTTGATTTTTTGTACAACTGGTTTAGTTCTTTATAGATTTGAGTAATTAGACCTTTGTCAGAGGTTTTTGTTATGAAGATTGTTTCCCAATTTGATGCTTTCCTTCTAATTTTAATTACATTGGTTTTGTTTGTACAAAACCTTTTTAATTTGATGTAGTCAAAATTATTTATTTTGCATTTTGTGACTCTTTCTAAGTCTTCCTTGGTTTTAAAATCTTTCCCTTCCCAAAGTTCTGACATGTATACAATTCTGTGTTCACCAAATTTGCTTATAGTTTCCTTCTTTATATTCAAGTCATTTGTCCATTCTGAGTTTATCTTGGTGTAGGGAGTGAGGTGTTGATCCAAACCTAATCTCTCCCACACTGTCTTCCAATTTTCCCAGCAGTGCTTATCAAATACTGGATATTTGTCCCAAAAGCTGGGGTCTTTGGGTTTGTCAAAGACTGTCTTACTGAGGTCATTTACGCCAAGTCTATTCCACTGAGCCTCCTTTCTGTCTCTTAGCCAGTACCAAATTGTTTTGATGACTGCTGCTTTGTAATATAGTTTGAGATCTGGGACTGCAAGGGCACCTTCCTTTGTATTTTTTTCACTATTTCCCTGGATATCCTTGATCCTTATTTATCCAAATGAACTTTGGTATGGTTTTCTCTAATTCAGTAAAATAGTTTTTTGGTAGTTCAATGGGTATGGCACTAAATAGATAGATAAGTTTGTGTAGGATGGTATTTTTATTATGTTAGCTCGTCCCACCCATGAGCAATCAATGTTTTCCCAATTGTTTAGATCTAGTTTTAATTGTGTGGAGAGTGTTTTGTAGTTGTGTTCCTGTGTTTGTCTCGGCAGATAGATTCCTAAGTATTTTATATTGTCTCGGGTGACTTTAAATGGAATTTTGCTTTCTAATTCTTGCTGCTGAACTGGGTTGGAGATATATAGAAATGCTGATGACTTATGTGGGTTTATTTTGTATCCTGCAACTTTGCTAAAGTTGTTGATTATTTCTATTAGCTTTTTGGTTGATTCCCTGGGATTCTTTAAGTAAATCATCATATCATCCGCAAAGAGTGACAGCTTGGTCTCCTCATTGCCAATTTTAATACCTTCAATTTCTTTTTCTTCTCTAATTGCTACTGCTAGTGTTTCTAGTACAATATTAAATAATAAAGGTGATAATGGGCATCCTTGTTTGACTCCTGATCTTATTGGGAAGGCTTTGAGTTTTTCCCCATTGCAGATGATGTTTGCTGATGGTTTTAGGTATATACTGTTTATTGTTTTTAGGAAAAGCCCTTCTATTCCTATACCCTCTAGTGTTTTCAATAGGTATGGGTGTTGTATTTTGTCAAAGGCTTTTTCTGCATCTATTGAAGTAATCATGTGATTTTTGACAGTTTGCTTGTTTATATGGTCAATTATGTGCATGGTTTTCGTAATATTGAACCATCCTTGCATTCCTGGAATGAATCCTACCTGATCGTAGTGGATAACCCTTGTGATGACTTGCTGGAGTCTTTTTGCTAGTATCCTATTTAAGATTTTTGGGTCTATATTCATTAGGGAAATTGGCCTATAGTTTTCTTTCTCTGTTTTTAACCTGCCTGGCTTTGGGATCAGTACATTGTTTGTGTCGTAAAAATAATTTGGTAGAACCCCTTCTTGGCTTATTCTGTCAAATAGTTTGTATAGTATTGGGATTAGATGTTCTTTGAATGTTTGATAGAATTCATTTGTGAATCAGTCTGGACCTGGGGATTTTTTCTCAGGGAGTTCTTTGATGGCTTGTTCAAATTCTTTTTTTGATATGGGGTTGTTTAGGTAATTTATTTCTTCTTTTAGTCTAGGCAATTTATATTTTTGTAAGTATTCATCCATATCTCTTAGATTGCCATATTTTTGCCATATAATTGGGCATAGTAGTTTTTAATGATTGCTTTGATTTCCTCTTCATTAGAGGTGAGGTCTCCCTTTTCATCTTAGATACTGTCAATTTGTTTTTTTTTTCTTCCCTATTTTTAATTAGACTGACCAGTACTTTGTCGATTTTATTTGTTTTTTCAAAGTACCAGCTTCTAGTTTTATTTATTAAATCAATAGTTCTTTGACTTTCAATTTTATTAATTTCTCCTTTGATTTTTAGGATCTCTAATTTAGTCTTCATCTGAGGATTTTTAATTTGTTCACTTTCTAGTTTTTTAATTTGTATGCCCAATTTATTGACCTTTGCCCTTCTTAATTTGTTTATATATGAACTCAAGGATATAAATTTCCCCCTGAGTACTGCTTTGGCTGCATCCCATAAGTTTTGAAAGATGTCTCACCATTGTCATTTTCTTCAATGAAGTTATTAATTGTTTCTATGATTTGTTCTTTAACTAGCTGGTTTTGGAGAATCATATTGTTTAATTTCCAATTAATTTTTGATTTATCTATCCATGTACCCTTACTAATTATTATTTTTATTGCACTGTGGTATGAGAAGTTTGCATTTATTATTTATGCCCTTTTGCACTTGTTTGCAATGATTTTGTGCCCTAGTACATGGTCAATTTTTGTGAATGTACCATGTACTGCCCAAAAGAATGTGTATTCTTTTGTCCCTATTTATTTTTCTTCATATGTCTACTAACTCTAATTTTTCTAAGATTTAATTTGCTTCTCTCACCTCTTTCTTATTTATTTTTTTATTTGATTTATCTAGTTCTGATAGGGGAAGGTTCAGATCTCCCACTAGTATAGTTTTTCTATCTATTTCATCCTTGAGCTCCTCTAGTTTCTCCTTTAAAAATTTGGATGCTCTGCCATTTGGTGCATACATATTGAGTACAGATATTTCCTCATTGTCTATACTGCCTTTTATCAGGATATAATTACCTTCCCTATCTCTTTTGACTAGATTTATTTTTACTTTGGCTTTGTCCGATATCATGATTGCTACTCCTGCCTTCTTTTTATCATTTGATGCCCAATAGGTTTGGCTCCATCCTCTTTCTTTCATCCTATGCATATCTACCTTCCTTATGTGTGTTTCTTGCAGACAGCATATGGTAGGGTTTTGGATTCTAATCTACTCTGCTATTTGCTTGCATTTTATTGGTGAGTTCATTCCATTCATATTCAGAGGTGTGATTACTAGCTGTGTATTTCCCAGCATTTTGATTTCTACTCCTGGTCCTGCCTTTTCTTCTTTCACTATTTCCTTCTACACCAATGTTTGTTTATATTCAGCCCCGCCCATTCCCTCCCTTATTTTACTTCCCTTTCTACCCCCTCCCTTCTTATTCCCTTTTTTTTGTTCTTCCCTTCTCCCTCCTCCCAGTGCTTTCCTTTTTCTCATGCCATGATTTAATTATATCATTCCATTATATTCAACTCACACCATTGTTCTCTTTCTATATTTACTTCTTTTAAGTGTCCTAATGATGACAAAGTTCTTTGGAGTTACAAGTAACACGTCCCTGTTTTGAAATGGTTACAGTTTAATCTTATTGAATGCCCTTTTATTTCTCTTTTCTTCTTTTGAAGCTTATATTTGAGAGTCAAATTTTCCATTGAGTTATGGTTTCTTCATCAGAAATGTTTGAAAGTCCTCTATTTCACCAAAATACCCCTTTTTTACTCTGAAAGATCAAGATCAATTTTTCTAGGTAAGTGATTCTTGGTTGATATCCTAGCTTCTTTGCCTTCTGGAATGTCATATTCCATGCCCTTTGATTCTTAAATATAGAAGTTGCTAAAACATGTGTTATCCTGCCTGAAGCTTCATAATATTTGGATTGTTTCTTTTTTGGATTTCTGCAATATATTCATGTTGACCTGTGAATTCTTGAAATTGACTATAACATTCCTCTGAGTTATCCTTTTGAAATCTTTTCATGAGGTGATCAAATGATTCTTTCCATTTCTATTTTGATCCTGATTCTAGATCTGTATTGATAAACTGATGGCATGTGCACTGCAGGAGGCTGCTCCCCTCCTCCTCTCCACCATGCCTAAAGAGATTTTTCACTTTACAAGCCCTTCAGCCCAGCAACCTAATGGAAGCACTTCCTCCCTCCCTTGTCTGGGGTAAGGGGACTGCTTACATGCAGAGTGAGGATACATTTTGGGCATTTTGTCTTTATAAAATTTGATATCACTCTTTTGGAATATCAACTGAGTTTTCCTCGATAATTCTTTGAAAGATAATTTCTTAGCTCTTTTACTGTCATCGCTTTTAGAAAGTCCAATAATTTTTAGATTGTCTTTCCAGGATTAATTTTTCACCTCAGTTGTTTTTTCAAAAGATAATTCACTTTTTTCTTTTTCCAAAAATTAATTTAGAATATTTTTCATGATTACATGATGTATGTTCTTTTCTTCCCCTCCTCCCCACACTCTAGCCACCAAAATTTTACTGTGTTTTACATATGTCTTTAATCAAGACCTATTTCCACAATATTAATATTTGCATTAGGGTGATCTCTTTGAGTCTATATACCCAACCATATCCCCATCAGCCCATGAAATCAAGCAGTTGTTATCTTCTGTGTTTCTACTATCACAGTTCTTTCTCTGAATATGAATAGCATTCCTTCTCATAAGTCCCTCAGAATTGTCCTGGATTTTTGCATTGCTGCTAGTAAAGAAGTCCATTACATGAGATTGTGCCACAGTGTGTCAGTCTCTCTGTATATGATTCTCCTTGTTCTGCTCTATTCACTCTGCATCAATTCCTGGAGGTCATTCCAGTTTATACAGGATTTCTCCAGTTCATTATTCTTTTGAGCACAGTAGTATTCCATCATCAACAGATACTACCTTTTTTCTATTTTTAAATTTTTTTCTTTGATTTTTTTCTTAATGTCTCATGGAGTCATTAGCTACCACTTGCCAGATACTAAGTTTTAAGGTATGGCTTGAGTCAGCTTTTGTATCACCTTTTCCATTTGTCTAATTCCACTTTTTAAATAAGTCCTTTTCTTCAGTGCATATTTTCATCTCTTTTCCCATTTGGCCAATTCAGCTTTTTAAGAAGTTCTTCTTTTCACTGTATTTTAATTGCTCTTTTACCAATTGGCCTATTCTGCTTTTTTATGATATTTATTTCATTTTTTTTCTCCTTTACCATGCCATTGACTTTTTTCATTATTTTCTTAAATCACTCTCATTTTTTCCCAATTTTTCTTCTACCTCTAATATTTGATTTTTAAAATCCTTTTTGAGCTTCTCCATTAATTATTTTAGGCTTGAGAACAATTCCTATTTTTCTTAGAGGGTTTTGGGTACAATAATATTGCTTTTATTTAATTCTTCTGTGATTGTGTTTTGACTTCTCTGTCACTGAAAGAACTTTCTGTGTTAAGTTTATTTTTCTGTTGTTTTCTTATTTTCAGCCTTTTTCTTTTCTTTTAATTTAAAAAGCTGTCATAGTTGGGTTCTGTACCTGTATTGAATGGAACATTATTGCATGCTTTAATTTCTTTGTGAAGCTTTCTTCAGAGCTAGCTCTGGGGCTCTATCTCATTTCTTCCAAAATGGTATGTTGTAAGGAAAGGTGGGTTTACTGCTATGCTGTTCTGTGTTCTGGTCTTTGAATAACCCCAAGCACTTTTTACCCTGCCTGGAACTATGATGAGGATCTTCTGATTCCCTCTGGCTGTAAATTCTGGTCTCTACTGGTGTTCCTCCTTACCCTAAACACTAAGAACCTACTTCTGTGTATGGGCAATGCAGCAAGAGGCTTCTACTTCAAACCTGCAAAGGTACCTCATGATCTCATTCTGATCCATTTTCCAACACCACCCTTACAGTATGTGCCTGAAAGCTTTCAATACCTTTGTTGCTGCTTTCAGCTGTGCCCAAGGCCTATTGCTGTTGTGGAGCCTCCTGTCACTAGTTGCCTCTACTTCAGTGCACTAGATCCATAGTTCCAGTCTGCTAAGATGTTTTGTCCTGGTAAATAACTTTACCTTGTCTTTTTGTGGTCTATGATGTTTCAGAATTAATTACATTGCATAACATAAGAGTTTTTGGGTGGATAATATGGTAGAGATCATCTGGGGATGCATACCTTCACCATCTTGATTCTGACCACTCTAGCAGAAAAAAAAAATTAAGCAGCATTATCCATTTCATATTCTTGTCTTTTTCTCAATTGGTGAGTTATTTTTTATAATTCAATTTATTTTTTTGCATGCTATCATCTTTTTAAAAGTCATTTTCTTACATTTTTGCTATATATGATTTTTCCCCTTTCCTCTCATCCCTACCCTCTGTATAAGATAGCTAATAATAAGCTATAGCTTGTGCAATACATATTTCCATTGTATAAATGGAGATTTTGAGCCTTTGGACTTCATTTGCTAGAAGTCCCTTAGTATTTCCCAAATTTCCATTTTCTTGGATCCCCACATTTTGAGTGATTGTATTTAAATGACTATAACTTCTCCCTCTTTCTCTCTTGGACCTGTGACCATGCTGAAGTCAGGAAGTTCTTTTGTTTTAGGTATTAGTAATAAAACTTTTAAAATATAACATGTAGTTATTGATTATTAATATAAAAACCTACACCATGTTCATCATGCTGTGAAAGAGGATATACATCACTTACACTAGAGAAAAATTCATGAAGGAAATTAAGTGAATAAAAGTCATTAGTTTTTGTGTTAATTCAATTGCCCTCCAGAAAGAATATAAAAGAAGAAAGGAAGAAGGGAGGGGAGAGATGGAAAAGATAGGAAAATAATATAGAAGATATTAAAAAAGGATAGAGAGAGAAAAACATGGGTAGAGAGACAGAAAATTTTCAAATCAATATTTTGAAATAAAATTTTAAATGATTATTTGAAATTGAGAAATAAATTTAAAAGTTAAAATATTTTATAATTACCCCATTTAGATTTGGCCTTTACATCTGAAAATTTCATATAGATCATTTTCTATTGTTGAAATAATCCTAAGACTAATAATACTATTTTCCTTGAATTGCCATGTTCCTGAGTACTGAAGGAGATGACCAATTCAAAAAAAGCCAATCAGGATTCTCTTTGAGTAAGGTTAGTGGTTGACATAACTAATTCTTTGTGACTGAACTTCAGGCTTCCTACTGAGTTGTCTCTTTGCAGATCCAGCCCAAACCAGTTTTAGCTCATTTGGAGGGTCACTGAATAAATAGCTACAGCAAGGAATACAGGACATCTTGTTCCCCAGACCCTCAAGGACATCCTATTTTTGTGTGCCAAAAAAATCCCCACCTCAATCATGCTTGTTGACCACTCATTTCCCTTCCCCATGCCTGCTGACAATATAATTCAGGACTTACACATTCATATTAAGTACTTCCTGCATATCATGAGGGTGTCTAGACCTGAACAGCCCCTTTTCTTCATCAATAAAATTAGTCTTACTTCAGCTGAGCATTTTCAGTCTTATGTTTTAGGTCAAATCTAAGTATCTCTTATCAAAATATCTTAACTTATTAAATATCACTAACTAGACTGCATTAAAACATTATTATATCAGCTATACATACTACTCTACATGGTCCTATATTTTCTTTGCATGACTATGTCTTCCACCAACAATTTACACCTGCTTACTTTTACATAACTCCTTTTGTATTCATGGGATTATATTGTCTAAGAATTAGAATGAAAAATCTAGAAAAGTGATGGTTCTGATTCAAGGATATAAAGTATATATCCCTTTAATTATATTGGAACCTTATTGTCTTTCTTTTAAGGATAGACACATGCAAGCATGATAGCTAAAAAATTCTTGACTGGAAAGTATATAAAATGAAATTATGTCTGAGCCTTAAGTCAGACTTATGGTCTTTACCAAATATTAAATATAGTAAGATAATATATAATGTATAAGAATTGTACAATAATAATCAGTAGAAAATAGGTCACAATAAGCAGGAAATGAACTGATACATTAATGTGTAAATGTTGTAGGTCTATTGCCTACAATGGAGTATCTTCTTCCCTATTCACATATTGTATTTCCTGTCAACATTCATTAGCAAAGGACTTGTATCTGCTATCTTGGATAAACCAATCAAGACATGATTGGGTCAAAAATGTTTTATTAGCCTAAGGTCAAAAGGAAAGATAAAATAAATAAATACAACATAACTAGATATTCAGAACTAGAGTTTCTATTAAAGACTCATCAAACTATGCTAATCCCAATCATATTGGCTTAATATTAGGACATAATTTATTGATATCTTAATCACTCAATCAGCAAGTGTTTATTAAATATCTACTATCTATCGGGGTGTAGGGGTGTTCAGGGAGGGGTAGTTTCTCTGGTAAGGAGGGCTTGTTGTGCCCTCCTAGGGCAGCTCTCCAGCCTCTGACCCCCACCTGACACCTAGCTCTCACTTGTGGTTCCTAGTAGTTGCTAGCATGAGGCAGCGGCCACACCCCTGGCAATGGCTTCAACAGGCCGGCTAAACCTTGTGAGGGTAGCCATCAGGTCATAGACCCCTGGTGAACTAGGGCTTTGCTCACCCAGCATGTGAAGACTGTTTCGGTGGAACAGGTGGAAGAAACCAACAAGAAGGTTCAACGGCTGAGATGGCGATACAGCAAGGCACTGTGGAGTGCTTAGGGTGTGTTGGAGCACAAAAGACAACATGGCCATCCAATGTAGCTGAGGAAGTCCCCAGGTGTAACGACTTTTCATGCCAATGGACCCAGGCTTCCAATGCCTAGAGAGTGGGACTGTATCTGGTCATCAACTTTTCCACTTAAATTTCCTTGACGCACAAGTATCTTTGTGCAATAAACCCACAAAGACAATCGTCTTTCTTGGTTACCGAGAGACTACTACTACTATCTACCTGGCAATTTCATTCAGTTGGATTATTAATTTTTAAATCATTATAATTCCATTGCTATTTCACTTTAAATCTCTTGATCTGAAATCAATTTTTGGTGTTGTTCTTAGAAAGTATTTCATTTTTTAAAATAGCAGTGGCATTTAAATGAAATATCAGTGTACTACATAGCATGAAATATTTACTCAGTTTATGTTACAGAAGCATGATGTGGTATATTGATGTTGTAGACAGGCACTACAAGGTATAAAAGGAGTTTCAGCAAGAAATATAAATATCAGAGGGGGTAT
Organism: Monodelphis domestica; assembly: GCF_027887165.1. NCBI lineage: Eukaryota > Metazoa > Chordata > Mammalia > Didelphimorphia > Didelphidae > Monodelphis > Monodelphis domestica. The sequence continues at coordinate 119,453,336 of NC_077234.1, read as the reverse complement.
TTCTCTTTAGTATTAATCACTATTTCCATCATCTTCTCTTTTACCTTCTATAATATTTTATTTTGATAGACCCATTTGAAAATGATTTTTAAAAAGTAAGCATGTCTGCAAATGCTTTTGTTGTCCTTTTATTTGGGGGAAATATCTGAATTATATCTGAATTAATGTTATCTTTCCATCAGTTATGAAATCTTGACTAGATTATAGTTGTGTCAATTTGAATCAGACCTTGAAATGGTCATTCACACTTTTGTTATTTCAAAATTAGATTATTGCAATTCTCTGCTGGCTACTTGCCCAATAGGATGCTGCATAAACTCCAACTGGTGCAGGAAAAATCTGCCAGGCTCTTCTTGCAAAAAGGATAAGTTTAAACATATTTTAAGTCCTTTTCCAATCATTATCCAGATTACTGATTAGAATAACATATTGATTATAAAATGACCCTTCTTCCTTTGAAAAGTCTCATGACATTGGTTCATTGAATATTTTTAGTCTTTCTACTTAAGTACTCTTACACAAACTTACTAATTGCCTTACGATTAACTCATAATTATCCTGGAGTTAAAGCCTTGTAATGTTGCTATGCATTTTCATTTCTGCTCCTTTCCAAAAATAAATACGTAACTTGGCATTCCAAGTGTTTATGTCAAATTAGGTCATCACTTAAGCTTCTACAAATATTAAAAATACCAACTGTTTCAAGGTTACGATGCTTATATTAACTTTGTTTTCTAAGGTGCCAAAAGATCTTTTACAGAAAAATCACAAAGTGGATATTCTTATATGATATAGTGTAAGTGCTTTGTTGAAGTGCTAATTTGAAAAATGAGGAATAGATTTTTGTCCTAATTGGTTGTTTTCAATGTAGATAAAAGGTTCGTGTCAAATAGCTAAAGACATGAGGAATAATTAAATGTATCAGAAATTGTGCTAAGAAAAATATTGTTACAAATGGAATAATGTTAGAAAAATGCTAGAAAAATTTGTTAATCAGTAGAATCTATTTAAACAGGTACTAAGTAGATTCCCCTACTGACATTTCTCATCTGATGCCTGCATTTTACTTGTGAAAACTAATTAAAAACCACAAACAGGAAATTGTTAAAAGTTACCTACACAGTTATTTCTTGGATTTACCAGCCAACAGGGATGGCCTTCTTAGTTTTATATTCTGAGAAATCTTGTAAAAGGTAGACTGGAATCATCATTTTCTTTAGAACTTCCATCCTGAGGCTAGTTTATTAGAAGTTTTATTTCAAGGACTTTCTTATTCCAACAACCATTAGAGTAATCCATTATTTCTTTACATTCTCAAGCCTGAAGTACATTACTAGTTCATATCTTTTACTTGCTGTCAACTTCTTCTAATTTGTCCTTTATATGACTACCAACTTATTTCAAAAATAGAGAAGGGGAAAGAAGTATTTATTCAGCACCTACTATGTGTTAGACACTGTGCTAAGTGCTTTGCAAGTATTATCTCATTTTATTGTCACAACAACTTGCATAGGTCAATACTACTTTTTTACCCAATTTGATAGTGAGGTAACTGAGACAAACAGAGGTTGTGATTTGTGTAGAGTCACAAAGAAAGTAAATATCTGAAAATGAATTTGGACTTAGATTTCATTGACTCCAGGTAAAGTTCTGTATCTATTCAGGCACCTAGAAAACTCAAAATAAACAAAACTCTTCAATAGCTCAAAAATCCCAATAAAACCTTCACTAGCTCACTATTGTTTACAAGGCATAGTCCAAATTCCTTAAACTAGAAATATGACAGAAGAATTAGGAAATATAAGAAAGTGAATTCAAAGGAATTTGTGGTGCTTAAGATGATTACCAACTATAATTAATAACTTTTTGCATAGTTGATTTAGCGACTAGTTCAACAGGCATAGAAAAGTAGTTTATTATTGAAAAGCCTGTACTAAATAAATATTAGTCAAAGAAAACTAATAGCAAAATATACAATAGCATAAAGAAAAGAGGAATTTGAGACCCATAATAGCAATTTTCAATTTGAAAGGTTGTTCTGTTATGTCAAAGATGATGGAAACCATTTGGTCAAAAAGTAAGAATTGGGAGCAAATGGTAGAACTTTCAGTGAAACCATTTAAAATGTAATATTAGGAAAATGCTCCTAGCAATTCAAGCTATTAAAATGTAGTATAATGGCACTTCAACATATTTTGGTGAAATATTTGATACTCTACCTCATCACCAACTTTTGTTTCTTTGATCAGAGACTCGAGCCATGAACTTCAAACCTCTATTCAAGGAGAGAGCTTAGCTGAGACATTTCCTCATTTCTCACTTTGAGATGAAGTCTATTATCAATCATGGGCTGCCTTCAATCAAAAGATGTGTAATTTTTAGGTAGCTTTGTTATAGTGGTGAGTATTGTGGCTCTGAGTTGTCCTACAATGTGCCTTGAGGTTCATTTTAACCTCTACAAGGGAAGTTTACCCTAATTATAATAAACTTCATTAAATTCTAAGGACAAGCATCCTAATTTTACAATAATAAATCTTCAGATTATATGATTCTTTGAAGATAATGGAAGCCTCTAGGCAGGTGGGAGAAGGATGTAATGCCTAGTAGGTGGTAAAACTAGGAACAAGAAAAAAGACTAAAGAAAAATGGGTAAATGGAATAAAAGTATGATAAGGCTCTGAGATAATTGCTAATGCCAGACAATATTTTAGTTAGCACCAAATATGTTTTTATTTCACATTTATTTATTTATATTTGTTTTCCATGATGATAACCTCAAGGAATTTTATGGTAGAGAGAAAAAAAGGATTGGTCAAGTTGAAATAGTGGCAGATAACAAATAGAAAGTTACTATCTTTTTCTATTAACCTTATTATATCCAAAGAATGAAGGTAAAAACATTAACCTATTATGCTGACTCCCTGCATTGAACTTTTAAGAAGACTTGGACAGGAGTTGACATAATGGGACAAGGTGAAGAAGCATAAACAGGTAAGGATGATAACAGACATGGAACTAGAGGCCTTGAGCAAGTTTACTCATCTCATCAATCCTTTCTTCATGGAGTAGTTTCAAAGTGGCTCCTTTCATTCTCAATCATACCATTTTCCTTCTACTACAGAAGGCATAGGGTGGGAGAGTTGAATAAAAAGTTTTGTTTCTTAAGATTTCTGATGTACTACTCCTTACAGAATATTTTCATTACCATTAAGGATAGTCATACAAGTACAGATATATACTTTTTTTCCTATTGTAATTTACTTTTCAAAATCCACAAAGATAAGTTTAAAAGACAGAATTTTTTCATCCATACTTTCCTGCTAATGGGTCCCTCAGCTGGGGAGTTAGATGCTAAATCATTTATGGACTGAGGCATGAAGGTGTGCAGCTGTGTAAATTTGGTTGAGCAGGGCTAATGAGATATTGACTATTGCCTCCCTTATATACAATGCCTTCATTTTGTAACCCACTTCAGTAATAATGTGTAACAGTTGGGGAATTTTTACCTTTATGGGAGGTGAAGATAGGCAGGTCTTCTCAAAAAATAATCTTGTTAAAGGACAGCTATCTCAACCCATAATTTTCATGAGAAAGAGTACTATTTCTACTACTTAATTAGAAAACAAATTACTTTTTAATAAGAGCAGAATTGTTTCTAATAAATTGTTGAAATATCTTTAAATTAGTTGTAAATGTCAACTAAATTAACAAATCATTGCAATATTAAATCATTCTAACAAATTAAATAATTAGCTAGTGAATGTTAATTAGTTTTATGGGTATTCTATTATTTCTGTGGGGGACAAAGCCTTCATAAAAGGAAGTAGTTTGTGCACTTAAAATATGATTAACATTTAAATAGAACTTTTCCTTTTATTATCTCCAAGGATAGTAGTATCAAAGTTCCTTCATAACATATTAAAAGAGTGCCATTTTATTGGGGGAGGGAGCATAAAATTAATTCTAATCCCATATGAGCTGAGTCATAAGCTTTGTATGCTAAAATTATTCTTTTCGTTAATTTGTAATTTGGTTTTTGGCAAGTACCTAGGTAGCATGGCCCAGTGAAAAAATACTGGACTTAAAATTAAGGATACTTTAGATCAAATCCTGCTTCACTGTCACACTATGTGACCCATGTAATCCATTTAATGTTTACATGTTTTGGGCAGTTTCCTAGAACTTTCCTCTTTTTCTTTAAAAATCTGTCTTGTATTTCCATTTTTGTAAAGTAGATCTCTATCAACATAAGTGCCTACAACACTTCAGAGCTTAGTATTATTTTTCCCAAAAAAATAATTTGGGTGGCAGCATAGAGTACTAAATCTAGAATCAGGAAAATCTGAGTTGAAATTCTCACTAAAGGTCTATGAGCCTCATGATATTCATCTGTTAAATGACGATAACAATATTTCTTACTTTCTTGAACACCTATTTTAACTAAATGAAATAACAAATGTTAAGCACTTTGAAAACCATATAATATTTATCTGTCATATAATTCACCAAATATGAAAGTAGGATATTTAACATTGACTAAACTGAAATTTGCCTTTGTGTAGTTAAAAATAACAAGAGTGAAAGGGTGGCAATGCTAAATGTATTAATAAATGTTCAAGTATATCCTAAACTCTGAGATCACATGAGGGTAAGGACTATATGTTCATCAAAATTTCTGTCTTCCTTAGAGCCCCAAATAGCTCCTTCTACTACAGAAGGCATGGGGTGGGGGAGTTGAATAAAAAGTGATTAATAATGATAAAAATAATACATTATTGTTATTTTGGAAAGAACACAGCATTTTCCATCACTTCAATTGCATTCATTTGGAGATGAACCCAATGCCAAAGACCCTTTTAATCTATTCTTTCAAGCAGACATGGGATGACTTCTATTTGGCAATATTTTGAGTTTTAGGAATGACTAAGTGCTTGGAGACTTTTTTGAATGCACTATATTAAGTCATATTTTTCATTAATTCAGATTTGTATTGCTTCAAATCTAAATGGGATTATTCCTAGATAGGGAGGATGGCAAAATGAGCTCTATGAGAAGAGGGTGCTAATGAGCATAGGCCTGGTAAGCCAAATAAGATTCAATTCCCAGAAGATAATCTATGAGAAGTGTTTATCATAGGAAAAAAAAAGTGCCCTAGTCATATACTGAGAATACTCCTTCATTTGGATGTTGCTCTCATCCCTATGTATAAAAAAGACCAGTTGACTCAAGCATATCTGGATGGATAAAAACATGATTAAAAAACTTTGGGTAAAATAGCAACAATTACAAAGTTTTTGTGTCCTTGTGGGATATAAAATGGCACTGAACAGAAGAAAAATTTTTGGTCCTATACAATCCTATACAATCTTTCTTGTATTCATATTAAAAATAAAATGGCATAGATTTTTGCATGAGTCTTCATAAATTGAACTAACAAAGAAATGATTAAAGAAGATGGGACTTACAACTTCTGCAATGTAGTCATATTTAAGAAATTTGGTAAATGTAATGATCTATCATGATTCCAGAGGACTTAAAATGAAGAATGCTGTTTATATCCTGACAGAGAGGTGATAGTCTAAATAACCATAAGGAGCTATCCGTTCTTTAAATGGGTAATGGGACACTTAGTTTTGCTTGATTATGGATTTTTTATTAAAGATTTATTTTTCTCTTTTTCTTTTTCCAATGGTTTTTGAAATAGGGAGATAAAGGTTTGATGACTTGAAGATGTTATTTTTTAAAACTGAGTCATGAAGATGAAGGTAAGGAATGGAATTTAATTGATTTCATCATTCACGGATGAGAATGAAGAAGGAAAAGAAAGTACACAAACTTCAGTTCTGAGTTTAGGAGGAATGTCTTGCCTTTCCACTAGTATGCCAGTAGTAGGAACAAAGAGTTGAGTACTAACTGAATTTCAAGAATATTAAGATAGAAGGGATTTGGGAGATAGCTTATATTTATATGTAGCGCTTTCTTTTGGGAATATTTTAATATATGTTGTCCTTTGATACTCACAGGAAAAATAAATAAATATTTCAGTAGGCTAAGAACTACGGGAACATTGTCCCCATTCTGGAGAAAATAAACCCAGATGGATGATACAATTTGACTAAAGTCAAATAATCAAAAAATATCATTGGAAGAGACCTCACAGATAGTTTAGCCAATACCAGATCAAAAATTTACTCTATAATATATCTAGCATAAGTGGATGGAAAATAAGTATTACATAGTGTTTATTTGAAAACAATTCTGATATATGTATACAAGTCACAATTTGCATATTGATAGTGAAGTTACAATTATTCTGTTCCTTAAACAAAATTCTGAAATTAGGCATATATTCCTATTGCTAAATACATCTCAAGATTTTCAAACCTCTCATTTTAGTATCCTACTTATTCCTCTTTATTCCTGAAATAACCTGGATTTAAAATTTATGTTTTCTATCATCTACTTTCTGGCAACCTATATTTAAACTCATATTCAGAGGACCTCTTGGAAGTGTCAGGAAAGTAAGTAGATTAAAAAAATTCATATAAAGGTGTGATTGGCTGATATTCTTCTCTTTTAGCCTTCTAAAGAAAACAGTCATTTGTCTGAATTTCGACCAATGCATATAAATAGTTTTAGGTAGAGGAGTTGTTAAATATACTGCTAAAAATATCTCCCTCTTTATTTTTAGTATTTTTTCCATATCATTCTCACACTTGCTTCTTAAAGGAAGTATTAGTCTATAATATGTAACTGTGAACACTTAATTTTGTTTCCTGAACTTTAGTTTCATTATCTGAAAAAGGGAATTATAAGATTGTAAATTTGAAATTGGGAGTGATGCTGGAGATCATCATATCTAGGACCCATATTTTACAGAAGAGAAAGCTAAGACCCAGAGAGGTTAAGTACATTGCCAGTGGGCACACAGATAATTCTTATATATATATATATATATATATGTAAAGTCCATAGTTAAATATATATATATATATGTGTGTGTGTGATTTGAGTAAAATAAAATTTACCTTCCATTGACCTGCCAAAATGATTTTCCTAGAGTGTAAATACAAAGTAAGTCCCAGACAGCATCCAGTACTCTTTAATCCAGTAACATTGATCTTGCTGTGGCAAAAATAAGATATTCTATCTTTTGACTAGGCATTTTCTCTGTCTTCTATGCCTAAAGGTCTTTCAATCCTCATCTATGCCTCTTGGAATTAATAGCTTTCTTCAAGCTTCAAATACAATTGTACCATCTTTAGGAAACTTCCTCACCCAACTTAATTTTATTGCCTTCCTTCTGTTAATGGTTTTGTATTTATTCTGTAAAAAGCTTCTTTTGGACAAATTTGTTTGTCTGTTGCCTTTTCTCTTAAATCATCAAAGAATAAATAAAGTGCTAAAGAGAATCAAAGGAAAAAGAGATCCTATCTAGTCTTTGGGGAATGGGAGTGGGAAAATTATATTAGACTTGCACTCAGAAGAACAGGATGACAAACAACAAACCAATCAATCAATGGTTTTAACTATGGACTGTACATTGTACTAAGCTATAGGATTAGAAACAGAAAAACAATCTCTGCTCTCAGAGATTTCATTTTATGGGGGAAGCAACCTATACTCATAAACTACATAAAGATAATATGAGGTACAATAATTAGGAACAATATAAAAACAGAGATAAGAAAATTTCTCATGTATAATATGGCCCTTGATCTGAATTTTGGAGGAGGATAACAATTCTAACAGATAAAGAAAGGTAATGAAGAAGTTTATTCACAGTGTAAGTCAAGAAAAACTGTGAGTGACATGGAATAAACCAGGAAAGATAGGTTGGGCCTAGGCTGTGAAGGTTTTTAGATAGCAAACAGAAGACAATCCCAGAGACAATAGGAAATAATTCAAGTTTCTTGAACAGAAGAATAACATAATTATATATTTCATATAATTTCAATAATTAATTTCAATAATTCATTCTAAAAAGTTATTGAGGCTTGAAAAAATGTGGCTGAGTGGAAGGAATTTGAATGGAAGAGATACTATGGAATGGAACTGGCAACAACTGGCAATTCATTGGATTTGACAATGGATTTGACAGTTGGATAAGGGACAGTGAAGAAAAATAATGAATTTTCAAACATAAAGAACCTGGGTGATTTAAGTGCAAAGACTGAGACCATTAATAGAAAAAGAAGTAGGAAGAAAGACAGTTTTGGAGTGAAAATAATGTATTCCCTTCTGAAGCATTCCTAGTAAGTGATTAATGTTTTCAAAGAAGGCAAATGAGAATGAAGACTGAGAACCTGTAGTTTTGGTAATTATGAGATCATCAGTATTTTGGAAAGAGCTGTTTCAGTTGAGTGTTGAGGTTGGGCATCAAGATGATAGGATGTTGAGAAATGAATGGGATGAAGAAGTGGATATAGCATGTATGTTCAACATTTTGGGGAGAGGTGTGGGATAATTGTGGGTATTATGGGTTCAAATAAAGTTATTTGATGTATTGTGGGGGCTGGAAATTTAAAGTAAATTAAAGAGAAGTTTAATGTGGTAGGAAAAAGAAACCCTTGATTTGAAGGGGAAAGAACTAAGATTATTTCCTAATTCTTTTACTTACTCTTGATATAATCCAAGGTAAATCATGTCATCACTCTGGGTCTTAGCTTCATTATCTCTAAAGTATATGTTAGATTTTAATTTCTCTAAGTGCCCTTCAGTTGACTCCTATAAGAATACCACTTTAAGCCAGATCAATTCTTTATAACATACCGAGAATGAGTATATAATATCTCTTCTTAAATTCAAGTTAAACTTAGGAATTAGGGCAAAGCATAATGATATTTTCTGTCTCTGAAGGGAGGTATGACATGTGTATATGTCAAAATGATATCAAAAAGTGAAACAAAAAAACTTAAGGTTATTGTTTGTAATTTTACTCAGGCTTGGATCTATTTACGGATATTCTAATAGTTGAAATTTTCAGGACTATACTTTTTTTTTTCCATTCTACCCTCCTTAGATTTCATTATCTGTTTTCTCTCTAAAGGAGTCTTTTGAGGTTAACCATTATCTACAATTCTATTTATAAGTTAACACCTCTCCATCTAAGCCTCCATCTTTGGTATCATGACAAAATAATAGATGATATGTATTAACTCTGGAAAAAATGAAAGTTATTTGCCCATAAGTCTATTTTTCAGAAGTTGTATCATCATAGATTGGCAATTAGATAATCTATTCACTTCCACATGGCAGTTAACTTGTTCATTGACTTCTGATTAGCATATATCTTTGAGAGTACTGATTTATTCCTAGGACTCCTTTTTTCCAATTGAGGCAGCATGAGAAAGATATGTGTCCTTACATTAGCGAGTTAACTCATCCCTTTTTACTTTCAGCCAGAAGGAAGCATTTGTATATGTCTGCCTTTCTGTCTTTCTTTCTAGAGACTATCACAATTTTGGCACTTAATAAATTCAATGAAACCACCGTTATAAAGAGGCAATCTTCTTTTCTGTTTGTTTTTATTGTAAAGGACCAACATTTACTGCTTTACGACAGATCAAATACTCTCATTAGAAAGAAATGTCAATGTGCAAAAATTATTTTTCAATTTAACAATTCAATACAATAAGAATCTATTAAAAGCCTAGTATGACTAAGTATTAAGGGTGGGCCTGAATCAAACTAGTGTTCTGTTATTTCAGGTTCAATGATGGAATGAGATGACATACTCTTAGGATATTTCATACTCAAGGCTACACTCAACAAGGTCTATATGGACAGTATCCTGCAAAATCCTGGCCCCCTCATGTTCATTAGGACACAAGGGAAAGACTTTATGGGAAGTCTATTTTAGATGTTCCAGAGATGTATCCTGATTAGAACACAAATTAAAGAGATAGACAAATAGATGAATTGTTAAATGAGAGTCATGAGGATGGCTGAATGGAGGATTTTCTGAAGCTCAAGTTTCCAATAGGTCTCTGTGTTTCCTTCTTGGATCATGAGGAGGAAAATGTGCCCAGCATCTTATTTTCCCCCCAGTATTTACTGTATTTCCCAAACATTAGTAAGAAGGCTAGATTCCACACTTTCTTAGAGTTGATTTCCCACTACTTATCTCTCATATTAGCTACTGGAAGATCAAGAGCCAATTTACCTAGGTGGCTGACCAATTTCTGCAGAAGACCAAGAGTATACCAGAACTTTTAAAAATAGGGCTTTTATCCTCCTTAGCAACTTCCTCTATCACCCACTAAAGAAATTCTTCTCGTGACTTAATTGTTGCCCTCCACCACATTAACAAGTTTCTTCATATGTCTTCATAGGAGTTGTCACAGAATTCCATGAGGAATGGCACCTCTGATCTCCTGAATCTCCCTATTTGAATCACCATCTTTCCAATTCAACTATAACATTAACCACTACACTGTTATTTAATCTCAGATATCCAATGTGCCACACTTTAGGGGTGGGGTTACTCTCCAGCACTCTGATGGTTCAGTTTCAATGTTGTAATGAAAAGAGGTTCTATAGGTCTTTCAACATTTAAAAAAAATGTGTTTAATTAGTGACAATATAGAAAAAAGTATTCATTAAGGATATACTAGTATTTAGCTTGGTTCCCAGTAGTCTCCTTGTTTCCATATGTAAATGTGTCTGATCAGAAGAGTATTTTGATTCACACTGTTTTGACATACCTTCTAAGTCTGAAGAGCACTCCATTTCAGTAAGTCCAAAGGCTGATAGAAAGTTGCTGTCAAGGGTCAGGCAATTTTACTCTTAACATTTTCACAATTATAATATTTACAATTAAGTCCCACAGTCAAATTTGCTATCATTGAACAAAAACAATAGGCAAAATCATATTGTAGGTAAGAGGGGGAACCCTGCATTTAGTGAACAAGGAATAGAGGATACTACAATTAAAACATACTCAAACTCTATTTTCAAGGAGTTGACAATCCACTCCCTGTAGGGGAAGACATTCCATATATATATATATATATATGTGTATATATATATGTGTGTGTGTGTGTGTGTGTGTGTGTGTGTGTGTGTGTGTAAATATAAAATAAGGTAGCATATAATGGGAGAAATGAGAGATACAGATAAGGTATACTAGGAGAACTTGAAGAGTAAAGAATATTTTCAGCTTTAAAAATTAAAGGGGGATACATTGGACAAACTTTATAGTTACTAATATATTTTGACTTCCTGGCTCAAAATACATTATCTTCCATCTAATTTCCTGAAATTCTACAAATTCATGATTACTTCCTTTGTTTTAAATTCTTATCAAATAGGAAAATATTACTTTAAACTTTCAATTGATCAAAAAGTACTTATGAAATACTTTATGTATATAATATATGTATACAATATATGTATATATATACATATATGATATCCTTGTGTCAGGGATTTGCAGAAATACAACAAATTTACAGGGTACTTGGTATAGTGATATCTGAGTGACAAAAAAGAGGAGATGAGAGGGTCATAAGATGATGGTTTATAAGGACATAGAAGACCTGTATCTCCTACCTTCCCTATTCTTGAATATTCTTAACATTCTTGACTTCAAAACATAACTCTTCTACTATAGGATCATATTGGAACTTCCCTTTGTAACCAGGGCCTCTTCCTCTACTCTAGAAGAGCCTACTACTCTGGAGACCTGCTCACCCTGGTACATCCTACTGCTATAGGTGAGATTCTCTTAGAGCCTCCATTTTGTGGAAGTGGTTAGACTGGTCTGCCTTCATTCTTGCTCTATAATCTAAGGCCACTTTGGTCAATTCCTGATTATCTGTACTAAAAGATCATCATTCCCCAGGCCCAACACACACACACACACACACACACACACACACACACAGGACTTGTGCCCTCCCATACTTCTCAGTTTCCTTTTGTAGATTGTCATCTCAATTAGAATGTCAGCTCTTTAATAACAAGCCCTCTCTTTCTTTTTGGTTGCATTTATATTGCTAACACTTAACTTAGTGCCTGGCCCATAATAAGCCTTTAATAAATGCTTATTTCCTCTCTTCTAATGTCAAAGCTTTGCCTCGGGTTCAGGTTCATGAAAAATTCTAAGTATACTTAAAGAAATTTGAACAAATTTTAATTCACTGACAGAACATCCTTGTAATCAGTTTCCTGAATATTACCTATAAAAAACTGTCATGTTTTTGTGCCTTATTAGCAATAAATTTGACATTTGTCTTTTCTCTTCCAAACATTACATTATTTTTCATAGTTTTTTATTGTTAAAAGATAATATAATCCATCTGAAAAGAACACTAAAGGTCTTTATAGATTCAAATTACAAAATTACTACTTTATTTCATGCATAAAATAGAAAATGTTAAGTAAGAAATAAAATAATTACATGCTATTTCATAATGTATAATTAATAGGTTTTTTAAAACAAATAATTCAATTATTTTTTGCAAAATAGTTCATTGACCAATAATTTAGTCAGTAGAAAATGTGAAATAGGAGGTAGTTAAATGCATATTTAGATTTCAACAGGCTTAGGTTTCTGGAGAAGACAAAATAAAGTTGCCCACATAATTACCTACTCCCTAAGACCTCACCTAATTGTTGTTTTATTACCTAATGATTGACAAAAGAAGTCAGTAACCCAATCTGAGTTTTGAATTGCTGGGAAATAGTGTACTATAGACCTAATATAAGCCAGAATAAAGTATCATAATACTTTATATTTGAAAACTTTAAAAATTAAGTTTCTTGGAATTAGCAATAAAATACCTTCCATTGGCAAACCACTAAAAAACAGAAGAAAAGTTAATAATTTCCTTCCTACTATAATTTATGAGCATTTGGTGACCTGTGTAATTGTATATGGTAGAAGTTAAAGGAGACAGATGAAGATGTGATATTTTGATTAATTCAAATTATATTAACTATATTGTTTATTTTAATTGGTAATTAAAATAATTATAAACCTAATACATTTTATTGATGCATTCCAAGTACTTAAATCCATTTCCATATCTTTGAAATTTTATCAGGTTTTAAAAATAATAATAATCTGAATTAATATAGTCTTTATACTCACAAAGCATTCTATGCTCTTTATTTCATTTGATTCTCAGAACAACCAGAGAGGGTAGTAAAGTAATTCATATAATCCCTTCTTTAGAGATGAAGTATTAGGGCTCAGAGATGATAAGAGAAGATCACAGTGTCTATCTCAATTGGTTAGACTAGATAGCTACCATGTTCCCTTCCAGGTCTGAGATACTATATCTCGATTATAATCTTACTCATGTCTACAAACTTGAATGAGAGAAATAAGCAAGATTTCTAGTTATTCTTAGTTATGTTAGCAAGTCCAGTACTCACATTCATATACCATATCATGCCTTGCCAAAGGCCTTTCTTGCTATTAAAGGTCTCAAACCAACAGACATCAAACAACTAACAAATATATATATATATATATATATATATATATATATATATATATATTTCCATTAAGCAATTCAATAGATTACTACATATCTACTAGAGTGCCAGGCTTCTATGAGAAAATAATAGCACCAAATAATACCATGATAACAAATTAGATTATTTTTAAACATTGGACATTTCCAGGTGACATGAACAACAAGACAGATGACTGGATAGTTTCCACATTGCACACTAATATAATAAAATAAATAGGAAAAAAGGTTAGAGGAAAAGAAGAAATAAGAAGAGGAGAAATATGACAATGACAAAATATGATTCAAAGTTAAAACAATAAATTCATAGCAGAAAAAAATAAATCCAGAAATACAACTTAATAATTAGCAGAACACTAATACATAAAAATTCTATTCATTATATCCATATTTAGAAAAAGGCCTGTGAATTAACTTCTTAAGCAAAAGAAGGTAGAAGAAAACAGTGATATTGAATTACACACTTAAAAGGGAAAAAAGAATGCAGGAGGCATAAAAGGGAGAATTAGAGAACTAAATAAAATAAAGTAAAGTTAGTGGTAGGTAAAACTGCAAAACTAGGAAGGAATTGAGATGAAAGCATAGAATTGAAGATGGAGACAAGAGAAACATAGGAAAGAGGACAGCATTAAAGTAGATTAAGCAAAAAAAAATCATTGATATGAGATCAGAATAATGTTTAAAAAAGAATAAATAATAAGAATGAAAATATATAATATAGTATATAAATGAGAGCACTGAAGCCTGAAATACTTAAATAGATTTTTTAAATTGGATAATGAAAAATTTCACATTTAATCCAATGGACAATATTTCCAATGGAATTGACATAGGTTATAATAATTTTATGAAGTTTAATGAATCTAAATTAATTATCACAAAAAGGAAACCATGGCAGCTAAGAAAGAATCTTTGTCAGAAAATATCTAGATTAAGTTACCAAATGGATAAATAGCGATGGACATAATATGAATTATACTACAAACTCAATTTTAAAATCTTGCAAAGATGGTTAACTATGAATAATACTGTTTAATAAAATAGGGAAATATATGTGAAGAGAAACCTCATTTAAAGAAAACTGATTAGTTGTCCAAATAAGCAAAATCAATCCAAGGAAATTAGGTATAAAATTGAATGGCTACATACAAAAGAAATATGACAAAAATGACAAAAAACTTTTAACAAACTGTGTTTTTTTTTTGTCAAGGACAGTCATGTTTGCCTTATAGAGTAGATAGAAATGATACCAAAGAGAGGAAAAAGGGAAAAGGCAGCACCATTAAAAAATAAAAAGTTAAGACATTTTTCAGGTCATTGAGTCACCAATATATAATGTGTCTGGGTGAAGGGAAAATTGTAAAGGCAATAAGAAAAAACTTGGATATCATTGTGGGAAATAAAGAATTAGAGTGTATAATTATCTGCCAAGTTAAATATTCTCTAGTTTATTTTTATAAGAATCATCTATACATGAATTGAGGAAATTATCAATGAAATTTATAATAAGGAATCATTTTAACAAGCAATATTAAAAATATACACTATATTTACCATTTGATGATTAACCTAAAAATATAAATAATATAAGAAGTGATTATGAAAAGCACATTATTTAGTTTGAATAAAATACCAACTTGCCTATTAGGTTACCAAAAACAGTATATTTAAGCTTTTAATACATATGTCAATATTATTCCTTATAAGAGAAAACAGAAATTGGTCTGTTTCAAGACTCACTGATTAATAAAGATTTGTTCAATTGTTTCACTCCTTTCTGATTCTGGCAAATACATTGTGATGGTTTTTCATTATTTTTTTTTTACATTTCATCTTAGAGATAAGGCAACTGGGGCAAATAGGGCGAAGAGATATGCCAAGGGTCACACACCTAGTATCTGTGTCCATATTTGAAGTCACATCTTCCTTATTGTAGGCCCAGAACTCTATCCACTGTGCTGCCTAGCTGCCCTATAATAAACACTAGTAAGGGATAAAATATGTAGATATGTTCTTATGGAAATATCTGGTACATTGTGGGAGGAAATAAAATGTAAAGGCATAGTTAAAGAGGGACCTTTGTGGATGGTGAGATCTTCAGACATTCCTGTTTAATATACAAAATCATGGTTATTATTCAAAATCTAGATAATTTTAGAGTTTCCTGGAAGGAATTTGTTATCTCTACCCAAACAGTAAAGATCAAGTTAATGAAAAATATGTATCACTCAAATGTCAACATAAATTCGGGGCAGTTAGGGTATATAAACATGTTTGAAATACAGTTCAAAGAGGAATAGGTCAGCTTGAAATAGTTTTTTAGCAAATTTCAAAGCTACTTTGTTAAACTCAAGTTCCCCGTCATGAAAATAATTCCCTCTGAAGAGCTAAAAATGAGAATCACATTGAAGGTACTGAAAAGTTAAATGATTGTGAATAAGTTGTAGTACTTAACCACTGAGAAACTCCAAATAAGAGTATTTTTTTTAAATATGAAGGAATTATAGAATTAAAGATGTTAGGCACATTATAAGCATGAGGAAAGATTGCTAGTCAACTGGATTATTCTACTGTTGTCATGAGAAAGTGAAGAAGGCATTCATAACCTTGGCTGGACACCATCAGTTAAAATTTTGGAAGAACATGGACAAAATTTGCGAAAGAAGTGTAGGTCCAGATAGTTTGTATTCTGAATCTTTGGAAAGAATCCAACTAATATGAAAATCAATTTAATATAGAGTCATTGTTTAATGATTGATTAATTGATTGATATAATTACCTATGCCTTTCTTTCATAAGATTTTATAGTGATTTTATTACTCATTGAACAAGTAAATGGTCTATAACAGACAAAGTATTCTGAAATGATTCTTACAATCAGTAACCAGCCATTTTTTTGTTTCTTAAGATATTATATATTTCATTTTATATTATATGACTCTAAATTTACCATAGTATGGATAAGTAGATTCTTAATGATATTCAAAATTGATGTTATATTTATTGATTCTAATTCATATTTCCAACACTTCTTGTTACCTTCTTCAATAATCACAATGAGAATTTACTTTACACTTTATTCTCCAAACAAATATTAGCATGAATCTCCAGTTATGTAATGCAAACACAATGAACAATGCAAGATGAAATGAGCAATTTTCTCATGAAACAGTGTCTTGTTCCCTTTGGGGATGCAATGAAACCACACCTTAAATTTTCTTAGTTCACCCATCATAGGAGAATTTTTAAGTCAGCCTTCTATATATGTTAACCTTCTTAACTTATTGTTTCATTGTTCAATGGAAACTTGCAAATGAGAGCCTAAAACTGGGTCCACATAATCATAGAATAATATATATTTATATATATATATATATATTACTACATATAATCATTATGTATAATTACTATATATAATTCTCTATATAATTACTATGTATAATTACTACATATAATGTATATATATAAAGTAAAGTGGGTTAGAGAAAGGGAGGGTAGGCAAAACTAATACTGGGACTTTTGTCAGGTAGTTTAAAAAATTAAATAGCATTCTGAATATAAACATATAAATTCCTGGACTTTATTTTCTCCAAAAGGGTCTTTTCTTTCACGAATGGATTTTCAGTGTATGAATTTACTAGAAGTCTGATCTACCAAGGAAAATATTGCTCTAATTTAGTAAATACCATTAGTGAGCTGTTAATACATAGGTGTTAATACTTCTTTCTTTCCAAGTTTCTACCTAATGGCGAGGGACTACTTTATGTGCTACAATGAAAAACCTAAAAAATATTTCTTCATATATAAAATGTTTAATATTACATAGTATATTGCCATATACTCAATAAACTAGATTTAAATGTTCGATATTGTGAAAAGCAAGAAACATAGATACTACTAAAATAGAGATGATTTACAGATATAACAGGAAAATATAATTAAAAGATCTATGTACAATTGCAATGAATAATGAGGTACCCTACAAAACCAAGACAGTCACTGATAAACACTTTTGTAACAAATATTTCTTGGGTAGTATGAGAAGTGAGTATTTTGAAGTTTATACTGGGATTAAACACTATTTGTTATTTATATTTCTCCTGCCGGTGTAATTCAATTTTGAGTGTGATCCTGGTGAAACAAGTTTTATATTAAACAAAGAACAATTGTGTTTTTCTTAAGTATGAGAATTAAATAGTATACTATTGATAGGTTTTCATCTTATAATTAATTGAAACTAAAACTGAAATAATTCCTAGTAATTGTCATCTTTTATCAGGCTATTTTTATATTTACCTTTAATTGCTCTCTGAAACCTATTACTTTCAGCATCCCATGCCAGCTCTTTTTTGCCCAAGGTAGCTAATTAAAGAGTATCTTGATACTATATACACACAGAAGAGCATTGAATAAAACATGAAGATTGACTGAAGTCAAATTCTTTTTATTTTTATCTTTTATTCATTAGTGGACTTTTTTTTAGGAAAGCAAAGTTGGGTAGAAAAAGGGAAGATCGAAGAAATGAATGCTGGGCCTCATGTAATGCAGTTTTAAAAGGCATGAAATAGCAGTCACCTAAATATTTGGGACTGGAAAAGAAAAAAAGATATTAAAAGGCTATATCTCTTATAAATTAATATCATTTTATTTCATGGGGTCACTGGATTTTTTAAGTCAACATTTGCGAAATACTTTCTTAATCTCTAATAATTATAATGAATTAATATTAGCAGAAGAATTGGTAGTATTAGTGAAATTATTTTATATTTAGCATTTCCTTATTATTTTTTTAAACTCAATATAGTAATCAATATTCTTACAACAATCCTGTGAGACAGATCAATACTCCAATTTATAATGAATTTCTGTTTTCTTTGATGTGAGAATTCACCCTAGTGATACAGAATTCAATGAATCTATGTTTTCTGATTCTGTGGAACTCTTATTCACATAATCTCACAAATTCTCTCTGTGTTGGAGATGTGATAGAAGAGAGTTATTCTGAATGTTGAAGACCTTCCTTGATACTCAAATACAGCAAAGGAGAGTGCGTGTTTTCAATTAGTTATCCCTTACAAATACCACATGACTAACTCATCTTTTTCAATCTTTCACTTGAAATAATGTTCTTTATTCTATTTCTATTTACATATTGCCTGTAATCTGACATAGCCTGCTTATGTCGATCATGAGGCTTTTTGTTTCTCATTGGGTTAGCATCTTCTTCAATTCTTCAGAAAAAAAAAAAATATATATATATACATATATATGTTCCAAGAATCACAGTGCCACAACATTATAAGGAGAATAAAAAATATGTTTTAGAAAGTTAGTTTGGCTCTATTTTTTCAGCTTCCATAAGGCAGGCCAATCATTTCTACTCCTATTATTCAAATTTCAATGCCTATTCAAGAGAGATACATAAATGCATGATGGATATTTATGAGTACATATGTATATGCATACATATATTAATAAGTATATACTCATACACAAACATGTACACATAATTAGGTTCAATTTTTTGGGTTGTTTATTCAACTGCAAGGAAGAATCTGGACAATAACATTGTTTGTCCTATTCCTTTTTCCTCATAAGTAGGTAAAATTAAATTCAACAAAGATTAAAGGAAGTACTCAATAAATTAAAATATAATAATTATTAGGACATAGATGCAAAAATCTTAAACAGAATACAAGCAAAAAGACTCAAGCAAGTGATCATGAGGATTATTCACTATGATCAGGTGGTATTTATACCAGAATACAAGGATGGTTTAATATTAGGAAAACCATCCACATAATTGACCATATCAATAACCAGACCAACAGCAAACATATGATTATCTCAATATATACAGAAAAATCCTTTAATAATATAAAACACCTATTCATATTGGAATCACTAGAAAATATTGGAAAATTGGGCCTTTCCTAAAACAAGAAGCTGTCCCAATAAGATCAGGAGTAAATCAAGGATTATTACCTCTATTATTTAATATTGTACTAGAAATGCTAATTAGCAATTATAGAAGAAAAAGAAGTGGATGGGATTAAAATAGGTAATGAGGAGACTAAACTATCATTTTTTGAAGATGATATAATGATATACTTAAAGAACAATAGAAAAATCAACTAAAAATCTATTGGAAATAATCAACAACTTTAGCAAAGTTTCAGGGTACAAAATAAATCCCCATAAATCATTAGTATTTCTATGTAATTCCAATAGAACTCAGGAGTAGGAGTTAGAAAGAGAAATTCCATTTAAAATCACTCTTGACAATATAAAATATTTAGTAATCTATCTGCCATGACAAACACAGGAATTATATGAATATAATTACAAAAATGTTTCCACACAATTAAAACTACATCTAAATAATTGATAAGACATTAATTGTTCATGGGTAAGATGAACTAATATTAATAAAAATGACAATCCTACTGAGATCAATTTAATTATTCAGTGCTATAACTATCAAACTACCAAGGAACTTTTTTATGAATTAGAATAAAATTAAAACAAAGTTCATCTGTAAGAACAAAAGATCAAAAAATATCAAGGGAAATAATGAAAAAATATGATGGATTGTCACCTAGCAGTACCAGATATTAAACTGTACTCTAAAGTAATGGTCATCAAAACAATATGGCACTGGCTAAGAGGCAGAAGGGAGGATCAATAGAATTTACTAGGGCGGGGTAACTGACCTCAGTAAGTTAGTGTTAAATAAAACCAAAGATCCCAGATTTCAGGACAAAAAGTCCTGAAATAATTACAAATAATGATAAAAACTGCTGGGGAAATTGTAGAAAAGTATAGGAAAAGTTAAGCTTAGATCAATATCTCAAACCCCAAACCAAGATAAATTCAAAATGGGTAAATGACTTACATATAAAGAGGGAAAGTATAAGCAAATTAGGATATTGAATAATATAACTGTCAGATCCATTAGAAAGGAAGGAACTTAAGTCCAAGCAAGATACAGAGAATATTAAAAAATATATAAAATTAATGACTTTGATTTTATCAAATTAAAAATGTTTTTTACAAACAAAATCAATTCAACCAGCATTAGTAGGAAAGCAACAAAATGGGGGAAAAACCTTTTACAACAAACCTCTATGATAAAGGTTTATTTCCCAAGTATATATGTAACTAAGTCAAATTTACAAAAACAACGAGTCATTTTCTAACTGACAAATGGTCAAGGGATATGGATAGGCAATTTTCAGATGAAGAAATCATAACTATCAATAAGCACATGAAGAAGTGTTCTAAATCTCTAATCATTAGATAAATGCAAATCAAAACAACTCTGAGGTACCACCAAACACCTAGAAGATTGGCCAAAATGAAAGCAAAGTAAAATAATAAATGTTGGAAGGGATGTGGTAAAATTGGGACACTAATAAATTGATGATGGACTTGTGAAGTGATTAAAACCTTCTGGAAGGCAATTTGGAATTATGCCCAAAGGACTTTAAAAGACTCTGTGCCCTTAGATCCAAAAATACCACTGTTGGGTTTGTACCCCAAAGAGATAAAAAGGAAAAATACTTCCATGAAATTATTTATAGCTGCACTTTTTATATTGGCAAAAAATTTAAAAATAAGAGGGTCTCCCTCAAGTGTAGAATGGCTGATTAAATTGTGCTATCTGATGGTGATGGAATATTTTTGTGCTTAAAGGGATGATGAACTGGATGGAGGATTTCTATCTGAACTGGAAAGACCTCCAGGCAATGATGCAGAGAGAAATGAGCAGAACCAGGAGGACATTGTATACAGAAACTGAAACATTGTGGCACAATAAAATGTAATAGACTTTTCTACTAGCAGTAATGCAATGATCCAGGACAATCCCAAGTGACTTATGAGAAAGAATGCTATCCATACCCAGAGAAAGAATTGTTGGAATAGAAATACAGAAGGAAAGGTTCTGATTGATCACATGATGCAATGACTAAATAAATGGGGATTTTGGTTTTAAATCCTCACTCTATTGCAAATATTAATAATATGGAAATAGGTTTGAACAATGATATATGTATAGCACAGTGGAATTGCTTATCATCTTTGGAAGGGGTGAGGGAAGAAGGGAAGGAAAATATATGAATCATGTAATTATGGAAAATTATTCAAAAAATAAATAAACTAAAAATTAATAAATATAATCTGCATTAACATTAAAATTTTTTTCTCATTTCTCATAATGATTTTATTTTTACCTATCCACTGCTTTTAAACTTTAAAATCTTTTGGCAAATCTCAATGAAGCAATTATCTACCATTACAATATAAGTAAGATTAAGGTCTTTTGGTTAAAGAATGGCATTAAAGTGAGTAAAATGTAGCAGGATAAAAACACCATTAAAATGTTTGTTTTCTTTATTGTCTGGGTCTCTCTCTTTGCTTTCCAAGTTAAATGTAGTATATACATGTCTAAAAGATGTTTCTTTTCTTTTTTATTAGAATTGAAGTTTAGTTTAAGGTAATGAAAAAAATTGTGTCATATATGTCAGGATAATTATTTCTCTTTCTGTCTAAACCCTTTGAGATTATGGTTCTAGGTCAAAATTAAAAGAAAGCTGATATCATTATTCTATGTGTTATCAAATCTTTTGAATGGGGTTTCTCTTTCTAGTCTTTGCTGCTGAGCTGTGTTGGAGACGTATAGAAATGTGGATGACTTATGCGGGTTTATTTTGTATCCTGCAACTTTGCTAAAGTTGTTGATTATTTTAATTAGCTTTTTGATTGAGTCTCTAGGATTCTTTAAGTAGACCATCATATCATCTGCAAACAGCGATAGCTTAGTCTCCTCCTTGCCTATTATGATGCCTTCAATTTCTTTTTCTTCTCTAATTGCTACTGCTAGTGTTTCTAGTACAATGTCAAATAGTAGAGGTGATAATGGGCATCCTTGTTTCACTACTGATCTTATTGGGAATGCATCTGGTTTATCCCCATTGCAGATGATATTAGCTGATGGTTTTAGATATATACTGTTTATTATTTTTAGGAACGACCCTCCTATTCCTATGCTTTCTAGTGTTTTCAATAGGAATGGGTGTTGTATTTTATCAAAGGCTTTTTCTGCATCTATTGAGATAATCATGTGATTTTTGTTGGTTTGCTTGTTGATGTGGTCGATTATGTGGATGGTTTTCCTAATATTGAACCAGCCCTGCATCCCTGGTATAAATACTACTTGATCATGGTGGATGACCCTTCTGATCACTTGCTGGAGTCTTTTTTGCTAGTATCCTATTTAAGATTTTTGCATCTATATTCATTAGGGAAATTGGCCTATAGTTTTCTTTCTCTGTTTTTGACCTGCCTGGTTTTGGAATCAGTACCATGTTTGTGTCATAAAAGGAGTTTGGTAGAACTCCCTCTTTGCTTATTATGTCAAATAGTTTGTATAGTATTGGAATTAACTGTTCCCTGAATGTTTCATAGAATTCACTTGTGAATACATCAGGCCTTGGGGATATTTTTAGGGAGTTCTTTGATGACCTGTTGGATTTCATTTTCTGATATGGGATTATTTAAGGATTCTATTTCTTCTTCTGTTAGTCTAGGCAGTTTGTATTTTTGTATATATTCGTCCAAATTGCCTAGATTGGCGTATTTATTGCCATATAATTGGGCAAAGTAATTTTTAATGATTGCCTTGATTTCCTCTTAATTGGAGGTGATGTCCCCCTTTTCATCTTTGATGCTGTTAATTTCCTTTCCTTCTTTCCTTTTTAAAATTAGATTGACCAGTACTTTGTCTATTTTGTTTGTTTTTTTAAAGTATCAGCTTCAGGTCTTATTTATTAAATCAATAGTTCTATCACTTTCTATTTTATTGATTTTTCCCTTAATTTTTAAGATCTCTAGTTTGGTTTTCTTTTGGGGGGTTTTAATGTGATCACTTTTGAGGTTTTTTTTAATTTGCATTTCCAATTCATTGATCTCTGCCCTCCCTATTTTGTTAATATATGCACTCAAGGTTATGAATTTACCTCTGATTACTGCTTTGGCTGCATCCCAAAAGGTTTGAAAGAATGTCTCGCCATTGTCATTTTCCTCAATGAAATTATTAATTGTTTCTGTGATTTCTTCTCTAACTAAACGATTTTGGAGTATCATATTGTTTAATTTCCAAGTAATTTTTGATTTGGTTTTCCACGTACAGTTACTGGTCATTATTTTTATTGCCTTGTGAACTGAAAAGGCTGCATTTATTATTTCTGCTATTCTGCATTTGTATGCCATGTTTCTGTGACCTAGTGTATGGTCATTTGTGAATGTGCCATGTGGTGCTGAGAAGAAGGAGTATTCCTTTTTGTCCTTATTTATTTTTCTCCATATGTCTATTAACTCTAATTTTTCTAAGATTTCATTCACTTCTTTTACATCTTTCTTATTTAATTTTTGGTTTGATTTATCTAAATTTGATAATAGTTGGTTCAAGTCTCCCACTAATATGGTTTTGTTGTCTTTTTCTTCCTTCAATTCTCCTAGTTTCTACATTAGAAATTTTGGTGCTATATTATTTGATGCATACATGTTGATTAGTGATATTTCCTCATTATATAAAGTCCCTTTTAACAAAATATAATTACCTCCCCTATCCCTTTTAATCAGGTCTATTTTTGCTTTGGCTTTATCAGATATCATGATTGCAACTCCCCCCCCCCGCCCTCTTTCTATCAGTTGAGACCCAGAAGGTCTTACTCCATCCTTTATTTCTGACCTTGTGGGTGTCTACCTGCCTCATGTGTGTTTCTTAAAGACAACATATGGTAGGGTTTTGGATTCTAACCCATTCTCCTATTTGTCTATGTTTTATGGGTTTGTTCATCCCATTCATGTTCAAAGTTATGATTGTCACTTGTGGATTCCCTGGCATTTTGATATCCTTCCCTAATTCTAACCTTTCTTCTTTAGCTCTAACATTTTAATTCAGTGATTTACTTTGAATCAGTCCCCCTTGTCCCCTCCCTTGATATGTTTCCCTTTCTAGCTCCTCCCTTTTAGATTCCCTCCCCCTCCCTCTCTCCTTCCCTCCTTTTTTGTGTTCCCTCCCCAACCTACCCCCTTGGTTTTCCCTTCTCCCTACCCTTGATGGGTAAGAAAGAATTCAAGATCCCATTGGATCTGGATGTTCTTCCCTCTCAGAGTTGATTTCCCTGAGGGTAAGGTTTAAGTAAAAACTCTCTTCCTCTCCTTCTTATAGGAGTTTTCTTCCCCTCCCCTTCCTGTGTGAATCTTTGTTTGAGAAAGATTATTCTATTTGATTTTTCTTTTCCCCCTATTTACACATTACATTTTCTATATATTATTATATATAGATTTATATAAATGTAGTCCTTATGGAAGAGAGTTTGAATTAAAGAAAAGATAACAATTTTCTTCTTTTCCCTTTCCTTCATATTTACCTTTTCAGGTATTCCATGCTCTTTGTTTTTTGATTCTGAACTTTCCACAGAGCAAAAACTTGGAAATCTTCTATTTATTTGAATGCTCATACTTTCCTTTGGAAGTATATAGTCAGTTTTGCTGGATAGCTGATTCTTGGTTGAAGGCCCAGCTCTCTTGTCTTTCTGAAAATCATTTTCCATGCCTTACGATCATTCAGAGTGGAACTTGCAAGGTCTTGTGTGACCCTGATTGTCATTCCTTTATATCTAAATTGTCTTTTTCTGACTTCTTGTAGGATTTTTTCTTTTGTTTGAAAGCTTTGGAATTTGGCAATTACATTCCTGGGAGTTGTCTTTTGGGGATTTAGTGTAGAGGGTGTTCTGTGATTTCTGTCAGTGGCTGTATTACCCCCTTGTTCTAGAATCCCTGGGCAATTTTCTTTGATTATATCTTGTATTATGATGTTGAGTTTACTGTTTATTTCTGGCTTTACTGGAAGTCCAATTATTCTTAAATTATCTCTTCTTCCTCTATTTTCCAAGTCTGTCACTTTGTCAGTGAGATATTTTATGTTCTCTTCTAATTTCTTGGTCTTTTGGCTTTGCTTTATTGATTCTTGCTCTTTTCCCTGCTTGTTGTCTTCCAGTTTCCTAATTCTGACCTTTAAAGCCTGGTTTTCCTTTTCAGTTTGGTCAAACCGGTTTTGTAGTTGCGTGAAATTCTTTTGCATTAATTCCCACTTTTCCTGCCAGAAGGCTTCCCTCTTTTTTATCATTCCTGATTCAAATTCTTACTGATTCTGTGGAGAGTTTCCATTTCCTTTGGAAGCTTTCAGAGGATTTGCTTGTGTTTCCTCTTCTCTCTCCTCTGTATTTTGTATTTTTGCTCCATAAAATATGACCAAAGTTGCCCCCTTCTTCTTGTTTTTCTTGTTGTTTTGAGGCTTTTCTGTGCTATTTTCCATCTCTATCTGAGTGAGTGGGGCTGGCTCTTCTTTGATGTGTCTGGTGTTCAGTAGCTTTAGCCCCAGGCAAATTGTCTGTCTTCCCCAGGAAGCCAGGAATTGCTGGTGTTTAGGTGTTTTGGTGTTACTGCCCTCCTCTGTTCCCTCCCTATGCTTCTCCCTTGTCTTACTTCTACACTCTGATCCTGGCTTGGCACTCTCCTTGAGGTGTTTCACTGCCTTTGCCGGCCAGCCAAGGCTGCACCCTGAGGGGGAGGGGTGGTGGCTTCCCGGAGCTCTGAGGGCTGGTGATAGGATTAACTTTACCTGGGTTGGAGTGAGTCTACCCTGAGGCAGGGACCTTCAGTGAGGTGTGACTCAGATGGAAGGATCCATCCAGGGGGCTACAGGCTCCCTCCCATCTCTCTCAGTTTCCCTGCTGTCTGTGTTGGGAGCCCAGTGTCTGGGTCAGGTTGTTTTCAGGGTGCAGCCTTCAGAATAGCCGACCCTGGGGCCCTTTTGCTGGCTGTGAGGTTCCCACTGATGCCTCAGATACAGGGCTCTGGGTTGGGGGGGATGGGTCCTGGGAACTTCCTTCTGCCTACCCCTTAGATCTGAGTGATCTCAGTTTCTAGCTTTTGGGGGGGTGTACATTTTGATCCAGGTCCAGGTGCAGGAGGAGGAGGGTTCCTGGGGTCTATTCCGTTGTTTGTTTTGAATTTGGGTGCTCTAGGAGCATTCAATTTGAGATCAGTAAGGAAGGGTTTCTGGAGGTCTGAACTTTAGCTTTCTCTAAGCTGCCATCTTGACCTGAAGTCCATTATCAATTCATTTAACACTTTTATATTTACAGAAATGATATATATTTCATTCATAAACAAGATGCTGACAGTGATAGACATTTTTGCCCACATTTTTCTGACCCTAGAGACTAAATTCAAATTCTGATTTTTTAAACGCCTTCCATGTAACAGGTATGAAGTCTTTATCCTCTAGAATATTAATTAAAAAAAATTATATTGAAAGAATTTGTCAAAGTAATAAATAAATTGTATATTTCATTTTACTATTTTATTCTACAATCTCTCCTGGAGAGTGAGAACCATTAGCCCTAGACCTAGCCACACTATATTCTGATCAGTTCCACCAAGGCACTGTCACTACTCTACTGTCTTAAGACATGTACTCCAAACCCTAACTTCAGGGTCCTTTATTGGTTTGTGGTTATCAAACCTATTCAGTCCCAGATCCACTATACCACATTTGATTCATCTCTCTGCCCCCACAAACTCCCTATTTATTCTGTCCCCTGTAACTATATCTTAGTGATAATTACTATATCTAATGGATCCCAGGCTCATCATACTACACTATTATATTTCCTGTCATTCTGCCATTTTTGTATATTATTTCTAATTGCCTTAACGACCACTTCCTTCATTCCCTCTGTCATAAACATATACACTTTCCACTTCTATCTCTGAAAATAATAATAAAATATAACTTCCATTGCTGGAAACTGTCAATTTGCCCTGACTTAATTCACCATATTGTGATTGTTCAGACCAAAACACCTTTCCCTGGCTACCATGTCTCTGTTACAGGGTTGTTAAACCCAGACTTAAAAAAATAGATTAATGAATATAGAGAAAACATTTTTTGGTAATCCTGTTGATTTTATTTGTTGCATTAAAATTTCTTGAAAAGAAGTTCATGGAATTCATGAGATGTCCAAAGTTAAAGGAGTCTATAACACACAATGCATTAAGAATCCCTAAAATAGGGGAGCATATAATCTCCTTGAGGTAAAGGGCCATCTTATTTCTTGCATTTATATTCCCCAGCAATTTACACAGTGCCTGGCACATAACTAGAACCTAATAAGTGTCTCTTTTATTTATTGATATTAGATTACAATATAATTTCTAAAGTAAGAATACTTAAACTGAGAACTTCCTCAATGCAACTTTAGGAAATAAGGGATCAAAATTATAAAGAGATCATTTTCAGCTAAGCATGAGAAAAAAAAAAAACTTTCTAATGTATACACTTTCAATGGATTTCATTACCAAGTTCCATATCACTGTAAGAGATTAAACAGAAAAAATTAACTGCCTCTCAAAGACAGAGTTGAATATGTTCATATATTGGTTCAGAAATGCAACTTAATGACATCCATTCTTTCTCTAATACTAAATTCCACATTTTTATGAATAGAATGTTGTTCTAAGTAAAGAAAATGTAGGAAAAATCAAATTAATGCCAGTGAAAAATTGTCAGTGGGCCAAAAATGAGCTTAATATAAAAAACATTTCCCCGTTCTTTGTTGGATTCTCTATAGAATTTTCTTTGAGCATAATCTTTGGGAAAAGGCAGTAAGGCAATTAGTTAAGTCTATATTACCCCCCAGATAAAAAGCACAACAGTTAAAATGCCAATTAATGATTCATATTATCTAAGTTTATTACCTCTCAATATGGTGATTAACTTATTAATTCTTAAAAGATAAGGTCTATGTTCTACTGATTAAAGGTTAGTTGAATCTTGCCCTACTCTCTAAATAATGTGTATTACATTTCTATTGCATTCTTCATTTGCACCAATTATTTAAAATATCTCTTTTCTGTCATTGGCTTGAATCACTACTTTCTCCCTCCTTTTAGAGGGCCAATGAATGACACTTGAATTCCTTTTAAACATTTAATATTGATTATATTTAACACCATATTAGGTTTTACAAAGAGAAATATACCTTAAAATATAGCAAAAATAAACATGCAACCATTTCTCATAATACCTTGAACATATAACCCCTATATCATATAGCTCTCTGAAGAAGGAAAGAAAGGACTCCCAAATTGGCTAACATTGGTCCAATCAAGTTCAAGTAACGTGCAATAAATGCCAGATGCCCAAAGGTAAATTCAGATGATCTTTCTTGTTCCTCAGGCACAAGTGCTAAGTTGTCAATAACACTGTTTCTTGATTCCTAGAAGTCCTGGTCTATTTTATAGTTCATGCCAGATCTGAGACTATATTTCTTGTACCTAGAATTGCAAAGAATAAACAAAAAGAATAAAAAGTTAGCATCATTTTCTCAGGCATAATATGGAGTCCTGGGAGAAAAAGTAGAGTCTAATTTCTTATCCCCCTTTTTATGTGATTCTACTTTCTTTGAGTAATGTAGTAAGCAAAGGAAGATTGCAAAAGGATTTTGCAAAATGAAGTGCATTTGATTGACAGGGATATCTGACAAAATTACATGGGAGCCTGGGTCAATATTCTAAGGTCCCAACTGAGAAAACAGTCTCCTGGGGGAAGCCTTTGGAGATAGTGGAGATTTCCACCTTTTCTACAAGGTTTTGGGCCCTTTGTAAGATACCAGCTTTAGTGGAGAAAAACCTGCTTTTACTGGATGCTGGCAGCTGGACAGAAGACCAAAGAAGAACCACTTCTCTGCTGAACCTACTTTGGACATTTCCTCTGGGATCTTGGCTCATTTACTGGACTCTGTTTTGTGAGGTTCTGTTTGGAGGGAACTTAACTTATTTAGCCTAGATCAGTTAGTCATTAGGATATTAATAAGGGAATTTATGTTTGGGGAATAAAATTAAGTACTTCCTTCTCTCTTGTTATCCTCCTTCCTCTCCCTCTCCCATCAAAAAAATATAAAATATCTATATGTTTCCTCCTGTCTCCTTCCTCTTTACCATCCCAAAATAACAGCAAGGAATTCAAATCAATATCTTATTAAAGAATGCACCTAAAATCTATGGCCAGTATAGACTCAAATCTTTTTAGGAGCTCCAGTAGTTATCATTCAACCAGTATAGAAAGGCCAACTCACAGTGACTCTGTGTTCTTTAGTCCACCATCTCCCAGAAGACCTATCTGTACATACATGGTGTCCTGTTAGGTGGTCTGGTAATTCACCAGCTATATAAACTTTTATTTTTTCCTACACAGTTATAATATTAAATGAGGTGAGACAGTTATTTGCCTCTAGCTTTATTCAAAGCCCAGAAAAATAAAGTATAGAGAAATGTAACTTGGTTTTTCATGATGTTTCCTAAATGAATTTATAATGTTTAAGACAAAATAATTTTATATCTATTATATATTATATATTTGCATATTTTTTGTTGAACTAAATGTTTAATATTGAATATGTGGTTAATGGAAGCACCACTGTAACTAACATTCCTTAACTATCCTTAACTTTCCATAGAGTGTTCCTATTTACTTTATTGGTAAGTTAAGAGTATTAAATAGATATTTATGTATATATATGTATATATACATACTTATGTTTATATAGTAAAAAACACAATTTCTTAAAAGGAAGGCATTATATGAATTCAACATAGTGCTTTATTGAAAGGATACTGCTAGGCAACTCATGGGTAGGTAGGGTAAGTTGTTGCTAGGTAGCACAAATTCAGCTTTGTTACTGCTCTGAAAGCCTCCTTCTTCTAAGGTTATGAGATAGCCTTGGGAAAATATGGCCAGATTCTATGTATAAACTTGTTGCTTAAAAACGTGAATTTGCCTAAGAAAGAGATCTTTAGAGTATGAACAAGAATGAAAATTAGGGGACATGAACCAGAGTTCAGAATCTTCCAAGCCTCTGAAAATACCACCTGTTATCAAGCCAATGTGTCAAGTAACTAATCACATTAATCTGCATTGCCAATAAAATCAATTGTTAAGAAGCAAGTGATATAAACCAACTATTAAATGGTAGTTCTGATTATCAGCCATTTTCACTCCCAAGTGAGATCTACCACTTGATTATCTAATTGATTTTTCTAATGGTAGGTATTTTGATTAATTTAATCATCTTATATAATAACTGAATTTCTAATGTATTTTAAATTTTGCAATATGTTTTACATATAGTACTTTGAGTTTTTCAGCTTAGTGATATAGGCACCATTAGATTGTGAACTCTTCCTTACAGTGTAAGCTTCTTGGGGGTAGAAAATGTCTTTTGCCTTTTATTTTTTTGTATCCCTAGCACTTAATGTTGTGCCTGGCACATAGTAAGCATTTAATAAATGTTTATTGATTTATTGCTTCTAATATATATATATATATATATATATGTATATATATATTATGGTACATAAGGTCTATTATGTATAATTCTATATAATTTATCTACACAATATATAATTTATATATTTAATTTTTATCTTCCTCTTACATATGATGAAGTTGTGACTCTGAGACATGTAGCTCCTATCAGTTTGTCATTCCTTGGTCAATAAGCATTTATTAAGATTTTAATGTAATCCAGGATATATACTAAGTGCTCAAATATAAAAAAATATATAAATAATTAAAATGGATTTTGACCTAATGAAATAATTTGTATATAGCTAAAATATCTGAGTATACATTAAATCAAACTTTTCAAATACTGAATCTAGATTCTATACACTTCACATTATACTAACTCTAAATGTCTCAGTAATTAAAAAGATTTCTAAAACTATTTACATACTATAGAATAAAAAAATAAGTAAATGCATGCTTATTAACAAAAGTTATTAAGATCTAATGGTTAATTCTATGAAGAACTAGGTCACTGTGAAACCTCATCATAGACCTAGGTTATTAGGGAACCAAAATCTGAAAATATTATGATGTCACAGTGTGATACTGGAACGATGAAAACTAATATGACTTCACATTCTATTGAGACAAATGTGAGGTTTTTTCCCTTTATTTTTGTTTTCTTTTAGAATGTTAGTGGTGATCCTGTTATGTTTCTTTTTGGACAGATGATAGCTATTTTGGTCAATTTGGGGTAGAATGATGTACTTTGTAAATAAAGAAAAATCAGCTCTCCAAAAATGTACATATAACACACTTTTAAATTTATTCTTAATAATTAACATTTTCTTTATCACTTTCTTAAATCTAGGCAAGCAATACAACAATAAATTCATCTCTGAATTATATTGTTTTCCATTTCTGAGGTATCAGTGTTCTTAATGAAACTATAATAATTAATTGCTCAAGGTTGTTCTAGCTGTCTCTAATACATAATTATTTACATATTTTTGGAAAAATATATAAACTAGAAAGGACTTAGATAAAGAAAGGTATCCATGATGATAAAAGTTATGTAATATATTATGTTATTATATATAATATGCATATATTATATATAATATAAAAGTTATATAATAAAGGAATAGTTAATGGAACTTGGAAAATTTAATTTGGAAAAAAAAGAAGAAATGGTTGAAAGCATGGCAGATGTTTTCCAGTATAATAAACATTATCAATGAAAGTGAAGTTTCTTTTTTTTAATACCATCAGGGCAGAAATCAGAAAAATGAATAAAAATATCAAAGACAAATTAAATCAAAACTGAGAGAAAATAAGTGCAAACAAAAGTGCAATGAGCTCTTTGGGAGGGAATGATCTCTTTTTTTACTTCTAAGAAGTCTGTAGGCAAACTTAAAGCACCATTTGTCAAGGATGTTGCAGAGCAAATTGATTAAACATTCACTGATATTCCTTCCAAATTTTAAATTCTAGGATACTGTGAATTAGGTACATAGTTTTAAATGTGACATATATTATCAAAAGTGAAGTTTTCTTTCAGAATGACTTAGAGTATATAAGTAAAATGAATCCATATTCCTCCATCT
Source organism: Monodelphis domestica (assembly GCF_027887165.1). NCBI lineage: Eukaryota > Metazoa > Chordata > Mammalia > Didelphimorphia > Didelphidae > Monodelphis > Monodelphis domestica. Next base: position 119,420,823 of record NC_077234.1, on the reverse strand, counting down.
TTTATATGAACATTACAAATTGCCTCTTCACATCTTTGAAGAATTATTCTGTTGAGAAATTTCCCTTTTTGAGGCATCCTAGTGAATAGAACACTAGGTTTATACTGAAAAAGATGTGAGTTCAGTGGCTAACACAGAAACTTAATTGTTGTTTCCCCCAGGGACATTACATGAAAATTTTCATTCTATCTCCTTATCAGTAGAATGTGAATGAGCATGACAGTTATAATAAAAACATCATCATATTGTACCTACTTCACAAGGATTTTATGATGATCAATGAAATAATACATATAAAACATGTATGTAATATATGTAAAAATTTAGCAAAAATAAAGTGCTAAATAAATATTAATGTTTTGTTTCATTTTTCTTTGGAAATATACCTCCAAAGAAATCTAAACCATTGTTTGATCAAACAATCTAACCAATAAATATTTATTAAGCTTCTACAACATACTTGGCACTGTAGAAGTGAGTGCTTGGACTAAAAATTAAAAAGAAAACCAGGTTCTGAGGAATTTGTATTCCATTAAAAACTTTTGTGGAAGTAATATTGGGTTTTAAAATGCTATGCCATTTCCCCAGTATTAGGCCATAGTTTACAATATTGGAAGTGTTTCACACAAAGTAATATTGGAAAAATATAGTTAAGTTTTCAGAGACTAATGGGAATAAATGAATGGATTACCTAGAAGTTTTATACCTATGAACAACAAACATTCTTCAAGGGAAAAAAAGAATACAGTGGGGATAGTCACTTAATAGTGTATCAGCACACATAACCGGTTCAGTCACTAAATGGAGAGTGATTTGTATGTATAATTGAATAGAAGAAAAATAGCAGGCTAAGGTATATTTAGGATATCATATATTGTTTTTTATTATTCCTAATGTTCTCTGGAACAAAACCTACTATTTAAAAAAATAAAAATTGTCCCAATTATGACTTATAATTAAAATTTTTGAAAATTACTATTTTTCATCAATGTTGAACATAGGTATTACAGTGGTATGTAGAGAGCCTCATAAGAGTGTATATTATCCCCAATTATGGCTTATTTGCAAGGAGTGATGCAAACAATATTTTTCAGAAATTTTATTTTTGGAAAAGATGATTTGGCCATATAGTGATTCTGAAGAATAAAAAATCATCAACCTTATGATTTGGTTAATAACTCAGAGAAGCAAAGATAAATTAGAGCAGAAGACCATGGAACTCCAAGGGTCTGGGAATATATTTTAAGAGGTGATTAACAAAGCAGCAGAAAAATAAATACTTGATTAAACTATCCTGATCTATAACTGAAATTCATCATTTTCTTCAATTATTGAAAAAATATTATTCCATGAAGTAGTCCAAAATACACACATGCACACACACGTGCGTGCAACACTTTATTTAGATGAAGGTTTCCTTCCTATTAGGAAAAGAATTGGTTGTGATATGAACTAATGAAGGCAATACACTCATTAATAAAAAGACAAGTATAATAAGTATTAGTGTTATAATGTGATATAAAATTCAATAGATAATTCATGACAAATAGTATAAGAATTACATATTGCCAATTATAGAAAGAAGGTAATTCTGGGTCTTTTGGAGAGTCAAATTTGGGGTATTTTGATGAATAGAGGCAGAGATGGGATAATGTGATACAAATAAATATGTGTAACAAGGTGCCTATCAAACTTTGTAAGATAAAAAAGTAGGAAAGGAAGAAGATAATATCAAAGAAAGGAAGTTTCCAGAATGACATAGAAGATAGACAAAAGTTTCAGAGTATATTTGGATGAAATAACCCTTGCATAAAGTTCAATTTCACCTAACAATATATAGAAGTTAATAAGTGGATATGATTTCAATTTATAAAATATATAAGTCCAACTTCATGAAGAGGAATGCATCAAAAAGTCCAAATAAGAAGCTAACAATTAATTTGAAATAGTTTTCAAGAGATATAATTGAATAAGAATTATATGATGTATCTAGTTGAAAATTAGGTTTAGGTACTATGACTTTTTTTTAAAAAACCCTTACCATCTGCCTTTGAATTAATACTAAGAATATGTTCCAAGGTGGAAGGGTCAAACTATAGGAGATGTGACTTGCCTAGGGTAACACAGCTAGGAAGCAAGGCCAGATTTGAATCTAAGACATTCCTATTTTTAGGCCTGTCTCACTATCCACTGAGCTACATAGCCATCCCAAGGGCTATGACTTATCAAAGGGCTTTGCCTAGAGGAAACTATGACTATAGAAATGGATAAATAATGTCTAGTAAGATCAAAGACATTTCTAAATTGGTATCAGAAAATTTCAAATTTGAAACTAATCTAAAGAGCTATCTTATCCTACACATACTGATGTGAGAATTTCCTTTATAGTATCCCCATCAAGGCAACATTAAGTCCTTGAAAATCTCTGGTGAGGCAATCACAAGGCTGCAAGTTCCAAATACATACATTGAGCCTGGATCTGCAACTCTACAATTTTCAGAAGTCACTTCTGGATCTTGAACCCTATTCCTTTCTTATCAAGCAGAACACATTTTCACTCTTGAAAAGTCTTCAAACACTTGAATATTTTATCTCAATTCTCTTATCCAAGTTTAATATATTAAGTTTCTGCAACCAGTTCTGTTATATGATCTTGAAGATCATTATCCTGATAAGCCTCTACAGAACACCTCCAAACTTATCAAGGTCCTTCCTAATTGTGTTGCTTCTTATTGAACACAATAATACAGATGTGGACTGACTAAGCTAGAGTGTATCATTCCTAGTCTGACCATGCAAGCTATTATTGTATAAGATCTTTCTGTCATATTACACTGTTGATTCGTATTGCTCTTGGATTGTAGCATATCTGTACATCTTTTTAGCATGAATATATTTTGTGAGGATAATATCTTTTACATCAACAAAATTAAACTCATGAGAAAAAGGGTTTTCTGGTCCTAGATGATGGCAGAAATATAAAAATACTGTATTGTTTGTACAAAGGGAGGTTGTTCCTTCTTAGAGAATATAAACACCAGCAAATCACTGACATTTATTTGCACTGGCTTTTTATCAGTAGAAGGAGGTAGTACAAATATAAGCTATATATAATTGGGAACTGACCATTTCATTCAGAATACCCTGTAAGAAACCAGAAAGATACAATTTTTTTTTCAGAAAGTTACCATTATGGCTAAAATATTATAGGAAACTTATTTCCCAGATTCATGTTGATCAAGGTAGAGACTCTGAAAACAAATTATATAATGTTCATGTTGGTCATTATGGGAATCAAGACATCTAGAACCATACTTAACTACCCTCAGGGAAATCCCTACCATATGTGTCTCAGGTTTATTTTTCTCAGTATGCTCAAAAGTCTCAATGGAGTTAAAATGTGAAATTCTTAGCACATGCATATCATTCTGCAAGAAATTATCCCATAAACACATGCATATCTAATGATTTGAGCTCTGGAATTGAAGAAAATAGAGAAGATAGGGGAACTCATAGCCAATAGTTATGCCCTGGTCAGAAAAAATATTATTTAGAATTAAGCAGCTATAGAATGCCTAAATCTAACATCTAGATATTCATATAAGTGAGAAAGTTCCGCTAAGAAAATTTTTCATGAATGAACACTTCAAATAGCAAAAAAATTCATTCCCACTTTAGAGACTAAATAAATTGTTAATTTATTTGGAGAATATTAAGGCTCTTATCAATAAAAATAGTATTTATCACAGTAACACATTAAATATATCTATATAAAACATATCAATTATATGCCAAATAAAGATATGCAAATATATTGGTATATGTATATATATATATATGTATCAAATTTTCATAATAGTAATAATAGTTATAATTTGTATGACACTTTAAATATTTATAAAATGCTTTAAATATATTATCTCAGTTAATCTTCACAATAACCTCTATGAGTTAGGGCTATTATTTATGCCAATATTACAAATAAGGAAACTGAGACTAAATAAAGTTGCCCTTTGAGTCTCATAGATAATAAAAGTCAAAGGCAGGATTTGAACTCAGTTTTTCTGATTCTAAGACATGAATAATGTTGGCTAAAATGTCTCACAAATCCTGCCAACTATCTGTAAATGATGAACAGAACACAGAAACAACAACTAGTTGATTGGTATGGAGTCATCTTTCACATAAAACCTATGATTTTCATAAGTTTATAATTTTTTTTCCTTCTTCAACTTATTTTTTTGCATCAATTTATTTTTTATTTTTATTTTTTAAACATTATTTTATTTGGTCGTTTTTATACATTATTCACTGAAAACAAAGATCATTTTCTATTCCTGCCCATCCCCCCCACCCGTTTTCCCTCTCCCATAGCCGACACATGATTCCATTGGTTATCACATGTGTTCTTGACTCAAACCCATTTCCCTGTTGTTGAAATTTGCATTATAGTGTTCATTTAGAGTCTCTCCTCAGTCTTATCTTCTCCAACCCTGTAGTCAAGCAGTTGCTTTTCATTGCTGTTTTTACTCCCACAGTTTATCCTCTGCTTGTGGGTAGTATTTTTTTTTGATGCCTACAGATTATTCAGGGAAATTGCATTGATACTAATGGAGAAGTCCATCACCTTCAATTGCACCACAATGTATCAGTCTCTGTGTATAATGTTTTCCTGGTTCTGCTCCTTTCGCTCTGCATCACTTCCTGGAGGTTGTTCCAGTCTCCATGGAACTTCTCCACTTTATTATTCCTTTTAGCACAATAGTATTCCATCACCAACATATACCACAATTTGTTCAGCCATTCTCCAATTGAAGGGCATCCCCTCGTTTTCCAACTTTTGGCCACCACAAAGAGCGCAGCTATGAATATTTTTGTACAAGTCTTTCTGTCCATTATCACTTTGAGGTACAAGCCCAGCAGTGCTATGGCTGGATCAAAGGGCAGACATTTTTTTATTGCCCTTTGGGCATAGTTCCAAATTGCCCTCCAGAATGGTTGGATCAATTCACAACTCCACCAGCAATGAATTAATGTCCCGACTTTGCACATCCCCTCCAGCATTCATTACTTTCCATAGCTGTCATGTTAGCCAATCTGCTAGGTATGAGGTGATACCACAGAGTTGTTTTGATTTGCATCTCTCTGATTATAAGAGATGTAGAGCACTTTTTCATGTGCTTATTAATAGTTTTGATTTCTTTGGCTGAGAACTGCCTGTTCATGTCCCTTGCCCATTTGTCAATTGGAGAATGGCTTGATTTTTTGTACAATTGATTTAGTTCTTTATAAATTTGAGTAATTAAACCTTTGTCAGAGGTTTTTATGAAGATTGTTTCCCAATTTGTTGCTACCCTTCTGATATTGGTTACATTGGTTTTGTTTGTACAAAAACTTTTTAATTTGATGTAATCCAGATTATTTATTTTGCATTTTGTAACTCTTTCTAATTCTTGCTTGGTTTTGAAGTATTTCCCTTCCCAAAGGTCTGACATGTGTACTATTCTGTGTTCACCTAATTTTCATATCGTTTCCTTCTTTATGTTCAAGTCATTCACCAATTTTGAATTTATCTTGGTGTAGGGTATGAGGTGTTGATCTAAGCCTAATCTTTCCCACACTGGCCTCCAATTTTCCCAGCAGTTTTTATGAAATAGTGGATTTTTGTCCCGAAAGCTGGGATCTTTGGGTTTGTCATATACTGTCTTGCTGAGGTTGCTTGCCCCCAGTCTATTCCACTGATCCTCCTTTCTGTCTCTTAGCCAGTACCAAATTGTTTTGATGACCACTGCTTTGTAATATAGTCTGAGATCTGGGACTGCAATACCCACTTCCTTTGTATTTTTTTTTCATTATTTCCCTGGATACCCTTGATCTTTTGTTCTTCCAAATGAATTTTGTTATGGTTTTTTCTAAATCAGTAAAAAAAATTTTTGGAAGTTCCATGGGTATGGCACTAAATAGATAGATGAGTTTGGGTAGGATGGTCATTTTTATTATATTGGCTTGTCCTACCCATGAGTAGTTAATGTTCTTCCAATTGTTCAAGTCTAGATTTAGTTGTGTGGAAAGTGTTTTTTTTAACATTATTTTATTTGGTCGTTTTCATACATTATTCATTGCAAACAAAGATCGTTTTCTTTTCCTCCCCTCCCCCCCCCACCTTTCCCTCTCCCATAGCTGACGCATGATTCCACTGGTTATCACATGTGTTCTTGACTCGAACCCATTTCCCTGTTGTTGGAATTTGCATTATAGTGTTCATTTAGAGTCTCTCCTCAGTCTTATCTCCTCCAACCCTGTAGTCAAGCAGTTGTTTTTCATCAGTATTTTTACTCCCACAGTTTATCCTCTGCTTGTGGGTAGTATTATATTTTTTTTTAGTTCCCTGCAGATTGTTCAGGGAAATTGCATTGATACTAATGGAGAAGTCCATCACCTTCGATTATACCACAGTGTATCAGTCTCTGTGTATAACGTTTTCCTGGTTCTGCTCCTTTCGCTCTGCATCACTTCCTGGAGGTTGTTCCATTCTCCATGGAATTCCTCCACTTTATTATTCCTTTGAGCACAATAGTATTCCATCACCAACATATACCACAATTTGTTCAGCCATTCCCCAATTGATGGGCATCCCCTCATTTGTGGAAAGTGTTTTGTAGTTGTGTTCATATAGATCCTGTGTTTGTTTTGGGAGATAAATTCCTAAGTATTTTATTTTGTCTAGGATAATTTTGAATGGGATTTCACTTTCTAGTTCTTGCTGCTGAGCTGTGTTGGAATTATATAGAAATGCTGATGACTTATGTGGGTTTATTTTGTATCCTGCAACTTTGCTAAAGTTGTTGATTATTTCGATTAGCTTTTTGGTTGAATCTCTAGGATTCTTTAAGTAGATCATCATGTCATCTGCAAAGAGCGATAATTTGGTCTCCTCATTGCCTATTTTAATGCCTTCAATTTCTTTTTTTCTCTAATTGCTACTGCTAGTGTTTCTAATACAATGTCAAATGATAGAGGTAATAATGGGCATCCTTGTTTCACTCCTGATCTTAATGGGAATGGATTTAGTTAATCCCCATTGCAGATGATATTAGCTGATGGTTTTAGATATATATTGTTTATTATTTTTAGGAATGACCCTTCTATTCCTATGCTTTCTAGTGTTTTTAGTAGGAATGGGTGTTTTATTTTATCAAAGGCTTTTTCTGCATCTATTGAGATAATCATGTGGTTCTTGTTGGTTTGCTTGTTGATGTGGTCAATTATGTGGATAGTTTTCCTAATGTTGAACCAGCCCTGATTCCCTGGTATAAATCCTACTTGATCATGGTGGATGACCCTTCTAATCACTTGTTGGAGTCTTTTTGCTAGTATCCTATTTAAGATTTTTGCATCTATATTCATTAGGAAGATTGGTCTATAATTTTCTTTCTCTGTTTTTGGCCTGCCTGGTTTTGGAATCAGTACCATGCTTGTGTCATGAAAGGAGTTTGGTAGAACTCCCTCTTTGCTTATTATGTCAAATAGTTTGTATAGTATTGGGATTAACTGTTCTCTGAATGGTTGATAGAATTCACTGGTGACTCCATCAGGCCCTGGGGATTTTTTCTTAGGAAGTTCTTTGATGGCCTATTGGATTTCATTTTCTGATATGGGATTATTTAAGAGAACTATTTCTTCTTCTGTTAGTCTAGGTAATTTATATTTTTGTAAATATTCATCCATATCACCTAGGTTGGTATATTTATTGCCGTATAGTTGGGCAAAGTAGTTTTTAATGATTGCCTTAATTTCCTCTTCATTGGAGGTGAGATCCCCCTTTTCATCCTTGATGCTGTTAATTTGCCTTTCTTCTTTCCTTTTTTTAATTAGATTAACCAGTACTTTGTCTATTTTGTCTGTTTTTTTCAAAGTACCAGCTTCTAGTCTTGTTTATTAGCTTAATAGTTCTGTCACTTTCTATTTTATTAATTTCTCCCTTAATTTTTAGGATCTCTAGTATGGTTTTCTTCTGGGGGTTTTTAATTTGTTCATTCTCAAGTTTTTTTTTATTTGTATTTCCAATTCCTTGGTCTCTGTCCTCCCTAATTTGTTAATATATGCACTCAGGGATATGAATTTTCCTCTAAGTACTGCCTTGGCTGCATCCCATAAGGTTTGAAAGGATGTTTTGCCGTTGTCATTTTCTACAATGAAATTGTTAATTGTTTCTATGATTTCTTCTCTAACTATACCGATTTTGGAGTATCATATTATTTAATTTCCAATTAATATTTGATTTGGCTCTCCATGTACCCTTACTGATCAATATTTTTATTGCCTTGTGATCTGAAAAGGCTGCATTTATAATTTCTGCTTTTCTGCATTTGAGTGCCATGTTTCTGTGACCTAGCGTATGATCTATTTTCGTGAATGTGCCATGTGGTGCTGAAAAGAAGGTGTATTCCTTTTTGTCCCTATTTATTTTTTTCCATATGTCTATTAACTCTAATTTTTCTAAGATTTCATTCACCTCTTTTACCTCTTTCTTGTTTATTTTTTGGTTTGATTTATCTAAATTTGATAGTGGTTGGTTCAATTCTCCCACTAATATGGTTTTACTGTCTATTTCCTCCTTCAATTCTCCTAGTTTCTCTATTAAAAATTTGGATGCTATACCATTTGCTGCATACATGTTGATTAGTGATATTTCCTCATTGTCTATACTCCTTTTTAGCAGGATATTTTTACCTTCCCTATCCCTTTTGATCAGGTCTATTTGTGCTTTGGCTTTGTCAGATATCATGATTGCCACTCCTGCCTTCTTTCTATCAGTTGAGGCCCAAAAGGTCTTACTCCAACCTTTCATTCTAACCTTGTGAGTGTCAGCCCGTCTCATATGTGTTTCTTGAAGACAACATATGGTAGGGTTTTGGGTTCTAATCCAATCTGCTATTTGTCTGCATTTTATGGGTGAGTTCATCCCATTCACGTTCAACGTTATGATTGTTATTTGTGGATTTGCTGGCATTTTGATATCTTCCCCTAGTTCTGACCTTTCTTCTTTAGCTTTCTCCTTTTGAACCAGTGATTTACTTTAGGTCAATCCCCCTAGTCCCCTCCCTTGAGATGCTTCCCTTTCTAGCCCCTCCCTTTTTATCCTCCCTTCCCCTCCCCCCTCTCCTTCCCTCCCTTTTTGTACTCCCTCCCCCCTCCCCCTCCTTAATTTTCCTTTCTTTCTTGCCCTAATGGATAAGATAGAATTCAGGATCCCACTGGATCTAGAGGTTCTTCCCTCTCAGATTTGATTTCACTTAGAGTAAGGTTTAAGTAATTCCACTTCACGCTCTCTTCCTCTCCTTCTCATATAAGAGTTCTTTCCCTCCCCTTCCCATGTGTATCTTTATATGGGAAAGATTATTCTATTAAGTCCCCCCTATTTCTTGAAGTTAATCTTAGTATTATCGATGGTTCCCCAGTCCCTTTTCCTTTCTTTGCCCCCACTTTCCCCAAATCTTCTTAATGCCCAATCTTTCCCTATGCATGTTTCTTCTAACTACTCTTATGATGATACAATTTATGAGAGTTACACAAAACATTTTCCCCACATATTAATATATATAATTTGATGTAAATGTAGTCCTTATAGAAGAGAGTTTGACTTAAAGAAAAAGATAAGATTTATCTCCTTTTCCCTTTCTTTCATATTTACCTTTTCATGTTTCTCTTGCTTTCTGTGCTTGGATATTGAACTTTCCACAGAGCTCTGGTCTTTTCTTAGCGAATGCTTGGAAATCTTCTATTTTGTTGAATGCCCATACTTTCCCCTGGAAGTATATAGTCAGTTTTGCTGGGTAGTTGATTCTTGGTTTGAGACCCAGCTCTCTTGCCTTTCTAAATCTCGTGTTCCATGCTTTGTGGTCTCTTAGTGTGTTAGCCGCTAAGTTGTGTGTGATCCTTATGGGAGTCCCCTTATATCTGAAGTTCTTCTTCTTGGCTTCTTGTAGGATTTTCTCCTTTACTTGGAAGCTCTTGAATTTGGCAATTACATTCCTAGGGGTTGTCTTTTGGGGATTTAGTATAGAAGGTATTCTATGAATCCTTTCTATTTCTATTTTTCCCCCTTGGTCCAGAACGTGAGTGCAATTTTCTTTTATAATCTCCTGTAGAATAATATCGAGCTTATTGTTTATCTCTGGTTTTTCTGGGAGACCGATAATTCGGAGATTTTCTCTTCTCCCTCTGTTTTCCAGATCTGTGACCTTCTCAGTGAGATATTTTATGTTTTCTTCTAATTCATTAATTTTTGGGGTTTGCTTTATTGATTCTTGCTGTTTTATCATCTCGCTTTCTTCGAGGTGCTTAATTCTGGTCGTTAGGGACTGGTTTTGCTTTTCAGCCTTGTCTGCCCTTCTATTGGATGCTTCGAGTTCTTTTTCCATTTGAGCATTCTTATCTGTCAGACTGCTGATCTCTTTCTCCCATTTTTCTTTCCAGGTTTCCATCTTTTGGATACGTTCCAGTTTGAGATCTTCCAGAGCTTGTTGATAGTTTCCAATTTGGGAGGCGTGTTCTGAATTTTTTTGGATTTCCTCCTCATTCTCCTCTTTTCCTTGGGTACTTCCACCATAAAAGTTTTCAATAGTCACTTTTTTCCCTTTCTTCCTGGAGGCTTGATTTTGGGCCATGTGAGCCATCCCTTTGGTGGTTTTATTCCCCTTTCCTTTTTGGTCTGGGATCTTGGCTATATGGGCGGTTTTTCTGTCTCAAGTTTATAATTATAAGAAAACTCCTTATATCACATAACCTAAGTCATTGTTGAAGGGGTTTACTAGTCACACAGAAATACATTCAAACACTGTTAAATTTACAGAATCACTGCCCTCCTTTTAAGTCTGCAGAATCGGGCAAAACGTAACCTGAAGTTACCCCAAGGTGACATATCATAGGCATTCCACTTACATTGTGGTTTGCTATTCAGCCTTGCCTTCTGCACTATGGAAGGCCATGTACTGCAGCCTGCCCCAGAACTACCAAGGTAGGCCTAAAGTGTATACATTCCTTGAATTTACCTCCATGGAGAATGTGAAGGAAGCTTTGAATTCTCATAATATAGAAATGGAATGCTGAGCTAAAGGCATAGAAGACAGCAAATGCAGCTCTATGGAACCAGTTCTGCAAAACCTTGTACATCAAAGGTCTGTCTGAAGATGCTCTAGAAGAAACATTGAAACATTATTTTCATGGTTTAGTCGGGGCCAGATTAGTCAGGGACAGGAAGATGGGATAATCAAAATGATTGGTTTCTTTGGATTGCAACTCAGACAATGCCAAAGCCAAGAAAGATGGGAAGACACAGAAACAAAGTTGGGAAAAATCTAGAAGCTTTGGAGGATAAGGAGGCAGTTGTGGCAGCAGTGGTCATAGAGGTATTGGAGGTCTGAGGAAGTAGCAAAATACTCAGAGGGGATGTTGGTGCCAGGGGCTGAGGAGGAAATTGTGGAGATCAGTGTGGTTTCCAAGGAGTCCTAGGAGAAAATAGAGACAACAAGTTGCAAGGAAAGAAGACAAAATTTAAATAGCTTTGCCCCATTCTCTTTTCCTCTGCCATTTGAGTGGATTTTGGGAGGTTTATCATGTTATTTAATCATTCACAGAGCCTTCTGAGGACAGAGAAATATGCAGTCCAGAAGAAGTTGTCTTGAAAAATCCTGAATGTTATTTCAAGGAGTGAATATGTCAGTTTTGATTTGCAGAAATGGACGATAGACTTGGGAGTTAGCTTTTTTGTGTATGACTTGTCTTGAGTCTATATTGTTATATACCATGTACAAAACCATTTTTCCCCATAAATATGTATTTTTTCCTTTATTCTGCTTCATTTTTATCCCATTTTTGTTTGTAAAGTAAAAAGACAAATATTTTCTGATGGATCCTGCTTCAGCAGCCTGCCTTAGGACACATTAAAAGAATCTAACCTGGAAAAACATGTTAATGGATCAATAAATTTCTGGTGTCTTTTTAGATAATTCCTTGTTTTATTTTTTAACTGAATTGTTACTGTCACCATTTCATTGTTGAGTTTCTTATTCCTCCTGAGATGATTTTACTTTTAGAATTTCAGTCCTATCCTTTCTCTAATCTGAAATCCATTTTCCTTAAATCTAGAATGGATATCAGACTACCCAAATTTCCTCTCTCCTATCATAAAGGTTGAGGGTTTTTGGCAGTAGTAAGGGGATATTGTAGTCCATTTTCATTACCATAATTATTACCAGTTTTCCCCCCAAAATTCAATACACAACAAAATACAAGAAACATAAAGTAAAATGTTAACACATCAGAAACAGATTCAAAATAGAATTTGAAGTAATCAGTGAAATTCAAACCAAGATTATGATTATAAAGTTACTTTTCACGAGTTATTTTCCAAAACTACACAGAAAATACCTATCAAAGACTAAGTGAAAAATATTATTCTTTATTTCATTTTTCAGCATCTGGTCTCAGCAATAGTCTCAAATCTGTTTTCTTATTTGGTTAAAGCTCACAGCTAATCATACTAAGGCCATAGCTTTAAGTCATCTTATTAGCCAGTTACCTTGATTCTAGCTTCAAACTACCTCCAAATCTGGCCAGCTGCTATATGAATAAATGTCATCACATTACTAAGAGATTTAGGACAGAAAATTTGAATAAACTTCTGCAAATATATAGCTACTACTATTGAAAAAAAGATATCTAAATCTTCCTAAAAAGGACAAAACATTTGATAGTCAATGCAAATGCATTTTCCTTAAAATTTTAATATGAAACTAATTGATAGCCAAAATAATATTCTAAATTACAGTAGTCAAAATATTATATATAAATATATTACATTTATATAACAGGATAGTAAGTTATTTATGTTTATATATAATAAAAATATGTACACACATGGTGGCATAATGGTAGAATGCAGTGCCTGGAATCATGAAGACTCATCTTGCTGACTTTAAATCTGACCTTAGACCCTTACTAACTATATAACTCTGGTCTAGCTGCTTAACTCTGCTTTCCTCAGTTTTCTCATCTTTAAAATGATCTGAAGAATGAAATGGCAAGTCACTCAAATATTAGACAAGAAAACCCCAAATAGAATCATAAAGAATTAGAACTGAGTTAAAAATTCTCTACACCATAAGCTGTATTTTAAATTAATTGGTGCAAAACAGAGCCTGGCATATATTAAGTACTAAATATATTCTATCTAACTGATTGATTCATAACTATTATACACACACACATGATTGAATATATATATATATATGTATATGAATACCCATTCATATATAAATGACTTTCATGATATAATTATTAGTGATTTGGAAGGTATTCATATGACAACAATATCCTGATTTTCTTCCTTAAAAGCTCCATATTCTACTAAGCATTCTCTTCTCATAGGAAAAATAAAACAAGTTAACAATAGTATCTGACCTAGGTAATTATATATATATATATATATATATATATATATATATATATACATATATATATATATGTGGGTGATGTATATATACATTACCAGTACACACATATATAATACATCTTTTATCTCTTCTGCTATTCTGGGACTATCATTTACTGTAGGCTAAGATTGTACTAGTTTGGTTTGTTTTTTAGTTGGCAAATTATAGTGCCAAAGAACTATGTTCAAGTCTCATATCTGCTACTGAGTAAATATGGGACATACTTAGACAAGTCATAACATACTTAGACAAGCCATGTTGAGCTTTAATTCCCATAAGGATAATATGTTAATAATATCCCTTCTTCCCTCTTTACCACCCTAACTCATTCACTTAGTTCCAAAACTAAGTGATTCTAGTTCCATAATATCTCAATACATTCATTCCATTCAGGTGATCAACACTAATGTAAGATATTGCCTGAATTATTACAAAGGTTTCCTGAAGTTTCCCTGATTCTATTCTCTCCCTCTTAAATCCATCCTCCCAAACAACTAACATAATGTTATTCCTCAAACACAGTTTATGCTATGTGCCTCTACTGTTTAAGAAACTCTAATTGCCTATAACATAAAAAATATACTCAAATTATATGCCCTCCATTATCCTATTATATTTTGTTCCTATAATCTGACACCTACAAGCCTTCTAGATTATTCCAAAGATCCATTTGGTTTACTCTATTCTCTAGCCAAATGGGTATACTTGCTTTGACCTTCACAGGACAATTATTTTCTTTCTCTAAGTCTTTGAAGAGACTAATAGCTCAACATGAAATGTTTTAGCTCCTTACCAAACCTATACAAATATCAAATTTCCTTCAAAGTTCACTTTCTTGGGCTTTTCCCAAATTGTTAGGGTATTATTCCTATTTCCAGGAAAGGAAGAGAGGGAGGAAGGAAGGAAGGAAAAAGAACAAAGAAATAAAATAAAAAGAACAAAGAAACAGAAGGAAACAGGAAAAAAAAAATTTCCACTTGCTTTGTGCAGTTTTGGGGCACTTAGTTGTATGTGTCCATATTCTCCCTGTGGTCCCAATAGAATATAAATTCCTAAGGACAAGGACAGTTTTCTTGTTTCTCTTTCCATTCCAAGCAGTCACACACATGTTGTGTACTTAAAAAAATTCTTGATTAAATACTTTTAAATATGTTTTTATTGTGTTCAGGATTGTTGTGAGGATCAAATGAAGTGATGTTTGAGAAGTAGTATCTATGTAAGTTACTAACATTAATGTAATGAAAGGCAATGTAATTCTACATATTTGTGTGATTTCATTTTACTGTATTACATTACTAGTAATTATATTTGTTTCTTTTTCAGAAAATTTAATCAATTTTGAAAGGCTACATTAAAAGAAAATATTTTAACTTCTTTGCAAATCTTTTTAAGTTGTGACCACTGGAAATGTTGAATCAGTTTTTAAACTGTGGGAAATTGGTGAATAAATATATGATTTCTTATTTGCTTTATTATCTATTATTATTATTACTAATAAGTTACTCCATGCAGTGAAAGAAAAATAGTATATTCAAGGACACGGTTTCTTCCCTAAGGTCTTGCAATAAGTTATAATGACAATATAATGCAGATATAAAATACACAAGGTGAGAGCACAGTTAAATCTCAGAAGTGTGAGACAGCTTAAATCTCTTGTTGGACAATGAACCCCATTGCAAATTTCAAATGTAAGATTCTTATTGATCAAATTGTATTTGAAGCTTTTTCTCATTTTTCCAGAAGACAAAAACCTTAATTCTGTTTCTATAGAAAAACAACATAGGGGAAATTTTGGCCTTCTATTTAGCATTGAAAACATGTGCTATATTAGTGGATTAAAAGAAAGTTCATTTCCATTAGGTATTTTAATGTGGTTTGAGAAGAGTTTTTTCAACCTAGACTGCTTATTACAATAAGCAGGAAAAGTGCATCAGTATTGAAGCAGAATGGGAAATAAAAACTGATCTGCTTACTATCCTACCTTATAAATCATGTGAATTGTCATAACTGGGTGTTCTCTGACTGCTGAACAATCAGCAGAAGGCCAGATCAGCAGGAAGAAGTCATCAGTAACAAGAGCAGTCTAATTCATTTACTGAAGAGTGGGGAGGTGCACCTCAATCCAATGAGGATATAAGTAGTTACTTCCCAAACAAAAGCACCTTAGGCAGCTTAGTCAAAGAGGGAGAGCCTGCATGGGTAAAGATAAAGAAAAGCTCAGAGGCAGGAATGAGCATGGCATATTTAGGAATCAGGGAGGAGGCCAGCAGGCAATAAATTGAGATTTAACATTTCTATGTCTGGTCTTATAAAACACAACAATGAGGGTGATTTGTAGGAGAGTTGAAATGTGAAAATATGGATAAGGAATTCCTGGCCTCCTGTTTACAATGTCCATGCAAAGCCATTTTTTTTAAATGCTCAAAACATTTGGCATTTTAATCTCTATCAACATGGTCGATAAATATTTTGAAGATAGATCTGTCTAAATATGATTCAGCGATCCCATATTCTTTCCCTACATTTGTCACCAATTACTGCAGTTTGTAACATAAGTACTTGATAGTAAAAATACAGACTAATTCTCATTGTTGGTTAAAAATTAATTGCCTGATGTAACAATAAATCCACCAATACGGTCCTCTAACTAATCAAATTATCAGTTAAACAGGAATAGGAAAGTGTAAGTTTGATATTCATAATGAAAAAATATTTCACCAAGAAAGAGATCAAATAGAAATGGCCGAAAATGTATCATTGCATATTAATAATACCTATATTTACAAACAAATACATAAACAGTAGAACATGATAGCAGGAATCTGGATGTGAGAAAAAACCCAGAATCATATTACTATAACAGTACATAGGAAGCATAATCAGATGGGCAGTATATGTAATGCTTTCTTAATAGATATCACCAAACTAGCATACATGCCATTGAGTAATACTGAGAGAAATCAGCTATCCAATGTCTACTGGGTGATTTATTCTACTATGAGGAACATTCTACTGGTCAAGAACATTTAATTAATTTTTTTTCTTTCTTTGCTAAGTTGTGCTATTCAGGACTAAAAGTTGTTTTATTAAAATAATAGATAGCTTCCAGAAAATAATTACATTACTAAGGAGTTCATAATAACTAAAGAAGGTTTTGTTGTATATAAACAGACATGGATTCTTACACATTTAAAAGTTTCCAAAGAAATGTGAGTATATATTAGAACTCTTTAAAAAGTGGGACTCAAGAAGGAGAGAGGCTCTAAAATAATGAAATTCTGATCACCAAGTCATAAGTGTGGCAATAAATAAAATAAGGGTAAAATATATGAAGAAAATATTTTTGTTAAATAGAACTCTCTCAACACAACAAAAATGATAAAAAGGCATGTAGCTACCCAAAAACAAGCAAAAAGGAGGAAACACATTTAAAATAACTATAGACAATATAAAATACTAGGGAACATATCTTCAGACAGAAACCCAGACAGTATATGAACACAAATATAAAACATTTATCACAAATAAAGTGATGTCCAAAAAAATGGAAAAACATTAATTGCTCATGAGTGAGACCAATATATTAAAAATGACAATTTTTCTAAATTAACTTATTCAGTGCTATACGAATCCAACTACCCAAAAAATATCTCAAAGAGTGAAAAAAAGGAATAAAAATTCATCTAGAAGAACAAAAGTTTTAGAATGTCAAGAGAATTAATGAAAAAATATGAAGGAAGATAGTTTAACTGTATTAGATCTCAGACCATATTATAAGGTGACAAGCATCAAACAATTTGCTACTGGCTAAGAAATAGATTAGAGAAACAGCAAAATAGGCTAGGTACTTAATATGTAGTAGTAAATGACCATAGAAACCTAGTGTTTGACAAACAAAAAGATCCAAGCTTTTGGAAAAAGGACACACTGACAAAAAAAATAAAAGAAAAATTGGAAAATGGTATAGAAAAAATTAGTACCAATCAAACAACCCATGCCTTATATTAAGGCAAAGTCAAAATGGATATATGATTTAGAAATAATGGGTGACACCTTAAACAAATTAGGGGAACACCAAATAGCTTACCTCTGAGACTTGTGGTAATGGCCATGATGATATATGAAATAAATAACTTTGACTCTATATTAAATTTAAAAATTTTCTGCACAAAAAAAGCAATACAGTCAAGATCAAAAGGCAAATAACAAACTTGGAAAAAATATTGATAGCAAGTCTCTCTGACAAGGGATTAATTTCTCAAATATATGGAGAATTAAGTAAAATATAATAGAACACAAAATATTTCCCAAATAACATATGGTCAAAGATATGAACAGGCAATTCTCAGATGAAGATAACTTACTAACAAAACAAAAAAAATGAAAACTCTAAATGCTGGTGGGGATGTTGAAAAATTGGGATAATAATACACTGCTGGTAGAGCTGTAAACTGATATAAACACTTTGGAAAACAATCTAGAACCATACTCAAAGGGCCATCAAACTGTGCATACCCTCTCACCTAGCAATAACACTACTAGGTCTGGATTCCAAAGAGATTAAAGATAGGGATAAAGAATCTACTTATATGAAATATTTACAGCAGCTATTTTTGTGGTGGCAAAGAACTAGAAACTGGAAACTGGAAACTATAAACTGAAGGGATGTCCAACAATTGGGGAATGGCTGGTCATGGAATATTATTATGCCATAGAAATAGCAAACAAGGTGATCCCAAAAAACCTGGAAAGACTTAAATAATGTGATGCCAAGTGAAACAAGTAGAACCAAGAGAATGTGGTACTCAGTAACAATAACAATGTATGATGACTAACTGGGAATTACAGGTATTATCAAAAAGGCAAGGGTTCTGGACAACTTCATCAGGCTCATGAGAAAATAGGGTTATCCACCACCACAGAGGAAAAGAAAGGGATTCTGAATGCAAAATGAAGAATATCATACTTTATTTTTTCCTCCATGAATTTATCTCTAATGTAAGCAATATAATACTTCTTTCACAACATGACAAACATGAAAATATGTATTGTATGATTATATATACAAGTATATGTATGTATGTATGTATACAAAGACACAACCTATATCATATTACCTGCTTTCCTAGGAAGGGGTGAAGGATGGGAGTTAAAGAAGGAATATAAATTCAAAATAACAGAAAGCAAAATAAAGAAACTGTATTGACATGTAATCTTGAAAAAAATAAAATCCATATTTAAAGGCATGTAACCAGGATCCATTTTAAAATGTTATAAACTTATAGATTTTATATCAGAAAGGCAAATGCTTAGAATGACCTAGAACACATAAATATGTTCATAACAAAATATACTTTTAGTTATATGCAAAATACTCTAGTACTTCAGGGATGTCATACGTCTTATATTTCACTCTACTGATTTTTTCTCATTGTTATATGATAATAAAACATTCAGTTAAAAATCCAATCCAATAAAAGATTATATGAACAAGAATCTTTTATTTTCTAAATATATGGGATACAAAAATAAAACTATTTCTTTTCCTCAAGGTGTTTACTTTTTTATAGATAATATATAGAATGGAGTGGACAGTCTGAGCAATACAAAGATCCCAAAGAATTATGAAGGACTTATGACAAATTAGAATGTTTACCTATGGAGAAAATAATAATGGAATTTGAATATGTTGAAGCAAACTAGTTTTGATCTCATTTATTTTGGTTTTAAATGAGAATTCTATCAAAACTTAATCACTATGGAAATGTGTTTTGCAAGATCACACATATATTACCCATATGAAATTGCTTAAGAACTCAAGGAGTGGGATAGAATAGAGGGAGAGAGACAAGTTGGATATAATTTTGGAATTATATGTAAATGATTGTTATTACATGTAATTAGTGAAATAAAATAAAATATAGAAAATAAATTTAATATTTATCAATATACAATATTATTTTAATAAATATGACATTTATTAATATATCATATATTGAATGTGATATAATATAATATAATTTAATTTAATAATAAAATAAAACTATAAATAAACATAAATATATAAATATAAAATGAACTATGCATATAATAAAATATATAATATATCAATAATATATAACAACATAAGTTATATAAATATAAAAATATAAAACATAGACAACATATACTCCTCTTTTTAAAAACCATTACTATACCTCATTCCTTTATATTTTTCATTAATCCCTTTAATATTTTGACCTTTTGTTCTTCCAAGTAAATTTTATTATTTTTCTAGTTCAATCAAATATTTTTTGCTAGTTTAATCGGAATAAAATTGAATAAGTAGATGAGTTTATCTTATTTATTGTGGCTCTGTCTACCCATGAACAATTGATATTTCTTAAATTATTTAAATCTTAATTTATTTGTACAAAAAGTGTTTAATAACGATGTTCTTGTTTCTGGGCTTGTTTTCGTAGGTATATTCTTTGGAATTTTATTATATCTATGGTTATTTTAATGAATTTATCTCTTACCATTTATTCTTGTAGGACTTAAACATAAAAATGCTGATGACTTATTATTGCTTTGTTAAAATTAATGATACTTTCAATGAATTTTAGTTGAAATTGTGTTTTTTCCCACATATATTATCTACAAAAAAGGATAACTTAATTACCTCTTCGAACATTCTTGCTTCAATTTATTTTTCTTCTCTTATCTGTATTATTAGCATTTCTAATATGGTAGTAAATGTTGGTAATAATTATCATTCTTATTTTACTTCTTATTTTATAGAGAAGGCTTCTAATATCCGCATTACAGTTAGTTTGTTGATGATCTAGCAGTCTTAGAGTAAAACTGTCACATAGAGAAGCAATTATCAAAACTATCTAATAATACCTAAGAAAATGTAAAGTAGGTCAGTAGAACAGAAGATATAATAAATAGTTCTAAAATTACATTAAACTTCTGTTTGACAAAATTTTCTAAGCTTTGGAGATAAGAATTAACTCTGGGGAAAATTATTGTTAAATCTGGAAAACAATCAATTTACCAAGATAAGATCAAAATGGGTACATGTCCTGAGCATAAAAGAAGATATCATAAATGAATCAGAACAGGAAACATTACATATTAGGTCTATGAGTAGGAGAAGAATTTATTAACAAACAAGAGATAGAAAATATTGTGAATTATAAATTGGGTAGTTTTGATTATGTTAAATTTTAAATGTTTAAACAGATAAAATAATATATCAAGATAAGAAGAGCAGAAAATTGGGGAAATATTATAGACAGTTTCTCACAGTAGTCTCATATCTAAGTTATATCAAGGCTTTGTAAAATCTATAATATGATACGTATTTTTTCATATATATATATGTATGCTATAAAAGGGAAAGGAGAGACATGGTTTGCAAACAGGGAGTAAATAAGAAAGTTTGCAAAGAGGGAACTTGCTGAACACCACAGAAATGTAAGGACCCTATTCTGGAATGTGGGGTAGATATAAGAGGGGACACAGTGGAACCCAAGGGAGCTTTTGTTTCATGTCTCTGGGAAAGCTTGAAGGGTTTACTTCCTGTGGCTTGCTTCTGTTTGAGCCAAGTGGGAATTTGCCTTCCTTTTCCCTGTGGAGCTGAAGTTACTTTTCCTGGTGACCTGGTGTTGAAATTCTACCTAATCTGTTATCAACTTTGCCATCTCACTGTATTCCTGTGTCCTAAGCAAGTGTCCCCTGACTGCTGGGAAGGTTCTGGCGGCAAGCCAGTAACTGACTGTGGGGAAGGTCTGAATACATCTTGCCCCCAATCCAAGGAGGATTTGAACCCTTTCAGAAAGGGTTCAAATTAACTACTGCGATGAAGTATAAATATCTAACCAAATTATATTTGGGAGGATTAGTATGTCAGGTAGATAGAATAGCCATTATTTCTAGACAGAGAATTTAGTGAATAGGTAGCATCAAGAACTGAATGTGGCCCTTTGAAGGACCCATAGAAATGGAGAGGGGTATCTAGAATCTCTTAGATTATGGATTACTTTTCCTAGTCCCCCTGCCCTGCTTCTGTATTTGATATTTTTATATCAATATATATATAATTATATACATTAATATATATTGATATATATCAATATCAATAATAATATAAAATAAACCCTGTGTTTGATATTTTTAACCCTTTCTCTGAGTCAGAAGGTATTTTGGGCCTTGAAGAGACCTGCTGGCCCTATCCTCACTGTGGTGTATGAAATAACCATCAAACCTTGTTAAACCAATTCTACAAACTTACCATCAATATTATTACCTTATTTCAACACACACACATATACATATACATATATATATATATATATATACACATACATATAAAACCGAGGAGAATAAACAAAACCTTTATTAATAATTAGAATAGTTCACAACAATTCTAAGATACCATCTCAAGCCTAACAGATTGGCTAAAATAATAAGACAAAATGATAAATTTTGGAGGGGATATGGAAAACTGGGAACACTAATATACTATTGGTGGAATTATAAATTTATTCAACAATTTTGAAGAACATTCTGAAATTATGCCCAAAGAATTTTGAAAGTGTATCTTTTTGACTCAGTAATACCATTTTAAAATTTGTTTCCTAATTTTATCAGTAAAAGGAAAAAGAATGCAATGTTCACTATAGGAGTTCTGTGTGTTAGCAAAGGATTTGAAATAGAAATAATGCCCATCAGTTGAGGAATGACTAAACAAGCTGTGGTGTATTATAGTGATGGAATACTATTGTATCATAAGAAATGAGAAGGTCATCTAAAAAATGATATATGTAAAAACTACATGAAATTTCAAAAAAGTGAAACATGCAAAATCAAAAGAAGATTATGTACAGAAATAGATATATCATTTGAAGAAAAATATGTCTACTTCCAGAGAAAGAGCTGATAAATAAAAATAAGCAAGACAGTTTTACATATACATATTTCTTTTCGTGAAATAATACTTTCTCTAATATTGGGAGAGGATAGAGGAAGGGAGATAACTGGGATTTTTAATTTAACAAAAAATTAAATAAATATTAAAAAACCCCAACTACTACTGCTATTATGAAACTGAATCTACTTGACCAGACTGATATTTAAATAAGAAGAGGTAGGTACAGTATCTGTATATTTTAATTTAATTTAGAAGCTACAAACTATATAAATAAAATCCCCCTTAGCCTGTGTTTTTTTTTTCATTTTTCACACCTTTTAGTGGTTTTCAATTAAGGAAAACATAGTTTATAATCATATATTTATTTCCATATGCAAATATCAGAAGCAAAAATATTTTCTATTTAAACTAAAACAAGAGATTCACAGCATCATTCATCTCTCCTTGGGAGGATATTTGCTTTCTTTCCCTAGCCATGTGTCCTTCCTGTAGAATGAACATAATACATTCTCTTCTTAAACATAATTTGCCTGTATTGAAACAGTCAAATTTTGTTTTAAAGCACAACCATTGGCCAATGGAAAGAGCCCTGTACTGGGGAGTCAGAGACAGGGGTGTGCAATTTCTTTTGCCTTTCTTTGTTTCTTGTTCTAGCTAATATTGATTAAATCATTACCTGTCTCTGCACCTTTGTTTCCCAATCAAATAAATGATAAATATCTCTTTATTTATTTTTCAGGATTATTGTGAGGTTCAAAACTAATCATGAGTGTGAAAATGCTTTGAACATTATAAAGCACTGTCCCAATAAAAATGCATCAATGAATTTATTAAATATTCCAACATTACCCTACTGTTTCTTCAGATGAATATTTGCTGAGTTAAATTAAATACTTGCATTTGTCCTCACCCTTTGGGAATA
The DNA here is from genome assembly GCF_027887165.1 of Monodelphis domestica. NCBI lineage: Eukaryota > Metazoa > Chordata > Mammalia > Didelphimorphia > Didelphidae > Monodelphis > Monodelphis domestica. The sequence continues at coordinate 119,397,488 of NC_077234.1, read as the reverse complement.
TTATCACACAAGCAGACTGAGCAACTTAAAAATTGTCCCCTAATAATAACATCACAAAGATGTTTCACTGTAATGTTTTGTTGGCCTGAGGGAGTAAATACAGATTTTGAAAGATCCAAATTTATAACCACAAGGTAGCTGAGGTATTAGAAAAAAATATTCAAGTAGTTCTTTGGGGGAAATTTAAAGCCCTAAATTATTGAACTGCACATTTCATGAGTACTCTAGGAGAGTAATTAATATTTGTTACTCTTTGGGACAATTTATATTTTTTTGTGCATGTCCAGCAAGAGATATTTTTAAGGCAATACTTTTCAAGCAAAATGTAGGGACTGGGGAAAAGAAATCAGATATCATTTGTAATGTGACTTAGGAACAAATTATAGATTTCTGAAAAGCATTCTATTATTTATAACCTTTCCTTTCTCTATTTGTAAAAACAAAAGAAAATTCTGATGTAAACAACTGTAATTAAACTGCTCTGATAATGTGGAAGTGTAAATGGGAAAAGAAGGAGAGAACACAAAACAAACAGTCACAGCATAACTGTAAGGGGTTGGAATTTGTTTTGTAAATATTCTGACAGGAGCTATGAAATGTAATGCTAACAAATATAAAATAATGCATTAAGATTCCAAAATTTATCAAATTATACAGAAAATGAGTTCAGTTGAACTCGAGCAAGAGAACTTTGAAAGTGACCTTAAAGCAATTTAAACTTTTCTTCAAATATGTCTAGACAAAGCAATGAAGCACTTAAAATGCCAAGAGAATGCTAGAATATAAACAGTAGTGGAATACGAGCTTTACTTTCCCATCCCTGCCATTGCACGTTGGACTAATATAATAGCAGTACATTATAGTCACATATCACTTTTCTCCAAAGAGCTTCAATGCTCTCTAGGCACAATCTCAAAATCATCAGATCACAGGATCAGAGATTTCTAGAGCTGGAGGGGAATTTGAAGGTCTTGTTCATTATTATATTCTCATTAAATAGATATATCTATTTTTTGAAGGATAGTGCCTAAGTAAATTCCCTACTTATTTTTAACTTACAGAAAGAAAGAAAAATGTGGCATTGATCCAAATCTTAAAAGAAGCCCAGGTTTCTACAAGGTACATGTGAGTAATATACTATATTTGACAAGGAAAGTGGTAAGGAGGAACACAGAAAGAAAATGAAGTGACACATGTAAGTAAGGGAATTGTCTCAGTAAGTGTGTGTGGCCACATTTGAACTCATATCTTCCTGGCTTGAGGCTTAATGTGCTATATACAATGAACCACCTCACCTAGCAGCTAATAAAAAATCTAAACTAGTATTCTGACTTTTTATGGAAAAAGCAAGAAGTTATGTGAGACTTTGATTCTTCAGAAGTCAAAACAAAGTATGTCCACTCTCACTTGGGGTGACTTTTGAGATAAAATGTTTCAATGTATAATTCCCTGCTTTTATATGTGCATTCAGAATTTTTGCAGCCAACTCAAATTTGGGAGATAAGTTTCAAAGAGTTCTAATTTTCTCTTCTTTCCCTCCAAAAGACTTGGTTTCCATTAAGTAGAAAAATAAATATGAAAAGACATAAAAATGAAAAACTTTTTTCTTTAAATCTGCCATTTAATTAAAGAACATTGACAGATAAATCAATATAATTCACTAAATTGTTCATAGAATTTTTTCTCTTCAAGAAAAATAAAAAGAACTATATTTTACCCCAATCCTTCCAAAAATTAATCTACATTATTTTCTATTTTTCTACTACAGATTTACATTCATAATTCATATAAGATATAAAATAATTTAATTATTTCAAAACTAGCAATGTATATTATATTCTCCAACCCACAAAAAAATTTATAGAAAACAATAGTGAGTGTTTTATTGGCCATCCGCAAATCTCATGGGAGGAGAAAAAGTAATAACTGATAGGCAGTGTGGTATCACTTTCCTCTGTTTATTGGAGTTTCTCTTCTACCTTCACTTCATGAAAACACTCAGACATCTGACTGATCTTACTTTAAATATACACTCTCTTAAAGAGTCACCCTGCCATAAAAATGTCTGAAAATAAAAAGTAAATGATACATAAAACTAGAAAATTGGAATGAAATAAATATATCATGAGTCAGTTTCCTAAAACTTAACTAACTAAAGAACTACTTCCCTTATTGTAATAAGTACTTAGTTACATAAAGTCAACCTATCAAATACTCTTTAATCTCAAAATGCTCTGTTCAATTCACCTAAAATGATCTTTGGTTAGTGTTATGAATGAGAGGTGATATTTTTTCATTTATCTCATATTTCTAATTATAATTATTCTTCATAATGTAATATGAATAAGGTGAACTCTTCAGTCAAAGATATTTTATTGAGACTCTAGTTCCATCACTACCTAATTGTAAGATCTTGAGAAAGTTATTTAAATTCTGTAGACTTTAATTTCTCATCTGAAAAATGAGGAGTTTAGACAAGATGACCTCTAATATCCCCTTCATCTCTTAATTTATGATTTTAAATAATGAGGGAGTGAGACAACTAATAATTTTAATTAAAGGATTAGAATACCACAAAAAAACTCAAAAAAGTAAAATTATACCCTAAAACTATTAGGATAAAATTAAATAGAGTTAAATGCAAAATCCTTCACTGAGGCATAAAAAATCAACTGCTCAGATTAGATACTGCATGGAGAAAAATATGAATACAAAAAGATCATATAAAAAACAGATGGGGATTTTAGTTGACTACATTCGATGTTAACAGTATGATGCATTAATCTATAAAAAAGTTACTGTGGTGTTAGGTTGTTTTAATAAAAGTAGAATGGACAAATATAGAAAATTATTATCCATAGCGTAAGGTATTTATTATTCTATCCTGGTCAAATAACTCATGGGTTATTGTGCTCATTTCCAGGTATAACCGGTTAGAAGGGCATAGACTAGCTGGAATTCATTCAGAGGAGACCTTAGGTGGGTAGTGCACAAAAATAATTTATAATAATTATGTTTAATCTTAAAGGAGAGGGGGCATGGAAAGATTGGTGGGGGAAACATGAATATTTTCCTTGTGGATTTTTGAGGATTCTTATATTGTTTGGTTTTAGAAATAAGGACAATAAGTTGATGTTATAGGAACAAATATTATAGAGCTTTAACTAAATGAAATGCTATTTTTGTAGGTAGTAACTTTACCATTTTTTGAGGCATCTAGCAGTGGCTAAATGACCACCATTGAAAGACATAATAAAGGCATCCATAATTGATGAAAAATGCTGAAGTCTGAGATTCTGTGTTTCTGTGATTAAATGGATTTTTTCTTAAGAAAGAAAATTGATATAGTGGAATGTGCTTTCTGGGTGAAATTTTCTTCCATTAACCATGAGTTTTTACAAACCTAAATTCTAATATGCCTTCATGAAAAAAGGTAATACAAAAATATACATTATTTATGAATAAAATTATTTTATCATATATTTGTATATAGAGAATAATATAACACACATTTGGTATATACATATACACATACATTATATGTGAAGATATATGTATACACATACAAATATATTATGGGTTAGGGTTTTATATTATATATATATATATATATCCAAATACATATTCATATCCATATGCAAATAAGCATGTTTTATTTGGAAGTAGTTTTCTATAATTTTGTTTTCATGATGGTTGTTCAGCTGAAATTCTAGATTTTATGAAGTTAGGTTTAGGGTTAGAGGGAGAAGGTAAGATATTTTCTCTTAAATGGAAAAGTGCTATTGAAGTGTTTTACACCAAGTCTAAAAACACAGTAATCCCTATAAATTTTATTACATTTTTTTGCAAACTGAAAATGAAAAAATAGGGGGGAAAGTCTGAGGACAATGGAACTAAAATCAGAGGTAAAATATTTTAATAAAAATTTGGGGAAGATGACATTCTTTTAAATGAAGGATATATAGCAAAATACACCAGGTCTGCTAAAGCTAAGGTTTTTTACCCTGAATCAAGTGTTCTGATAGTTTGTTTGTTTTTTTGGATTTTGTTCAATCATTTGTTTTATCAAAACTTTCCAAATTATTGGGAGTAAGCAGAAATATTTTAGAGTAGGGTATGACATAATCATTAAGGAGTTTTCAACAAGGTACTTATGTATAAGCATTCATTTATATTTTGCTATAATTGAGTATCATATTATGTAAATATGATTAAATATAATTTTGCTACATTTTTGAGAAAATTATAGTTTTTTTAAAGTATATCATGTAAAAGTATGTTAAGTACTTTCTCTTAATCATACCAAAAGAATCCTCGACTATTCAGAACAAAAAAGTTATAATTGATGTACCATTACTTATCTGGTGGCAGCTATGTTTTGCACAAATGACAAACAGAGGAATCTCCTCAGCAAAGATAACCTGAAGCTCAACAACCTAAGTTCTTTATATTAAAGAAAAAAACCTTAATGAGTTCAATTGGAGCCATGTTGCTCCTGAGGATTTTTCAACTAAGTTGGCCCTTAGAAATGGAATACCGCAGGAGAGGAAGGCTGAGAAATTGCTTGGAATGAGGCATAACTTGACCTCATCTGCTTTTTAGTCACTTTTTTTAGGCCTCAGTACACTTTAGACTTATCCTCTACTGATTTCATTAGTAGCTGCCACTCATCAAATAGAGGATAAATTTAGAGGAGAGGAGAGCAGGAGTGGACTGATACCCAATCCAGAAGATCAAAAGGGTCATTTCTATAGCCAAAACTTGAAGAAATCCTAGTGCCAAGGGCTGATTAACTCAGCAATCTATGTCATTTGAACTTCATTTTTATAAATCAGCAGAAACATTCTGGGTTCAGTCTTCTGACCTAGTAGATAGAATGCTGAATCTAAAAAAATAGGGTTTAAATGCCTTATTTGACCTCTGGATAAAATACAAACTCCTTTGCCAGTCACTTAAAGTCCTTCATATTCTTGGCCTGACTTATCCTTTCCTTTTTTATTTTATATTATTATTCTTCCTACATTCAGCATTCCAGTAAATGTAGTCTATTAATTGTTCACCCAAATAAAAATTCTGTATCCTACCTTGGGTTTACCAAAGATATAGAGGAAATGATACATGAAATACTCTATGATCTTTATGATGTATAATGACATGATGTATAAAAAGAGATTTAAGAACTTTGAAGTTTTACATATAGAGAGCAGTTATTATTTTGTTATTATGAAAACTAGACCTAGAAAAAATAACCATTATTTTCATATACAGTATAATCCAAAAAAATCCCTTATAAGTGTGACCAAGGAAAATCATCTCTCTCAATTAACCCAAGTATAGGAGGTTGCCTAAGTTGGTCAAGATAATCAGTTTCATAAGGCTAGTCTTAAAAACTCAAATCATGTACTACTTTTTATGCCACAATAGAACTAATAGGTGAAAGGAAAATTGACTTTATTGTTTTTATGTTAGTGATTATAAAATAAGATTTCACATATAATCCTTTAGCTATGGAACTGCAACTACGACTTTATAAATAATTAGTCCCAACTGGTAAACTATGTATAAGATATCAATTATAATAATATGACCTTAACCATAGTAGTAGAAAAGATAGACAAAAGTGTGGAATGTTAGAATATTATAGCTACCAATAAGTTATGTTCTTCTTATCAAATTTTGATGTTAAGTGGACAGCTTGATCGAATCCTGATTCTGGATTAAATAAATAATCATTGACTCAGTTATAGAAAATATGGATATATTACAAAGAAAAATTGGCATTTGTTTTTGTGAAGTGAAGAAATATTCACTATAGTTTCCTCAGAGTTTATAGTATAGCTAGTCACATTTATTTTAACTTTAGGCTTACTCCCAGAATCAGTGGAATGAGTTGTCTGTTTATGCCAGTTTATTATTTGCAGTATTAATTAGAGATGACTGAAAATGTGTATTCTGATCAGATTCATTTTCATATTTTCTGGTATTGTTACTTTCAAACTGCAATGATAAATAGTGATTGTGACATACCATGAACCATCAATTCTAGAAATTGAAACATTTAACAGAGCCCCTGATCTTGTAAATCCTTCTGCTGTCCAAATAAGAAGTCTTAATTAGTGTTCAATCATCAGAAGGACAAGAGTAAATGAGAGCTGCCTTACTTAAACCTTGAGTTGGAATTTATAAACTCTCAGCAAGTAGTTCCTAAACATGACTAACATATTCTGTACATTTGGTTTTATTAATCACTTATGTTAATTGACTGCCAGAAGCTGATAAAACAGACTGTTGTACATCTAAATTAAGTCTTTGCCACAGGCTGGGTGTGGTGATACCTCCAGCTCTAAGTTTCCCAATTTAAGTTTCAATCTTCAATGCAAATGAAGGCCCAGATTTCCTTTTTTCTTACATAAGTTTAGGTTAGAATAAACCAAAAGTCTGATTTTAAAGTGTCCTAGGCTAGAAAAAATCAAGCAAGAGATAAAGAAAAAATATAAAATACCTGGGAGTCCACCTTCAGAGACATAAAAGGAACTATATGATCAAAACAACAAAATACTTTTAACAAAAATAAAGTCATATCTAATTTAAACAATTAGAAAAATATTTATTGCTAATGGATAGTCCAAGCCAACATAATAAAAAGTGACTATTCTAACCAAATTAATGTACATATTCAGTGCAATATAAAACTACCCAAATTTTTTCATAGAGGGAGAAAAAAATAAAATTCATCTGGAAAACAAAAGGACAAGTATACGAAGAAAAATGATGAAAAAATACGAAAGAAGGTAGCATAGCTACCCCAATTTCAAATAGCATTATAAAGAGGCAACTATTAAAACAATCTGTTACTGACTTAAAATAGCATAATAGATCAACAGAATAGATTAGCATCATTGGGAGTAAGAATAAACAGTAGTAAATGACCATAGTAACCTAATATTTGGCAAATCCAAAGACACAAATTCTTGGAAGAAGAACTCACTAAACAACAAAAATTGCTTGGAAATTTTGAAAACAGTATAACAGAAAATGGACACAGATGAACACCTTAAACTATATAACAATATAAAGTAAAAATGGATAGATGATATAAAAATAAAGGGCAAACCCATTAACATACCAGAGAACTGTAGATCTATGTAGACCTGTAAGATCTATCATATAAAGAAAGAATTTATGTCTAAATAAGAAATAGAGAACATTACAATATATAAAATAAATAACTTTGATTACATTAAGTTTTCCACAAACAAGCAATGTAATCTGAATTAGAGAGGAAACAAACTCAGGAAACATTTTATAACAAGGATCTCTGACAAAGGCCCCATTTTTCATATGTGTATAGGACTGAATCAAATCAATAAAATACAAAACATTCCCCAACTGAGAAGTGGTCAAAACACAAGACAGACAATTCTTATATATGGAAAATAAACTTCTTTTAGTCACAAAAATTTTTGAATTACTATTAATTATAGAAATACATTTTTTTAATGAGAGCATGGAGTGTTTATATGTGTTTCCTTACCACCTAGTGCAGTGCCTGCCAAATAGTGGGTATTTAATAAATGCTTGTTGGTTGATTGTGTCAAGCTGTTCAGTACTCACTGAATAATATAACTATTAGAGAAGCTTTAATGGGAGGAGGCTAAAGGAGTTCAAAGACTCTTGTAAAGTAAAAGATTATAGTGTCATGTAATTAGACATGTGATCATATCTAGACCATCTAACTCATTTTATAGACAAAGGAACTGGGGTCTGGAAGCATTTAGTAACACAATGGATAAAGTACTAGGCCTGGAGTGAGGAATACCGGATTCAGATTCTACTACAGACACTAGCTGTGTGACATTAGGCAAGTCACTTAACTTCTTTTGGCCTCAGTTTCCTAATTTGTAAAAATAGCCCAAAATTCAAAGAAGGATCAAATGAGATTTGTTTGTCAAGCACCTACCACAAGGTTTAGGATTTCATAGGCACTTCATAGAGCCTTCCTTTATTCCTTCTTCTAGTCCTTCTTTCCTTCTCTCCTTTCCTTCCTTCCTTCTTTTCATCTTTTCTCCCTTCCTTCCTTACTTCTTCTCTCCTTTCTTTCCTTCCTTGTTCTCTTCCTACTTCATATGCTCTCTTTTTTCTGTCTTCTCTTTCTTCTTTTCTCAATCTCTTCTTCATTTCCTTCTTTTGTTGGTTGTTTATTTTTTACCAGGTTTATAAGTATTTATTAGTAAAGAGAGGGAAATAGGAGAGGGTTTTTTAGCCACTTACCATCCATGGCCAGAGGAGCATGGAGAAAAACACCAGCCAACCAAGTCAGGTTCTGCCATAGAGAACTGCTTCCCAACCTTGCTGTTTTGTTTTCTTTTTCTTTTTAAATTTAGAATAGTTTTCATGGTTACATGATTCATGATTTCCCCCACTTCTTCCTTCCACATTCCCAGAGCTTACAAGCAATTCCACTGGGTTATACATGTATAATTCTTCAAAACCTATTTCCATGTTATTCATATCTGCAGTAGAGTGATAGTTTAACATTAAATCCCTAATCCTATCCCTATCAAACTATGTGATCATTGACATATGTTTCTTTTGTGTTTCTATTCTTATAGTTCATTCTCTGGATTTGGATAGCATTCTTTCTCATAAGTTCCTCTGGATTGTCCTAAGTTATTGTATTGCTTCTAGTAGAATAGTTTATTACATTCAATTGTGACATAATGTATCAGTCTCTGTGTATAATGTTCTCCTGGTTCAGCTTCTTTCACTCTGTATCAGTTTATGGAGGTCTTTCCAGTTCTTATAGAAATCCATCAATTTGTCATTCCTTATAGCACAGTATTATTCCATCACCATCAGATACCACAATTTGTTTAATCATTCTCCAATTAATGGAGATGGCCTCATTTTCCAACCTTTGCCACCACAAAGCACAGCTTTATATGTTTTTGTACAAGTCTTTGAGAAATACAAATTAAAATAATTCTGATGTAGCACCTCACACATATCAAACTGATTAATATGATGTAAAATTTTGGGGAAATATGTAAAAATGGGGCACTAATGCATTGTTGGTAAAACTGTAAACTGATATAACCATTCTACAATATATTCTAGAACCATGCCCAAAGGGCAATAAAATTGTGCATAAACGTTGACCAAGCAACAAGACTACTAGGTCTGTATCCCAAAAAAATCAAAGAAAAGGGAAAAGGACCTAGGATCTATTTGTACAAAAATACTTATATCAGCTCCTTTTATGGTACCAAAGAACTAGAAACTGAAGGAATGCCCCAAATTGGGGAATGGATGAATACATTTTGGTATATGATTGTAATGGAATACCATTGTGTCATAAGAAATGACAAATAAGAAGATCACAAAAGTCTGCTATCTTGGGAAAGAGGATGATGTGGAAAGAAGAGAGAGAACATGGATGGAAAAAGTCTGAAAGTTATTATTGAAAATTTTATTCACCAATTATCAGGAAATATTTTAAATATTTAAAATGCATACAACAGAGGACAAAAATGCTTCTTGACTGTTGACCAATGAACCAGAATATCTTTGTAAATGTTTAACAAGAAGCCCTCTAGAAAAGAAAATGCAAGGTAACCAATATTTACATTTTCATACTGAAATACTGGGTCAGGTATCCAGCCTGGATGGCAGAGTAAAGGGCATTCTGTTCTCCCAGTTTCTACACATACACAGACAAACACACATTAATTCACATGTGCACACACATACACATGTGCACATGCAAACACACACACATACACACAAATCACCTTGTAACAAAGAGAAGCTAGAGGAACACATCCCACTGGGGTAAGAGGAAAGAGTGACTCAGGCAGCACAGCATCTGTGAGTACCAGCAGAACTTGGAGAAGGCTAACACCCTGCAACTCTGCCAGAGGGCAATGAATCTACAGAATGGGAATAAACCCAGTTACAGCCACTCCACACAGGGATATAAGGGAGAGAAGATGGGAAAATTGCAAACTCTTGTGGCAGCAAAACTTTGAGGCCAGAAAGGAACAGAGAAGTGGAACTGGAAGTACAATAACCTACTCACTCCTACATGATAGTAGAATAAAGGAAGAGGCAGAGCCTAGAGCTGGGAAACTTCCCATTCTAAACTACTTGATAGGGGCAGGGAAGTAGCAGAGTATGGACCAAATCACCCTACAAAGCAATGGGGAAATGGTGTCATGGAATATTGAATATAGCTAGACAAAACAACTGCAAACCTCCCCACCACAAGCCAGAAGGGCCAGCTCCTCCACAGACACACTGTGAGAAAGTAGGACACCTGGGTCTACATCAAGAACCAGTGAAGAATACTGGACAATCTTGGTGCAGTGCCACTTTTATGGCATAAAGAGAGAAGAACCTCAACAGTTAGCTAAGGTAATAAGAAAAAAAAGGAACCCAGTGGGACTCCTGACTACCATTCTGGCCTGGTTCATGTGGGGTTAGTGAGATGTTTAAAAACTAAAGATTATATCAAGGTAGTAAACCTGGGTAACTGGGAACGTGAAGATGTTCTTTCTACTTATAAGTTCTAAAGAAGGGTGTATTTGTTAGAGAGAGAGGTGGAAGAAGGACAAGGAAGATGAGTTCTATTTGGAAATTTTAAATTATTGAGGAGATGATGTGATTTGACTTGCAATTTTGGAAAATCAATTTGGCAGCTAAGGGCAAAACAGATTGAAGTCTGATAAAATGGCACAAGGAGATAAGCAAGAAGGCTATCGGTACTGTTCAGGTGAGATGGGACGTAACTAAGAGTTTTATAAAGGGGCTTATATAAGAAATGTTGTGAAGCCAGAACTGGCAGTGTTTGACAATAAGTTGGGTACTTGGGAGATGAAAGGGTAGTCAAAGATAACAATGTTATATAAACCTAGGTAACTGGAAGGATAATGGTACCATGAACAGTAAAAAGGAAATTCAAAGAAAGGGAGCATTAGAATTTAAATATTATTATTTCTACCTTAGAAATTAGTGTCTGAGATGCCTAAATATTTTTTCCATAAGACCAATAGACAGTTTATGATATAAACTAAAATGGAGGAATAATACCAGGGCTGGGTATAGGTATCTATATTAAGATAATTATTGGAAACATGGGAAATGATCAGATCAGTAGGTGAGAGAATATAAGAAATTGTTATTGTTTTTGTTTTTGTTGTTTTTAAAGCACAAGCCGAGGCTTGAGAGTTATACACCATCTATGACTATAACATGAATCAAGATCCAGCAAAAGAAATATATGAGGAGAAAGGTTCTAGGAATTCCTAAATATATGAAGAGAGAAGTAAATAAACTTAAGAAGTAGCAATACAGTTATAGCCATCTCTCCTAGATCTGGTCCTATTTGGATTTGTGGCCCCTGCTTAGAATGGGTGAATCAGAACAGAGAGAGGGAGACAGACAGAGATAGAAAGACAGAGAGAGAATCAGAGTAATGTGGTTGTCAATTGTTCTTTATGACAGGGGATGAAAAGTCAGAAAACATCCTGAGAGTTCTAAGCCGAAATGTTTCATTTTAACAAACACCAAACATTTTAAAAGTTGTATTTTTTAAACTGCAATTAAAAAGTTTGGTGTATTTATAGTTTCAAAAAATATGTAATGTTTTCTGGTTCTCCTATAAATGTCATATCCCAAAGCTACTATATTACTTTTCAACATAACTTTATAATTGTTTGCCAAAGTTAAAAAATGGTATGCTTTTAAAGTGCAAATTTATGTATAAATTTTTAAGATTTGTTAGGTTACTAGTGAATATGATAGTCAAATGGTTTAATAAAAGAAGTGAAATTTGATTACTCTCCTGAATCTTACTGGTGTATTGGTTCTCAAAGTGGAAACCAGGAACAGTGAGAAGTTTCCAATACCCTTCTAAAAGCTATGCAAAATCAAAATCATTTTAATGTTTAATTTTTATGTGTCTTTCTTAAATACATGTAAAGAAAAATGTAAAATTATATTTAATTTTGAGTACTAAATTCTTTTTCTAAACCTCCTCAAATTCCTCCTTGAGAAAATAGGCAAATCAATAAAGAGCATACATTGTACGAAGTAAAATATCTCCACTCTGCAACACCCCCAAAATAAGTTATAGATGTCACAGAGTAACATCATATCTAAACACCTGGCATCTCTTTGTATCCCCTGGCATCAGTGAAGGTACCCTTATTGTCAACATACCAGAGTCAGTGGAAAGTCACTGTGAAGTGTAGATGACATGATGTTTGAAAGCCATAGGCCAATGACACATTTTTTAAACCCATTCAGGAAGTAGAATTAGTCTCTCTGGATTTTCATACCAGTATCTATTGGGCTGGGGTTTTGGATGTCTGAGTTATTCAGGCACCTGCTTACCTTGTCCCTTGATCTTTGACAAGTGGCTCTGATCATAGCCAACGAGCAAAATGAAATATCAGACCTAAATTGGGCTTTAATATAACTTTCTCTATCAATTTCTTTATTAATAAATACTTATTATTCTGATGCTGAGCCTCCAGACCACTTTTATTTGTTACAGCATATACAGTCATGCAAAACATTTCTATATGTCATATTACAAAAGAAAAGAAAAAAAATGAATTAAAGAAAGTTCAAAAATTATATTTCAATCTGTATTCAGACTACATCTATTCTTTCTTTGGAAGTGGATAGCACTTTTAACATAAGTACTTCAGAAGTGTTTTGGATCATTTTATTGCTAAGAATTCCTAAGACATTCACTGTTGATTTTTATATAATATTACTGTTCCTGTATACATTATTCTCCTGGTTCTGCACATTTAACTTTGTATCAATTCAAGTTAATTCTCCCAGGCTTTTTGAAAACACCCTGTTCCTCATTTCTTATAGCACAATAGTATTCTATGAAAATCATATACCACAATCAGTCATCTCCCAGTTGATTATCATTTCATCAATTTCTAATTTTTTGCCACCACAAAAAAGAAAAGCTACTAGAAATATTTTTGTGGCTAGAAGTAATTTACCTTTTTCTTTTATCTCTTTGGGGATATGACCAAGTAATTCTATTGTTGATTCAAAGGATATTCACAGTTTTTTATCCCTTTGGGCATACTTCCAGATTGTTCTCCAGAATGGTTGAATCAGTTAACAAACAAGTAGTCCATTCGTGTCCCAATTTTTCCATATCCACTCCAACATGTGTTGTTTTCTTTTTCTATAATATCAGCCAATATGACAGGTATGAGGTAGCAGCTGAGAGTTATTTTGATTAACATTTCTCTAAATAATAATGGTTTGGATAATTTTTTATCTGACAATAAGTAGCTTTGATTTCTTTGCCTGAAAACTACCTTTTTACAGACAGAACAGTTATCAACTGTGAAATGACTTGAATTCTTATAATTATAATCCTTACAATTCTAATTCAGATTTTGATCAGCCTTTACGTATTTGAGAAATGAGGCCTTTATCAGAAAGACTTACTATGAAAATTGTTTCCCATTTTCTTGTTTCCTTTCTAATTTTAGCTGCATTGTTTTGATTGTGCAAAGCCTTATTAATTTAATGTAGCCAAAATTATCTATTTTACATTCTGTAATGATGTCTTTCTCTTCATTGGTTATAAATTATTCCCTTATACATAAATCTGACAAGAAAAAAGAATCCATGCCCTACTAATTTGTTTATGATATAACTATTTGTGTATAAACCATGTATCTGTTTTGGCCTTACTTTAGTATATTGTGTGAGTTATTGGTCTATATCTACTTTCTGCAAAACTGCTTTCCAGTTTTTCCAGAAATTTTTTAATGAGTTCTTGTTTCAAAACCTTTGATCTTCTAGTTTGTCCAACAATAGTTTACTATGGTGATATACTCCTGTGTATTATGTGCCTAACGCATCCAATTCTTAGCAAGTTCCAGAATTTATTGTCAATTACAGTTTTATTATGTAATATGAGATCTGGCATGACTAGGCCACATTTCTTCAATTTTTTTTTCATTAATTCCCTTGATATACTTGAATATTTGTTCTAAATCAATGTCTCTATGGCTCTTTTAAACTCTATGACATAATTTTTAAAAGTTTAACATGGTATTAAGTAAGTGAATTGATTTTGGTAGAATTGTAATTTTTACTCTATTAGCTTAATCTAACCATGAAATTAATATTTTCCAATTGTTTAGATCTGACTTTATTTGTGAGAAAATTAATTTGTAATTGGGTTCATATAGTTCCCATGTTTGTCTTGGAAGGCATATTTCCAAGTATTCTATGTTATCTATAGTTATTTTAAATGGATTCTCTTTTTTATCTTTTCCTGCTGAACTTTGTTAGTAATATTTAAAAATACTGATGATTTATGTGGATTTATTTTGTATCCTGAAACTGATGAATTTAATTATTTCAAATATTCTTTTTTAGTTGATTTTCTAGGAGTCACTAAGCATAACATCATATTGTCTACAAAGAGTGCTGACTTTTTTCCTCATTGCTTATTTTTTATTTCTTCCAGTTTTCTTCTTTTATTACTGTAAGAAGCATTTCTCAAATAATACTGAATAAGAGTTATAATGGCCAGCCTTGTTTAACCCCTTGATCTAATTAGAAAATCTTCTAGTGTATCCTCATTATAAGCAATGTTTGCTGAGTGTTTTAGATAAACACTACTTTTTATTTCAAGGAGAGATCAATTTTTTCCAATGTTTTTTATTATTTTTAAAGGGAATAAGTTTGTATTTTTAAAAGGTTGTTCTGCATATATTGAGCTATTCATATGGTTTTTGTTGGTTTTGCTATTAATGTGGTCAAGTATCCTAATAGTTTTTTTCAGTATTAAACAAGTCTACATTACTGATGTACATGTCACCTGGTAATAGTGAATAATCATTGTAATATGCTGACTTAATCTTGTTGCTACTATTTTATTGATAATTTCACATTAATATTCATTAATAAAAGTTGGAAAAGGAGAGGTTGTCTCTAGATTGGGGCATGGCTGAACAAATTGTGGTATATAATGGAAATGGAATACTATTGTGCTATAAGGAATGATGAACTGATTGATTTCTATAAAAACTGGGAAGACTTCCATGCACTGATGTCAAGTGAAAAGAACAGAACCAAGAGAACATTGTACAAAGTAATCAAAACATTATGAGACAATCAAATATAATAGACAGCTACTAATAGCAATGCAATGATCCAGTACAATCCGAAGGTATGGAGGAAGAACTGTGGGAGTAGAAATGCAGATGAAAAACATATGATTTAGCATTTGTTGATATAGGTATAGGATTCAAGGTTTTGGTTTTAAAAGATTATTTTAAAAAGAGTAATATAGAAAAGAAAAAAATCACTAAGGAAATTGATATATAGTTTCATTTCTCTGCTTTTGTTCTTTCTGGTTTAAGTATCAGCACCATATTTGTGTTATGAAAATAATTTGATAGGATTCCTTTACTTCCTTTTTGAAATATTTTATATAGCATAATAATTAACTGTTCTTTAAATATTTGGTAAAATTCACTCGTGAATCTATTTAGTGCTGGAGATTTTTTCTTAGAAAGTGGCTTTTTCATTGTATTTTTCAAAGGTGAAATTTCTTAAGTACAGTGCTATCTTGGTACCTGTTATTAATGCATTCCAGAAGGCAGGTTGAGTAAGTACAAAAAAGGTTGAATACTAAGTGAATTTTTCCCATAAGATATAATGAAAGTTGAATTAATCTGTTCCATATTCCCTGATTTTATCTGGCATTATATGCATTAATGGAATCATATTTTACTGAATAAACATTAATAATATGTAGAAATAAATAAAAAGAAATAATTAAATGAAATAACTTAATTTTACGTGATTTGAGAGAAGTTTATTGCCTAAGGGAATGGTGAAGAGCAGAAATGTTAATTTCTGGAAGAGGAGTATCCTTCCATAATATCAATGGTAACTACCCTTCCAGAATTCTATCTCTTTTCTGTCCTTTATCACCACTAAAACCTGCTTGGGATTCACCAAGTGTAAGCTTGACAAGAAACCTATCCCATAACATTTATTTTTGTCCAAGTGAAAAATGGCTTGATCATTTAACAAATTTACAATTCTGCTTGCCAAAACTTTACGAGGGTGATATTTTTCAACAAAGTTTCACACTTCTAAATATTCATCCATTTCACTTAGATTGTCAGATTTATTGGCATATAATTGAGGAAAATACCTCTTAATTGTTTTAATTTCCTATTCAGTGGTGATGAATCACACTTTTCATTTTTTATATTGATAATTTGGATTTTTTTCTTTTTAGAAATCAAATTAACCAATCATTTATAAATTTCATTATTTCTTTCTTAAGACAAATTACTAATTTTATTTATTGGTTCAATAATTTTCTTACTTTCAATTTTATTAATCTCTTCATTGATTTTCAGGACTTCCAATTTTGTATTTAATAGGAGATGTTTAAGTGATTTTTTTTCTAGTTTTTTCTAGTCATATGCCCAGTTCATTAATCTGCTCTTTCTCTGTTTTATTAATATGATTTTTAAAGGTAACATTTTTGATTCAGTACTACTTAGGCAGCATCCTGTAGATTTTTCATATGTTGCCCCATTGTCATTCTCTTTTTTTTAATATATTTTATTTGATCATTTCCAAGCATTATTCGTTAAAGACATAGATCATTTTCTTTTCTTTCCCCCCACCCCCCATAGCCGACGCATAAATCCACTGGGCATTAGATGTTTTCTTTATTTGAACCCATTGCTTTGTTGATAATATTTGCATTAGAGTGTTCATTTAGAGTCTCTCCTCTGTCATGTCCCTTCAACTGCTGTATTCAGGCAGATGCTTTTCCTCGGTGCTTCCACTCCCATAGTTTATCCTTTGCTTATGAATAGTGTTTTTATCTCCTGGATCCCTGCAAATTGTTCAGGGACATTACAGCGCCATTAATGGAGAAGTCCATTACGTTCGATTATTCCACAGTGTATAAGTCTCTGTGTACAATGTTCTCCTGGTTCTTCTCCTCTCGCTCTGCATCACTTCCTAGAGGTTGTTCCAGTCTCCATGGAACTCCTCCACTTTATTATTCCTTTTAGCACAATAGTATTCCATCACCAACATATACCACAGTTTGTTCAGCCATTCCCCAATTGATGGGCATCCCTCGTTTTCCAGTTTTTCGCCACCACAAAGAGCGCAGCTATGAATATTTTTGTACAAGTCTTTTTGTCCATTATCTCTTTGGGGTACAGACCCAGCAGTGCTATGGCTGGATCAAAGGGTAGATATTCTTTTGTCGCCCTTTGGGCATAGTTCCAAATTGCCCTCCAGAATGGTTGGATCAGTTCACAACTCCACCAGCAATGAATGAATGTCCCTGCTTTGCCACATCCCCTCCAGCATTCATTACTTTCCTTTGCTGTTATGTTAGCCAGTCTGCTAGGTGTGAGGTGATACCTCAGAGTTGTTTTTATTTCCATCTCTCTGATTATCAGAGATTTAGAACACTTCTTCATGTGCTTGTTAATAGTTTTGATTTCTTTATCTGAGAACTGCCTATCCTTGTCCCTTGCCCATTTATCAATTGGAGAATGGCTTGATTTTTTTGTACAATAGATTTAGCTCTTTATAAATATGAGTAATTAAACCTTTGTCAGAGGTTTCTATGAAGATTTTTTCCCAATTTGTTGTTTCCCTTCTGATTTTAGTTACATTGGTTTTGTTTATACAAAAGCTTTTTAGTTTGATGTAGTCAAAATTATTTATTTTACATTTTGTGATTCTTTCTATGTCTTGCTTGGTTTTAAAGTCTTTGCCCTCCCAAAGGTCTGACATGTATACTATTCTGTGTTTACCCAATTTACTGATGCTTTCCTTCTTTATGTTTAAGTCACTCACCCATTTTGAATTTATCCTGCTGTAGGGTATGAGGTGTTGATCTATTCCTAGTCTCTCCCACACTGTCTTCCAATTTTCCCAGCAGTTTTTATCGAATAGTGGATTTTTGCCCCAAAAGCTGGGATCTTTGGGTTTATCGTATACTGTATTGCTGAGGTCGCTTTCCCCCAGTCTATTCCACTGATCTTCCTTTCTGTTTCTTAGCCAGTACCAAATTGTTTTGATGACTGCTGCTTTGTAATATAGTTTAAGGTCAGAGACTGCAAGGCCCCCATCATATGTGTTTTTTTTTTCATTATTTCCCTGGATATCCTTGATCTTTTGTTCTTCCAAATGAACTTTGTTATATTTTTTTCTAAATCAGTGAAGAAGTATTTTGGTAGTTCAATGGGTAGGGCACTAAATAGATAAATAAGTTTGGGTAGGATTGTCATTTTTATTATATTGGCTCGTCCTATCCATGAGCAGTTAATGTTTTTCCATTTGTTCAAGTCTAGTTTTAGTTGTGTGGCGAGTGTTTTGTAGTTGTGTTCATATAGTTCCTGCGTTTGTCTTGGGAGGTAGATTCCTAGGTATTTTATTTTGTCTAAGGTGATTTTGAATGGGATTTCTCTTTCTAGTTCTTGCTGCTGAGCTGTGTTGGAGATATATAGAAAAGCTGATGATTTATGTGGGTTTATTTTGTATCCTGCAACTTTGCTAAAGATGTTGATTATTTCAATTAGCATTTTGGTTGAATCTCTAGGATTCTTTAAGTAGACCATCATGTCATTCGCAAAGAGTGATAACTTGGTCTCCTCCTTGCCTATTTTGATGCCTTCAATTCCTTTATCTTCTCTAATTGCTACTGCTAGTGTTTCTAGTACAATGTCAAATAGTAGAGGTGATAATGGGCATGCTTGTTTCACTCCTGATCTTATTGGGAATGCATCTAGTTTATCCCCATTGCAGATGATATTAGCTGATGGTTTTAGATATATACTGTTTATTATTTTTAGGAATGACCCTTCTATTCCTATGCTTTCCAGTATTTTTAGTAGGAATGGGTGTTGTATTTTATCAAAGGCTTTTTCTGCATCTATTGAGATAATCATGTGGTTCTTGCTAGTTTGCTTGTTGATGTGGTCAATTATGGGGATGGTTTTCCTAATGTTGAACCAGCCCTGCATCCCTGGTATGAATCCTACTTGATCATGGTGAATGATCCTACTGATCACTTGCTGGAGTCTTTTTGTTAGTATCCTATTTAAGATTTTTTGCATCTATATTCATTAGGGAGATTGGTCTATAGTTTTCTTTCTCTGTTTTTGACCTGCCTGGTTTTGGAATCAGTACCATGTTTGTGTCATAAAAGGAGTTTGGTAGAACTCCCTCTTTGCTTATTATGTCAAATAGTTTGTATAGTATTGGGATTAACTGTTCTCTGAATGTTTGATAGAATTCACTGGTGAATCCATCAGGCCCTGGGGATTTTTTCTTAGGAAGTTCTTTGATGGCTTGGTGGATTTCATTTTCTGATATGGGATTATTTAAGAATTCTATTTCCTCTTCTGTTAGTCTAGGCAGTTTGTATTTTTGTATATATTCATCCATTTCTCCTAAATTGATGTATTTATTGCCATATAATTGGGCAAAGTAATTTCTAATGATTGCCTTAATTTCATCTTCATAGGAGGTGTTTTCCCACTTTTCATCTTTGATGCTGTTAATTTGCTTTTCTTCCTTCCTTTTTTAAATTAGATTGACCAGTACTTTGTCTATTTTGTTTGTTTTTTCAAAGTACCAGCTTCTTGTCTTATTTATTAAATCAATAGTTCTATCACTTTCGATTTTATTAATTTCTCCCTTCATTTTTAGGATTTCTAGTTTGGTTTTCTGCTGGGGGGTTTTAATTTGATCTCTTTCGACTTTTTTCATTTGCATTTCCAATTGATTGATCTCTGCTCTCCCTTGTTTGTTAATATAAGCATTCAGGGATATGAATTTACCTCTGATTACCGCTTTGGCTGCATCCCAAAAGGTTTGAAAGGATGTTTCGCCATTGTCATTTTCCTTGATGAAATTATTAATTGTTTCTATGATTTCTTCTTTAACTAAACGGTTTTGGAGTATCATATTGTTTAATTTCCAATTGGTTTTAGATTTGATTTTCCATGTACCATTACTAATAATTATTTTTATTGCCTTGTGATCTGAGAAGGCTGCATTCATTATTTCTGCTTTTCTGCATTTGTGTGCTATGTTTCTGTGACCTAATGTATGGTCAATTTTTGTGAATGTGCCATGTGGTGCTGAGAAGAAGGTGTATTCCTTTTTATCCCTATTTATTTTTCTCCATCTGTCTATTAATTCTAATTTTTCTAAGATTTCATTCACTTCTTTTACCTCTTTCTTATTTATTTTTTGATTTGATTTATCTAAATTTGATAATGGTTGGTTTAAATCTCCCACTAGTATGGTTTTATTGTCTATTTCTTCCTTCACTTCTCCTAGTTTCTCCATTAGAAATTTGGGTGCTATATTATTTGGTGCATACATGTTGATTAATGATATTTCCTCATTGTCTAGAGTCCCTTTTAACAAAATATAACTACATTCCCTATCCCTTTTGATCAGGTCTATTTTTGCATTGGATTTATCAGATATCATGATTACCACTCCTGCGTGCTATATTATTTGGTGCATACATGTTGATTAATGATATTTCCTCATTGTCTAGAGTCCCTTTTAACAAAATATAATTACCTTCCCTATCCCTTTTGATCAGGTCTATTTTTGCATTGGCTTTATCAGATATCATGATTACCACTCCTGCCTTCTTTCTATGAGTTGAGGCCCAGAAGGTCTTACTCCATCCTTTAATTCTGACCTTCTGGGTGTCAACCCGCCTCATGTGTGTTTCTTGAAGACAACATATGGTAGGGTTTTGGATTCTAATCCATTCTGCTATTCGTCTACATTTTATGGGTGAGTTCATCCCATTCACATTCAAAGTTATGATTGTCATTTGTGGACTCCCTGGCATATTGATAGCCTTCCCTAATTCTAACCTTTTCTTCTTCAGCTCTACCTTTTAGTCCAGTGATTTACTTTGAATCAGTCCCCCTTGTCCCCTCCCTTGATGTTTCCCTTTTTAGTCCCTCCTTTTTTCTTCCCTCCCCTTCCCCCCTCTCTTTCCCTCCCTTTTTGTTCTCCCTCTCCCCCTCCCCCCCTTGGTTTTCCCTTCTCCCTACCCTTGTTGGGTAAGATAGAATTCAAGATCCCAATGGATCTGGATGTTTTTCCCTCTCAGAGTTGATTTCCCTGAGATTAAGGTTTAAGTAAAAAAAAAAACCCTCTCTTCCTCTCCTTCTTATAGGAGTTTTCTTCCCCTCCCCTTCCCATGTGAATCTTTGTGTGAGAAAGATTATTCTATTTGGTCTTTCTTTACCCCATATTTATACATTCCATTTTCCCCACATATTAGTATACATAGATTGATATAAATGTAGTCCTTATAGAAGAGAGTTTGAGTAAAAGAAGAAGATAACATTTTTCCCCTTTCCTTAATATTTACCTTTTCAGGTATTCCTTACTCTTTGATTTTCGGTATCAAACTTTCCACAGAGCTCTGGTCTTTTCTTTGCAAAAAGTTGGAAATCTTCTATTTTGTTGAATGCCCATACTTTCCCTTGGAAGTATATAGTCAGTTTTGCTAGGTAGCTGATTCTTGGTTGGAAACCCAGCTCTCTTGCCTTTCTGAAGATCATGTTCCATGCCTTACAATCATTCAGAGTAGAACTTGCAAGGTCTTGTGTGACCCGGATTGGCATTCCTTTATATCTAAATTGTCTTTTTCTGGCTTCCTGTAGGATTTTTTCTTTAGTTTGATAGCTTTGGAATTTGGCAATTACATTCCTGGGAGTTGTCTTTTGGGGGTTTAGTGTAGAAGGTGTTCTGTGAGCTCTGTCAGTGGCTGTATTGCCCCCTTGTTCTAGAATCTCTGGGCAATTTTCTTTGATTATATCTTGTATCACCATGTCCAGTTTGGTGTTTATTTCTGGCTTTTCTGGGAGTCCAATTATTCTTAAATTATCTCTTCTCCCTCTATTTTCCCAATCTGTCACTTTGTCAGTGAGATATTTTATGTTCTCTTCTAATTTTTTGGTGTTTTGGCTTTGCTTTATTAATTCTTGCTCTTTTACATGATCGTTGTCTTCCAGCTGCCTGATTCTGGCCTTTAAAGCCTGGTTTTCCTCTTCAGTTTCATCACACTGGTTTTGTAGATGCGTGAATTTCTTTTGCATTATTTCCAACTTTTCCTCCCAGAAGGCTTCCATCTTTTTGGTCATTTCTGATTCAAATTCTTCAAGGGTTTGTGGAGAGTTTCCATTTCCTTTGGAAAGTTTTGGAGCAATTTCTTGTATATCATCTTCTATCTCCTCTGTATTTTGTATTTTGCCTCCATAGAATGTGTCCAAAGTTGCCCCTTTCTTCTTATTTTTCTTGGTATTTTGGGGCTTCTATGCTTCTGTCGAGTTTGCCAACTCTGAATGTGGAGGATTAGCTTTTCTTATCTCTGTCTGGTGTTCAGAGCCTTTAGTCCTGGGCAGATTGTCGGTTCTATGAGGTTTCCCTGGGTTAAATTGAGTATGCCTCACTGGAACTGGAGTGGAAGGGTCGGACCAGGGGGCCACACTCTCCCCCGGCTCTCTAGGTAGGGTTGCTTTCCGGAAGTTGCCTTCAGAATAGCTGGGTGTGAGGCTGTTTCGTCGGCCTGCGGGGGGATGGGCTGAGGCTTCCCGGAGCTCTGAGGGCAGTGACTTTCACTGAGACTTGGATAGCAGGATCCAGCCCGTGAGGCTGTCTTGCCCGCCCTGAGGGTTGCTGTTGTTTTTTCAGAGGACCCTGCTCTCTGCGGGGGGGAGCTCCGAGGGCAGTGACTTTCACTGGGACTGGGATAGAAGGCCCTGAGGGTTGTTGTTGTTTCAGATGACACTGCTCTCTGAGCGGGGCGGGGCTGCGGCTTCCCGGAGCCTTGGACTCTGCGCTCCTACCCCTTAGGTACAAGTGATCTCGGGTTCTGGCTTTTGAGGGGGGCCGTACCTTCTGATCCAGGTCCAGGTCCAGGAGGAGGATTCCCAGGGTCTATGCTGTTGATCGTCTTGAATTTCGGTGCCTTAGGAGCTTATAGTTTGAGATCGGTTGGGAAGGGTTTTCCGGAGATCTGAACTTTAGCTTTCTCAAAGCCACCATCTTGACCAGAAGTCCATTGTCATTCTCTTTAATGAAGTTATTTGTTATTTTTATGATGCAGTGCTTAACTCATATATTAGGATGAGATTATTTAATTTCCAATTAATTTTTATCTATCCCCAAAACTTGGATCTTTTAATTTATATTATATTAAATTAACGTGGTTATTTATTACTAGGTATTGTATAATTAATCTGTCCACTCATCCACTACTCCAATTCTAAACAGAACCAGATCATTTTAAGTATCATAATTTTTTAATATAGTTTGAGATGTACTAATGATAGGTCACCTTCATTTATATTTTTGTTTCTTTGATTTCCTTGTTATTTTTGGCTTTTTTTCTTCCAGATGAATTTTGCTATTTTTTTCTAGCTATATAAAATAATTTTGGGACATTTCATTTGTATTCATTTGGAGTAGAACTAAATAATTATATTTATTTATGTAGAATAGTCATTTTAATTATATTGGCCTGGCCAACCAATGAGCAATGAATATGATTTCATCTATTTAAATCTGATTTTACTTTCTATGAAAACCATTTTATAATTGTGTTCATATAGTTCCTGTGTTAATCTTGGCAGGCAGATTCATAAGTATTTTATATTATTTATAGTTAATTTAAATGGATTTTTTTTCCTTTCACTCCCTGCTGAGCTTTGTAGGTAAAATATCGAAATGCTAATGTTTCTTGAGGATTTATTTTATATCCTAAAACTTTGCTAATGTTGTTAAATATTTCAACTATTTTTAGTTGAATCTCTAGAATTCTCTAAGTATACCATCATATCATCTCCAAAGAGTGATAGTATTATTTCTTCATTGTCTATTCTAATTCCCTTCATTTCTCTTTGTTCTCTCATTGATAAAGCCAGCATTTTTAGTACAAATTCTTTTGGGGAATATTGGAAAATAATCTGGTAGAGACCAGAGTTAAACCAAGATCTCACGTCATGCATCACAAATCATTCTCAAATTGATATAAGGTGAAAGAAAATAAATAGGTAGTTTGCAGATGAAGAAATCAAAGTTATCTTTAATCACAGGAAAAATGATCTGAGTCATACTTGATTTGGGAAATGCAAACTGAAAGAAAAGTGAGATAATAATTTAATTCCATGAGATTGGTAAATATGACAGAAAAAGAAAATAACAAAATTTGGCAAGAATCCAGGACAATTGAAAGACTATTACATTGTTTGTGGAGTTGTGATCTGATTCAACTATTATGGAGAGCAATTTGAAACCATGATGAAAGAGCTCAAAAACTATGCATATCCTTTTATCCAGTAATCCCACCACTAGTTTTATATACCAAAGAGATTTTTAAAAAGAATAATTGGTCCATTTACACAAAAATGTAGCTATTTTTGTGTTCATAAAGAACAAATTGAGGGGTTGCCCATCAATTGGGGAATTACTTAAAAGATTTTAACATATGATTGTGAGGATGTACAATTGTAATATAAGAAATGATGAGTAGAATGATTTCAGGAAAGTCTGAAAAAGTTTATATGAACTTTATGAACAACTGTGAATAACTTCATTATTCTTAATAATATGGTGATCGAAGATAATCTCAGTTACTTGTGATGAAAAATGCCAACCAACTTCAGAGAAAGAACTAATGGAGTCTAAATGCAGATACATTGTACTTTCTTAATATTTTTTGTTTTGCTTTGGCTCTATTTGCTGAAGTTATTAATATGGAAAATATTTTATATGATTGAACATGTAAAATCTATCAGATTAATCACCACCTCCTGGGGAGAAGATAATGAGAGCAACTGAGGAAGGGAAAATGAGAAAAAGGGTACAAATTTAGAATTCAATTTAAAAAAAATATGAATGATAAAATATAAATAAAAAGTCTAAAACAAAAACAATAGATAAAATTCAAAAAATAATCTATGTTTCATTGAGTTATGATCTGAAAATTTTTGAGGATTTTATGCACTAAAACATGCTCAGTTTTTGTAAAGGTATAATGTATATATGAAAAGAAGTTGTACTCCTTAACATTCCTACTTAATTTTATCCAGTCATCTATCTCTAACTTTTCTAAAATTATATTCTTCTTAATTTCCTTCCTTTTGTTTTATGATTAAATGTATCTAGTTTTGAGAGAGAAAAGTTGAGGTACTGCACTAGAATAGTTTTATTATCCCTTTACTGGTCATCTTGATCTTAGTTTGGTAAATTGTATATAAAATTCTTCTATACCTAGTTTTTGCCAGATTGCTTTTGTAATGATGGGGAGTAGAATAAAAGAACCATTGGGGGAAATGGAATGTTGAGAGCTTTATAGGTGCATGAGGCAGGAACAACAGTTGGAAACTGGACAAGGACTTTCTGGGAAATTCTCCTGAGGAGGTGGTCTTGAATATTGAGACACAAAAGGGAAGTGGAAGGAGGTGCTGCTTCTCTGGGCCATTTCAAGACACCTTTGGAGACTTCTGTCACTGACAGAAATCCTAAAATCTCTAGTTCCTGTTAACACATTGCTGGTTCCTGTGAACAAACCTAATTTCTCTGAAGACTTTCATTCCATGAACTATTGAGATCCTGGACTCAAGTAGGTGAGCAGTGCTCTTTCCCCTTTTCCACCTCTCCCCTGCCTACAAGAAACAGCTTTTACTTCAGTAATTAGATTATTTAGAAAAATAGTTTTAGGATAGATTTGGAAAAGGGAAAGTGAACTTTGAGATGAGGCCAATTCTGCCCACTCAGACATTGAACCTTTGAAAAAGGGATTCAGAAATTAGGTTGACCTACAACCCCCTAATCTCTACCCACTTCTCCATTTACCCCAATCACAATTAAATAAAAATAAGCAGTCAGATGGCAACTTCAAGTTGTTTATTTGCATCAAGGGGATAAGCTCATTAGCAGACTCCATATTTCTGCCAGTTTTCAATAACACATGAGGAGGAGGCTTGTGAGTGCCCCAAAATAGCTTATAGTAGAATTGGGGTCCCACATACCTTTCCCTGTAGAGAAAATATCCCTTCTACCTCTAAGGGCCAGCATGGACATCGAGGGGCAAACCTTTACCAAGGGGAGATCTCCATTGTGTCTCTCAAGTAATTCGGGGACTCTGGGAGGAATAGTGAAGGAAGTCATTTTATCAACTCTTTTCCTCACTGTCTTCAACCCTCATTTCTCCATCAAAGGAGAATCCCCCCAAAATTACGCTTTCCAATTTTCCCAATTTTTTTCACATTTTCCTTTAATGCTTTGCTTATACCTGCTTTGGCTTTGTTGTCTTCTTCTGTGATTATATGTTGATATTCCCTTTTTATGATTGTAACTTGTTATGGTCAGGTTCTTTTTATTTATGGTCTGTTCATTTCTCCAACCAATTTATTGACAATTTTGTGTCAAGATTGGGCTCTAATCATCTCTTGTGGAAAGTTCACTGTCTTATGTTTCAAAGGGCACTGCCCTAAATTTCAGGTCTTTCTTGTTGCTATTTTCATAGCTAGCCTGTGCTCTAGTCTTTATCCAAGAAAGAACCATTTCCCTTGTAGCCACTAGCACTCCATGACTGTGGGACTGAGACCAGCTTATCTGCTCTATAAAAATCACAATTGCTAATGCTCAACTCTGTTCTGGAATTGAGAACAGGGTCTACATTTCCTCAAAGCAAACCCAAGCTCTCTTCTTAACCTTGGAATGGTGCCTAGGGTTCCTGTCCTCCTGTGGTTCCAAGTGATCTCAGAAAATGCACAGGGTCCTGAACAAAGCATCAACAAATGGTCCCATGAAATCTTCTTTTGTCCAGTTGTTCCAGTAACCACCCTTTATTTTTTCCATGAGCTGAAAACTCTGGAAGCTGCTGCTGCCACAAATGTATCTGCCTTGAAGGCTCACAGTTACTGCTGACTTGCCAGAATATAACCATTTTTGGTGCTCCAAGGTCTGCAAGCCTGCCCAAGATCTACCATGGTTAGAAATACATTTCTTGTGTAAATCCTAAGTTGTCTCATTAAGGAAAAGTGTTTCACCTGTTGTTTTGTTTTTGTCATTGCAAAATTAATTTAAGACATTTTAAGGTTTGGAGGGGTATGTGAAATGCCCTGCTGAGTCCTTAATTTCTTCTATATTTGTTCTGCCTCCCCAAAATCTATTTTCTGCATTTTTAAGATATTTTATTTTATAATATAGTACATGTGGATATATAATTCACATAAGTAAAATATGTGCAGTTGATTCTCATTCATTTTTAAAAATGTATAGTAGTTCTGAAATAAATATGTTAAGAGTCCTTTTTCAATGAAGTTTAATGTATTTCTCTCATAACATCCAACTTCTATTATATATTATTTTACTATAATATCCATTGATTAACATTCTCCTGGAATTCCCAAAGTTTTACATTCAAAAGAAAAAAAAAAGGTTTTCCTGTATTCACATGAGTTTTTTTTCTAATATCTATCTATCTATCTATCTATCTATC
Organism: Monodelphis domestica; assembly: GCF_027887165.1. Taxonomy (NCBI): domain Eukaryota; kingdom Metazoa; phylum Chordata; class Mammalia; order Didelphimorphia; family Didelphidae; genus Monodelphis; species Monodelphis domestica. Next base: position 119,369,890 of record NC_077234.1, on the reverse strand, counting down.
TATCTATCTATCTATCTATCTATCTATCTGTATCTCTGTATCAAATCTATCATTTTATCTAAAGAAGCTATTTAATTTATCTCCACTAAATCTATCTCCAGTTGTTTGCTGTTGAGCCCATATAACTTATTTTAAATGTATTATTTTAATGTGATAACATTTATAAAACAAATGTTTTTTTTCTTTTTGAAACTTTAAATATGACTTTATGACTTTGTTTATGCATATGTGCATATATCAACTGAATCTTTGGTTTTCCTGGCATATGAAATTTTTTATATAGAAGTATCAAGAGTTGGGTATAGTGGATAGAACAAAAGGCGTAGAATCAACAAATCCTGATTTAGTAAGGCATCAATTCCAATACAGTCTCTGACATTAGTTGTGTGGTCTTTTAGTCATTTAACTTTTATTTAACTCAGCTTTCTCACCTGTGCAATAGATATAATAATATATCTACCTCTTAGAATTATTATGAGGATCAAATGAGATAACAGTTGTAAAGTTCTTAGAACAATGCCTAACATATAGGAAGCAGAAGGAACATGATGATGGTGGAATTGAAACCAAGCAGCAAATTTTATGGGAATGAAAAGTTAGCTGAGTTTCTTGGCCCTCTTTAATGGGATGTTTTGGGAAGTTTGCTGGGATTTTACGCATTCTTTATCTAAAATTACAATTAGAATATAGAATAAACTGTGTATACTGAGGAGGAAGGAGTACCAAAGTTAACCATCCATGAAGTTGAGTCTCCTGATGATAATCTTATTAGGGGGAGGAGAAGTTTAATAATGATAAAGGACTGAAAACCACACTATACAATTCTTCTCTCTCTCTCTCTCTCTCTCTCTCTCCTCTCTCTCTCTCTCTCTCTCTCTCTCTCTCTCTCTCTCTCTCTCTCTCTCTCTCCATCTCAAACTTAACAAACAGAACTTTTTTACACCCAAACCAATTTTTTTTCATTTTTTATGTGTATACAAACACATAGACACATTCAATACACAAAAAATACATTGAATATATGTGTTGAAAATAAATACAAATAATTCAGAAGACTGAATCAGGATGGATTAATTTATAAGGTAATGTTTGACTCAATTCTTTAAGGAAAGTAAGGATTCTGATATTGTCTTAACTCTATTTTGGAGCAACAACAAAGTATGAGTCCTTTCCCACTCTGTAGTATATTTGCCCCTTCAAATTATTTGATAATTTTTTATTGTTACACTCAAAATTTTGTTGTTTGGACTGACCTCTTCTGTGTATCATTAGTCTATTCCAGACACTGTTATAATTTTATTTCCTCTAATGGCAATTAAAATTGCCCTAAAAGCATATATAGGTCTATAAAGTAAAAAAAAAAAAGACAATGTCTCTATGGTTCTTGATGGTATAAACAGTTTGTAAAAATTCTTTCCATCTTTATTCTGTTTGTTGGTTGTCTTTGTTTCCCATATATCTCAAAATGGTACAAAAAAGTCATGTGTTTACAGAATTATCACCTGCCCATTGTTTTAAGTCAATCAAATTTGCATGTGGAATCCCAATATTGAAGTTGATATTTTCTTTTTTCTGACATCTTCTTCATATTGTTTCATATCAGTGACTTGTTTAGTAGATGAGAAAGTTCTTTTAATTGAAAGACATAAAATTTGTCTCTTTTTTATGATTTCTTCTAGTTTGAACTCATTATCTTTATTCTGACAAGTTAGTGGTATGACTATAAACAGTAGGCTAATTCAGAAATGAATCCTATTTCAGTAATGAATCATTTTCTTCCCATTAAAATCTAAACAATTCCATTTTCATGATACTATTTGGTATTCATCATGATTCTTTTCTCAGAAAAAGCACATATGTTCTAAAAGTTTGAGGAATCTCTTTCACTTTGAGTCATATATATTTCAGAGTCATTTGACATTACAGTGACGTATGATTTTCATGTAGATATCATCACTAAGAAAATATTGTTGCTTTCAAAAAGATTGTTTCTTATACCATGGAAAAGTTAATATTTATCAAAAGTTTTCCATTATTTTCCCAATATAATCTATCTATATTGTAAAACAAAGACAGAGTTTTAGAAAAACAATACTTGGGATATTTCTGAACTAGATTTTTAAAAAGTCTTACAGCAAATGGATAGTGCATTACTGTGTTAGGGATAATAGTTGTTCATGTTAATTCAATTCTATAGAAAATTGGGCATATTTGTGACAGCATATTTTGGAGGTTTAGGGGTGATAAAATAGTTAAGCATCTGTTAAAACATAGAAAAAATGGAAGATGTAAGCTATTTCTCCAAGACTTAAAAATAACTCTTCAAAAGTTGACAATTTTTTATGTAATGTTAACTGTCGGTTTGATGTCAACCTTCCAATTGGACTGATTTTTCCTTCACTGAACTGATCAACTATAATCATGTGAATTACTGTTTAACTAGTAAAGGACTTATATTTAGTGAGTCACTTCAGCTTCTTCACAAGGAAGTTTACCAAATGAGATTAACAGAGATCCAAAGAAAATCTTAGTGAGAAGAGAGGAGATGAGAGTCTGCCTAGATCAATCCACACTCAAATGATTATATATAGAGATTAAAAATTACTAATATGCAATAATGCATTCTTTGCTAAAATCCACTCTGTAAAGATCTTAATCTCTTCTAATTCAGAATGAATCAACATCAAAGGCTTTTGGAACTTTCAGCCACAGATGGCAAGTGAGGTAAGAAAATGGCTCAGAAAAAGATTATAGGGGACCTTTTGCTGAATCTAGATGCACGATCCTTGTTACATTGCCCATATACAGAGTCAGGTAACATTTCTGTTGTGGTCACAGAATGAGAAGAAGCACAAACACACACCAGTGCTTGCAGCCATAGGGAAAGAGGTGACCCTGGTGATAGTTCCAAACGGTAAAAGTGTGCTTCAGATTACTAACAGACCAGAGCATAGGTCAAAAGAATATTAAACTTTTCACTACTTGCATCATAACACTTTGGAAGATATGAAAGCAGATAGATTCCAGTGCCAAATCTGAAGGCAGAAGAACAAAGGACCTAAAACTTAGAATAGTGTTCCTTTTACTACAGTTACAAAGTTCAACTTGAACAGTTTTTTTTAATGATATTTTATTTGATCATTTCCAAGCATTATTCATTAAAGACAAAGACCATTTTCTTTTCCTCCCCACCCACCCACCGTAGCTGATGCGTGATTCCACTGGGTATCACATGTGTTCTTGATTCAAAACAATTTCCATGTTGTTAATATTTGCATTAGAGTTTCGTTTAGAGTCTCTCCTCTGTCATGTCCCCTCATCCGCTGTATTCAGGCAGTTGCTTTTCCTCAGTGTTTCCACTCCCACAGTTTATCCTCTACTTATGAATACTGTTTTTTCTCCTAGATCCCTGCAGATTGTTCAGGGACATTACACCACTATTAATGGAGAAGTCCATTACATTCGATTGTACCACAGTGTATTAGTCTCTGTGTACAATGTTCTCCTGGATCTGCTCCTTTCGCTCTGCATAACTTCCTGGAGGTTGTTCCAGTCTCCATGGAATACCTCCACTTTATTATTCTTTTAGCACAATAGTATTCCATCACCAACATATACCACAATTTGCTCAGCCATTCCCCAATTGATGGGCATCCCCTCGTTTTCCAATTTTTGGCCACCACAAAGAGCACAGCTATGAATATTTTCATACATGTCTTTTTGTCCATTATCTCTTTGGGGTACAGACCCAGCAGTGCTATGGCTGGATAAAAGGGTAAAGATTTTTTTGTTGCCCTTTGGGCATAGTTCCAAATTGCCCTCCAGAATGGTTGGATCAGTTCACAACTCCACCACCAATGAATTAATGTCCCTGCTTTGCCACATCCCCTCCAGCATTCATTACTTTCCATAACTGTCATGTTAGCCAATCTGCTTGGTGTGAGGTGATACCTCAGAATTGTTTTGATTTGCATCTCTATGATTATAAGAGATTTGGAACACTTCTTCATGTACTTCTTAATAGTTTGATTTCTTTATCTGAGAACTGCCTATCCATGTCCCTTACATATTTATCAATTGGAGAATGGCTTGAGTTTTTGTACAATTGATTTAGCTGTTTATAAATTTGAGTAATTAAACCTTTGTCAGAGGTTTCTATGAAGATTTATTCCAAATTTATTGTTTCCCTTCTGATTTTAGTTACATTGGTTTTGTTTATACAAAAGCTTTTTAATTTGATGTAGTCAAAATTATTTATTTTACATTTTGTGATACTTTCTATGTCTTGCTTGGTTTTAAAGTCTTTGCCCTCCCAAAGGTCTGACATGTATACTATTCTGTGTTTACCCAATTTACTTATGGTTTCCTTCTTTATGTTTAAGTCATTCACCCATTTTGAATTTTTCTTGGTGTAGGGTGTGAGATGTTGATCCAAACCTAATATCTCCCACACTGTCTTCTAATTTTCCCAGCAGTTTTTATCAAATAGTGGATTTTTGTCCCAAAAGCTGGGATCTTTGGATTATCGAATACTGTCTTGCTGAGGTCACTTTCCCCCAGTCTATTCCACTTGTCTTCCTTTCAGTTTCTTAGCCAGTACCAAATTGTTTTGATAACTGCTGCTTTGTAATATAGTTTAAGGTCAGGGACTGTAAGACCCCCATCATATGTGGTTTTTTTTTTCATTATTTTTCTGGATATCCTTGATCTTTTGTTATTCCAAATAAATTTTGTTATGTTTTTTTCTAAATCAGTAAAGAAATATTTTGGGAGTTCCATGGGTATGGCAATAAATAGATAAATAAGTTTGGGTAGGATGGTCATTTTTATTATATTGGCTCATCCTATCCATGAGCAGTTAATGTTTTTCCATTTGCTCAAGTCTAGTTTTAGTTGTGTGGAGAGAGTTTTGTAGTTGTGTTCATATAGTTCCTGCGTTTGTCTTGGGAGGTAGATTCCTAGGTATTTTATTTTGTCTAAGGTAATTTTGAATGGGATTTCTCTTTCTAGTTCTTGCTGCTGAGCTGTGTTGGAGATATATAGAAAAGCTGATGATTTATGTGGGTTTATTTTGTATCCTGCAACTTTGCTAAAGTTGTTGATTATTCCAATTAGCTTTTTGGTTGAATCTCTAGGATTCTTTAAGTAGACCATCATGTCATCTGTAAAGAGTGGATGCCAATTTTAATGCCTTCGATTTCTTTTTCTTCTCTAATTGCTACTGCTAGTGTTTCTAATAAAATGTCAAATAGTAGAGGTGATAATGGGCATGCTTGTTTCACTCCTGATCTTATTGGGAATGCATCTAGTTTATCCCCATTGCAGATGATATTAGCTGATGGTTTTAGATATATACTGTTTATTATTTTTAGGAATGACCCTTCTATTCCTATGCTTTCTAGTGTTTTTAATAGGAATGGGTGTTGTATTTTATCAAAGGCTTTTTCTGTGTCTATTGAGATAATCATGTGATTCACATTGGTTTGTTTGTTGATGTGGTCAATTATGTGGATAATTTTCCTAATATTGAACCAGCCCTGCATTCCTGGTATAAATTCTACTTGATCATGGTGGATGACCCTTCTGATCACTTGCTGGAGATTTTTTGCTAGTATCCTATTTAAGATTTTTGCATCTATATTCATTAGGGAGATTGGCCTATAGTTTTCTTTCTCTGTTTTTGACCTGCCTGGTTTTGGAATCAGTACCATGTTTGTGTCATAAAAGGAGTTTGGTAGAACTCCCTCTTTGCTTATTATGTCAAATAGTTTGTATAGTATTGGGATTAACTGTTCTCTGAATGTTTGATAGAATTCACTGGTGAATCCATCAAGCCCTGGGGATTTTTCATAGGAAGTTTTTTGATGGCTTGTTGGATTTCATTTTATGATAAGGGATTATTTAAGAATTCTATTTCCTCTTCTGTTAGTCTAGGCAGTTTGTATTTTTGTATATATTAATTCATATCACCTAAATTGGTGTATTTATTGCCATATAATTGGGCAAAGTAATTTCTAATGATTGCCTTAATTTCCTCTTCATCGGAGGTGTTTTCCCACTTTTCATCTTTGATGCTGTTAATTTCCTTTTCTTCCTTCCTTTTTTTAATTAGATTGAACAGTACTTTGTCTATTTTGTTTGTTTTTTCAAAGTACCAGCTTCTTGTCTTATTTATTAAATCAATAGTTCTATCACTTTTGATTTTATTATTTTCTCCCTTAATTTTTAGGATTTCTAGTTTGGTTTTCTGCTGGGGGGTTTTAATTTGATCTCTTTCGACTTTTTTCATTTGCATTTCCAATTGATTGATCTCTGCTCTCCCTAGTTTGTAGACATATGCACTCAGGGATATGAATTTACCTCTGATTACCTCTTTGGCTGTATCCCAAATGGTTTGAAAGGATGTCTCGGTATTGTCATTTTCCTCGATGAAATTATTAATATTTTCTATGATTTCTTCTCTAACTAAAAGATTTTGGAATATCATATTGTTTAATTTCCAATTAGTTTTTAATTTGGTTTTTCATGTATGTTTACTGATCATTATTTTTATTGCCTTGTGATCTGAGAAGGCTGTATTTATTATTTCTGCTTTTCTGCATTTGGGTGCTATGTGTCTGTGACCTAATGTATGGTCAATTTTTGTGAATGTGCCATGTGGTGCTGAGAAAAAGGTGTATTCCTTTTTGTCCCTTTTTATTTTTCTCCATATGTCTATTAATTCTAATTTTTCTAAGATTTCATTCACTTCTTTCACCTTTTTCTTATTTATTTTTTTGGTTTGATTTATCTAAATTTGATAATGGTTGGTTTAAGTCTCCCACTAATATGGTTTTACTGTCTATTTCTTCCTTCAATTGTCCTAGTTTCTCCATTAGAAATTTGGGTGCTATATTATTTGGTGCATACATGTTGATTAGTGATATTTCCTCATTATCTAAAGTCCCTTTTAACAAAATATAATTACCTTCCCTATCCCTTTTGATCAGGTCTATTTTTGCTTTGGCTTTATCAGATATCATGATTACCACTCCTGCCTTCTTTCTGTCAGTTGAGGCCCAGAAGGTCTTACTCCATCCTTTAAATCTGACCTTGTGGGTGTCAACCCGCCTCATGTGTGTTTCTTGAAGACAACATATGGTAGGGTTTTGGATTCTAATCCATTCTGCTATTTGTCTACATTTTATGGGTGAATTCATCCCATTCACATTCAAAGTTATGACTGTCATTTTTGGACTCCCTGGCATTTTGATATCCTTCCCTGGTTCTAACTTTTCTTCTTCGTTTCTACCTTTTAGTCCAGTGATTTACTTTAAATTGGTCCCCCTTGTCCCCTCCCTTGATATGTTTCCGTTTTTAGTACCTCCCTTTTTGTTCCCTCCCCATTCCCCCCCTTTCCCTCCCTTTTTGTTTTCCTTTTCCCCATCCCCCCTTGGTTTTCCCTTCTCCCTACCCTAGTTGGGTAAGATAGAATTCAAGATCCCAATGGATTTGGATGTTTTTCCCTCTCAGATTTGATTTCTCTGAGAGTAAGGTTTAAGTAAAAATTCTCTTCCTCTCCTTCTTATAGGAGTTTTCTTCCCCTCCCCTTCCCATGTGAATCTTTGTGTGAGAAAGATTATTCTATTTGGTCTTTCTTTTCCCCCTATTTACACATTACATTTTCCCTACATGTTAGTATACATAGATTGATATAAATGTAGTCCTTATAGCAGAGAGTTTGAGTAATAGAAGAAGATGACATTTTTCTCCTTTTCCCTTTCCTTCATATTTACCTTTTCAGGTATTCCATGCTCTTTAATTTTTGATATGGAAATTTCCACAGATCTCTGGTCTTTTTATTGCAAAAAGTTGGAAATCTTCTATTTTGTTGAATGCCCATACTATCCCTTGGAAGTATATAGTTAGTTTTTCTGGATAGCTGATTCTTGGTTGGAGACCCAGCTCTCTTGTCTTTCTGAAAATCATATTTTATGCCTTATGATCATTTAGAGTAGAACTTGCAAGGTCTTGTGTGACCCTGATTGGCATTCCTTTATATCTAAATTGTCTTTTTCTGACTTCTTGTAGGATTTTTCCTTTTGTTTGAGAGTTTTGGAATTTGGCAATTACATTCCTGGGAGTTGTCTTTTGGGGGTTTAGTGGAGAGGGTGTTCTGTGAACTCTGTCAGTGGCTATATTTCCCCCTTGTTCTAGAATCTCTGGGCAATTTTCTTTGATTATCTCTTGTATTATCATGTCGAATTTGCTGTTTATTTCTGGCTTTTCTGGAAGTCCAATTATTCTTAAATTATCTCTTCTCCCTCTATTTTCCCAATCTGTCACTTTGTCAGTGAGATATTTTATGTTCTCTTCTAATTTCTTGGTCTTTTGGCTTTGCTTTATTAGTTCTTGCTTTAAAGCCTGGTTTTCTTTTACAGTTTGGTCAAACTGGTTTTGTAGATGCGTGAATTTCTTTTGCATTATTTCCCACTTTTCCCCCAGAAGGCTTCCATCTTTTTGATCATTTCAGATTCAAATTCTTCATGTGTTTGAGGAGAGTTTCCATTTCCTATGGAGGTTTCAGAGCATTTGCTTGTGTTTCCTCTTCTATCTCCTCTGTGTTTTGTATTTTTGCTCCATAAAATGTGTCCAAAGTTGCCCCCTTCTTCTTGTTTTTTTTTTTTTTTAATTTTGGGACTTTTGTGCTTCTGTGTAGTTTTGTAAACCTTAAAATTTCTTAGACTTATGAATGTTGGAAATTTCCCCATTGGGAAATTTCATACTTGAAAAATTTCCTACTGATAGTAAGAACTCTATTGGAATGTGAAAACCCTTGGCATGGGAGGGTCCTTCTCCTCCCTACTTAAAACTACTTTAGGACAGAAACCTTTTGCTAAACAATGGAAAGGGTTTGACCTATGCTTTAGCATAGAACAGGAAGTTCTTTGAATCATGATTGATTTTAGAATTGATACAGTAGAGATACTTGGAATGACAGAACCAGGTCTTGGAACTTAAAATCTCCACCCTACTCAGTCTAACAGGATTTAGGAAGGGCTGCAGCAAAGTTCAAGATATAATTATTTGAGAATATGACCTTCAACAGACATGTGCAAAGGAAACAAACCTCTGGGCGGTCCTGGGTTAAGCTAGAGCCACCATTGACACAGGGGAGACATCGACAGTGATTGGTAGATGTGAGAACTGAGGGGAGGGGACTTAGATGGTGTCCTTAAAGATAGAGGGGTCTGAGGAGGAGAGGAGGTTTTGCTCTGAGAGGTTTTGCTCTGAGAGGTTTTGCTCTGAAGGAGTCTGAGAGGAGAGAGGTCCTGGAGGTAGAGCTCCTGGAGAGGTCTGAGAGGAGGGCTTGCTCTGAAGGAGGCTGGAGGTGGAGGCCCCTGAGACTGTTTCTCCATTTTGGTCACATGAGTGATAGGGACTGATCTCTTTTCTTTGCCTCTGCTATCTAAGGGCTTGGCCCTTGTTCCTGTGCCTTAGCTGGCCAGAAGTGGTAGCACTCTGCGGGGGGAGGGGCCTCGGCTTCCTGGAGCTCTGAGGGATCCTAATCAGATTAGCTTTCCCTGGGTTGAATTTAGTATGCCTTGAAGCAGGGACTTTTTTCCTGAGACTCTGATGGAAGGATCCAGCCAGGGGGTTACAAGCTCCCCCCTCTCTCTGTTTCCCTGCTGTCTGGGTGCCCCCTCAACTGGGTTAGGTTGTTTTCAGGAAGTGGCCTTCAGAATAGAAGGCCGTGGGGCTCTGAGGTTGCCTCTGCTGTCTCGGACTCGGACTCAGCGCTCTGGGTTGGGGGGGATGTGTCCTAGGACCTTCCTTCTGCCTACCCCTTAGGTCCGAGTGTTCTCGGGTTCTGGCTTTTGTGGGGGCATACCTTTTGATCCAGGTCCAGGTCCAGGAGGAGGACTCCCGGGGCCTATGCTGTTGATCGTTTGGAATTCGGTGCCCTAGGAGCATTCGGTTTGAGATAGGTAAGGAAGGGTTTCAGGAGATCTGGACTTTAGCTTTCTCTAAGCTGCCATCTTGACTGGAAGTCTGAACAGTTTTTTTTTTAAACTAAAAGAAAAGTTAGGAAAATGAGAATATAACAAAAAGAGAAACAATACTGAAATTTATTTTGGTGACTGGTTACACTTAAACTCACAAGAAGACAACAAAGTCAATACTACTGTATCCAAAGCCTCTAAGAAATATATTATTGTTCTCCATACCCCCAAAATTAATTGAATACATCAAAACTGATTTTTAAAAATTAAGAGAGGTAGAAGAAAATTGGGAAAAGAAATGAAAGTGAAATAGGAAACATGAAAAAAAAGTATCAATAGTTTGATAAAGAAAGCACAAAAAATACTGAAGAAATAACCTAAAATACAAAAATCCAGATGAAGTTTTTAAAATGCAGAATTGGGCCACGAAGGCAGCATAGTAGCAGAAAAAACTTGGAGCTACTCTGAATTTTCTTCCAAAACCAATCATTACAAAGTGTCTCAAAAGGACAAAAATCAAAACCGGATGAATAAAGGGGCTCTCCCCCTGAACACAGCATAAAAGATAGACAGTGAGAGAAGATTCCCATGCTAAGAAGGGGCAAAGCTACACAAAGAAAAAGACAAGTTGACAATCCTTCCTCCTGACATACTGTACCAGAGTCAGACCTGGAGCCAGGGAAATTTATGGATTTTCAGGGTGAGATTGAAACACCCCAGAGTTACCCCTGAGGGCTATGCCAGGGCTTGGAAGTGATACATGAGAGTGATAATACAGAGCTCAGTCCTGGCAGTGGGAGTAACAGCATGGCATGCTACACCACAGATGAACCCTTGAAAATACTAGCCCCTGGAGACAGGGCTCAGAGTGGCAATAGCGGCAACATAAAAAGATAGAAACAAGCGGCAGCAGCAGCAGCAGAATTTGAGGAAGAAAGTAATAAGGAGGAATCCTCCAAATATGGAGGATTTTTCTGTAGGATTTTTAAGTTCCTTCCAATGTTTTTACAGAACTTTTTATCTCCCACAAAATATGCTCCATACTTTCACTTTGAACTCTGAGTATAAATAAACATTTTTTCTTAAGGTATAATAAGTAGAGTATCAAACCTATTTCACTGGCTATATATGCATATTGGAAAATGTTTTCTGAACATATGAGCCATTTTAAACCAAGAAAAGACAACATTTTTCCAACTTGGAATATGTTGGTAAAATCCATATTAAATGGTATTAATTTACTTATTAGATTCATTGAAATTGTGTGTTTTATTTTTACCAGTAGATGACACTATTGGTTAGGGTCAGAGGCATGCCCTTAATAAATTGGCCTCAGGCTAAAGGATTGGCAAATGACTCTAATTCTCCAAAACTGGTGAATTAAAGAAGAAATAATAAAAGCAATTACTGATTTCATTGAAGAGAATGACAATGAGGAAACAATATATCAAAAGTTATAGTATACAACACAAACAGTACCTGGGAAAATTTATGATCTTGAGTGCCTCTATTAACAAAAAAGAGAAAGAGGAGATTAACAAATAGGGATTGAAACTAAAAAAAAAAAAACTAGAAAAATACAAGATTAAAAACCTTCAGAGATAATTGGAAATCCTAAAGTTTAAAAGAGAAATGAATAACATTGAAAGTAAAAGAATTATCAGACTTATAAATAAGATTAGTAGTTGGCATTTAAAAAATAAAACATTGAAAAAAGAGAATTAAATTAACATTATCATGAAGGAAACTGGCAATCTCACCTCTAATGAAAAGAAAATTAAGGAATTATTAAGAGCTATTTCACCTAATTATATGATAATAAATATGTCAATGCAGGGAAATTATACAAATATTTACAAAAAAATTAATTGCCTAGATTATCAAAAGAGGAAATAGATTATTTAAATAATCCCATCTCAGGAAAAGAAATTGAACAAGACATCAAGGAACTCCAGAAGAAAAAATCACCATGGTGAGATGTATTTACAATTGAATTCTATCATACATTTAAAGAATAATTAATCCCAATACTTTCCAAACTATTTTACAAATTAGGCAAAGAATGAGTCTTAAAACATTATTTTTATAATGCAAATATGGTACTGATTCTCAAGCCAGAAAGGTGAAAAAAAGAGAAAAAAATAGGCCAATCTCCTTAATGAACATAGATGCAAAAATATTAAATAAAGTACTAGCTATAAGTTTACAGGAAGAAATCAGAAGCCTTATTTACTATGACCAGGTGAGATTTATACCAGGAATTCAAGCCTGGTTCAATATTAGGAAAACCATCCTCATAATTGAGCACATCAGCAAACAAACCAACAGAAATTACATGATTCTCTCAATAGATGCAGAAAAAGCCTTTGCCAAATCATACTATTTCCTACTGAAAACACTAGAAAATATAAGAATAAAAGGGCCTTTCCTCAAAATAAGCAATATTTATTTAAAACAATCAGTAAGTATCATATATCATATGCAATGGGGATGAATTAGAAGCACTCCAATAAGATCAGGAGTGAAACAAGAATGCCCATTATTACCACTACTATTTAATATTGTACTAGAAATGTTGGCAGAACCAATTAAAGGAGAAAAAGAAATTGAAGAAATCATTGTAAGCAATGAGGAATCTAAATGATCACTCTTTGCAGATAACATGCTGGCATACCTAGAGAAGTCAAGAAATCTACTAAAAAGATATTAGAAATAATTAATAACTTTAGTAAAGTTTCAAGGTACAAAATAAACCCACATAAATCATCAGCATTCATATATATTTCCAACAAAATCCAGCAGCAAGAGTTAGAATGAGAAACATTATTTAAAATAACTCTAGACAATATAAAATATCTGGGAATCTCCTTGTCAAGACAAATTCAGGAATTATATAAACCTAACTACAAAATAATTTTCATACAAATAAAACCAGTTCTAAACAATTACAACATTAATTGCTCATGGATAGGATGATCCAGTATAATAAAAAATGACAAGGAGATCTAAATTATGTTACTTATTCAGTGCCATACCTATCAAACTACTAAAAAACTTTTTTATAATATTAGGAAAGATATTACAAAGTTCATCTGGAAGAAAAAAATCAAGAATATCAAGAGAACTAATTAAAAAATGTGAATGAAGGAGGCCTAAAAGTAATAGCTTTGAAACTGTATTATAAAGCAGTGATCATCAAAACAATATGGTACTGGCTTAGAAATAGAATGGTGGATCAATGGAATAGAATTGGAGAAAATGACAGCAACAAGATAGTGTTAAATAAAGCCAAAGATCCAAGGTTTTGAAAAAGATCTCAATATTTGACAAAATCTACTGGGAAAATTGGAAAACAGTATGGGAAAATTAGATTTAGATCACCATCTTACACCTTATACACAGATAAATCCAAAATTGGTAAATGACAAATATAAATGGAGAAAGTATAAACAAATGAGGTGAACAAAGAATGGAAGAGTATACCTGACAGATCTATGGGAAAGGAAGGAATTTAAGACCAAGCAAGAGACAGAAAACATTAGAAAATATAAAATATATAATTTTGATCATATTAAATTAAAAAGGTTTTTACAAACAAAACTAATGCAACCAAAATTAGATGGTAAGCAACAAATTGGGAAAATAATTTTATAACAAAAAACTTCTGACAACAGTCTAATTTCTCAAATTTATAAGGAACTAAGTCAGTTGTACAAGAAATCAAGCCATTCTCCAATTGACAAATGGTCAAGGGATATGAATAGGCAGTTTTCAGATGAAGAAATCAAAACTATAAATAATGACATGAAAAGGTGTTCTAAATCCCTCCTAATTGGATATGGGCCAATAAAAAAACTCTGAGGCACCATCTCACACCTAGATGATTGGTCAATATGACAGTAAAGGAAAACAATAAATGTGGTGGTATGAAGGATTAAAAATTTGATGGGAATTTGACAAAATGTGAGGAGAGCAGTTAGATAAAACACAAAACCCTTAGTTTATTTAAGGAGAAGTTCCGTTAGGAAATAGGAATGAGGAAAGTGAAAGTATTATTATAATATCTTATAACTAGGCCTAAAACCTCAAATCCTAACTAAAATTTTCTAAAACAAACACTGTATCTATTTGACTTTAAGGGCAGTTTCTTCTGCCAGGGCCAGTCCCAGGCCTCACTTCTCTACATTGACTATCTAATAATTTATTCACTATCTAGCTACCTACCTAAGCTAATCAATAAACATTAATCAAACTACAACTTCCTTCTAGGATGTTAAGGCCTTCAAATCCATTTCTCTATTCATAACTATTCAGTTAGTCAAAAACTGCCAATCACAGAGGGGTAGAGACAGACTCCTCTTCTGGGGGGACCCAGAGGAAAAAATACCTTCCAACTGTCACTTTATCCTATGTATCAACTTCATCTCCTAGGTAATGGACTCTTCAGCACTAACCATAGAGGCTGTCCATCAACTAACTATCTGTGAAATGTTTTTGTTCCTCTGCCTCTTAAAGAGATAGAGGGAGAGATTAAGAAAACTCTAACAGAGAGGATGTGGTGAAATTGAGATAATATTGCATTGCTGGTAGAGTTGTGAAATAATCCAACCATTCTGGAAGGCAATTTGAAATTATGCCCAAAGGGCTTCAAAAGAATGTAAAACCTTTGATTCAGCAATATTACTACTGGTTTTATATGCCAAAGAGTTAATGAAAAAATTACTTGTACAAAAGTATTTATAGTCATGATTTTTATAGTGGCAAAAAAATTAGAAAATGAGGAAGTATCCCTCTATTTGGGAATGGTTGATCAAATTGTGGTATATGATGGTGATTGAATACTGTTGTGCTGTAAGGAATGATGAACTGGAGGCTTTCTGTATGAACTGGAAAGAGCTCTAGGAATTTATGCAAAGTGAAATGAACAGAAACAGGAGAATATTGTACACTGAACGTGAAACATTGTGGCACAATCAAATGTAAAAGACTTCTCTACTAGTAGCAATGCAAAGACACAGGCTAATCTGGAGGGATTTATGAGAAAGAATGCTAACCATATCCAAAGAAAGAACTGTGAGAGTAGAAACACAGAAGAAAAACATGATTATGTGGTTCAAAGGATCTATGACTAGTATTTAGGCTTTAGAAGAACACTTTATTAAAAATATTAATATTATGGAAATAGGTTTTGAACAATGACACCTGTATAATCCAGTTGAATTGCTTTTCATCTCCTGGAGTGGGGAGGGAAGAGAAGAGGGAAAGAACATGAAACTTTTATCCATAGAAAAGTATTCTAAATAAATAAATTGTAAAAACAAAAAGCAGAATTGACCAAGTGGGAAAAGATATACAATAATGGACAGAAGAGAAAAACTTGTTCAAGAACAGAATTAACACTTTGGAAAATAAAAAGGTACAAACATTTACTAAGGAAAAGATCACATTTCAGCAGAATAGGCCAAATTGAAAAGGAGATACAAAAGCTCACTCAAAAAAAATTTATGTCTTCAAAATCAGAATTGGGCAAGTGCAAGATAATGACTCCTTGAGACATCAATAAACAACCAAAAGAATTCAAAAGAATAAAAAAAAGAGAGAAGAAAATGTGAAATATACTATTGGAAAAACTGATCTAGAAAACAAATCCAGGAGAGATGATCTAAAAATGATTAGAGTACATGAAAACCATGATAAAAAAAAAAAAACAAAAAAACAAGGTTGGATATCATCTTTCAATAAATTATTGAGAAAAATCATCCTGATATTTTGGAACCTGAAGGGAAATAGAAATTGAAAGAATCCATTGATTACCTCTTGAAAGAGATCCCCAAAAATAGTTCCAAGGAATATTATAGCAATATTCTAAAACTCCAAGATCAAGGAGAAAATATTGAAAAGAGTCAAAAAGAAATAATTCAAATGTCATGGAGCTACAATTAGGATAACATGAGATTTAGAAGCTTATGTTTTAAAAGATTGGAGTACCTGGAATACAATATTGCAAAGGGCAAAGGAATTAGAATGCAACAAAGAATAAAAATTGAGCATAATCTTCCAGGGAGAAAAATAGAATCTCAGTTAAATAGAGGACGTTCAATAGAGAACTCTCAAATCTTCCTAATGAAAAGACCAGAGCTGAAAGGAAAATGTGACTTTCACATTCAATACTCAAGGGAAGCTTGAAAAGATAAACAGGAAAAATAAATCAAAAGGCATACAATAAGATTAAACTATGTACAGTCCCACAAGAGAAGAATATTCTTGTAACTCCTAGTAACTTTATTATCATTAGGGCAGTTAGAAGGATTATACATACACAGAGGCCAAAGGTGTGAGCTGAATACAATGGGATGATATCTAAAAAAATAAAATAAAATTGAGGCATTAGAAAGAGGAATTCATTGAGAGAAGGGGGAAAGGAAAAATAGAATGAGTGTAAATTCTAGCACATAAAAGAAGCATGAAAGAGGTTTTATAGTGGAAACAATGATGGAAGAGGTGGGAAACAAAGTGTGTCAACCTTATTCTCATTGTATTTGGCTCAATGCAGGAAGAACATACACAACCAGTTGTGTATAGAAATCTATGTTATCCTGCTACAATCTCGGTGTGGAAGAGGATAGAGAAGAGCATGAGGTTAATATGAAGAAAGCAAAATGGAGGGTCGTGGTCATAAACTAAGCAGGGGTAATTAAACTAAAGTAACACATAGCAATGATAATCGTTAAGAAAACTTGAAAGTCTTTCTAATAAAGACCTCATTTCTCAAATATGGAGAGAAATGAGTTAAATGTGTAAGAAGAAAAGTTAGTTGATAAATAGTCAAAAGATACGATCAGGCAGTTCTGAGTAAAATTAAAATTCTAGAATAATGCAAAAATGCTCTAAATCACTATTAACTAGAGAAGTGCACATTAAAATAGCCTTCAGGAAACAAATATACCTGTCAAATTTGCTATTGTGATAAAAAAGGGAAAACAACAAAACTTGGATGAGATATGATGAGGGACACTGAGACACTAATTAACTGTGGGAAGTGTTGTGAACTGATTCAAACATTCTGGACAACAATATGAACCTATACCCAAAGGAGTATAACACGTCACATAAACTTGATCCAGGAATAGCATTACTAGACATGTTTCCCAAAGAGACGAAAAACAAAAGTGAAAGACCTTTATGTACCAAAGTATTTAAAGCACTTTTTTGTGGGGGCAAAGAATTTGAATATCTATCAAACAGAGACTGACTGAGTAATTTATAGCATATGATTAAAATGGAATACTATTGTGCTGTAAGAAATGATGAATAGGAAGGACTCAGAAAAACCTGGAAAGACAAACTGAAGAGGAGTTAAATAAACAGAACCAGAAAGATGTACAAAGTGAATAATATAGTTATTCTCATCAATTCAATGATCCAAAACAATTCCAAGGAGCTTATGATAAAAAATGTCATCTCCTTCAAAAGAAAGAATTGATGGTATCTGAATTCAGACTAAAGCTCTTCTTTCATATTTTTTCTCATTTTTTGTTGTTTCCTTTAATAAAGGGAATAATATGGGCAGATGGTTTATATGATTCCACGTGTATAATCTGAATGAGATTATTCACCATCTCAGTGGAGGGTGAGAAAAGAAGGAGGAAAAGAATTTGAGACTTAAAATTCTTTTTAAAGTGTTGGGAGTAATAGTGTGGAGGAAGAGACAAAATAGTAGCATAGTAGCAGAGAAAGCTGGAATTGCTCTAAAAATGTTCAAACCAATCTTAAAATAGCACCTGAAAACAAATACTGAAGAAACAGAAACAACAAGGGGCAGAGTGAAGTTACTCTCCTGCAAAAAACAACTTAAAAGGTAGGCAGAGAGTCTGTGTAAACATACTGGTGAGAATGAATACAATACATTGTTGTTATAAAAGAAAGAATTTGGAAACAAATTGGAAAATAACTAAATTGATATAGAATAAAGTAATGATTGCCAAAAAAATATCCATTCAATGAAGACAACAATGACTATACAAAAACAGGAAAAATGGAACAAGAACACTCAATATTTCTATAATGATCAAGATAAGAGGATAGGAAAAAAAAAAGATTTGCGTACTTCAATGGCACTTTGGCCATGATTTTAGATTGCTCTCCAGAACTAAAAAGTTCATAGCTCCACCAGAAGTATATTAGTGTCCTTTTTTTGTCATATTACTCTCATGGTTGTGATGAGTTATCTCATAACTGTTTTAATTTTCATTTCTTGAATGAATTGTGATTTGGAGCATTTTATGTGATTAAAGATAGTTTTAATTTTTTATCTAAGAATTGCCTATTCATATCCTTTGACCATGTCAATTGGGAAATGTTTTGCATTCTTATAAAATTTTCCCAGTTCTCTGTATATTTGAGAAATGAAACCTTTGTTAGAGAGACTAAACAAAAAGATTTTCCCACCAGTTCCTTGTTAATCTTTTATTCTTAGTTGCATTACCTCTTTGATTCTTATATAGAAAAAAACCTTTCAGAAGTAGAGTGCTGGACCCAGAACCATGAAAATCTGAGAGTAAATCACTGTAAAATGAAAGTAATGATAGCACCTGCCTCCCAGGGTTATTATTAGAATTATCTGTTAAAATATATTATAAAGATCTTAGCAGTGTGTCTAGCACATAGTAATCAATTAATAAATGATTCCTTCCTTCCTTCCTTCCTTCCTTCCTTCCTTCCTTCCTTCCTTCCTTCCTTCCTTCCTTCCTTCCTTCCTTCCTTCCTTCCTTCCTTTCTGTTTGGCAACTATATAAATATACTGATTCAGAAATAGAAAGAAGATAGCTACCCCATATTTCCTAGCATTAATTCTCCTTTCTCATTAATTATATAAATATGTATATATGCAAATATATTATCAATGTTAAAGAAGTTATTCAACCATTTTACTAGTTCTCTGAAACTGAAAAAATTTAAAGAGATGTTCTAAGTTTTCCTAATATTTTAAATATTTTTATTCAGGAGCACCAAACTTTGAATATCTTACTTCTCAGACAGACATTCTTTCAAATAATTTCTATTGTAATTTCAATGAAATCTTTAAAAGGTAAGAAGAGATCATCCTTATATAACTATATATATATATATATATATATAAGTATATATCGTATCTGTGATTATTACCACCATTTCAGTAAAAAAAAAATATGCTCTAATGTTAGAGAGTTTTGACATATATGTCTTCCAATGCCTCACTTTTACCCCTTTTGGCACCAAAGCCAGAACTTTGGAGAGGGCTAGGAACAAAGAAGGGCTCTGGGGTGTGGCAGTGTTGTGACACTAGCCAGAGGAGCAGAGGTGCCTTATCTAATTGAATTCTATCCACTGTAATTTTATTACCAAACTCAGTGGATCTGTTGGACCAATTATTATCCCAAAATTATGGATCAATATTCCAACTTCTCTTATCTAGATTTGTCCAAAAAACAGAGATGAAATTGCTAGAGAAACTGGAAAACAGTATAGAAGATATCAGACATACACCAACACCTCATGTCATATCCAAAGGTAAAGTCAAAATGGATACATGAT
Source organism: Monodelphis domestica (assembly GCF_027887165.1). Classification (NCBI taxonomy): domain Eukaryota; kingdom Metazoa; phylum Chordata; class Mammalia; order Didelphimorphia; family Didelphidae; genus Monodelphis; species Monodelphis domestica. Next base: position 119,350,334 of record NC_077234.1, on the reverse strand, counting down.
TCAGAAAAAAAAGAGTGGCAACATAAAAAAATATTATGGCAGCACAAAATAGTTTATATATAAGATGTATGAATAAGGGAAGAATTTGGGTCAAAACAAGAAATAAAGAAGATTATAAAAAAGTTATAAATAACTTTGACTACCTTAAATTAAAAAGTTTCTTTGTTAAAAAAAAAAAAGCAAACCAACCAGGATTAAAAGGTAAATAAACTTGAAAAAAAAATTTTATAACAGTTCTTTCTGACAAAGACTTAATTTCTCAGATATAAGAGAACTATGTCAAATCTTTAAGAATTAAAAATATTTTACAGTTGACAAATGGGCAAAGGATATGAACAGGCAATTCTCAGATGAAAAAATTAAAACTCAGATGAAGAAATTAAAACTATCTAAAGTCATAGGAAAAATGATCAAAATCACTATTGATTAGAGTAATGCAAATTAAAACAACTGATATAATACCATTCATGATTTCTTCTTTCTTTTAAGAAGCATGAATTTTTCAGTTTGTTAAATACTAGGATTATGGTTATTTAGTATTGCATATTGAATTAGTAAAATATATTTTAAGATATATATATATATATACATATACATGTAATGGTTTTGTAAGAACAGAGAATTTAGACAAGAGTAGACAAGAAAATAAAACCATTCAAGATATTAATTGGGGGTAGTTTTGATTTCTTATAACCATATGATTACCATTTCAATTTTTTGTGTTGTTTTTCCCACTTTGAATCTTCAGGTCAGTTTCCCCCTGTTTATCATTTCTCTTAGTCATTTTAAATTGTAGCATCAAATATTTCTTTCTTTCTCTGTTTTTTTTCAGTGTCTTAGTTAGAAAGCTGACAATACATTAAGAAATGTTAAAAAAAAAACATCTTAACTTAATTCCTACAGATTTTCCTAAGAATTTAGTTGATAATCCTTGCAGATTTCTTTGGACTCTGCTGATGCCTTGCTTTTTTTCCTGAGGCTGAGTTGTGAATAGTGGGATCAATTACAGAGAGAAAGCTGGAAAGACACTCTAGGTCTTCTGTGGTTTGATTATATCTAGAGTTTCTTAGTTAAGTTAAGTCAGTGAGACACTCCTTGCAGGCATGGATCAGAGTGTCACAGGCATCAGAAGGGAGAAATAGGCAGAAAGAAACAAAAGAAGGAAGAAGAAACTTTGCAAGTACCTCAGGGATGATTTGGTTATTTCTACAAATAAGAGATGACTAGCAATCTTCAAATAGGTCACAATATTTTATGGTATATTAGATAGGGTTGCTTAACCAAGTAGGCTCTAAGTATTGAAATTATCTTTAAAATGAGTGAAATAATTTATATACGTATATATATGATGTACAGGTATAATTTGCCTTCACATCTTACCAACCAAAAAAAAAAAAAATAAGAATCATTAATTTTAAAAGGCAGCATCTAACCTTTAAAGAAAAGAGGTTTATTTGTTTGTTTTTGCAATATGTGTAATTTTTTTAAGATTTGAATTCTTTTCATACAAAGAGAAGAAATATAATATTAAAACAGAAGCATTTTTTTCAATTCTGTGTTTTCTTAATTAGAAAATTTTCTAATTGTTTCAATTTAGCAGCTTTGAATAAAAGTGGCTTAGTTTCTTCCTAAAGACAGGAGTGCTGCTAGATATAATACTTATAAATATTTTATTCTGAGTTCAGTAACAAGTCAAGTAAAATATAAATTTTCTTTTCACTTCTTAACCATTTTAGCTTTGATGTTATTAAAGGGAAGATAAATGAGGCACAAACAATTGCACAAAAATACTCTGAAACCACTAAATGGTTTAAGTTTGTATCACAGGGAAAAAAGAACTACACTAAAGAATAAGTTAAACTGTTGATTCTATTACTTTGTAGCATAACGACAAGTTTTAGGGGAATGATATGGCTTTCTGAACCTGCCAATAAAATCTTATTCACTAAATAGGAAACTACGGCTCACAGCTTATGTCAATAAGAATGAGGAGAAGAGAATGAAAAACCGCGGCTGTTGTGTATATTATATTTGCAATGAGCTGGTGTATAATGGTTTATTCTTTATCGCAGCAGTCACTGAATTCAGAGAATGGCTAATGGATTTCAGATTTCTGGTAAGAGTTTCAAAGGCTCAAGTAAATCAAAGCTTAATTCTATTAGTTTATTACACTCTAGAATGATAAAATGTGTTTTAAATGGTTTATGAATGACTGAGGCTTTTCAAACACTGTCAATCTATTAATGCTACAAGTTATATACATCAAAAAGCTTTGGATCTATAACATAATTTTTTATTTGATGCCAGCTGGGATTTGAAATTCACAAAAAGAACTAAGTGTAAAAATTCAGAATGCAATTGACTTCAGTGATTGAACCGAAAATGAACCTCAAATCTTGTGCTAACTGGATAATTTGTTCCACTTCTTTTTCCTCTGACCCTCCAAAAGTAGAAATTCAGCCTTATGTAATTGTATAAAACATATTAGGCTATCTTTAAAGTTCAATTCAGGACTGTTTTTCTCCTGCTAGTACAGTAGTCTAGGTGATTAAATTGTGATGCTTAGCCAAAGGGGGATATAAGGTACAAGGAATCATTTGTCTGAAGCTTTTAGGAAATGACATGAAGGTAAGAAACAATCTAATTGATCAATGGTGACTAATTGAATACAATAATTAAGACAGTTGAAGCCACAAATGAAAAGTCAATAAATTCAAATGTGTTGATTATTAGACAAAAGGAATGTGAAGAAAAGGAAATTGCACATTGTTAATTGTCAAAGAATAAATATAGGTGGTCTATTTGTTCTTAAACTAACTGTGTTGTTTGTAGTCTAAAAGCATTATGAAAGACTATATGAATTCTGGTAGAAAAGATTATGCCTATGCTTCATATTTTTGTTTTTCTATATTATCCTAAATCATTTATGACAAAATAACACCATGTCACCATTTGACTAGGTTCACTGAAAAGTATGAAAATCTGTCTCAAATCCTAAACACAGTCATATTTGTTCCACAGATGATATGCACTTCACTCCTCAATTCAATTTGCATTATACAAAAGAAAGCAAAAGGGATTGTGCACAGATGGTTTGAAGACATTCAGTGGGTCTAGGTCAAGATTGTCTTGTATAATTAGAATCAGTGGAAATTAAGGAAAGAAGTAACCAGGACATTTAGGAAACAATAGGCATGGCACCTAGAGAACAGCCATGAAAAACAAGCCATGATGTTGACATTTTTCAGTTGTAATAAAAATATATGTTTAGACCTAGGAAATACCTTCAGGTTCATCCAGAACTCCTTCATTTTTCCATATGAGGAAATTAAAGCACACAAGGGTATACCGACTTGCTCAACTTTACACAGCTAAGTGTCATAATAACATTTGAACATGTAATTTAATCTAAATCCAGTACTATTTTCATTCTGTCAAGCTTTCTGGTTTGCTCTTTTCATATGTCTTCACTTTTTGAACCAATTCATTCAAGAAATATTTGTTGATCACCCACTATGTACAAGACATTATTTAGGCTTCACAATATAAAAAGGTATCAATTAATAATAATAATGAAGCTTCTAAAATAGAAACTGACATCCTGATTCAGAGACTATCAGAACTTCATCTTTCTGGATAGGACTCTAAGGCAGCCTTGGTCAACGTTTTCAAGTTTGAGTGCCCAAATTGCAACTTCAAACTACCTGAGAGCCCCTCTCCCTGCCCCCATTATCCCAGAGAGTGGAGGGAGGAAGTGTTCACTTTCTGTCACTGGACAGGAAAGGCATGCAAAAAATGTCCTTGGGCAATGAGAAGAGAGGGAACAGAGAAGCTCCCCCATGCTGGCCCAGAACAAGTGCCAATACTTCACCAAAGCCACACTAAGGAATTCTGGGACATTTCATTGACCCTGAACTTGGGTGTTATCTCCCTCAATTAGAAGGTAACTTTTTTGAGGAGATGGTTATTCTCACTTTTCTGTTTGCATTCAAAGGGTTTGGCAAATATTAATCACTTAATAAATGTGAGTTTTTATAACATATTCCATAGTGGCAGAAACCAAAACATATCACACAATTAATAAAATGTAATACATTATGTGAAAGTTCTATGAGCAAGTTATGACTAAAACAGTAGTATTTCAGACAATGGAGAGAAAGCATAGAAGTAGTGGAAGATCTAAGAAGGTATAATAAGGTAAGACTTTGAATGATGACTAGAACTGGAAAGGTAGAAAAAGGGCACAGAGTTTCAAGGCAGATATAGCAATCTGTGTGAAGTACAAATTGAAGGGATCTTGAAAATTTCAACTTTCACCCTCTTAGCCACTATTCAAGGAAACAAGCCATTTTAAATGCAATGCTTTAGAGATAAAGAGAGAAAGAAAAAAAAAAAAACAGCCAGGAAAAAAAAAAGCAAAAAGCCCCAACTTACAGGAAAACCCCTTATTTATAGGAAAATAAAACACGCAGGTAAAATAACATCATCCTGACACATTCACAACATCATATTCTAGCCTTCATGAAGGGGGTATCCTCCAAATTAATCTTTTTTTAGCAATTTTAACAACAGATAAAGTCAGGTTTTAATCTGTATACAAACCCAGAACAGTTTTTGATACACTTTGGGTACAGGACTGATTGGGAGATTGCTATCTCTAATAAACCACCATTGTGTTTTCCAGAGCTTCTATCCCACCTATCTCCTTCTGGAAGGTACCTCTTTGAATACAAATTGAAAAGACTAGTAAGAGGTGAAGGGTCTAGGAACACAAATTAAAGCAGCCCAAATTTGTTTGTGAAAGAAATTGGGGAAGAGAGCTGCAAAATAGGGAAGAGACTATTAGTCTAACCTCTGGTTCATAAAACTTATTCTTATATCACTAGATCACCATTTTGAACAATTTTAAAGTACAAACTCAAAAGACACATCCCCAGATACCACATATATTTTGTATAGTACAGACACTGGTGGCTTCTGATAGTAAAGACATCAGTTGTTGCTGTCTCACTCAGGACAAAGGTATTTAAAAGGCCATTGTATTCTGAATGGGGTGGAACAATCTTGTCCTGAAAGGGTTGCTGTCTTGAAGAGATCTGCTTACTAACTCCTATTGGGGTCCTAGGTATATTCATTTTGTAGATATTAATATTACTAATATATTTGAGAATAACACTAATTTCTCACTCCACACAAACCCCTCCATGGGAATCAGATTTACAACAGACTTGCAGACTCTGTCATCTGAGCATAGAAAACATAGTGATCCTCCCACCTTACTCTACCCCGGTAAGGGAGGAAGCACTCCCATTGGACTTCTGGACAGGGTTTGGGGGAGCTGTAGTCAGGCTTGGGGATGGGGGATGAGGGCAACAGTCTAGTTGCTCCTCCCTCTGGCTTTCTAGTCAGGAACTCTGGGTAACTGTGCTATAGGGATGGGCACATTAGGTCCTTGGGACACTGGATCCTTGGCATGCATGCCCACAGAGAGGTCTCTGCATGCCATCTCTGGCACATGTGCCATAGGTTTACCATCACAGATTTAATAAATATAACAGAAAACTAAGAGGATAACAATTTTGGACCTCCTTTTGAGATAGGTGAAGTGGAAGAAACAATAGGCTTGCACTGTAGATTTTGGTGGTATAAAGAGGAGGAAGTCAACTTTTACTTAAAGAAACAAAGTAGAAGGAGTTTTATATAAAATGTTCAGTATCAAGTTGAATTTACTCACAATAAAATACAGGTTGCATGTGGTAAGTAGTTAGCAGGAAGGCTAGAAATAAAGACTGAATAGGGTTGGGCTTAGGCCTCAGATAAAGAGGAAGAAGAGGGAGGGGGGAAACGGTAGGGGGTAAAGGTTTACATTTGAACAGTAATTGTGGAAAATATAGATGAAAGAGGTAAGAAGTAGAATGATAGGTTTGAAAGACACATTATTGATAGCTACTAACAGGGGGTGATGAATAGGCTGTGTTTTCTCATCAGTAGAGTTTGTTGAAATAATCAGTCCCAAAGTTCCTATTTGGAAGTTGATGAATTGATTTGTTGATGTTCTGATATGTTGGCATGTGTCTTCTGTGTTACTTGGCTCAAAAGTTAGCAGCAGCAACAATGACAACAATGGCAGCTTCCACTTTAGCTACTGAGGACCTGTTGATATACACAATTTTTTCAATGATTTTGATTGAATTGGTAGTTTCATTGTTCATTTATTAAAATAAGTTGCCCATTTATGATTGAACAAACAAGTCAGCACCACCCAATGGAAGATACAATGATGATAAGCATATTTTAAAACAGTTTAAAATATTTAATCCACCATTCTTTTCAGCCTGATATTTTTACTTATACATATTAAATAGAATTTATTGTAAACATATCCCCCAAACAAATGTTTCAATTTTCCAAAATCACAAGAGGTAAGTGACTTTTTTTCTCAATGAAAAGGACATAACACAAAGTTTGTTTTGGTTTATTTGATCATTCAGCATACAATCAATAAATGCAGAAATCATTGTAATAGTAATGTAAGATAGTAAATGATCATTGGAAATGCAGAGCAATGTAAGGTTGAGAGCATTAACCTTAGTTTAAGGAAGAACTAGTTCAAATTCTTCCTCATTTCCTACTTATGTGAGCCTGAGGAAGTCATCTTACCACCTAATACCATAATCCTCATTTGTAAAATGAGAAGCTTGAGCTCAATATCCCCAACTGTCCCTTCTTTCTAAATGTATGATTTTATGATCCTATATATATGCACATATAAAAAGAAAGAAAACTAATGGTATAGAAATACTAAAATTGGAAGATAAATATGGACTACAGTTATACATTCTGAGAAAGGCACATCTTGATCTATTCCAAGGATGTGTAGGATTTAGATAATTAGAGGAGAGGTAGGAAAAGTATTGCAGGTTGATGGTAACAGCATAAAGTAATGCTAAAATCTGAAGTAAGCATGGCATGGAAAATTATATTGGTGAATTTTAGCAATTAACTAGGAAATATCAAGGTAAAGTACATTTTCAGGTTTGTGAAGTTGAAGGAAATTTTGCCCCCCCCAAACCACCCTAATTATTATTTTCAAAAAAGTATCAAATATTAACAAATTAAACTCATATTTTTTCATGATTTTGGGCACATTGAACATAGTATGTCGATATATTGACATTTGTTTTATAAATCTAATTCAATTTAATTTATAATCCATACTTTCATGTTTATCATGTTGTAAAGGAAGACACATATCAACCACACTAGAGAAAAATTCACGTAGGAAATAAGTGAAAATGGCATGCTGATTCAATAAACATGCAGACTTCATCACATCCTTCTACATCAGTGGATAGTCTTTTTGTCATGAGTCCCTTGGCGTTGCCTTGTATACTTGCATTTCTAATAATAACTACTTTATTACAATTACTATATACGACATTCTCCTGTTACTGCTCACTTAACACATTGCTCAGTCTAAATAAGGCTTTCAAGGTTTCTTTTGTCATCATCTTACTCTCATTTCTTATGGTGCAAATAGAATTTCATTTCAATTTCATATACCACAAATTGTTTAGCTGTTACCCTATTGATGAACATCCATTCAATTTCCAGTGCTTTGCTTTCACTTATTAGATTTAAATTAATATCCAATAACTCCAAGTATTATATTTTATAAGATTTATTAGTAATTACTTGAAGTAGAAGAAAGAAAAGAACAAAGAAAAAACTTAAGTATGACCACAGGAGTAAACCTCTCCTACCTGGAATAAGGTGGTGTTTGGGATGGGGCAGGATGGATTATATTGGGCCAGTATCAAGATGTTACACTGTGGGTTGAAGACTAGCAGTTAACTCTGACCAGGGCAAAACCTGGTCTGAAATTAACATAGACCACTCAGTAATAGAGAAAGAATTTCATTAAATAGGAAAAAGTTAAAGGGAATCAGGATAACATTAATACTAATCCCACTAACTAAAATCCCCCAGAACTAAATGTCTCCATGACGAGAGTCTTCACAGAGATGTTTGACTACTCTAATCTTTCCTCACTCACCTAAATTTCCCAATCCCCACACTTCCTAATTCTGCCCTAAAACCACCTTAGTTCAAAAGGGTAATGGTTTGTGATAAGCTTAGCAGGGCCCAGGGAAGGTCCCAGATCCAAAAGGACCCTTACAATCACCAAAGGCAGGTGGTTTAGGATCACCAAGTTCTTCTCTAAGGAAATACAGCACACAAGACAGCAGGCAGGATAGGAAACAGGACTCAGCACTCAGGTAAGCAGCCATATTCCCCACATACCTCCAGAGAGAGAGAGAGAGAGAGAGAGAGAGAGAGAGAGAGAGAGAGAGAGAGAGAGAGAGAGACCACCAGACTCAACAGTCCCTGAGTAACAGCTTAACCCTTCCTGCAGAATTCAAGAATCTTTTCCTTATTGACCTCATGCCTCTGCCCTCTGCAAAACCTACCAAACTTATCTCTTCCTTATAACACCCCCAACCTCTACAAATGGTGTTCCAGGGTAAAAAGAGAGAGAAAGAGGAAGGGAGGAGCAACACAAAACTTATATCTTCCTTATGTCAGCATGTTAGCATAAACATATGAATGGGATGCTGAGAAAGAGAGTCCTGGGGAGCAAATTCTAACAACACACCCAGAAAGAGTTGCTTTAATGTACATAATTCCATGTTCATCATGTTCTGAAATGAGATATATATATATATATATATATATATATATATATATATCATTTTTACTAGTGGAAAAATACATGGAGGAAATAAAATGAAGAATGGTATGCTTCAATCTGCATTCAGACTCCAACTTTTCCTTCAATGGAAGTAGAGACTCTTTCCTAATGAATCCCTTGGAATATCTTGGATTCTCACTTTGCTGATAATAGTTAGGTCATTCATAGTTGATTATTATACATTTTACTGTGTAAAATGTTCTCTCAGTTCTGTTCATTTCATTTTTCATCCCCTCATATAAGTCTTTTCAGATTTTATAGTGATCATCTTGTTGATCATTCTTAATTATTTTACTGATTATGATCTTTATATAAGATATGTTCTTGACTAGCATGCTTTATCATATCTGAAGAACAGAAATTATCAGTCCTAACAGTGGGACGTGAACATTGAATTGATGTTGGTGATCTAATATGTTAACATGACCCCACATTTGCCTACTCAGGTATTGAGCTGAGATGTTGATTATAACAAATTTCCAGAATCATTCCTAGGGTTATAGATGAACTCCTAGAGAGCTGTAATACACTATGAATCTTTTATTTTCCCCTTAATATATCAGGTTTACACTATCCTTTTCCTAATAATAGGAAATTCAAGATCACACTTGAAGTGAAAATTGGAAATGGTATAATTAGTTATTGATTATTCTGCTTCTGGCAACAACTTCTTGTCTAAAATATCTGACCTATCCTTAATTCTATTGGCTGTAGCAATACTTGTATTTCCTGTACTTACTTTCCTTAAAGAACATTTAGTAAGCTTCTCAACCCACCTTCTTTAGTCGACCAAAGCACCCTTGACCAGATCCCCCAAAACTGTACCATTGAACAACTTGATGTCCCTCCTTCAATAGAGGAGGTCCAAAAAGCCATTAAACAAATGAGTGCAGGCAAGGCACCCAGTAAACACGCGATCCCAACTGAGGTGTACAAGGCCTTAAAGAGAAAGGTGCTTCAGGCATTCCACATAGTGCTGACCAGCAAATGGGAAGAGGAAGACATGCCCCCAGAACTCAGAGATGTCACCATCGTAGCCCTATAAAAGAACAAAGGTGCACGAGCAGCCTGTGACAACTACAGAGGAATCTCACTACTCTCCACTGCTGGAAAGATCCTCACCCATGTTATACTCAACAGACTCCTGTCATCTGTTTCAGAGCAGAACCTGCCTGAATCACAATGTGGCTTCCGACCAGATAGCAACACCATCGACATGGTCTTGGTGAGGCAAATGCAGGAAAAAGGCCTTGAGCAGAACCTGAGTCTATACATTGTCTTCATTGACCTGACGAAGGCATTGGACACAGTGAACAGGGACGTATTGTGGGTGACCTTAGCAAGCTTGGTTGCCCAGCAAAATTCGTCAAACTGATCCAGCTCTTTCATGTCAACATGACAGGGGAAGTCCTATTTGTTGGAGAGACTTCTGATCGCTTCAGCATCTCCAATGGTGTGAAACAAGGCTGCGTCCTTGCTCTGGTGCTATTCAACCAATTCTTCACCCAAGTATTACGACATGCTGTGATGGATCTAAATCTGGGCACCTACATCAAATACTGACTGGATGGCTCACTATTCAACCTTCGCTGCCTGACTGAAAAAACAAAGACAACAGAGAGACTCATCCTGGAAGCTCTCTTCGCAGATGACTGTGCTCTCATGGCCCACCAAGAAAATCATCTTCAAACCATTGTGGACATGTTCTCTACCTCAACAAAACTGTTTGGCCTGACTATCAGCCTCAGCAAAAAAGAGGTGCTGTTCCAACCTGCTCCAGGGAGGCCAACTAACTAGTCATGCATTACAATTGAGGGCACGCAGATTTCTAATATCAACACTTTCAAGTACCTGGGCAGCACCACTGCCAACAATGGGTCCCTAGACCACAAGATTAATGCCAGGATCCAAAAGGCCAGCCAGGCACTCGGGCAGCTGTGCTCCAAAGTCCTCCAACACAGAGGTGTAAGCACTGCGACAAAGCTCAAAGTGTATAACGCAGTGGTTCTCTGCTCGCTCCTGTACGGTTGTGAGACATGGACACTGTACCGGAAGCACATGAAACAGTTGGAGCAATTCCACCAACGCTCTCTCCAGTCAATCATGAGGGTCCGATGGCAGGACCGAATCACCAACCAGGAAGTCCTTGACAGAGCCAGCTCCACCAGCATCGAAGTAATGGTCCTCAAAACCTAGCTACAGTGATCTGGACACTTCATCCGCATGGACCCACAGAGAATACCAAGACAGGTATTCTATGGTGAACTGTCAGCTGGACTCAGGAAACAAGGTCGACCAAAGAAAAGATTCAAGGATCAGCTAAAGTCAAACTTGAAGTGGGATGGCATTACACCAAAGCAACTAGAACTTGCTGCCTCTGTCAGAAGCTGCTGGCGAACCCACATTAACCATGCCGCCACCACCTTTGAAGATGAACGACGTTGACATCTTGCCCCTGCATGTGAACGCAAACACCAGGCCACAACCGCACCTTCTGTAACAACTCGCTTCCCATGCCCCATGTGCCACAAACTTTGCGCCTCAGTCTTTGGAGTTCAAAGCCATATGAGGATACACCATAGATGAAAACGCACAAAGACAATTGTCATTCTCGGTCACCGAGAGACTACTACTATAACTTTCCTTAAAACTGTATTATATTTTATGTTGAACTGGAACATTCTTACTCATGGCTAGCTTCTTTTAGTAACATTAAGGAACTCCATAAAATAGGAAATCTCTTCACTAGTGCCTTTAATCATTCTTTGTGCCATATATGGATCCCTATATCATTAGATCAGGAGTTCCTTTTTTGTTCATATACCTCATTGGCAGTCTAATGTTATTTTTAATTTCAAAATAAAATATAAGATTACATAATAAAAGTACATAAGATCATAGTTACTAAAATATTTTAATTCATTAATTACTATTTAAGAACTCCTGATTTAGATGATTAATTCTTTCTCACACTAATGAGTATTGAATGCCACTGGATTTTAGAGTTGAATAGTGATCTTTATTATGTATCTGATAAGGATTATGCTATACTGACCAAGTTCCTTCAAGTTTGTAACTTCAACCTTTAGGAGTGGAAAGCTTGTGGTAAATGGTTTTCAGTCCTAAAACTAACCAACTATTGCACTGGTTTAAAGAGGATTTTGCAGTTAAAGAACTAGTAGCCACATTTGCCTTTTGTAACATGATGACACCCATTTATACCAGGTTAAATTTGGCCTTAAGAATATGATCTTCTACAACTCTTCAGACTAAAAAGAAAACTATTCATCTATTTGTGAAGAAAACATTCTAGGAATTCCCATTCCTTGATTCAAACATCTAGGATACTCACATTTCCCCCTATTTATTATAGAAGTTAATTTTGAAGTTATTGGCTGGATTTGTTTCCAGGGGTCTATGCTTATTCACCTTTGGATATTATATTGGAAAGCAATATTTCCCTTCTACCCTGAATTTCAAAGTTATTTAATAAACTCATATGAAGTATATTACCCTGTGGTAGGAAGCCATCATGGCTTAACAACCCTAGAAGTGTGGAAAACCTCTTTTGCCCTATAGATACTTGGCACATATCTAATTATCTGCTTAATATCTGTGAAGCTATTTGTTTGCAACAAGATTATATATCCAGCAAAAGGGATTCTTATTGATTACTTCATGGCTGAAGTTGGCATTTCAGAAGAATTTCAAACCCATTGCATCCTGTTATGGGGAATTAAGGAAGGGGAAAAGGTTTATACAAAAGGGAATAATACTCTTAAATAAATTATATATGTGTGTATATATATATATATATATATATATATATATATATACATATTTATTAACAAAGAAAGGGATGGTGGGGAAGGAAAAGGGGAAAGGTTTACATATGACTATTTGCCCCAATTATTTAACCCACTATAGTTAATTTCCTAAACATAACCTGTCTAACCAACTCAACAAAAGATTTCTAAGAATAAGTCCAACAGGGAACCCAGAGTCTCACACACAGAGTCCTTGGTGGGTCAGGTAACAGGAATCCAGCTTATGAGTCCTCAGATGTTCCAGGAAAGACAGAGAAAGGGTCCTCCCAAATCATTCTGTCCACCAGAATGTATGGGGATCTTCTTCTCAATCCTTTTGATCTTATTCTAAGGCAGCAACTTACAATATGAGATTTTCCAGGAAAGTCAAGATCCACACACTACAGGCTTGACCTTCTGCTCCAGACAGACAGTTAGAAATCTGTCCCTTCAACAGCTTAGAACTCTGACCCAGCCAGCTCTTGGAGAATTCTGAGGCTTGAGGGATGTCAATCAATTCTTGGCAGCTTCTGTGCACTTTATAACTTCCCTCGCTACAGTCCCCAATTGACAAATAGATAAAAGCTGTGAACAGATAATTCTCAGATGAAGAAATTAAAGACATTAAAACTATGTTTAGTCTTTTGGGAAAAAAAAGCTCCCAAACACTAATGATTAGAGAAATGGAAATTAAAACATCACTAAGGTGCCACTTCATACTTATCAGACTGGCTAATATTTTAAAAAAGAAAATGATAAATGTCAGAAGAGGTTTGGAATATTGGAACACTAACATTAATGGAATTGTGAACTAATACAACCATTCTGGACAGCAAGCTGGAACCATCTTCAAAGGGCCATAAAACTGTGAATACTCTTTTACAGACCACTGCCACTACCATGTTTGTATCCCAAAGAGATAAAAAATGGGGTAAAGAACATTCTCATACAAAAATATTTATAGCAAATCTTTTCATGGTAGCAAAGAACTGGAAACAAAGGGATGTCCATTGATTGGGGAATGGCTAACCTATTTGTGATATTTGTTTGCAATAAATTACTATTTGCAACATAATAAATTAAAGAGAAAATGATCATAAAAGAAACTTTCAAATCCTTACATGGAGTGAGCAATATGAAATGAGCAGTAGCAGGAGAATGATGTATATAGTAATGGCAATAAAGTACAATTATCAACTCTGAATTTATTATTAGCAATGCAAGTATTCAGAACAACTCCAAGGGAATCATGACAAAAAAAGACTATCCACTGTTATAGAAGGATCTGATGAAGTCTACATGTATATTGAAGCATGCCATTTTTCACTATATTTCATATATGAATTTTTCTCTAGTGTGGTTGATATGTATCATTTTTCACAACATGGTAAACATGAAAATATGGATTGTAAATTAACACATTTACAACCTATGTCATGCTACCTGCCTTCCTGTGAAGGAGAAAAGAATGAGACAGAAGATAACATGGATTGCAAAATGTTAGAAAATTATTATTAACAATTATACTGACATAATCTGACAATAAAGAAAAAAAACTTTAAAAATAACATCATGATCTACCAGAGTGAAATAATCAAATAGTCCAGGTAATGGAGACAAGGAAATAGGTAGTATAAACAATTTTTGGCCACCACAAAGAGTGTAGCTATGAATATTCTTGTACAAGTCTTTTTCCTTATTATCTCTTTGGGGTACAAACCCAGCAGTGCTATAGCTGGAGCAAAGGGCAGACAGCCTTTTATCACCCATTGGGCATAGTTCCAAATTGCCCTCCAGAATGGTTGGATCAATTCACAACTCCACCAGCAATGAATTAATGTCCCTACTTTGCCACATTCCCTCCAGCATTCATTACTTTCCTTTGCTGATATGTTAGTCAATCTGCTAGGTGTGAGGTGATACCTCAGGGGTGTTTTGATTTGCAAATCTCTGATTATAAGAGATGTAGAACACTTTTTCATGTGCTTATTAATAGTTTTTATTTCTTTGACTGAGAACTGTCTGTTTATGTTCCTTGCCCATTTATCAATTGGAGAATGGCTTGATTTTTTGTACAATTGATTTAGCTCTTTGTAAATTTGAGTAATTAAACCTTTGTCGGAGATTTTTATGAAGATTGTTTCTCAATATGTTGCTTCCCTTCTGATTTTAGTTACATTGGTTTTGTTTGTACAAAACCTTTTTAATTTGATGTATTCCAGATTATTTATTTTGCATTTTGTGACTCAAGTCTTGCTTGGTTTTAAAGTCTTTCCCTTCCCAAAGGCCTGACATATATACTATTCTGTGTTTGCTTAATTTTCTTATAGTTTCCTTCTTTATGTTCAATTCATTCACCCATTTTGAATTTATCTTGGTGTAGGGTGTGAGGTGTTGATCTAAACATAATCTTTCCCACACTGTCCTACAATTTTCCCAGCAGTTTTTACAAAATAGTGGATTTTTGTCCCAAAAGCTGGGATCTTTGGGTTTGTCATATACTGTCTTGCTGAGGTCACTTACCCCGAATCTATTCCACTGATCCTCCTTTCTGTCTCTTAGCCAATACAAAATTGTTTTGATGCCCACTGCTTTATAATATAGTCTGAGATCTGGGACTGTAAGGCCCCCTTCTTTTGTATTTTTTTTCATTATTTCTCTGGATATTCTTGATCTTTTGTTCTTCCAAATGAACTTTGTTATGGTTTTTTCTAAATCAGTAAGAAATTTTTTTGGAAGTTCCATGGGTATGGCACTAAATAGATAGATGAGTTTGGGTAGGATGGTCATTTTTATTATATTGGCTCATCCTACCCATGAGCAGTTAATGTTTTTCCAATTGTTCAAGTCTAGTTTTAGTTGTGTGGAAAGTGTTTTGTAGTTGTGTTCATATAGATCCTGTGTTTGTCTCGGGAGATAGATTCCTAAGTATTTTATTTTATCTAAGGTAATTCTGAATGGGATTTCTCTTTCTAGTTCTTGCTGCTGAGCTGCATTGGAAATATATAGAAATGCTGATGACTTGTGTGGATTTATTTTGTATCCTGCAACTTTGCTAAAGTTATTGACTATTTTGATTAGCTTTTTGGTTGAATCTTTAGGATTCTTTAAGTAGACCATCATGTCATCTACAAAGAGTGATAATTTGTTCTCCTCTTTGCCTATTTTAATGACTTCAATTTCTTTTTCTTATTTAATTGCTACTGCTAGTGTTTCTAGTACAATGTCAAATAATAGAGGTGATAATGGGTATCCTTGTTTCACTCCTGATCTTATTGGGAATGCATCTAGTTTATCCCAATTGCAGATGATATTAGTTGATGGTTTTAGATATATACTGTTTATTATTTTTAGGAACAGCCCTTCTATTCCTATGCTTTCTAGTGTTTTTAATAGGAATGGGTGTTATATTTTATCAACAGCTTTTTCTGCATCTATTGAGATAATCACGTGGTTCTTGTAGGTTTGCTTGTTAATGTGGTCAATTATGTGGATGGTTTTCATAATATTGAACCAGCCCTGTATCCCTGGTATAAATCCTACTTGATCATGGTGAATGACTCTTCTGATCAGTTGGTGGAGTCTTTTTGCTAGTATGCTATTTAATATTTTTGCATCTATATTCATTAGGGAGATTGTTCTATAGTTTTCTTTCTCTATTTTTGGCCTGCCTGGCTTTGGAATCAGTACCATGTTTGTGTCATAAAAGGAGTTTGGTAGAACTCCCTCTTTGCTTATTATGTCAAATAGTTTGTATAGTTTTGGGATTAACTGTTCTCTGAATGTTTGGTAGAATTCACTGGTGAATCCATCAGGCCCTGGGAAGTTCTTTGATGGCCTGTTGGATTTCATTTTCTGATATGGGATTATTTAAGAATTCTATTTCTTCTTCTGTTAGTCTAGGCAGTTTGTATTTTGTTATATATTAATCCATATCACCTAAATTGGTGTATTTATTGACATATAATTGTGCAAAGTAATTTTTAATGATTGCCTTAATTTCCTCTTCATCAGAGGTGATGTCCTCCTTTTCATCTTTGATGCTGTTAATTTGCTTTTCTTCCTTCCTTTTTTTAATTAGATTGACCATTACTTTGTCTATTTTGTTTGTTTTTTCAAAGTACCAGCTTCTTGTCTTATTTATTAAATCAATGCCTCTATCACTTTCGATTTTATTAATTTCTCCCTTAATTTTTAGGTTTTCTAATTTGGTTTTCTCCTGGGGGTTTTTAATTTGGTCGATTTTGAGTTTTTTATTTGCATTTCCAATTGATTGATCTCTGCTCTCCCTAGTTTGTTAATATATGCACTCAGGGATATAAATTTACCTCTGATTACCTCTTTGGCTGCATCCCAAAAGTTTTGAAAGGATGTCTCGCCATTTTCATTTTCCTCAATGAAATTATTGTTTCTATGATTTCTTCTCTAACTAAATGATTTTGGAGCATCATATTGTTTAATTTCCAATTAGTTTTTTATTTTGTTTTCCATGTACCATTACTGATCATTATTTTTATTGCCCTGTGGTCTGAAAAAGCTGCATTTATTATTTCTGCTTTTCTGCATTTGTGTGCCATGTTTGTGTGACCTAATGTATGGTCAATGTTTGTGAATGTGCCAAGTGGTGCTGAGAAGGTGTATTCCTTTTTATCCCTATTTATTTTTCTCTATATGTCTATTAATTCTAATTTTTCTAAGATTTCATTCACTTCTTTTACCTCTTTCGTATTTATTTTTTGATTTAATTTATCTAAATTTGGTAATGGTTGGTTCAAGTCTTCCACTAATATGGTTTTACTGTCTATTTCTTCCTTCAATTCTCCTATTTTCTCCATTAGAAATTTGGGTGCTATATTATTTGGTGCATACATGTTGATTAGTGATATTTCCTCATTATCTAAAGTCCCTTTTAACAAAATATTATTACCTTCCCTATCCCTTTTAATCAGGTCTCTTTTTGCTTTGGCTTTATCAGATATCGTGATTGCAACTCCTGCTTTCTTTCTGTCAGTTGAGACCCAGAAGATCTTGCTCCATTCTTTAATTCTGACCTTGTGGGTATCTACCAGCCTCATGTGTGTTTCTTGAAGACAACATATGGTAGGGTTTTGGATTCTAATCCATTCTGCTATTCGTCTATGTTTTATGGGTGAGTTCATCCCATTCACGTTCAATGTTATGACTGTCACTTGTGGACTCCCTGGCATTTTGATATGCTTCCCTAATTCTAACCTTTCTTCTTCAATTCTACCTTTTAGTCAAGTGATTTACTTTAAATCAGTCCCCCTTGTACTTCCCTTTCTACCCCCTCCTTTTTTATTCCCTCTCTTATTTTCCCCTGAAATTTTTTTTAAAATTCCCCCCCCATCTCCCTCCCTTGTATTGCTTCCATCCCCACCAGTCTGTTTTTTACCTTTCTACTCCCCTATAGTCTGCAAATCTATTCTCTTCCTCAATGGATTGGATTGTTCTTCCCTATTTGGGTCCATTTCAAAGTACATAAGAGTTGAGTATTTCCTATCTCCAACCTCTTTACCCTTCCAGTGTATCAGTATTCTCCCCCCTCCAGCCATGAGCTTCTTTGTGACATATAAATTTACCCCCATTTGTTTCTTTTCCCATTTCTTTTATTAATAACCTCTTTTCTTTTTTAGCTTTAGTCATGTATACATGTGTATTCATACACATGTATATGTATTTATGCATGTATATATCTATATACCTATTTATGTCTTGTCCTTTCATCCTATACCGTTTTCACTGTTCCCTCTGAGTGTAGTTCTTCTAGCTGCTCAGGTGATAGCAACAGTTTTTAAGAGTTGCCAATGACCTCTTTTCTTATAGGGATACATATCATTTTAACTTATTGAGATTCTTAAAAAAATTTTGTTGTTGTTGTTGTTGTTGTTGTTTTTTCCCCTCTTTTTAAATTACCTTTTGATGATTCTCTTGAGTTCTGTTTGGATTTCAAATTTTCTGTTCAGGTCTGGTCTTTTATTTATGAATGAATATTGTGTTCTGGAGACTTTTGATGGGATTGAGTTCAGCTTAATTGGGCTGGGTTTACTCTGAGTTTTAAACTTCCTGGAAGGCTGGAGCAAATATGGAGGATCTCCAAAGCTCTGGCCAGGCTGCCAGGTCTTTGCTCCTTCTAGGCTGCCATCTTGACTTCACCTCTGGGTTTCTGTTCTTTCAGAAAACCCTGCTATCTAAGTGGGGAGGGTTTGTGGCTTGCCTGGGCACTGAGGGATCCTGATGGGATTAGGTTCACCTGGTTTGGGCAGAATGTGCCCTGAAGCAAAAAACCTCCTCCTCCACAATCTGTGTTGAATGCCTGGAGACTGGCCCACATTGTTTCCAAGGTAAGCCCTGCACCAGCACTGAGGTTTTTGTTCTTTCAGAAGCTCTGAGGGCTCCTGATGGGATTAGGTTCAGGTGGTGTGGGCAGAATGATTCCCGAGCCAAAAGAAAAGGAAGAAAAAAAAAAACAACCTCCTCCTCCACAGTCTGTGTTGAATGCCAGGAGACTGGTTCAAGTTACTTTCAAGGTAAGCTCTTCGGAGCAACCCCTTTGCCAGCCCTGTCCTTTCAGTAGCTCTGAGGGCTCCTGATGGGATTGGGTTCAGCTGGTGCCCTAATGCTGGGACCTCCCTTGAGACTCAGATGGAAGGACCCAGCCAGGGGGCTACAGGCTTCCCCCTTCTCTCTATGTTTCCCTATGTTTCTCTCTATTTTGGGCTCCCTGGAGACTGGCTCAGGTTGCTTTCAAAGTGAGTCCCCAGAGCCCTGAGGTTCCCACTGCTGCCATGGGCTCAGCACTCTGGGTTGGGGGGATGGGTCCTGGGACCTTCCTTCTGCCTACCCCTTAGATGCAAGTGATCTAGGGTTCTGGCTTTTGGGGTGCGGTATCCCCGCACCTGATCCAGGTCCAGGAGGAGGGTGCCCCAGTTCTATCCTGTTGTTCAGCTTGAATTTCGGTGTCCTAGGAGCACTCTATTTGCAATCAGTAAGGAAGGGTTTCCGAGGTCTGAACTTTCCCTGCTTCTATGCCACCATCTTGACCAGAAGCCCTGAGGTATAGATTTTCATATTTCTTTGGTGGAGAATATGAATCAGCAAAACAAGAAAGTTTTCCTAAACATATCCAAGCCAACTATGTCATAATGATGTATAACAAAGGAATTATGTACATAGTTTCATTTTCTTTGTTACTTATTTCTCTACCCACTGTATAGATTATATTTTATTCCTCAAAATTTCTGTATTTGTGAACCTTAAAAGATGTTCTCTCTATTTTTGAGTGAAAGCTGTTTTCTAAGATATTGTCCCTATCACTTCTCTGGAAGACCATAATTTTCTCATCTGTTCCTTATCTATAGTGACACTCTCTGAAGCAGTTTTACATTTGTCTGGAAACATTTTCTAATTCAGGGAATGGGTAGTAAATGTTTTGATCAACAGGATAGATTATCCCTCATGCACCAGGTGTATAAACATTAGATTTTCACTATATTTTAAAAGTGCACATTACTCATTAAAATGCATAAAGATATCTACCTAGACACCTCTATAAAGTGGCCTATATTGTCAACTATTTTTTTTTCCATCTACTTGTCTCTTAGAGGATTTTATAATTAGAAAGTTTTTTAATCAATTTTGTCATTTATATTCTCTATCATGCATTACAATGCTGATAAATATCATATACACTGTTTATCAGCTGTCAAATAGTATAATATAATACAGCTCAAGCACTTATGGGAAAATTGGATATCTTTGCTATATGTAAGGATTGATAAAGAATTTAAGGTTTTTAAAACATAATTTATTATAATTCAGATTCTGTCATAAAAAAATACTGTATATTTGTTTAAAGGCAGAAAAGCAGTAAATGCTAGGCAAAGATGTTTTAAGTGTCATGCCTAATGACACAAAGCTAGGAATTATATCAGGTCATATATGAACCCAGAACCTCCCATCAAAGGACCTGGCTCTAAATCTCAAGAGTCACCCATCTGACCTCTTAAACCTCATTTATTGGTTTTAAATGAGTCACTTTTAAGGAAAATCATTCTGTGGCTCACTGTTCTCTTTGGATAGAGCAAGAAGTTATAGTTCTAGGATATTATAGTTTAACAAAACATTAAACCAAATGTATGTGATGCCAATCATTTGAATGACTTTTGTATTATGAAGCAGGCTTTCTGAAAAAAAAAAAGACAATCCTCAATGTAACTATTTAGTACCATTCCAACCAAACTACCCAACTACCCCATTTCGAAGAACAAAAGGCAATGAATGCCAAGTGAATTAATGAACAAATATGAAGGAAGGCTGCTTAGTCATGCCAGATTTTAATCTATACTATAAAGTTGTAATCATCAAAACAATATGGTGATGGTTAAGAAATGGAATATTATAGAGTGTTAAGAAATCAACATATAACATACGTTAATGCTCAACTTAGTGTTTGATAACAAATCAGTGTTCAGTAAACCCAAAGATTCAAGTTCTTTGACAAAGAACTCACTATTTGACAAAAATTTCTGGGAGAAATGGAAAAGAATATGACAGAAATTAGTCATATACCAGCATCTCACACCATACATCAGAATAGTCAAAATGGATACTTTGATCTAGAAATAAAGGGTGAAATTATATAGAAATTAGGGTAACTTGGAAAAGATTACCTGTCATCTTATGGATAAGGGAAGAATTTATGACCAAGACATAGAATACATTACAAAAATGAAATGGATAGTTTTTACTACATTAAATTTAAAAGAAAAGTTTTGTACAAACAAAACCGGCATCCAAGATTAGAAGGGAACTGACAAATTTGGAGAAAATTTTTCTATCAAGCATCTCTAACAAAATCCTAATTTCTCAAATATAGAGAGAACTAGGTCAAATTTGTAGGACTACAAAGCATTCTCCAGTTGAAAAATTGTCAAAGGGTATAAACAGGCAATTCTCAGGGGAAGAAATTAAAAATATAGTCATGAAAAATGCTCCATCACTATTGATTAGAGAAATGAACATTAAAACTTCTCTTAGATATCTCCTCACTCCTATCACATTGGCTAACATGACCAACAAGGAAATGATAAATGTTGGAGGGGATGTGGGAAAATTGAGTCATTAATACACTATGGACTGTGAATTGATATAATAATTCTGGAAATCAATTTGAAACCAAGATGAAAAGGTCATAAAATTATGCATACCCTTTTACCCAGCAAAACCACTCTTGAGTCTATATTTCAATGAAATCAGAAATACAGAAATATTTTAATAGATCTTTTTTAGTGGCAATGAATTAGAAACTAGGAACTGTCCATCAATTGGAGAACAGATGAAATTATGGTATATTCTTACAATGAAATACAATTTAACCATAAGAAATAATAAAAAGTGTGAGTTAAAAAACCTGGAAAGACATGTGAACTGGCACAAAGTGGAGTGATCAGAACCAGAAGAACATATACATATGTTCTTACATATGTATACAATAATAGAAATATTATATGGTGATCACCTATGAAGGACTAAACTGTTATTAGCAAAGCAAGTTACCAAGATACACATAAGGACTCATGATGGAAAATGTTATACACAACCAAAGGAAAAAAGAAAAAACAACTGTTGGAGTCTGAATATGAATCAAAGCACACCAACTTTTACTTAATTTCCTTCATGAGTTTTTATTGTATGTATGATGAATGCTTTCTGATGTAGCGTGAGGAAGGAAATATGTAATGCATGAAAGCTCAGGTATAACCCTTATTTTATTTGCTGCCTTGGGGAGTAGGAGAAAGGGAGTTAGGGAGAAAATCTAATTTCTAAAATGTCATATAACAATTGTCAAATTTTTTTCTATATGTAACTAAAAACATCAAGAAATAACTAAAATTTAAAAAATAAGTTGGGCTCCTGATTGTATATTTACATACAGTTTTCATATGCTATAAGTAATCAACTTACTTCTGTAATGAATTTTGGACTTGAAGCATGAAATGTATTGCTTATAGCAGGAGAACAATTTGATACTCTGACATATGAAACATACATACTGAAAAAGCATAGGAGGCACAAGATATGAATTTAAGTTAAATAAAGCCATACAACCTAGAACAGAATCAGATGAGAAATGAGAGAAGATATGGGATATAAATAGCTTCAGATTCTTCAAATGAAAGGTCAATTAAAAAAATCATTGGTCCAGTGGACTTGGTTATACAACTTCTCCAAAGAAAAAGACACCATATTGATTAGGTAGTTTAGTTTGGGAGTAAAACCAGGAAAAATGTTCTAATCGATAGAATGAAAAATACAGAGGAGAGTGAGATCTACATTCAAGGTTACAGAAAATGCATAGTGAAAGTAACCTCAGAGGAAGTAAGGCCCTTAAGTGATTATTGTAGAAGAACTGAAGCTTGCTTAATTCTAGATACAACAGACAGTCTTTGGGTTGAATTTAGTCTGTTTGCTTCTTCAAAATGTAGTCTCAAAGAGAATGCACATGCTTGGAGGATATGAAATTTGCAAGTAGTAAATTCATTTTCCAACTCTAAATGCATGCCACCAAGACAGAAAAATTAACCCATCATTAAAGGGAGTCTTTTTTTCCTGAAGAATAATTTATCCTCATTTTCATTTAATTATTGCAGAAGTTAATTTCTCATCCTCATTTTAGTCATTGTGTTTAAAAAAAAACCTTTTTTTCATAATTCTAGGTCAGGTAGGAGATTTGACTATTGATAGAAGAATATATTGGAAAACTATATTCCATGTCTAATCATTCATATTAATTCTATAATTTGGGTTTTAATGTAATATACTTCATTTGAAATTTGCTAACAATTTCAAGGAAAATAAATCTTTTTTTTTTTATAATATATTTTATATGGTCATTTCCAAGCATTATTCGTTAAAGACATAGATCATTTTCTTTTCCTCCCTCCCACCCCCCATAGCCGACACGTAAGTCCACTGGGCATTAGATGTTTTCTTGATTTGAACCCATTGCTTTGTTGATAGTATTTGCATTAGAGTGTTCATTTAGAGTCTATCCTCTGTCATGTCCCCTCAACCTCTGTATTCAGGCAGTTGCTTTTTCTCGGTGTTTCCACTCCCATAGTTTATCCTTTGCTTATGAATGCTGTTTTTTTCTCCTGGATCCCTGCAAATTGTTCAGGGACATTACACCGCCACTAATGGAGAAGTCCATTACGTTCGATTATACCACAGTGTATTAGTCTCTGTATACAATGTTCTCCTGGTTCTGCTCCTCTCGCTCTGCATCACTTCCTGGAGGTTGTTCCAGTCTCCATGGAACTTCTCCACTTTATTATTCCTTTTAGCACCATAGTATTCCATCACCAACATATACCACAGTTTGTTCAGCCATTCCCCAATTGATGGGCATCCCCTCGTTTTCCAGTTTTGGGCCACCACAAAGAGCACAGCTATGAATATTTTTGTACAAGTCTTTGTGTCCATTATCTCTTTGGGGTACAGACCCAGCAGTGCTATGGCTGGGTCAAAGGGTAGATATTCTTTTGTCGCCCTTTGGGCATAGTTCCAAATTGCCCTCCAAAATGGCTGGATCAGTTCACAGCTCCACCAGCAATGAATTAATGTCCCTGCTTTGCGACATCCCCTCCAGCATTCATTACTTTCCTTTGCTGTTATGTTAGCCAATCTGCTAGGTGTGAGGTGATACCTCAGAGTTGTTTTGATTTGCATCTCTCTGATTATAAGAGATGTAGAACACTTCTTCATGTGCTTGTTAATAGTTTTGATTTCTTTATCTGAGAACTGCCTATCCATGTCCCTTGCCCATTTATCAATTGGAGAATGGCTTGATTTTTTGTACAATTGATTTAGCTCTTTATAAATATGAGTAATTAAACCTTTGTCAGAGGTTTCTATGAAAATTTTTCCCAATTTGTTGTTTCCCTTCTGATTTTAGTTATATTGGTTTTGTTTGTACAAAAGCTTTTTAGTTTGATGTAGTCAAAATTATTTATTTTACATTTTGTGATTCTTTCTATATCTTGCTTGGTTTTAAAGCCTTTCCCCTCCCAAAGGTCTGACATGTATACTATTCTGTGTTTACCCAATTTACTTATGGTTTCCTTCTTTATGTTTAAGTCACTCACCCATTTTGAATTTATCTTGGTGTAGGGTGTGAGGTATTGATCTATTCCTAGTCTCTCCCACACTGTCTTCCAATTTTCCCAGCAGTTTTTATCGAATAGTGGATTTTTGTCCCAAAAGCTGGGATCTTTGGGTTTATCGTATACTGTCTTGCTGAGGTCGCTTTCCCCCAGTCTATTCCACTGACCTTCCTTTCTGTTTCTTAGGCAGTACCAAATTGTTTTGATGACTGCTGCTTTGTAATATAGTTTTAGGTCAGGGACTGCAAGGCCCCCATCATATGTGTTTTTTTTTCATTATTTCCCTGGATATCCTTGATCTTTTGTTCTTCCAAATGAACTTTGTTATGGTTTTTTCTAAATCAGTGAAGAAGTATTTTGGTAGTTCAATGGGTATGGCACTAAATAGATAAATAAGTTTGGGTAGGATGGTCATTTTTATTATATTGGCTCGTCCTATCCATGAGCAGTTAATGTTTTTACATTTGTTCAAGTCTAGTTTTAGTTGTGTGGCGAGTGTTTTGTAGTTGTGTTCATATAGTTCCTGTGTTTGTCTTGGGAGGTAGATTCCTAGGTATTTTATTTTGTCTAAGGTGATTTTGAATGGGATTTCTCTTTCTAGGTCTTGCTGCTGAGCTGTGTTGGAGATATATAGAAAAGCTGATGATTTATTTTGTATCCTGCAACTTTGCTAAAGTTGTTGATTATTTCAATTAGCTTTTTGGTTGAGTCTCTAGGATTCTTTAAGTAGACCATCATGTCATCCGCAAAGAGTGATAACTTGGTCTCCTCCTTGCCTATTTTGATGCCTTCAATTCCTTTTTCTCCTCTAATTGCTACTGCTAGTGCTTCTAGTGCAATGTCAAATAGTAGAGGTGATAATGGGCATCCTTGTTTCACTCCTGATCTTATTGGGAATGCATCTAGTTTATCCCCATTGCAGATGATATTAGCTGTTGGTTTTAGATATATACTGTTTATTATTTTTAGGAATGACCCTTCTATTCCTATGCTTTCTAGTGTTTTTAATAGGAATGGGTGTTGTATTTTATCAAAGGCTTTTTCTGCATCTATTGAGATAATCATGTGGTTCTTGCTAGTTTGCTTGTTGATGTGGTCAATTATGTGGATGGTTTTCCTAATGTTGAACCAGCCCTGCATCCCTGGTATGAATCCTACTTGATCATGGTGAATGATCCTTCTGATCACTTGCTGGAGTCTTTTTGCTAGTATCCTATTTAAGATTTTTGCATCTATATTCATTAGGGAGATTGGCCTATAGTTTTCTTTCTCTGTTTTTGACCTGCCTGGTTTTGGAATCAGTACCATGTTTGTGTCGTAAAAGGAGTTTGGTAGAACTCCCTCTTTGCTTATTATGTCAAATAGTTTGTATAGTATTGGGGTTAACTGTTCTCTGAATGTTTGATAGAATTCACAGGTGAATCCATCAGGCCCTGGGGATTTTTTCTTAGGAAGTTCTTTGATGGCTTGATGGATTTCAATTTCTGATATGGGATTATTTAAGAATTCTATTTCCTCTTCTGTTAGTCTAGGCAGTTTGTATTTTTGTATATATTCATCCATTTCTCCTAAATTGGTGTATTTATTGCCATATAATTGGGCAAAGTAATTTCTAATGATTGCCTTAATATCATCTTCATCGGAGGTGCTGTCCCCCTTTTCATCTTTAATGCTGTGAATTTGCTTTTCTTCCTTCCTTTTTTTAATTAGATTAGCCAGTACTTTGTCTATTTTGTTTGTTTTTTCAAAGTACCAGCTTCTTGTCTTATTTATTAAATCAATAGTTCTATCACTTTTGATTTTATTAATTTCTCCCTTAATTTTTAGGATTTCTAATTTGGTTTTCTGCTAGGGGTTTTTAATTTGATCACTTTCGAGTTTTTTCATTTGCTCCAATTGATTGATCTCTGCTCTCCCTTGCTTGTTAATATGAGCATTCAGGGATATGAATTTACCTCTGATTACCGCTTTGGCTGCATCCCAAAAGGTTTGAAAGGATATTTTGCCATTGTCATTTTCCTCGATGAAATTATTAATTGTTTCTATGATTTCTTCTTTAACTAAATGGTTTTGGAGTATCATGTTGTTTAATTTCCAATTGGTTTTAGATTTGGTTTTCCATGTACCATTACTAATCATTATTTTTATTGCCTTGTGATCTGAGAAGGCTGCATTCATTATTTCTGCTTTTTTTGCATTTGTGTGCTATGTTTCTGTGACCTAATGTATGGTCAATTTTTGTGAATGTGCCATGTGGTGCTGAGAAGAAGGTGTATTCCTTTTTATCCCTATTTATTTTTCTCCATATGTCTATTAATTCTAATTTTTCTAAGATTTCATTCACTTCTTTTACCTCTTTCTTATTTATTATTTGATTTGATTTATCTAAATTTGATAATGGTTGGTTTAAGTCTCCCACTAGTATGGTTTTATTGTCTATTTCTTCCTTCAATTCGCCTAGTTTCTCCATTAGAAATTTGGGTGCTATATTATTTGGTGCATACATGTTGATTAATGATATTTCCTCATTGTCTAGAGTCCCTTTTAACAAAATATAATTACCTTCCCTTTCCCTTTTGATCAGGTCTATTTTTGCATTGGCTTTATCAGATATCATGATTATCACTCCTGCCTTCTTTCTACCAGTTGGGGCCCAGAAGGTCTTACTCTATCCTTTAATTCTGACCTTGTGGGTGTCAACCTACCTCATGTGTGTTTCTTGAAGACAACATATGGTAGGGTTTTGGATTCTAATCCATTCTGCTATTCGTCTACATTTTATGGGTGAATTCATCCCATTCACGTTCAAAGTTATGATTGTCATTTGTGGACTCCCTGGCATTTTGATTGCCTTCCCTAATTCTAACCTTTTCTTCTTCGGCTCTACCTTTTAGTCCAGTGATTTACTTTGAATCAGTCCCCCTTGTCCCCTCCCTTGATGTTTCCCTTTTTAGTCCCTCCCTTTTTCTTCCCTCCCCCTCCCCCCTCTCTTTCCCTCCCTTTTTGTTCTCCCTCTCCCCTTCCCCCCCTTGGTTTTCCCTTCTCCTTACCCTTGTTGGGTAAGATAGAATTCAAGATCCCAATGGATCTGGATGTTTTTCCCTCTCAGAGTTGATTTCCCTGAGATTGAGGTTTAAGTAAACCCCCCCCCCCCTCTCTTCCTCTCCTTCTTATAGGAGTTTTCTTCCCCTCCCCTTCCCATGTGAATCTTTGTGTGAGAACGATTATTCTATTTGGTCTTCCTTTACCCCCTATTTATACATTACATTTTCCCCACATATTAGTATACATACATTGATATAAATGTAGTCCTTATAGAAGAGAGTTTGAGTAAAAGAAGAAGATAACATTTTCCCGCTTTCCTTAATATTTACCTTTTCAGGTATTCCTTGCTCTTTGATTTTCGGTATCAAACTTTCCACAGAGCTCTGGTCTTTTCTTTGCAAAGAGTTGGAAGTCTTCTATTTTGTTGAATGCCCATACTTTCCCTTGGAAGTATATAGTCAATTTCGCTGGGTAGCTGATTCTTGGTTGGAGACCCAGCTCTCTTGCCTTTCTGAAGATCATGTTCCATGCCTTAAGATCATTCAGAGTAGAACTTGCAAGGTCTTGTGTGACCCTGATTGGCATTCCTTTATATCTAAATTGTCTTTTTCTGGCTTCCTGTAGGATTTTTTCTTTTGTTTGATAGCTTTGGAATTTGGCAATTACATTCCTGGGAGTTGTCTTTTGGGGGTTTAGTGTAGAAGGTGTTCTGTGAGCTCTGTCAGTGGCTGTATTGCCCCCTTGTTCTAGAATCTCTGGGCAATTTTCTTTGATTATATCTTGTATCACCATGTCCAGTTTGGTGTTTATTTCTGGCTTTTCTGGGAGTCCAATTATTCTTAAATTTTCTCTTCTCCCTCTATTTTCCAGATCTATCACCTTGTCGGTTAGATATTTTATGTTCTCTTCTAATTTCTTGGTGTTTTGGCTTTGCTTTATTAGTTCTTGCTTTAAAGCCTGGTTTTCTTTTACAGTTTGGTCAAACTGGTTTTGTAGATGCATGAATTTCTTTTGCATTATTTCCCACTTTTCCTCCCAGAGGGCTTCCATCTTTTTGGTCATTTCTGATTCAAATTCTTCATGGGTTTGTGGAGAGTTTCCATTTCCTTTGGAAGATTTTGGAGCATTTTCTTGTATATCTTCTTCTATCTGCTCTGTATTTTGTATTTTGGCTCCATAGAATGTGTCCAAATTCACCCGTTTCTTCTTATTTTTCTTGGTATTTTGGGGCTTCTGTGCTTCTGTGGAGTTTGCCATCTCTGAATGTGGAGGATTAGCTTTTCTTATCTCTGTCTGTTGATCAGAGGCTTTAGTCCTGGGCAGATTGTCGGTTATATGAGCTTTCCCTGGGTTAAACTGAATGTGCCTCACTGGAACTGGAATGGAAGGGTCGGACCACGAGGCCACACTCTCCCCATGGCTCACTTTCTGGAAGTTGCCTTCAGAATCCCTGGCCGTGAGGCTGTTTCATCGGCCTGCGGGGGGATGGGCTGCAGCTTCCCCAAGCTCCAAGGGAAGGGACTTTCACTGAGACTTGGATAGCAGGATCCAGCCCGTGAGGCTGTCTTGCCCGCCCTGAGGGTTGCTGTTGTTTCGGGAGCCCCAGGCAGTAACTTTCACTGGGACTCAGATAGAAGGCCCTGAGGGTTGTTGTTCTGAGGACTCTGCTCTCTGAGCCGGGCTGGGCTGCGGCTTCCCGGAGCCTTGGACTCTGCGCTCCTACCCCTGAGGTCCGAGTGATCTCGGGTTCTGGCTTTTGAGGGGAGCCGTACCTTTTGAACCGGGTCCAGGTCCAGGAGGAGGGTTCCCAGGGTCTGTGCTGTTGATCGTTTTGAATTTCGGCGCCTTAGGAGCTTATAGTTTGAGATCGGTCGGGAAGGGTTTTCCGGAGATCTCAACTTTAGCTTTCTCTAAGCTGCCATCTTAACCAGAAGTCAAGGAAAATAAATCTTAAATAATAACATGTCTGAATTATCCATACATTTGAAACTTTGAAATTTTGATTATTATCAAGAAATCCTAAATGCCTATGTTTTAGGAATTAATAACTAAATAAACTATCAAGCACATATGTACATAAATACATAAAATAGCCAGAAATGTGATTTTAATACCTCAAAAATCCCTAAAACATTTGATCTAGTAGTAAGAGAGCAGACACCAAATCTATATAATTTAATTATATTTATCTCCTCGGAGTTTTCAAAGGAAAATTAAGTTGCCTTCAAAAAGAATAGCTATAATTAAGTAGAACAAAATGTATTAACTTTTTTTTAAAAAATATATTTTATTTGATCATTTCCAAGCATTATTCGTTAAAGATCATTTTCTTTTCCTCCCCCCGACACCCCATAGCCGACGCATAAGTCCACTGGGCATTAGATGTTTTCTTGATTGAACCCATTGCTTTGTTGATAGTATTTGCACTAGAGTGTTCATTTAGAGTCTGTCCTCTGTCATGTCCCCTCAACCTCTGTATTCAGGCAGTTGCTTTTCCTTGGTGTTTCCATTCCCATAGTTTATCCTTTGCTTATGAATGGTGTTTTTTTCTCCTGGATCCCTGTAAGTTGTTCAGGGACATTACACCGCCACTAATGGAGAAGTCCATTACGTTCGATTATACCACAGTGTATTAGTCTCTGTGTACAATGTTCTCCTGGTTCTACTCCTCTCGCTCTGCATCACTTCCTGGAGGTTGTTCCAGTCTCCATGGAACTTCTCCACTTTATTATTCCTTTTAGCACAATAGTATTCCATCACCAACATATACCACAGTTTGTTCAGCCATTCCCCAATTGATGGGCATCCCCTCGTTTTCCAGTTTTGGGCCACCACAAAGAGCGCAGCTATGAATATTTTTGTACAAGTCTTTTTGTCCATTATCTCTTTGGGGTACAGACCCAGCAGTGCTATGGCTGGGTCAAAGGGTAGATATTCTTTTGTCGCCCTTTGGGCATAGTTCCAAATTGCCCTCCAGAATGGTTGGATCAATTCACAACTCCACCAGCAATGAATTAATGTCCCTACTTTGCCACATCCCCTCCAGCATTCATTACTTTCCTTTGCTGTAATGTTAGCCAATCTGCTAGGTGTGAGGTGATACCTCTAGAGTTGTTTTGATTTGCATCTCTCTGATTATAAGAGATGTAGAGCACTTCTTCATGTGCTTGTTAATAGTTTTGATTTCTTTATCTGAGAACTGCCTATCCATGTCCCTTGCCCATTTATCAATTGGAGAATGGCTTGATTTTTTGTACAATTGATTTAGCTCATTATAAATATGAGTAATTAAACCTTTGTAAGAGGTTTCTATGAAGATTTTTACCCAATTTGTTGTTTCCCTTCTGATTTTAGTTACATTGGTTTTGTTTGTACAAAAGCTTTTTAGTTTGATGTAGTCAAAATTATTTATTTTACATTTTGTGATTCTTTCTATATCTTGCTTGGTTTTAAAGCCTTTCCCCTTCCAAAGGTCTGACATGTATACTATTCTGTGTTTACCCAATTTACTTATGGTTTCCTTCTTTATGTTTAAGTCACTCACCCATTTTGAATTTATCTTGGTGTAGGGTGTGAGGTGTTGATCTATTCCTAGTCTTTCCCACACTGTCTTCCAATTTTCCCAGCAGTTTTTATCGAATAGTGGATTTTTGTCCCAAAAGCTGGGATCTTTGGGTTTATCGTATACTGTCTTGCTGAGGTCGCTTTCCCCCAGTCTATTCCACTGATCTTCCTTTCTGTTTCTTAGGCAGTACCAAATTGTTTTGATGACTGCTGCTTTGTAATATAGTTTTAGGTCAGGGACTGCAAGGCCCCCATCGTATGTGTTTATTTTCATTATTTCCCTGGATATCCTTGATCTTTTGTTCTTCCAAATGAACTTTGTTATGGTTTTTTCTAAATCAGTGAAGAAGTATTTTGGTAGTTCAATGGGTATGGCACTAAATAGTTAAATAAGTTTGGGTAGGATGGTCATTTTTATTATATTGGCTCGTCCTATCCATGAGCAGTTAATGTTTTTCCATTTGTTCAGGTCTAGTTTTAGTTGTGGGCGAGTGTTTTGTAGTTGTGTTCATATAGTTCCTGTGTTTGTCTTGGGAGATAGATTCCTAGGTATTTTATTTTGTCTAAGGTGATTTTGAATGGGATTTCTCTTTCTAGTTCTTGCTGCTGAGCTGTGTTGGAGATATATAGAAAAGCTGATGATTTATGTGGGTTTATTTTGTATCCTGCAACTTTGCTAAAGTTGTTGATTATTTCAATTAGCTTTTTGGTTGAATCTCTAGGATTCTTTAAGTAGACCATCATGTCATCCGCAAAGAGTGATAACTTGGTCTCCTCCTTGCCTATTTTGATGCCTTCAATTTCTTTATCTTCTCTAATTGCTACTGCTAGTGTTTCTAGTACAATGTCAAATAGTAGGGGTGATAATGGGCATCCTTGTTTCACTCCTGATCTTATTGGGAATGCATCTAGTTTATCCCCATTGCAGATGATATTAGCTGTTGGTTTTAGATATATACTGTTTATTATTTTTAGGAATGACCCTTCTATTCCTATGCTTTCTAGTGTTTTTAATAGGAATGGGTGTTGTATTTTATCAAAGGCTTTTTCTGCATCTATTGAGATAATCATGTGGTTCTTGCTAGTTTGCTTGTTGATGTGGTCAATTATGTGGATGGTTTTCCTAATGTTGAACCAGCCCTGCATCCCTGGTATGAATCCTACTTGATCATGGTGAATGATCCTTCTGATCACTTGCTGGAGTCTTTTTGCTAGTATCCTATTTAAGATTTTTGCATCTATATTCATTAGGGAGATTGGCCTATAGTTTTCTTTCTCTGTTTTTGACCTGCCTGGTTTTGGAATCAGTACCATGTTTGTGTCGTAAAAGGAGTTTGGTAGAACTCCCTCTTTGCTTATTATGTCAAATAGTTTGTATAGTATTGGGGTTAACTCTTCTCTGAATGTTTGATAGAATTCACAGGTGAATCCATCAGGCCCTGGGGATTTTTTCTTAGGAAGTTCTTTGATGGCTTGATGGATTTCAATTTCTGATATGGGATTATTTAAGAATTCTATTTCCTCTTCTGTTAGTCTAGGCAGTTTGTATTTTTGTATATATTCATCCATTTCTCCTAATGGTGTATTTGTTGCCATATAATTGGGCAAAGTAATTTCTAATGATTGCCTTAATTTCCTCCTCATTGGAGGTGCTGTCCCCCTTTTCATCTTTAATGCTGTGAATTTGCTTTTCTTCCTTCCTTTTTTTAATTAGATTGACCAGTACTTTGTCTATTTTGTTTGTTTTTTCAAAGTACCAGCTTCTTGTCTTATTTATTAAATCAATAGTTCTATCACTTTGATTTTATTAATTTCTCCCTTCATTTTTAGGATTTCTAATTTGGTTTTCTGCTGGGGGTTTTTAATTTCATCGCTTTCGAGTTTTTTCAATTGCATTTCCAATTGATTGACCTCTGCTCTCCCTTGTTTGTTAATATAAGCTTTCAGGGATATGAATTTGCCTCTGATTACCTCTTTGGCTGCATCCCAAAAGGTTTGAAAGGATGTTTCGCCATTGTCATTTTCCTTGATGAAATTATTAATTGTTTCTATGATTTCTTCTTTAACTAAACGGTTTTGGAGTATCATATTGTTTAATTTCCAATTGGTTTTAGATTTGTTTTTCCATGTACCATTACTAATCATTATTTTTATTGCCTTGTGATCTGAGAAGTCTGCATTCATTATTTCTGCTTTTTTGCATTTGTGTGCTATGTTTCTGTGACCTAATGTATGGTCAATTTTTGTGAATGTGCCATGTGGTGCTGAGAAGGTGTATTCCTTTTTATCCCTATTTATTTTTCTCCATATGTCTATTAATTCTAATTTTTCTAAGATTTCATTCACTTCTTTTACCTCTTTCTTATTTATTATTTGATTTGATTTATCTAAATTTGATAATGGTTGGTTTAAGTCTCCCACTAGTATGGTTTTATTGTCTATTTCTTCCTTCAATTCGCCTAGTTTCTCCATTAGAAATTTGGGTGCTATATTATTTGGTGCATACATGTTGATTAATGATATTTCCTTGTTGTCTAGAGTCCCTTTTAACAAAATATAATTACCTTCCCTATCCCTTTTGATCAGGTCTATTTTTGCATTGGCTTTATCAGATATCATGATTACCACTCCTGCCTTCTTTCTATCAGTTGAGGCCCAGAAGGTCTTACTCCATCCTTTAATTCTGACCTTGTGGGTGTCAACCTGCCTCATGTGTGTTTCTTGAAGACAACATATGGTAGGGTTTTGGATTCTAATCCATTCTGCTATTCGTCTACATTTTATGGGTGAGTTCATCCCATTCACGTTCAAAGTTATGATTGTCATTTGTGGACTCCCTGGCATTTTGATTACCTTCCCTAATTCTAACCTTTTCTTCTTCGGCTCTACCTTTTAGTCCAGTGATTTACTTTGAATCAGTGCCCCTTGTCCCCTCCCTTGATGTTTCCCTTTTTAGTCCCTCCCTTTTTCTTTCCTCCCCCTCCCCCCTCTCTTTCCCTCCCTTTTTGTTCTCCCTCTCCCCTTCCTCCCCTTGGTTTTCCCTTCTCCTTACCCTTGTTGGGTAAGATAGAATTCAAGATCCCAATGGATCTGGATGTTTTTCCCTCTCAGAGTTGATTTCCCTGAGATTGAGGTTTAAGTAAACCCCCCCCTCTCTTCCTCTCCTTCTTATAGGAGTTTTCTTCCCCTCCCCTTCCCATGTGAATCTTTGTGTGAGAACGATTATTCTATTTGGTCTTTCTTTACCCCCTATTTATACATTACATTTTCCCCACATGTTAGTATACATAGATTGATATAAATGTAGTCCTTATAGAAGAGAGTTTGAGTAAAAGAAGAAGATAACATTTTTCCCCTTTCCTTAATATTTACCTTTTCAGGTATTCCTTGCTCTTTGATTTTCGGTATCAAACTTTCCACAGAGCTCTGGTCTTTTCTTTGCAAAGAGTTGGAAGTCTTCTATTTTGTTGAATGCCCATACTTTCCCTTGGAAGTATATAGTCAATTTCGCTGGGTAGCTGATTCTTGGTTGGAGACCCAGCTCTCTTGCCTTTCTGAAGATCATGTTCCATGCCTTAAGATCATTCAGAGTAGAACTTGCAAGGTCTTGTGTGACCCTGATTGGCATTCCTTTATATCTAAATTGTCTTTTTCTGGCTTCCTGTAGGATTTTTTCTTTTGTTTGATAGCTTTGGAATTTGGCAATTACATTCCTGGGAGTTGTCTTTTGGGGGTTTAGTGTAGAAGGTGTTCTGTGAGCTCTGTCAGTGGCTGTATTGCCCCCTTGTTCTAGAATCTCTGGGCAATTTTCTTTGATTATATCTTGTATCACCATGTCCAGTTTGGTGTTTATTTCTGGCTTTTCTGGGAGTCCAATTATTCTTAAATTTTCTCTTCTCCCTCTATTTTCCAGATCTATCACCTTGTCGGTTAGATATTTTATGTTCTCTTCTAATTTCTTGGTGTTTTGGCTTTGCTTTATTAGTTCTTGCTTTAAAGCCTGGTTTTCTTTTACAGTTTGGTCAAACTGGTTTTGTAGATGCATGAATTTCTTTTGCATCATTTCCCACTTTTCCTCCCAGAGGGCTTCCATCTTTTTGGTCATTTCTGATTCAAATTCTTCATGGGTTTGTGGAGAGTTTCTATTTCCTTTGGAAGATTTTGGAGAATTTTCTTGTATATCTTCTTCTATCTGCTCTGTATTTTGTATTTTGGCTCCATAGAATGTGTCCAAAGTCGCCCGTTTCTTCTTATTTTTCTTGGTATTTTGGGGCTTCTGTGCTTCTGTGGAGTTTGTCATCTCTGAATGTGGAGGATTAGCTTTTCTTATCTCTGTCTGGTGATCAGAGGCTTTAGTCCTGGGCAGATGGTTCTATGAGCTTTCCCTGGGTTAAACTGAATGTGCCTCACTGGAACTGGAATGGAAGGGTCGGACCATGAGGCCACACTCTCCCCCCGGCTCGCTTTCCGGAAGTTGCCTTCAGAATCCCTGGCCGTGAGGCTGTTTTGTTGGCCTTCAGGGGGGATGGGCTGCAGCTTTCCCAAGCTCCGAAGGCAAGGACTTTCACTGAGACTTGGATAGCAGGATCCAGCCCGTGAGGCTGTCTTGCCCGCCCTGAGGGTTGCTGTTGTTTAGACCAGCTCTCTGCAGTGGAAGCCCCAGGCAGTAACTTTCACCCGGACTCGGGTAGAAGGCCCTGAGGGTTGTTGTTCCGAGGACCCTGCTCTCTGAGCCGGGCCAGGCTGCGGCTTCCCGGAGTCTTGGACTCTGTGCTCCTACCCCTGAGGTCCGAGTGATCTCGGGTTCTGGCTTTTGAGGGGAGCCGTACCTTTTGAACCAGGTCCAAGTCCAGGAGGAGGGTTCCCAGGGTCTGAGCTGTTGATCGTTTTGAATTTCGGCGCCTTAGGAGCTTATAGTTTGAGATCGGTCGGGAAGGGTTTTCCGGAGATCTGAGCTTTAGCTTTCTCTAAGCCGCCATCTTAACCGGAAGTCCAAAATGTATTAACTTATGAAACTCAGACATCTCATTTTCTAGTCCTTATTTTCTCATTTATAAATTTAATTGGGAGGATTTGATGAAATCTAACCTATCTCCTATTTCTGAAACAATGGTTTCATGAAATGTTTTAATCACTCATTGTTTTTGTCTATTTGGCTTCTAACTCTTGGGAATTACATATAGTTCAGTATTCTTTATTTTGCCTTATAAATCATCCCCAATTTTGTGTATTTACTTTTTAGGAATTCCTTATTGTGAGAGAAAGATCCTAGAAGTGAGAGTCACACTACTAGTTCTGCTGCTAAACAGTTACATAGCCTTAAGTGTATCACATAAACTTTCAATTTCTTAGTTTCTAAATTTCCAATATTTTGTAAATGGGTTGTTTTGAAGTTAAAGTAATATAATTTTATAAATAACAGCTGATTTTAAAACCCTTTAACATTTATAAGTCACTTTACCTATGTAATCATATTTGATATTCATAATAATCCTAGAAGGTAGGTACTATTATTATCTTCATTTATAGACGAAAAAATGAAGTTTACAAAAATTAATTGGTTAGCCCTGGGCAATATAGCTGTTCAGTATTTAAAAGTAATATTTGAATTCTAGTCCTCCTGTGACAAGTGCATTATAACCACTCTCTCTCTATTGAGCCTGAAAAGTACTTTGAAAAAAGCAAAAGTGCTGTGTGAATATAATTTGTTTCTTATTAGGCAATGATTCAAATTAATTTTTAAAATATACTATCACTAATTACTGTTAACATACTTTGAAAGCAAAAAGTTTTCTCTTATTTTTCCCTAGTACAACTATTTTAAATTAAAAGATACATGTGCATATCCCTCAAAATCCAAAGGAAGTACCAATTATAAAAATATGTTCACTTATATTAAATGCTAAATCATTTTTTCTCTCAAATCAAAATATAATTTTTATATTCTGGAATTAAAGAGACAGAAAGCAAAAAATTCCAAAGATTCTTAGAAA
Source organism: Monodelphis domestica (assembly GCF_027887165.1). Lineage (NCBI taxonomy): Eukaryota > Metazoa > Chordata > Mammalia > Didelphimorphia > Didelphidae > Monodelphis > Monodelphis domestica. The sequence goes on along the minus strand of NC_077234.1, from coordinate 119,312,992 downwards.
ATAACAGGTAGATGAGTTAGCAGCTTTAATGCTGGGTTTCTTTCCTTCTTCAGTTTGCATTCTTTTATTTCATAAATTTCTCATAGGAAAATCTCTGCTCATCTCTCCAAGAAAAGTGATTCAGAAGAAATTAAGACTATTCACTGATGGATGAAATAGACTTAAGAAGTAAAAAGGGATCTTTCCATCTGTCTGATTTTTTCCATGCTTTTAAAACTTATGCCTTTGGGTTTAAAAAACTTTTTTATTTAGCAATTTTTAAAGAAATTTTTCTAAAACATACCAAATATTCCCCTGCCTTCTTAAACAAAATAGTTGGATGGTACTGCCTTTTTTGTAGTGGATATTCTATGATCCTGAGTTATATAGTATTTAAGGTTATATATATATATATATATATATATATTATATACATATAAATTTATATACATGCTTAAAGTTTCTAGGCTTCTAGCTTCTTTTGTTAGCTTTTCATATTTTCATCTCATTTTGCTCATCTTGAGGCTGACAATTAACACTTCTTATTGATTTTATTGTCTAATAGCCACATACCTCACAATATGTACCATTTGAAAATAAAAAAATAAATAAAAAACAAAAAAATGTACCATTTGATATGCTAATTATACTCTTAACTATGGTAGCAGATTTATAGAATTAATTATTTAGAATTATATTTAAAATACGATTATAAAGCTATTGATTGATGTGGGTTGTACATGGCATTGACTTTACACCATTTAGAGAACTTTATGATTCCTTTTTAAATTTTGTGTTAAAGGTAAGAAAGGAGAAGTCACTAAAGATATATCTTGAGAATTAAAAGATGTATTATTGAATTTTCTATCTTCCATTTGATATCCCATTTGTAGATTGGCATCCCAGTGTTATGAATGATACTCATTTCACCTAAAGGGACTCCTATCTTGATGGATTTTAGAAATTGTAATTAATTGATTATATAAATCTGATAAATTATATCAATTATATCAAATGATGTGAATATTTTCAAAATAACTCCTAAAAATTTGTATGAGTATTAAAAAATTTGCTTTTAGTGAGAATTTCCTGATTTTCAGGAAAGTGTTAGCTCTGTCTAGAATTTACTTGAAACTTCCAAGGCTTACAACAACAGAAGTTTCATAAAAATTTTTGTTTTCCACATGCTATTTATTGTATTTTCTTTCTACACACACTCCAACACATTTCATGAGAAAATGAGATTTGTAACATGGAATCAATCTCTTTACTTTGTATTCTGTCTTAAGATGAGTTTGAGTGACACCAAAATCAGAGAGACTGGACCTAAATAATGCAAACAAGAAAACTTTAAGGGATGATGGCCACAATTCGTGTAAATAGTTTCACAAAGATTTAATTACTACTGCACTCAATATGCACATAAGTGTGCTAAGTCCCAGCTTCCCAGGTAATATTCAGGGCTTATATTTAAAGGGTCTTTTAATTGTATGTCACCTGGCCTAAAATGGCTACTGATTAAGGATAGTGATTAAACTTTGGTAGGTAGTGACTCATCTAGGAAAGCTGGTGCCTTCATGGGATATAATTTATATGTGTACATAGACACATGTATATCTTTGTATTTTTAAAAATTTGATTAGGATTAGACCTTTGATTTCTCTGTTGATGTATACACTCAAGTAGAACATTCCCTTTACCAATGAAAAGTTAAAATTATTATGTAACTTAGTCTAAGAGAACTCTTGGAGCATTGCATATTTCAATAACTTGTTCAGGATTATACAGCCCATATATGTCATAGTAGGAACTTGTAACCAATTTTTTTCTTCCTAACTTGGGTAGTCTTCTATTCCCTAAACTTTCTTATCTCTGGTTTATATATATTTAGGGTAGTTAATAAGTTTGACATAACTTAGAGACAGTCCTAATGAATTTTTTGATCCATTAGAATATTATCTCAATGTGTAAAAATCATTTTTCCAAGGTCTGAAAAATTCACAGTATGTTCCTAAAAGTGGAAAAAATTTGCTATAGTTATTTGAAATAAAGTGAATGTAATAATATCCTGATAGCTTGCAAATGTCTATATCTTGTTATTATACAAAAGTGGCCCATAGTTCAATTAGTAATGCTTCACAATAAGTCTACAGTGAGAATATTTTTTCAAATAGATTAAAATCAGAAAAATCATTCCAGTAAATGAATTCTGAGCTAAAGTAGATCTAAGCTTTATTCACAGCAGCATTTCCCACTTTTAGGACATTATTTTTATTTCTATGAATAAATGAATGAATAAAATGAGAAAGGAAAGAAGGAACCTGACACCAATTTATTTTACTCATAAAGGACTCTCCTTTAAGAAATGATAGCATACTAAAAAGTCCAAATTTACCAGTTTTATTTTTAAACATGTTGCTATCTTCTGTTCATGGAGAAATTTCATCTCAAATTTTTTTTTGAGAGTTCACTGGTACTTGACCCACTTAAAAAAATAAATTACATGGGACAATTGTTTTATAATTGTATAATAAAGGGAAACATTTTATCACAATGAAATATGGTTATTTCAATTATTTAACATTATTCTTTCATATATCTAGCATTATTTGCATTATCAAATAATAGAAACATCAGTCATTAAGCATTTGTTAAGTAATTACTGCATTACTCTGTGCAAGGCACTATGCAAGAAAAAGAAATGTAAAAACCAAGGAAAGACACAAACATTTCTCTTCCCTCACATGTAATGGTGATGGAATCAGAAGGATCTTATTTCAAAGCTTCAAGCATTTTCTAGCTATGTGACTGAGTAAATCATTTAACTTCTCTTTGTGTCAGTGCCCTTAACTTCAAAATGGGAATAAAAATTGCTCCTTCCTAGGATGTCTGTCAGAATCAAATAAGATGATATTTTACAAATTGCTAAGAATGGGATCTAGTAGTAGTAAGCACCATATAAATGTTTATCAACCTCCTCCCTTTCTTGCAGCTTATGTTAGAATGGTGAAGACAATACAGAAAAGATACATGCAAAAAAGATGAACAGTACCCTTGGATAGCAAAGTTCTTATAGCTTTGAGGACCAGAAAAAACTACTTGTAGAAGGCAACACTTGAGCTCAGTCAAAAGAAAATGATAGATTTCCATGGCCATGGATGACAAGAGAGAGTATTCCCTGCATACAAGAAATCCAGGGGGAAGGCATAGAGAGAAGAGATGAATGTCCTAAGTGAGGAATTATAAATAGGTCAGTATGGCTTGACTAGACTGCCTGAAAGAAAATAGAACTAAAAAGATTGCAAAGGTTAGAAAGGGTCATAATATAAAGAGCTTAAATGCTAAATTATTTAATATTTTATCTTTGAAATATTAGGGAAGCAATGGAGGGAAGGGTGTGGAAGAGAGCAAAAAAGAGAAAAAGAGAGATTTGTCTGAGGTGATCAACAGTGTTAAATGCGGCTAAAGGATCAGAATTTTGAAAGGACCATTCTATTTGGTGATTAAGGAACAAACTTTAGATAATGATACTACAATAAAAAGGAGTCTCTTCTCAGAAAGTGCTTTAACATGAAGAAGACACTACAAGCACTTCCCCTTTTCAGGGAAATATTTAATTTTTATTTTAGGTTCCCACTCCCTAGAATACTCCTTGCCACAGAGTAACTGACTGATTGGCTACTATCATTCAAAACTAGATATATTAAAATTAAAAAAAAATTACTCTGTAGCCTATAGCTCAGGAAAATTTAATTTAAGTTCCTTAGATTAGGTTGTAAACCTCAAATTTCCTTAGACTTGTAAATGTTGGAAATTTCACCATTGGGATATTTCATACTTGGAAAATTTCTTACTGATAGTCTATTGGAATGGGAACCCCATTGGCATGGGAGGTTCCTTCTCTTCCCTTCTTAAGATTACTTTAGGACAGAAACCCTTTGCTGAACAATGGAAAGGACTTTGACCTATGCTTAAGCATAGAACAGGAATTTCTTTGAGTCTTGATTGATTTTAGAATTGATACAATGGAGATACTTGGAATAAATCTCCACCCTATTCAGTCCTAATAGGATTGAGTAAGGGCTGCAGCCTAGATCAAAATTTAATTATTCCAATCTCTACCATACTCAAGTTAACAGGATTTAGAAAGGGCTGTAACAAAGGAGTAAAGATTTAATCATTTGAAAAATATGACCTTCAACAGACATGTGCAAAAGCCAGAAACCTCTGGGCGGTCCTGGGTTAAGCGAGAGCCTCCATTGACAGGGAAATTGATGAAGAGTGATTGGTAGATGTGAGGACTGAGGGGAGGCAACTTGGATGGTTTCCGGAAAGAGAGGAGGGTCTGGAGACTCGAGAGGAGGGTTGAGTTTTTGGGTCGGTGTGGTTCCTGGGCTCTGAGGAAGGTTGCTCGGAAGGAAGCTGAAGGTGGGGGCCTCTGAGACTGTTTCTCCATTTTGGACACTTGAGTAATAGGGACTGATCTCTTTTCTTTGCCCCAGCTATCTAAGGGCTTGGGCCTTTTGGCCCAGCCTAAACAGAAGGGGTATTTAAGCCCTATTCCCTTCTCTCCCCTTTCTCTCTCTGGATATATCTCTAATTCCTTTCTTGCTCCTATTGTAATTAAACTCCAAAAAAGGCTGACGGCTGACTTGAGTTTTTCATTTAGGAATTACATAGCTGATTCCTGGGCGACCTTAAATTAATATATATCAGTCTTTTAAAGTGATTCCCTTGTAACATTGTGGCTGACCACACGGGAGTCTAAAGAATCCTCTCAGCAGACAAACTCTTATGCTTAGTATTTATTTTAATAATTTTTCCATACTACTTAATATAATTTTTCAATATTGTTTTTCTGATATTTTGCAATCCCTGTTCTTTCTCTCCCTACCAATCATCTTCCCTTCCCAAGAAGGTAGGTAATATGATATAGGTTGTACATATATTATTACATAATATGTATTTCTATGTTCATCATATTATGAAAGTAAACATTGAAATTAATGGAAGAAATAAAAGTAAAATGGTCTATTTCAATTTGTATTCACAATATCTGCCTTTTCTATGATGGTAAAAGGTGACATTTTCTTTTCTTTCTTTTCTTTTTCTTTTTGTCATGAGTCTCTGTTGTCCTGGATCTTTGCCTTGTTGATAATAATTAAGTCATTGATAGTTAGCCACATGTGGCATTCACAAAATATTAAGCCTGCCTCCAACAACAAATGAGAGGAAACCTTCTAAAAAGTTTTCAATGGATTGAATAGATTGTCTAGTGATGGTGTAAAGAAAATCATAGACCATATCACTGAGAAAAAAATATGTAGATGAGTGGTCATCTGCACTGCTAAAAGACAGTACTAGAGTGAGATCATAAATATATCACTACATTTCCAAATGGATGAGCAAAGAAAAATTCCAGGCCTTAAGTAGAGTCTAATATCCCCCATAGGTATTGAGCTATGAGGTACTTTATACTGGCCATCAACTGAGCCAGAAACAATCTAAGGGCTAAAATTTTCTTGTAGTCATTTTCACAAGCAATATAAAGAAGAATTTGTTAAGAAACATTCCTTAAGATAGGCTTAAGTTATTAATTACTCAAGTTATCAAATCACCTTAAGTTACTAATATAGTCATCATAAATTTTGAGAATTAGAGGGCAACTCACTTTACAGCTGAGAAATCTAAGACCAAGGAATGATAAGTGACTTCTACAGGTTATATAACTTTTATACTAAAGACAAGGATGAACTGAATATCTTCTGGCTCCCAACCTTGGGCTTTTCTACTGCAAATTTCTATTGAATAGAAATATTGATATGAAGTGCAGTGTCATAGTGAATAGAGACAACCCTCAATGTCAGGAATACTTAGATTCAAGTCCTACATTTGACTGATTGTGTTACCCAAGACTAGTGATGGTAAACATACCAAAGGTGGCACACAGAGTGCTCTCTGTGGGCACATGCCTCTCTGCCCTTACCCCACCCAGAATTCCTTACTAAAAAGGAAGAGGGACTCTAGTGGAGCTGTTCTTCTCCTCTTTACTACCATCCCTTGACAACATTTTTTTACATTGCCAGCCCCTCTGCCCAGCAGCCAAATGGGAGTTTACAGAGGGTAAGGTGGGCAGCTCATAGGCAGCAGAGCTGGAGTGGAGCAGAACACTCTGGCCTCTTCCCTCCCCATCTCTACATTCCACTCTCTGAGGATATTCCTCACTTCACCCACCACTCGCTCCAGCAGCCACACAGTGCTTTCTTCCTCCCCTTCTTCTGGAAATGGGTGGGGCAGAGTACACCTGCCACTAGGCTATTTCTGAGGGACTAGCCACAGCACATGGTCTCTAAAAGGTTTGCCATCACTGGCTTAGGTAATTCACTTAATCTCCTGATAGACTAGGCAACATTTTAACAGTCTAAGTTGTAGAGAAGATGCTGATCTTCACTTGAAGAGTTTCCTCCCTAAAAAGTTCTTTATGCCTCTGAAATCACAATTCCAGGCACTAATCCAATAAATATCAATTAGTTATTTTTTTTCCTGAGTGAAATGTCTGAGTGACATTCCTGAGAGGAATGTCTAATAGTCTCCCTTCAATATATTTAAATGCTGATGTGATATAATAATGCTGATCATTATATATTTTATGATTTTCCCAGGAAGAAAGGAGATCATTGACTTAATAAGGAATTATACTGTGTAAAATACTGATAAAAACTGCTGGGAAAATTGGAAGACAGTATGGGAGACATTAGGGTTGGATCACCATCTTACACCTTACACCAAGATAAACTCATAATGGGTGAATGACTTGAATATAAAGAAGGAAACTAAAATAAGCAAATTAGGTTAACAGAGAATAGTATACATGTCAGATCTTCGGGAAAGGAAAGACTTTAAAACCAAGCAAGAGCTAGAAAAAAATCACAAAATATAAAATCAATTATTTTGATTACATTAAATTAAAAAGGGTTTGTACAAACAAAACCAATGCAACCAAAATTAGAAGGGATGAAACCAATTAGGAAATGATCTTCATAACAAAAACCTCTGACAGAGGTCTAATTACTCCAATTTATAGAGCTAAATCAATTGTACCAATAATCAAGCCATTCTCCAATTGATAAATGGGCAAGGGACATGAATAGGCAATTTTCAGATCAAGAAATCAAAACTATTAATAAGCACATGAAAAAGTGTTCTAAATGTCTTATAATCAGAGAGATGCAAATCAAAACAACTCTGAGGTATCACCTCACACCTAGCAGACTGGCTAACATGACATCAATGGAAAGTAATGAATGTTGGAGGGGATGTGGCAAAGTCAGGACATTAATGCATTGCTGGTGGAGTTGTGAATTGATCCAAAAATTTTGGAGGGCAATTTGGAACTATGCCCAAAGGGCATTAAAGACTTTCTGCCCTTTGATCCAGCCATAGCATTGCTGGATTTGTACTCCAAAGAGATAATAAGGAAAAAGACTTGTACAAGAACATTCATAGCTGCCCTCTGTGATGTTGAAAAATTGGAAAATGAGGGGAAGCCCTTTAATTGGGGAATGGCTGAAGAATTGTGGTCTATGTTGGTAATGGAATACTATTGTGCTCAAAGGAATAATGAAGTGGAGGAATTACATGGGAACTGGAATAACCTCCAGGAATTGATACAGAATGAAAGGAGCAGAACCAGAAGAACACTGTACACAGAAACTGATACACTGTGGTACAATCGAATGTAATAGACTTCTCCATTAGTGGCAATGCAGTGATCCTGAACAACTTGGAGGGATCTATGAGAAAGAATGCTATCCGCACTCAGAGGAAAAACTGTGGGAGTAGAAACACAGAAGAAAAACAAGTGCTCAATTACATAGATTGAGGGGACATGGCGGGGAATGTTGTCTGTAAATGAACATCCTATTGCAAACACCTACAACATAGAAATAGGTTTTGATCAATGACACATGTAAAACGCAGTAAAATTGCACTTCAGATATGGGAAGTGTAGGGGGAGGGGAGGGAAATAATATGATTTGTAACCAAGGAATAATGTTCTAAACTGACTCAATAAATAAATAAATTTTTAAAAAAGGAAATATATTAGATAATAAATAGTGGTCATATAAATGGACAACAGCATAACTTTTTATACAGTCATCATCATTTGTTGTATTCTATACCTACAAAGTGGTCACTTACATTCAAATTTCTGTCTCTCTAATATGACATATTCTTTGAAAATAATGTAATGATCTTTCATTTTGGGAAATAAGAAAACTTTATTGTTCAAACAGTTTACATTAAAACTAGTATTTTTTTTCTCATCAAGTCAAATCAATGATAACAACATAATGGCTTCTGTAATAGTATTTTTAAAACAAATCGCTTTTGGTAAGTGGAATATTCACATAATATTTTATTTTCCATATACTCAACCATTCAAAGACCTGGAATCTTAAAAGTTTCTAAAAGTACCGTATGTCAAAATAACCACTGGTATAGATAGCACATGGTAATGCTTCGTTTGAAATAAAGATCCATTGTATTAATTAATGAATTAAGTTTTATGAGATACATAATTTTGATGAATTTCTAGTGTAATGTGCTCTTTATTTAAACGTTGCTTAACCAGTTTCAATTATATCAAATTTGGTGGAATGGGATTTCTTATTCTGCTTAAAAAGTTGCATCCTTTCCTCCTAATTTGTCTTCATGAGGTGCTTAAATTTCTTCCTCTAGTCAATGAATCTAAAATGAAGGTATAGTACTGGCTTTCAGTTTACTATTTTAAAGGCAATATTTTTACCATTTCTAAATGAATTTTGCTTACAAGTGACCACAGAAAGGAACATCCATATGACAGAATATGTAACATAGTACTCATTGTTATGATTCGCACCTAAGAATGTGTATGAAATTTCCATTTAATAATTGTTCTTGCATCTGGGACTGTTGACACTTCAGTGTTCCAATAGCCTTCTGCAGAGTGAGAAATTTCCAGATGGGCAAAAAGGTGAAAATAGTATTGTAAGTGTCTAAATTCTTAGAATTTTTAAAGTGACTATAGAATATGTGATGAATTGCTGAATACTTTAGACAAGTGAATCTATTTCTTTATATAATCATTTATTGGAGAGGCATAATAATTTGAAAATAATAAATCAGGAACATTTGACTTTCTAAGACATCCGATATTCTTTATGCTCCAGTACAAAATATGTTGAGTAAAAGCTAGAACATTGAGCTTTACTACATAGTTCAATGAAAATCAATTGATTAAATACTGGTCAAAGACTTTCTTTGTGTAGTCCATTTTTAAAACAGATATTGCAGATCTCTAGATAGTGAAGATCTTAGGTTTAAGGTCCTATGGTCACAGATTTTAAGGTAGAAGGCACCTTAGAGTTAATTTAGTCAATCTCTACCCGTTGTGCAATCCTACCTCATTTATTAATTCAGGTACAATAAAGACATCACCCCATGAACTCAGGTCCTCTTTGAAAAGTAGATATGTACAGGAACACTAGCCAAGGTCTCTCACTTGAACCTGAAGCCCTTAGATTCAAAGAGAGAAAATTAACTTTCCAAAAGTCACCCACATATTAGGGACCAGACCAAAGATTTAAAAACAGGTCATCAAATATGCTTCTTCATTGATAGCTGTATTTTTATATCCAATGTACTACACCTGTGTTGGCAAACCTATAGCAGGCATGGCAGAGGAGGGCACTCAGAGCTCACTCTGTCGGCATACCCACAATAGCTCTAGCACAGATTTGCCAGAGTGCATTTCTAGAAAGCTAGAGACATGGGCTGAAGCTGCTTCACTTCTCTCCACAATGTTTGCAGTTTGAGCACTCAGTCTCTAAAAGGTTTGACATCACTGCTCTAAATAGTGTGGTATTGTAGAAGACTGTTTAGAAATCAGGATAATTTGACTTAAAAGTCTACCTCTAGGGGTATTCTGAAGCCTATCTCTAAAGGCTTAGCATGTCAATTGCTAAATTTTAAATGTGAGTTTTCTGTCTCAGAAATGTGTCCATGCTAATAAGGACTTGACTTGTTTTTAATTGATTGATTATACAAATGTAAGAAAGGGATGGAGGAAATATTAAGAATGCACATTAAATTTAAATTAAATACCATGATAGTTTTTTTTCCTACAAAGCTAATTATTAAACATTTAGCAGCATACTACCCACCTCCTGCACTAATTGTGTGACCTTGGGCACATCACTTAACTTTTGAGTGCTCTAATTGAATATAATTCTTTTAAGATTCTAAGTTGCAGAGAAGAAACTATAGTATGTTGATAGAAGTATTCCTCACTTAGGATGTCTTTACAGCAATGACTTCCTAGGTCTTTTCTCATTCTTGGTATTAAATTCACAAAATAAATATTTTTGAATTATTAAGTCTATCTTTTTTCTTATAGATAAGAAACTATATGGAAACCCAAGAAACCTAAATAACATGCTGAATGTTATGTAATATTTACTACAAAGCCAAAGCCTACTACTGTCTCTGCTCACAATGCAGTATGCTTTCTACAATATGATAATTTTTTTTTTATAATAGCAAGTCATAAAGTCAAAAACAAGTCAAAAAATAACTGAAGTAGTGTGGCATACTGGATAGGAAGCTAGAAAGTCTGAATTCATTTCTTGCTTCTGACATATATTGACTAAGTGAACCAAAGTAAGTCAGTCTATCTTATAGTGTTCTCTAGCAAGTCAGACTACAAGTTGAAAATAAATGTTGCAAATATGCACTGGTAAAGAAGTTCCTCACTAGGAGCTGAATGAAATTATAAGCACAAAATAGCAACAATAATATTAGCAATAAGAAAAATAATAAATACTATTTAATCATCTTTACCTGCCTCATTAAGTTTTTAAAAGAACATCACATATATTCTCTCATACATTTTCATTTCATTTCAATAATATTTTCTGCAGTTTTTCCAATAACATATAGAAATTCATCTGATGGGGAAAGAATGTGGTTTAGCAATACCTCTTTTTGTTGTTGTTTGTTTCATACTCATAATCGTGTGGCTTATTGAACTGAAAATGATAAATTACTATCAGCCCAGGACAGATTTTTGATGTGTCCTCTTGTATATAAGAAACAAAGCTGAGACTTCCTGACATCATTCTCTTGGGATTTTGAACAAGTATAAAAAATGGCTTTGTTTTGGACTTAGTAGGCCTCAGAAATGAAAATGCCAGTATATCAAGGAGAACACATCAATCTAATTTGCTACCTGGATTCCCAATACTACCTATTCCTTAGTAAGACTCTTGTACATTTTATAACATAAGCTTTACATTATGATTAAAAATACTATATGATATTTGACTGTTTTTCATATTAACAAGAGTAGAAAAATAAATGTTTTGACTATAACTGAAAATGTATCTAACATCTTTTGTCAAATCCTGAAAAGATATAGATTTTTAATATTTAAATTGTTGATGTTAAAAATAATTACCAGAATCTTGGAGAAGGAATTTGACAGAACTGTTTTTTTTCAAAAGGAGAGGAGTCAGAATTAAAAACATGAATGAATGTACAAGCATCTGTAAAGTCCTTACTATGTACCAAATACTAGATATTCACATTTTTTAAAGCACTCATTGCCTTCAAAGAGTTGACATCCTTAAGGAGAGACAACAAATATAGCAAAGCCATTTTTAGTAAGAGAGTTAATGAGCAGTTGAATGGATCCATAAAGAAATATATTGATACATGCTTTCCAGTAACAGTGGAAGAATTTATTTCATCATGGCTCCATTATGAAGGATTCAAAGGAAGCAAGATGAGGGTAAGAAACATAGTGCAATTGTCAAAAAATTGTCCATTGTCTAGAATAGAACAAAATATAGCTCAAGACTGCCTAAAATAATAAGTCACATAGAAATATTTCCAATCAGGATAATTTAAGAAATGAAAATACTAAAATCTCCAGAATGTAGTTTCTGTTCCAGTTCTTGCAACAATTGTCAAAGCACTTAAGAGAATGACTGGGGTTTGTTATAAAGGATGAAAGGTTTGCAAATACTGTGAGGTGCAAACCTCAGAGTGATTGACAGGAGCATGTGACTAAGGGTCACATGGGAGCCTGAGACTAGTGATCTAAAGAAAGACTCTATGCCAAACTGTCTTCTCTCCTGGAAGGACCTGAGTGTAAGACCTGGAAGAGATCTCCTGAGATCAACAGAGGAAAGAGGGTTTTGTATCTGGCTGCAATCAGCATCAGTAAGAAGATGTCTGGACCTGCTTGGATATCAACCAACTGAAGATCCTGGCCCATTTGATTGAACTCCTGGTGTGAGACTTAGGTATTGGGAAATTAATACTTAGCTTATTAAGATAGTTTAGATAGCTTATAGATATTAGCTTTTAAGATAAGTACAGTTTACTCCTAAAACCTTGTTCCTTCCTACCCTTCCCAACCAATATATTTGAATTTATTTATATTTTTCCTATTGTTCTTTCTTCACCCAAAATCCCATCGTAACAGTTTTAGCAGAGCCAGCTAGGTTAATGAGTTCAAAGCTAGGTTGAAGAGGCTAATTTTATTTGTCTGTTTATTGTATAAGTATTTTTCAAGTATAAAGAGAGCAGTTTTATGCCAACATTCTACTCTATATTTAGGTGGCTAGGATCTTAGGGGGTAAGCCACATAGACTTCTAAGGACTTGTCTTGCTCAAGGGGGTTAGTGAGGCTGCCCATAGATGCCCCGCAGCCATCTTAGAAGCAGCTATCTTGGAAAAAAAAAACCTTTTTAAAATTTGAAAGTTATTTCTTGTTTGTTTCTTTGTTGAATGTATAAATTACAGTGTGATAATATTGTTCTGTATAATAATTTAACAGTGGAACCTGACATGTCAGCAGACATGTTTAATAATATGATAATGATGTTTTTTCACTATATTATGTATATTCTCTATTTTGTGTTTGTGTCCTTCCCTACCTACTTCCATTATGTTTTTGACATGGATTGTATGAAGCCACTGATGGATCTAAAACTGTGTGACATTATGGCATATGTACCCCTTGCTGTGATCTGTGGGTGTATTTTATACAAGTCTCATGCCTCTGTGTGCCTTTGTTTAAAGTATCTTAAAGATCTAGTAACCTGGTTTAGAAGGAATTCTGACTTAAAACTGATGGTTATACAAATAAAATATCAAATGGATACACTGGAGCAATTTATAAACAGCATGAATATCAACCAAGGCTATGTACATGACAACAAATTAAACAATAGAGGGGCAGGAAGAAGCAGCAGGAATAGTAAATTTATGTCCACTAAGAGATATGCCAGTGGTTAAGCAAAATGAGGTATATAAGGTTAAAATGCATAAGAGATTTTCCCCAAAGGAACTTGAATCCATCAAAATGAGGACCCCAAATTTCAATGATGAACCAAATAAAGTAATTAAAGAAATGTGTAGGGCAATTGACTTATACAATCCTGAATTCAGTTATTTTGCCCTATTAATGAAAGAGGTCTTGACAAAGAGGGAAAGAACCAAATTTATACAGGATACAAGAGCATATCCTTTATTACAATCTTGGCCAAGTTCATATCTTAATGTATTCAATACTATTCTATTACACTGAATTGGTTTAATCTACTGTGTTTTAACTACTGTTATATTCTGCTACATTTCCCCTATAACTATACTGAAGAAATATTATTGAATAAGCCCATATAAAAATAGCCTCCCCCCCCATTTTGGCTTTGTAAATTGTCACATAGATGATGATGGATGGATTTCAACAAAACTGGTTAAATTGTGTGCAACCTTTGGAGAATTTAATGAGCTAAGAATTTAAATGGAAATTCTAAGGGTTCATCAGAAATAATTTTAATTAACTAGTGGTTTCTTAAATGATGAGTTTTTTTAATATTTATATTTTAAAGAATGCTGTATTAAAGATAGAGAAACAAAGCAATGTTCCTCCCAAGGTGATTCTCTGAATCAGGAAGCCAAAAAAAGAGCTCCTGAAAAAACCTATTCAAGTTAATTTACTTCCACCAGAACAATCTAGGCTTCATGGTGATGTTCTAGACCTAAATAAGTTTTACTTTGTTTAAAAATGTATTTGCCAAGGTTGAAAGAATTGCTATGTCTGTAAAACTTGTGACAAATATCCATCAGTTCCTAGGTTGTTTTTGTTGTTGTTGTTGTTATTGTTTTGTCATACAGCAACTTATATGAAATATGATAGTGGAGTTGATTGCTATTGTAATTAACTGGGCTATTATAAATTTAGGGGAGTGTTCATTATCTACTGTATTACTGTTTTATTCTGAAAATTGTCTATACTCACAGTGGTTAAGTAAAAAGGAAATGGATCTCATTTTTGGTTGAGAAACCTTTGTATTCTAACCTTATTTTGCTTACAGTGTGTCAAGGATTATAAGCTATATATTTTTGAATTTTAAAACTTATTATTTTTTTTGCTTGCATGAGCAATATACTATTTCAGTTTTACTTTTTTGTCTCTTTTTGTATTTGAAACACATGTCACCAGTATTGAGAAGATTTTTATTTCACTTATTTGATTTTGTAGTATTATAAGTTTAAAATACATTTGCTCTAATGTTAATGTATACCCCAAAAGACTTAAAATATAAAAAATTATGCCATTGATTGTTTAAAAAATAATTATGGGATTTTGCTTAATGATTTTGTCTGATTCCAGGAGAAGGGAATACAAAAAGATCCATTGCACAGTGACAAAGAAGCACAAAGCTAAACTGTATAGTGTTAATCGAGCACAAGGTCACAAAGGACTAAACAGATCCAGGTAGTACTGATAAACTTCTAAACCAATACAAAAGGACTTGAACCTAGTTTGAGACTTGAGGTTGCAGTGCTTAACATATGTTAAGATGTAGGACACATTGTACCCCACTCTTTGTGAAATATTCACAGATTTGTACTGAAGTTTGGCTATCATTCTGGCTCCTCCTATCCCTGAAAGTGAAGGTAAAATCAGACCAAGGAATGACATTTTCCTATCACACAAGAAATCTATTCTTTTTTTCTCTTATATTATGGCAACTTTCTGTAGCCTTGGCTACAAATGAGGAAGTAAAATATTACTGCATTTGTCCTACAGACTTGTGGGATAGAAATTACTTTAATTGGGCCCTCATTCAAAGACCTGTTTTAGTTTTATTTTCATTTACTTAGAATTTTTACACATAACACTCTGATAGTCTATATTTCAGCCACAGATTATTTTATCTATTATTTGGATTTTTTTATGTTTCTTTTAAATTTCTCTTGCCAATTGATTCATATACCTCATGAATCAGTCATGCATTCCTAAGTGATACCTGTGTTTTTCAAAACCCTTTTCAGGGGTGGTGGTAGATGTATTAATATTATTATTATTATTCTAAATTGCAAAGTTAAATTATTTTTGAGTGTAATTTTAGGATAAGAAACTTGCTACCTCTCCAAATCCAGAAAGTGAACTGTTTGGAGAAGGTACCATTAAGATGCCTGCACAAACCACATACTGCACCAGAAGATCCTGAGTGAATTTTAGGATTTGGTGATTTGAACTGTGTGTAGTTGAATGCATTTGTTTTGTATTTATATTCTTATGCTGAAGGGAACTGTCCCCTAACTGACTTTTTGTCAATGTGTGTAACAATCATTAATTTTGTTTTCTTTTCCTTTTATCCCCAAATTATTGTAATTTCAAAGTTGGTTGTTTTACAAGAGCCATTGGATAGACAAGTCTTCCACAGATCTCAGGGGGAAATGTATAATTGAAAATCTGTTACCCTAAAAAAAGAACTGCATTTCCCAGGAGCCCACTGACTTCCTGTCACTATGTACTTCCTGTAGATAGGGGATATTAGATGGGGGCATGGAAGGTCCCACCTCTTTACTTCCTGTCCCAAGCTTGGTGGTGGTAAGGCAGGTATTTGAACTGGCTTATCTGCCATGGGCACGTGGTCTTTATTTTGTATCTTCTTTATTCCTTGATTTCTAATGATCATTAATAAATCTCTTAAAATATAATACTTTTATTATTGAGATTTAATCTTAACTTTTACAATATATACCCTTTGCTATATAATTATATTTCTGAATCTAGAATACCAAAAGTTTCTTGTATATTATTTTACATACTTTCAGCTTTCAAAGTGGCCATTCCTCTATAAAATTGAATGTATTTCACAGGAATGAAATTCAGTTTTGTCCAAGAAAAGGAGATAAACCAATGGACATTTGCCTCAGAATGTTCTCTGTTTTTTTAATTACAAGAAGAACAATATCTACAATAACACTATAAAGACAGACTACTTTGAAAATTATGAGAACTATGCCAATATAATGACTACCTCTGATTCTAGGGGAATGATGAGGAAATATAACATCCTTCTCCTTGGAGAGTTAGCAGATTTAAGTTAAAGATGAGACATTTATATTTGCATATAGTCAAAAAGGGAATGTTTTCCTTCATTGTGCAAAATTTTAACTGAGTTTCAAACTCTTAATTTTATTTAGGATAGAATGAGCATAAAAGAAGCCTACAAAGGGGCTATTTGAGGAAGAGCTATCATTAAAAATTGGGGCTGGCTTGCTGGCTGGGAAATAAAGGAAAGGCTAAGATCCTACCCTTTGATCAAAAGAATATTTGGTATTTTTACCTACCAAATTCAGCTACACTGAAAAGATTTATCTCAGTCTTATTCCTGATCTGAAGGAGACTTTGTGAAGAAAGGGAGGGTAGATGATACATCTTGCTAAATAATATCATACAAGTAGTTGTAAGAAAAGACTATAACTTACTCCATATAGATCTTCCGCTGTAATCTCTGGAATTCCTATTTCATTCATCTTAAATCTATTCCTATCCCACTCTTTTTCTCTTCCAGGGTTTATGAAATCCTAGCTTTACCTGATGGCACAGGTTCTTGCTACTCATATATACTATCCAATCAAAATCCTGATAGCTGTTTTCTAAAAACATGAAAGTGACTCTTCTTCTTTCCTCAATGAGTTCCTTACCTCCCCAACTTCCTCTCTCATTCTAGAGGATTTCTACATACACATTTTTTCTCCTTTGTGACAGATGAAAGATAAAATAACTGAGGAAAGAAAGGCTCTAGTTAATGACCATATCAATTTATTAAGCAGTATATGCAAATTACTCAACAAACTGGGACCAATCCTCTTCAGCTAAGGACTGGAACCTAAATGCAGGATGCGCCAGAGTTTAGTTCATCAAAAATAAACAAATACGACAAATTAACTAAAAAAAAAACTAACAAGGAGACATAATTAGGTAATATGATTTCTAGTTGAAGGAAAGATAAGGGACTTTGAAGGCTGGGAAAGGGAGAATGAATAGGTATAACTACATGAAATGAAAAAGAGGTGTCATTCACAAAACAGAAAATTTAGAAAATCATTCGAGGAGAGACAATTTAAGAATCATTGGTCTACCAGAAGACCATGACAAATAAAAAAGCCTGGACATAAAACTAAGGAAAGTATTAAAGAAAACTGCCCCAATATTCTAGAGCAAGAGTGAAAAGTGGATATTGTAAGAATCCACAGATCACCACCTTTACTTAATCCCCAACTGACAACACCCAGGAATGGTATGGCCAAATTCAGGAATTATCAGACCAAAGAAAAAATATTACAAGCTGCCAAGAAAAAAATCATTCAGAAACCATGGAACCACAGTGAGGGTAACACAGGATCTGGCTGCATCTACACTGAAGGACCGAAAGGCATGGAATATATTCCAGAAAAGAAGGGAGCTAGGTCTACAACCAAGAATTAACTACCCAGAAAAACTGATTATATTCTTACAGGGGAAAGTATGGTTGTTCAACAAAATAGAAGAATTCCAAGAATTTGTAAAGAAAATACCAGACCTGAATAGAATATTTGATGTCCAAGCACAGAACTGAAGAAAACCATCAAAAAGTAACTAATAAAGAGGGAAAGAAGAAAAAAACAAAAACAAAAAAAGCTTTTTTTAAGAGACTCAATATGGTAAAATGATATGTATCCCTATAAGAAAAGAGGTCATTGGTAAATCTTAAAAAATGTTATTATAACCTGGGAATCTAGAAAAATTACAATTAGAGGGAACAGTGCCAAACTGTATAGGATGAAATAACAAGACATAAATAGGTATATAGATATATGTATGCATAAATGCATATACATGTGTATATATATACATATATATGTATATATATATATATAACTAGAGATAAAAAGAGGTTAATACTAAAAAAAATGGAAAGAGAAACAAAAGGGGGTAAATTTATATTTCACACAGAAGCCCATGCAGGGAGGGGAGAGAATATCAATACACTGGAAGGGTAAAGAGGTGGGAGACAGAAAGTACTCAACTCTTATGTGCATTGAAATTGACCCAAAAAGGGAAGAACAATAAAATACATTGGAGCAGATAATAGATTCGTGCCCTATAGGGGAGTAGATGGGTAACAAATTGATTGATGGGGAGGGAAGCAGTATAAGGGAGGGAGAAGGAGGAGGGTAGTTTGGAAAAGACTGCAAAAAATAAGGGGGGGAAAGAATGGAGGGGGGTAGAAAGGGAAGTAAAATAAGGGTAGGAACTAGGGGGACTTATTAAAAACAAACATTGGTATAAAAGGCAAAACCTAAAGAAGACAAGGCAGGACTAGGAGTAGAAATCAAAATGCTGAAAAATAAACAGCTGGTAATCATAAGAATGTGAATGGAATAAACTCATCCATAAAATGCAAGTGAACAGCAATGTGGATTAGAATCCAAAACCCTACCATATGCTGTCTAAAAGAAACAAACATGAGGAAGGTAGATATCCATTGTGTGAAAGTAAGAGGATTGAACCAAATCTATTGGACATCAACTGATAAAAAGAAGACAGGAGTTGTAATCATGATATCTGACAAAGCCAAAGTAAAAATAAATATAGGTAAAAGAGAGGGAAGGCAATTACATCCTGATGAAAGGCAGTATAGACAATGAGGAAGTATCAGTACTCAACATGTATGCACCAAATGGCATAGCATCCAAATTTCCAAAGGAGAACCAAGTAGAGACCAAGGTGGAAATAGATAGAAAAACTATACTAGTGGGATACCTGAAACTTCCTCTATCAAAACTAGATAAATCAAACCAAAAAAAAATAAGAAAGATGTAAGAGAAGTGAATAAAATATTAGAAAAATCAGAGTTAGTAGATATGCGGAGGAAAATAATTAGGGACAAAAAGGAATACACCTTCTTTTCAGAATCACATGGTACATTCACAAAAATTGACCATGTGTTAGGGCATAAAAAATTGAAAACAAGAGTAAAAGTGCAGAAATAATAATTGAAAATTTCTCAGATAACAATGCAATGAAAATAACAATTAGCAAGGATAAATGGAGAGGTAAATAAATCAAAAATTATTTGGAAATTAAATAATACAATTCTCCAAAACTAGTTAGTCAAAAAACAAATCATAGAAACAATAATTTCATTGAAGAAAATGACAGTGATGAGACATTCTTCAAAACCTATGGGATACAGCCAAAGCAGTACTCAGGGAGAAATTTATATCCTTGAGTTCATATATTAACAAATTAGGGAGAGAAGAGGTCAATTAATTCTGCATGCAAATTAAAAAAAAACTAGAAAGTGAACAAATTAAAAATCCTCAGATGAAGACTAGAGATCCTAAAAATCAAGGGAGAAATGAATAAAATTGAAAGTCAAAGAACTATTGATTTAATAAATAAGACTAGAAGCTGGTACTTTGAAAAAACAAATAAAAGAGACAAATTACTGGTCAGTCTAATTAAAAAAAGGAAAAAAGAAAACCAAATTGACAGAATCTAAGATGAAAAGGGAAACCTTATCTATAATGCAGAGGAAATTAATGCAATCATTAAAAACTATTATGCCCAATTATATGGCAAAAAATATGGCAATCTAGGTGAAATGGATGATTACTTACAAAAATATAAATTGCCTAGACTAACAGAAGAAGAAATAGATTACCTAAATAATCCCATATAAGAGAAAGAAATTGAACAAGCCATCAAAGAACTCCCTAAGAAAAAAGCCCCAGGTCCAAATGGATTCATAAATGAATTCTATCAAACATTCAAAGAACAACTAATCCCAATAATATACAAACAATTTGACAGAATAAGCAAAGAAGGAGTTCTACAAAATTCCTTTCACAACAGAAATAAGGTACTTTTTCCAAAGTCAGGTAGGTCAAAAACAGAGAAAGAAACTATAAACCAATCTCCTTAATGAAAATTTAAGCAAAAATCTTAAATAGGATACTAGCAAAAAGATTCCAGTAAGTGATCATGAGGGTTATTCACTATGACCAGGTTGTATTCATACCAAGAATGCAAGGATGGTTCAATATTAGGAAAACCACCCATATAATTGAAAATATTAAGAAGTAAACCAACAAAAATCACATGATTATCAAAATAGATGCATAAAAAGCCTTTGACAAAATACAACACTCATTCCTATTGAAAACACCAGAAAGCATAAGAATAGAAGTGCATTTCCTAAAAGTAATAAACCATATACATCTAAAACCATCAGCAAACATCATATGATATGGGGATAAACTACAAGACTTCCCAATAAGATCAGGAGTGAAACAAGGATGCCCATTATCACCTCTATTATTTAACATTGTACTTGAAACACTAGAAGTAGCAATTAGAGAAGAAAAGGAAATTGAAGGTATGAAAATTGGCAATGAGAAGACCAAGCTATTACTCTTTTCAGCAGATGATATGATGGTCTACTTAATGGATTCTAGAGAATCAACCAAAAATCTAGTCGAAATAATCAACAAATTTAGCAAAGTTGCAGGATACAAAATAAAATCACATACATTATAAGCTTTACTATATATATTCAACACATCTCAGCAGGAAGAATTAGAAAAAAGAAATTACATTTAAAATAACCCTAGATAATATAAAATATTTAGGAATCTATCTGCCCAGACAAACACAGGAACTTTATGGACACAACTACAAAACACTCTCCACACATTTATGACTATATCTAAACAATTGGAGAAACATTGATTGATCATGGGAAGGATGAGCTAACATAATAAAAATGGCAATCCTACCCAAATTAATTTACTTATTTAGGGCCATACCCATTGAACTACTATTTTTTTTTACTGAGTTAGAAAAAAACATAACAATGTTAATTTGGAAGAACTAAACATCATGGATATCCAGGGAAGTCATGAAAAAAATGCAAAGGAAGGAGGACTTGCAGTCTCAAATCTCAAACTATAATATAAAGCAGTGGTCATCAAAATAATTTGGTACTGGCTAAGAGACAGAAAGGAGGATCAGTGTATTAGACTAGGGGTAAATGACCTCAGCAAGACAGTCTATGATAAACCCAAAGATCCCAGTTGTAGGGACCAAAACCCACTACTTGCTAAACGTTTCTGGGGAAATTGGAAGACAGTATGGGAGAAATTAGGTTTGGATCAACATCTCCCACCCTACACGAAGATAAATTGAGAATGGGTGAATGTCCTGAATACAAAGAAGGAAACTATAAGCATATGAAGAGAACACAGAATACTATACTTGTCAGATCTTTGGGGAAGGAAAGACTTTAAAGCCAAGCAATAGATAGAAAAAATTACAAAATATAAAAGCAATAATTTTGATTACATCAAATTAAAAAGTTTTTGTACAAACACAACTAATGCATCCAAAATTAGAAGGGAATCAAAAAAATTGGGAAACAATCTTCATTAGAAAAACCTCTGACAAAGGTCTAATTACTGAAATTTATAAAGAGCTATACCAATTGTACAAAAATCCAGCCATTCTCCAAATGATAAATGGGCAAGGGACATGAATAGGCAATTTTTAGTTAAAGAAATCAAAACTATTAATAAGCACATGAAGAGGTGTTCTAAATCTCTAATAATCAGAGAAATGCAAATCAAAACAACTCTGAGGTTTCACCTCACCCCTAGCTGATTGGCTAACATGACAGCAAAGGAAATAATGAATGCTGGAGGGGATGTGGCAAAGTTGGGACATTAATTCATTGCTGGTGGAGTTGTGAATTGATACAACCATTTTGGGGGGCAATTTGGAACTATGCCCAAAGGGTGCTAAAAGATGTCTGCCTTTTGATCCAGGCATAGCACTGCTGAGTTTGTACCCCCAAGAGATCATAAGGAAAAAGGCATGTACAAAAACATTCATTGCTGTGCTCTTTGTGGTGGCAAAAAAATTGGAAAATGAGGGGATGCCCTTCAATTGGGGAATGGCTGAACAAATTTTGGTATCTGTTAGTGATGGGATACTATTGTGCTCTAAAGAATAATAAAGTGGAGGAATTCCATGGGGACTGGAACAACCTCCAGGAATTGATGCAGAGTGAGAGGAGCAGAACCGGGAAAACATTGTACACAGAGACTGATACACTGTGGTACAACCGAATGTAATAGATTTCTCCATTAGTGGCAATGCCAGTGATCCTGAACAAGTTGGAGAAATCTACAAGAAAAACCACTATCCACATTCAGAGGAAACACTGTGGGAGTAAAAACACCTAAGAAAAACAACTGCTTGAATACATGGATAAAAGGGATATGGTTGGGAATGTAGACTCTAAATGAACATCCTAGTGCAAACATCAACAACATGGAAATAGGTTCTGATCAAGGACACAAGTAATACACAATGAAATTGTGCATCAGCTGCAGGTAGGGTGGGTGAAGGGGAGGGAGGGAAATAAAGTGAGTATTGTAACCAAAAAAGTAAAATTAAATAAAATTTAAAAAATAAAAAAAGGTGTCACACTCCCTCCAAGTAACTGTATATAATTAAAGGAACATAGAAATAACTTATTAACTGGAAGGGGGACAATTTTCAGATAAGAAAAATGCATTACTTACATTGTATAATTGTGAAACTGCTCCTTTCATCAATCTTTGAATCTGACCAGGACTCTGTTCAGTGCATCTATACCCTTAGTGAAGGGTCTCTAAGCCTCAAGTAGAGGTAAACTACCTTTCTAGGCATTCAGGGCTACGTTGAAGCAATGTAATAAGGTTTTCTCAAAAACTGCACAGTTAAAAAAAGTTGACTCATGAATCAGATATTACATTAGATCTATAAATTAATCAAAAAGGAACTGATTTGGCTCCAGAACTGAGTCACCAGGTGTAATCAGTGTGATTTACTCACTTCTCATTCTCACTTGCTAATCTAATTTCCTCAGTTCTCTCAGTCACAAAGAAACTATTAGGTTCCTTAATCTATTCATTACACATGAGATATACCTCCACCTTATTTGAGCAACACACAAAGGTAGTTATACCTTCATCTTTCCATCATCTCACAAATGTACCACTTCCACATTCACAAATTCCCATGTCCACTTATCCAACCATAATCTATTGGCTTTTCATCTCTCCCTCCGACTTTCTTTACTTAAGACTATTTTCCATCTCCATCATGATTTTTGATCTCTTGAAACCTCTGTTCTCTTCTTAGCCATCTCTACTACACTAACCACTCTCCTCTTTTTTCCCTAACTTGACTCCTATATTCATGCTTCATAATAAAGACAGAGAAAATCATTTAACTATTCTGAGTTACTTACAAATTTATGTTAATTTGTGTTATGATCCTTCACTGCAACTAGCCAATCCTACTATACCTCTCTTATCAACTCACTATCCCCACTCTCCACTCTGCTCTACCAAATCTTTATTTTCTTCCTCTGACTTCTCATTGACATACCCTGCCATCACTGTCTCACCTGACAACTTAGCCTTATATGTAGCAAAAAAAAAAATAGGCCTTTCAATGGCCCATCTTCCCTCTTCTCCCTCATTTCCCATCATTCAGAAGATGCCTACTATTATTTTTCCTACTTCATCCCTATTTCACATGTTGAAGTGGCCTTATGTTTTTATCAAAGCTAACTCTTCTACTTGTAGAAGTGATCACATTCAAGCAATCACCATTCTGTGTACTCAAGCAGGTTTCCCCTCTGTCCTCCCTAGGCTTTTACTTATTGTCAAACTCTCCTTCTCTGCTGACTCATTTTCTCCTACAAATATGCCCATTAATATCTTATCCTGAAAGACAAACAAAAAACAAAACACAATTTATTCTTCCATCTCTGCTATTTTCGTATGTATTTTCTGTTGTTTGTAGCTAAACTCTTAGAAAATGCAATCTATGATAGATGCCTCTGCTTTTTCTCTTTCTTTCTAACTTCTTATAATCTGAATTCCAAATTTATCATACTATCAAAAATACTCTGTAAAAAATTATTAATGATCACTTAGTTTCCAAATCCAAGAATCTTTTCTCAAACCTTATTCTCCTCTACAGTTTTTGACAGTGTTGAGACCTTTCTCCTTGATACTTTCTTCTCTCCAGGTTTTCAGGATGTTGTTCTCCTGTTTTTGTTCCTATTATCTTTCCTCTTTTTATCTCTTTTACTGGTGTTCTCTAATAAGAGGTTCCCCTCAAGATGCTATCCTAGACCCTATTCTGTTCTCTCTCAATACTTCAGTTGGTGATCTTATCAGCTTCCATGCATTTAATTGCCATCTCTATCTAGATTTTTCTCAAATCTACCTTTCCTGCCCCATTCTTTCTAATGACTTTCCAATCTCACAACTCAAACTGCTTTTCAGTTATCTCAAACAGGATATCCATTAGACATCTAAAACTCAATATATTCCAAACCAGACAATACATTCCCTGCCAAACCCTCCTCCATTTCTCCATTCTCTATTATTATAAAGGGCAACAACACCTTCCCAGTCTGTCAGGTTCACAATCTAAAAGTTATCCTGGACATCTCACTCCCAACTACCATATTCAAGCCATTGTCAAAGCCTACCTATTTCACCTTTGTAACATCTTTTAAATTAACTCCCTTTTCTCCTCTGACATTTCCACCACTCAAGTGCATGCCCTCATTCCTCAAAGCCTAATTCTTGTAGTATCCTTATAATGAATCTTCTTGCTTCACACCTCTCCCCATTCTAATGCTTCATCCATTCAGCCACGGAATTTATTTATCAAATGCACAGGTCCAATTATGTCACTTGCCTACGCATATATTTCAGTGGCTTCTTATCAACTCCAGCATCAAATAATATTGTGCTGTATGGCATTAAAAAACCTTCATCACTTCCGGGTGAACATGGCTACAATCTAGATGCAACTCACTTAGCCTCCCCAGCACCGAACGAAATAGACTACCTCAAAAGAGCATAAAAATCAACTTTGGAAGAATGGAGGGACTCTCCAGTACCCCACAGAAATGAAGGTACGTGGGGTTTGAACACTTCCACACTATAAGGAGGAGGAAAAACTTGCACAAAAACGTGAACTGAGCCACCCCTGCCTCCCCCACCAAACCAGAGTAAGCTATCAGAGCTCTCACTGGGACAGCGAGTGAGTGAGGAGCATCTCTGTCCGGGGGGAGGGGGCACACCAGGGTCCTTGGGATCTAAAGACTACAAGGAAATGACCTCTCAGAGTGGCTTCATGGGAGAATCCTGTTCTGAGCACAGGGGGCTGTGGAACTGAACTCTGGAGCAGTTGTACTGAGCATGTGGGTGGAGCTGAGCACCTGAGCGACCTGCGCTGATCAGCTGGGCAGTTGGGCTGAACACAGGGGCCCACACTCTAAGAAACCTCGGAGGCTGGGAAGAACTAGTCTAAGGCAAAATTAAATTGACAGAAAACCCGCCCATATCACCCAGAACTCAGATCAAAAAAAGAAAGTGGAATAAAACCACCAAAGGAATGGCTTACGTGTCCCAAAATAAAGCCTCCAAGAAGAAAGGAGGTGGAGTGGAAAGTGACTATTGAAAATTTTTATGGAGGGAGTATCCAAAGAAAAGAAGAGAATGAGGATGAAATCCAAACAAAATCAGAACATGCCTCCCAAAATGCAAACTATCCACAAGCTCTGGAAGATCTCAAACTGGAACTTATCCAAAAGATGGAAACCTTTTGGAAAAAAAAAGGGAGAAAGAGATCTGATAGGCAAGACTTCACAATTGAAGAAGGAGCTGGAAGCATCTAATAGAGGGGCAGACAAAGCTGAAAAGCAAAACCAGTCCCTAACGACCAGAATTAAGCAACTAGAAAACAGCGAGATTACAAAACAGCAAGAATCAATAAAGCAAAGCCAAAAAATTAATGAATTAGAAGAAAACATAAAATATCTCATTGAAAAGGTTACAGAATTGGAAAAAAGAGGAAGAAGAGACAACCTCAGAATTATTGGTCTCCCCGAAAAACCAGAGATAAACAAAAACATCGATCCTATTCTACAGGAAATTGTAGAAGAAAATTGTTCAGATGTTCTGGAGCAAGGGGGCAAAATAGAAATAGAAAGGGTTAAGAGAATACCATCTATACTAAATCCCCAAAAGAAAACCCCCAGGAATGTAATTGCCAAATTCAAGAGCTTCCAAGAAAAGGAGAAAATCCTACAAGAAGCCCAGTAGAGGAGCTTCAGATATAGGGGGGCTCCCATAAGGATCGCACAGGACTTAGTGGCTAACACACTAAGAGACCTCAAAGCATGGAACACGATATTTAGAAAGGCAAGAGAGCTGGGTCTCCAACCAAGAATCAACTACCCAGCAAAACTGACTATATACTTCCAGGGGAAAGTATGGGCATTCAATTTCCAAGCATTTGCTAAGAAAAGACCAGAACTTAGTGGAAAATTTGACATCCAATCACAGAAAGCAAGAGAAACATGAAAAGGTAAATATGAAAGAAAGGGAAAAGGAGATAAATTTTATCTTTTTCTTTAAGTCAAATTCTCTTCTATAAGGACTACATTTATATTAAATTATATATATTAATATGTGGGGAAAATGTATTGTGTAACTCTCAAAAATTGTATGCATCATAAGAGTAGTTAGAAGAAACATGCATAGGGAAAGATTGGGGCATCAAGAGGATTTGGTGAAAGGGGGAGCAATGAAATAAAAAGGGAGGGGGGAATCATCGATAATACTAACATTTACTTCAAGAAATGGGGGGGGACTAAATAGAATAATCTTTCCCATACAAAGATACACATGGGAAGGGGAGGGGAAGAACTCTCATATGAAATGGAGAGGAAGAGAGCGTGAAGTAGAATTATTTCAACCTTACTCTCAGTGAAATCAAATCTGAGAGGAAAGAACATCTAGATCCAGTGGGACCCTAAATTCTAACTCATCCAACAGGGTAAGAAAGAAAGGAAAATCAAGGAGGGGGAGGAGAAAGGAGCATAAGAAGGGAGGGACTAAAAAGGGAAGCATATCAAGGGAGGGGACTAGGGGGACAGACCTAAAGTAAATCACTGCTTCAAAAGGATATAACTAAAGAAGAAAGGTCAGAACTAGGGAAAGATATCAAAATGCCAGGGAATCCACAAGTGACAATCATAACTTTGAACATGAATGGGATGAATTCACCCATAAAATGTAGACAAATAGCAGATTGGATTCGAACCTAAAACCCTACCATTTGTTGTCTTCAAGAAACATATATGAAGTGGGTTGATACTCACAAGGTTAGAATTAAAGGATGGAGTAAGACCTTTTGGGCCTCAACTGATAGAAAGAAGGCAGGAGTTGCAATCATGATATCTGACAAAGCCAAAGCACAAATAGACCTGATCAAAAGGGATAGGGAAGGTAAATATATTCTGTTAAAAGGGAGTATAGACAATGAGGAAATATCACTAATCAGCATGTATGCACCAAATGGTATAGCATCCAAATTTTTAATAGAGAAACTAGGAGAATTGAAGGAGGAAATAGACAGTAAAACCATGTTAGTGGGAGACATGAACCAACCACTATCAAATTTAGATAAATCAAACCAAAAAATAAATAAGAAAGAGGTAAAAGAGGTGAATGAAATCTTAGAAAAATTAGAGTTAATAGACATATGGAGTAAAATAAATAGGGACAAAAAGGAATACACCTTCTTCTCAGCACCACATGGCACATTCACAGAAATAGATCATACACTAGGACACAGAAATATGGCACTCAAATGTAGAAAAGCAGAAATAATAAATGCAACTTTTTCAGATCATAAAGCAATAAAAATATTGATTGGAAAGGGTACATGGAGAGCCAAATCAAAAATTAATTGGAAATTAAATAATGATACTCCAAAATCCGTTATAGAAGAAATCATAGAAACAATTAATAATTTCATTGAGGAAAATGACAATGGTGAGACATCCTCTCAAACCTTATGGGATGCAGCCAAGGCAGTACTTAGAGAAAAATTCATATCCCTGAGTGCATATATTAACAAATTAGGGAGAGCAGAGATCAAGCAATTGGAAATGCAAATCAAAAAACATGAAAATGAACAAATTTAAAAAAACCAGAAGAAAACCCAAATAGAGATCCTAAAAATTAAGGGAGAAATTAGTAAAATCGAAATTGATAGAATTATTGAGCTAATAAACAAGACTAGAAGTTGGTACTTTGAAAAAACAGACAAAATAGACAGAGTACTCATCAATCTAATTAAAAAAAAAGGAAAGAAGAAAGGAAAATTAACAGCATCAAGTATGAAAAGGAGGACCTCACCTCCAATGAAGAGGAAATTAAGGCAATCATTAAAAACTACTTTGCCCAACTATATGGCAATAAATATACCAACCTAGATGATATGGATGAAAATCTACAAAAATATAAATTGCCTAGACTAATGGAAGAAGAAATAGATTTCTTAAATAATCCCATATCAGAAACAGAAATCCAACAGGCCATCAAAGAACTTCCTAAGAAAAAATCCCCAGGACCTGACGGATTCACCAGTGAATTCTATCAAACATTCAGAGAACAGCTAACACCAATATATACAAACTATTTGACATAATAAGCAAAGAGGGAGTTCTACCAAACCCCTTTTATGACAGAAACATGGTACTAATTCCAAAGCCAAGCAGGCCAAAAACAGAGAAAGAAAATTATAGACCAATCTCCCTAATGAATACAGATGCTAAAATCTTAAATAGGACACTAGCAAAAAGACTCCAGGAAGTGACCAGAAGAATCTTCACCATGATCAAGTAGGATTTATACCAGGGATGCAGGGCTGGTTCAATATTAGGAAAACTATCCACATAATTGACCACATCAACAAGCAAACTAACAAAAATCACATGATTATTTCAATAGTTGCAGAAAAATCATTTGATAAAATACAACATCCATTCCTATTAAAAACACTAGAAAGCATAGGAATAGAAGGGTCGTTCCTGAAAATAATAAACAGTATATATTTAAAACCATCAACTAATATCATCTGCAATGGGGATAAACTAGAGGCATTCCCATTAAGATCAGGAGTGAAACAAGGATGCCCATTATCACCTCTATTATTTGACATTGTACTAGAAACACTTGCAGTAGCAATTAGAGAAGAAAAAGAAATTGAAGGCATTAAAATTGGCAATGAGGAGACCAAGTTATCACTCTTTGCGGATGACATGATGGTCTACTTACAGAATCCTAGAGAATCAACCAAAAAGCTAATCGAAATAATCAACAACTTTAGCAAAGTTGCAGGATACAAAATAAATCCCCATAAGTCATCAGCATTTCTATATATTTCCAAAGAAGCTCAGCAGCAAGAACTAGAAAGATAAATCCCATTCAATGTCACCTTAGACAAAATAAAATACCTAGAAATCTATCTCCTGAGACAAATACAGGAACTGTATGGACACAACTACAAAACACTCTCCACACAACTAATACTAGACATGAACAATTTGAAAAACATTAACTGCTCATGGGTAGGATGAGCCAATATAATAAAAATGACCATCCTACCCAAACTTATTTATCTATTTAGTGCCATACCCATGGAACTTCCAATAAAATGTATTAATGATCTAGAAATAACCATAATAGAGTTCATTTGGAAGAACAAAGGATCAAGGATATCTGGGGAAATAATGAAAAAAAAATACTAAGGAAGGGGGCCTTGCAGTCCCAGATCTCAGACTATATTATAAAGCAGAGGTCATCAAAACAATTTGGTACTGGCTAAGAGACAGAAAGGAGGATCAGTGGAATAGACTCAGGGTAAGTGACCTCAGCAAGACAGTATATGACAAACTCAAAGATCCCCACTTTTGGGACAAAAATCCAGTATTTCATAAAAACTGCTGGGAAAATTGTAGGACAGTGTGGGAAAGATTAGGTTTAGATCAACACCACATACCCTACACCAAGATAAATTCAAAATGAGTGAATGATTTGAACATAAAGAAGGAAATTATAAGAAAATTAGGTGAACACTGAATAGTATACATGTCAGGCCTTTGGGAACGGAAAGACTTTAAAACCAAGGAAGAGTTAGAAAGAGTCACAAAATGCAAAATAAATAATCTGGAATACATCAAATTAAAAAGTTTTTGTACAAACAAAACCAATGTAACTAAAATCAGAAGGGAAGCAACAAATTGGGAAAGAATCTTCATAAAAACCTCTGACAAAATTTTAATTACTCAAATTTACAAAGAGCTACAGCAGTTGTACAAAAAATCAAGCCATTCCCCAATTGATAAATGGGCAAGGGACATAAACAGGCAGTTCTCATCCAAAGAAATCAAAACTATTAATAAGCACATGAAAAAGTGTTCTACACCTCTTATAATCAGAGAGATGCAAATCAAAACAACCCTGAGGTATCACCTCACACTTAGCAGATTGGCCAACATGACAGCAAAGGAAAGTAATGAATGCTGGAGGGGATGCGGCAAAGTAGGGACACTAATTCATTGCTGGTGGAGTTGTGAATTGATCCAACCATTCTGGAGGGCAATTTGGAACTATGCCCAAAGGATGATAAAATATTGTCTGCCCTTTGATCCAGCTATAGCACTGCTGGGTTTATACCCCAAAGAGACAATAAGTAAAAAGACTTGTACAAGCATATTCATAGCTGTATTCTTTGTGGTGGCCAAAAATTGGAAAACAAGGTGATGCCCTTCAATTGGGGAATGGCTGAACAAATTGTGGTATATGTTGGTGATGGAATACTATTGTGCTAAAAGGAATAATAAAGTAGAGGAATTCCATGGAGACTGGAATGACCTCCAAGGTGTGATGCAGAGCGAAAGGAGCAGAACCATTATACACAGAGACTGATACATTGTGGTACAATCGAAGGTGATGGACTTCTCAATTAGTGGCAATGCAATGTCCCTAAACAATTTGCAGGGATCTAAAAAACATTATCCACAAGCTGAGGATAAACTGTGAGAGTAAAAACACTGAGGAAAAGCAACTGCTTGGCTACAGGGGGAAGGGGATACGACTGATGAGAGACTCTAAATGAACACTCTAATGCAAATAACAACAGCATGGAAATGGGTTCTAACCAAGAACACATGTGATTCCCAGTGGAATTATGTGTCGGCTATTGGAGAGGTGGTGGGAAGGGGTAGGGGGAAGGAAAAGAAAATGATCTTTGTTTCCAATGAATAATGTTTGGAAATGACCAAATAAAATAACATTTAAAGTGAAAAAATAGAGAAAAGAACATATAGTAGGAATCACAGAAAAGTAGGACAATTTTGAAAGTTATAATTTAACTTTATTATATATTTAAATAGAAAAGCAAATTGTACATACTAGAAATTTGTTTTCCATACAATTCTCATTTTCTGTTCTCTTTTACATGTGGAAATGCACATTTCATCCGATTTAAGGTTAGAATTTTTTAAAATAATAAATTTAAATTCTTACCAAAAAAAAAACCCTTCATCATCTAGGTTCCTCTTACTTTTCCAGGATTCTTACACATTTCCCCATAAGACATACTTTTTGACCTATTAATTTCCTAGCTGTTCCCAGAATAAAACATTCCAGCTTTGGCTTATGGGTATTTTCTCTGGCTGTCTTCAATGCCTGGAAAATTGTCCCTCCTCCTCCCCAAATACTGGCTTTCCTGTATTCCTTTAAATCCCAACTAAAATCCCACTTTCTAAAAGAAGTCTTCCCAAACACCTCTTAATGCCGCACCTTTAATTTTTTCTCATTTATTCTTTATAAAACTTGCTTGTAATATATTTGTGTGCATGTTATCTCCCCTCTTTAATTTGTAACCTCTTTAAAACAAGGACTTTTGCATCTCTTTTAAGTTCCCTAAACTTAGGACAGCCTACCACATTGTATGCACTTAATAAATGATTATTGATTAATTGATTGATTGATGGGCGTATCCAAGGTGAAAAGGCTTTAATGGCCTGATATAGAAAGTGTAGAGAATTAGGATTACATCTTATGGAAAAATTTAGTGGACCCTATAAATAGTAATCTAGATAACATTAGAAGATCCCAAGTAAAATGTAATTTCTAGTATAACAAAACACAACCTCTTCCAGTTTTATATAGGTCTAGCCAATAGTCACTTTTCCATAGAATAGACTTAAGTCCTCTACAGCTTCCATTGACCCTCCAAGAGGAGGCCTAGCATAGTAGACAGTGGAAAAAAAGGACTGTCCTTAGATTCAGAAAGTCAGGTTCAGTTTCTACCAGTAAGACTTAATAGTAATGTTCAGGTTCCTTATCTGTAAAATAAATCATTGTGATGGCCAAATGCAATGAGGTATGCAAATTGCTAAATTGTATATAAATGTTAATTAGTAATGTTCCTAATTCGGTCATGTTGGTGTGAGTATAATAAATTAAATTCCTCTTCCAGATGCCAACATATCAAACACTTGAAGACAGTTATTCCCCCCACCTAAAATTTTTGGTTTAAATATTCCTAGTTCCTTCTACTGATCCTTATATTCTTATGGCATGGGTTCACTGGGTCCAAATAGAGCAGAGAGATTTGAACGTAGTAATATAGATGTGTTGTGACCTGGAAAAACACAATATATTTTAATGCAATCAGTATGTTACATTTTCATTTTTTGGCTATCATATCACACTGTGGTATTGCCTTTGCATTCAACTAAAGGAATAACTGACATTAAACTGATAAGGTACAGAAACTCCGATGATATATAGATTTCTAGATTTTAGTAAGTTTCTTGATGAAGTAACTCATACCAATCCTGTGGAAAGGATAAAAACACCTCCACTAGGCAATACTGCAATTATAGGAATTGGATATAGTTGGATGACTAAATTCAAAGAGCAAAAGTTAATCTTTGTCTATTGTTAACCAAATTGGGAAGAAGTAATCGAGACAAATATGCTAGGATTAAAAAAGAGAAATTTAAAACAGAGGTATTTTCCAAATGTCCAGTCTCAACTTGGAGGGTCAGAAATGAAAGATAAATATAAGAAGGGAGATAGACAGATAGACAGAGACAAAGAGAGCTGAAGAGAAACAACTATAGAATAAGAAAGAGACATAGATGGGAGACAGACAATATAGACAAAGAAACAAGGGTAAAGAGGAAGAATAATAATTTGTTTTTTTAAGCAAAACAGAGTAAAAAAATTAACTGGGAAAACCATGTTCATAATGAGTCAATAGAATGATGTTGAATAAGAATATCTCATCAACTAATTCAGTAAATCACTGTAACTAATAGCTGGTCCCCAGTGCCAGATCATGGTACACCTTCATGATCATTTTCATCCATGCAGTCATAACCCCAAGCAATATTCCAGTCTTCCTATTGTGCACCTAATTTTTTTTCATCCATATTCACTCTCCTTTCTCTATAAAATCTGGGCATAGTAATCAAATAAATATTATCATTGCTTCTAGAAATTCTATAGCAATGGATTCCTCTACATCTCATCTCATCATGAGTTCTCAAATGATGTACCCTAGGAAATTATGCGTGGGCCTTAGTCTTCAATATTTTTATTGACACATCTAAAAGCATAGATGAATTGCTAAGTGAATTTCCTAATAACACAAAGTTAAGAGAAGGAGCAAACATACTGTAATGTAAAGTCAAGAGAAAAAATCTTCACATTTCCTGAATCTAAAAAAAATTAAATTTAATAAATATAAAAATGTACAAACATTCAAAAATAAGCTATAGGTATAAAATGGAGTAGACTTGGTTCAATGGCACATAAAGAACCGATCTGGGGAGATTATTAAGCAGAAAACTATTAATCAACAATGTGATGTTACAGTGCAAAAAGAAAATTTGGTCTTGTATACTACAGCATTAAAACAGGCATAGTTTAAATGAGATAAAAGTTCCACAGTATTCTCTGCTTTATAGGCATCTTGATTATTGTATTCCATCTTGATTGTCATAGTGTTAGAAGAATATTGATACACTTCATTGCCTTCTTCCTTGTATCAGAAGAACAACTTTCCTGACCATGTATTTATAGCTTAATCTAATAAGAAACATATGTGATAATTAAAATAGTGGAAGACTTAAATTGTGGCAGAGAAAGAGTGGTTGCCTTAAATTGTGACCACAGAAAATATGGTTTCAAGACAGTGTCTTGTTTTAAATCAAATATAAGGAGGTAGCCAGGGAAATATTCCCAATTATTAAATATACCCAAGTCAGCTGGGTTTTATAGAGATTTTAAATAATGCAAATGAGGAATTAAAGAAAGGGAGAGAGAGAGAAAAAGGAAATGATGAGAAAAAGATAGGCTGGCCCAGGCCGGCCCTCGCCAAACCAGGCCCAAGCCCTAAGAGAAAGATCAGTCAGTCTTTTATCCACTAACCACAAGATTTGTCCAAGCAAGGATTCTAGTGTTCAGACAGACACCAGTTCTGCTTTGGCCAGCTGCCATCTCCAGAGAGAGAATCTCTGAGCCTCTTTCAAGGCAGCCTTTCCTCTCCTTTTAAAGGGAATTTTCTCCTATGTCACCTCCCCTAAGTTTTCACATCTACCAATCACAGTAGACGTTTTCGAAAGGACAGACCATTCTTAATTCACACCTAAGAAGGCTAAACTTTTGAGTTATTCATGCCTGAAAACCCTCTGAGTAAGTTTCTCACTTCTTTGCTCCTTGTAAATTCACAAGTTGCCTGACCTTTATAGGTACTTAGCACCCTTTTTGTATTAGATCTAAAAATAGGCACAGCTTAAGAACTTTTGCCTTACTATAAGTATGGGTTTAAGTACTTTTCATTGTTCAGCAAGGAGTTTCTTCCCCTTAAGCAGGCTTAAGTAGGGGTGGAGTAGAGCTCTCGCATTCCTTTTCTAAGTCCCTTCATTGTTTAAATGGGGAATGGTCTTAACCAAACCTTATAAAGTAGGGTCTGAGAATTTTTAAGGTTCACACATAAGAATAATTAGTTATTATGAATTTGTCAAGTCTCCTGGTTTCTTTTTTATGCCCTACATACACATGCTAGAGAGGCAATAATCTTTTATATTATTACCATAAACTTGTATGTTTAAGGAATAAGAGAAGGGTTCTTGAGAGTGTCATTTGAAAGAATAGCTATGAATTAAATAGATCATTTGGGAGAAGGAAAGCATTACAGGTTGGGTCAATATTTTTAAAAAACATAGATATAAGAAAGCAGAGGGTACTTTAGGGGCATTAAAATAGTTTCATCTTACTACAACCATTCTTCAATATGGAACTGCTCAAAATATATGACCAAACAATTCTCAAAAGAAGAATTTCAAGCTGTTGACCACCATGTGGACAAATTTTCCAATGCACTAATGATATAAGAATTGAAAAGGAAAACCACTTTGATCCATCACCTCATATGCAGGAAACTATGCTGGCAAAAATAGACTGGAAAGGTGGTGGAAAGACAGATATACTAAAGCACAGTTGAGAGATGTGTGAATGGTCACAATCATTCTGGAAAGCATTTTTCTAAGAAAGTGTAAATTAATTTTTATCTAAGGCTAGAAATTTACCAAAATACAGATATTCTTTGATCTAAGGCTTTCTTATGACTAGACATATATCCCCAAAGAAATGGAAGAAAATGAGCTACATATATTCAAAAATATTCATAAAAGTTCTGAATGCTCATATTAACAAACAAGGGAGAGCAGAGATCAATCAATTGGAAATGCAAATGAAAAAACTCAAAAGCGATCAAATTAAAACCCCCCAGCAGAAAACCAAACTAGAAATCCTAAAAATTAAGGGAGAAATTAATAAAATTGAAAGTGATAGAACTATTGATTTAATAAATAAGAAAAGAAGCTGGTACTTTGACAAAACAAACAAAATAGACAAAGTATTGGTCAATCTAATTTAAAAAAGGAAGGAAGAAAAGCAAATTAACAGCATTAAAGATGAAAAGGGGGACAGCACCTCCGATGAAGATGAAATTAAGGCAATCATTAGAAATTACTTTGCCCAATTATATGGCAATAAATACACCAATTTAGGAGAAATGGATGAATATATACAAAAACACAAACTGCCTAGACTAACAGAAGAGGAAATAGAATTCTTAAATAATCCCATATCAGAAAATGAAATCCAACAAGCCATCAAAGAACTTCCTAAGAAAAAATCCCCAGGGCCTGATGGATTCACCAGTGAATTCTATCAAACATTCAGAGAACAGTTAATCCCAATACTATACAAACTATTTGACATAATAAGCAAAGAGGGAGTTCTACCAAACTCCTTTTAGGACACAAAAATGATACTGATTCCAAAACCAGGCAGGTCAAAAACAGAGAAAGAAAACTATAGGCCAATCTCCCTAATGAATATATATGCAAAAATCTTAAATAGGATATTAGCAAAAAGACTCCAGCAAGTGATCAGAAGGATCATTCACCATGATCAAGTAGGATTCATAACAGGGAGGCAGGGCTGGTTCAACATTATGAAAACCATCCACATAATTGACCACATCAACAAGCAAACTAGCAAGAACCACATAATTATCTCAATAGATGCAGAAAAAGCCTTTGATAAAATACAACACCCATTCCTATTAAAAACACTAGAAAGCATAGGAATAGAAGGGTCATTCCTAAAAATAATAAACAGTATATATCTAAAACCATCAGCTAATATCATCTGCAATGGGGATGAACTATATGCATTCTCAATAAGATCAGGAGTGAAACAAGGATGCCCATTATCACCTCTACTATTTGACATTGTACTAGAAACACTAGCAGTAGCAATTAGAGAAGATAAAGGAATTGAAGGCATCAAAATAGGCAATGAGGAGACCAAGTTATCACTCTTTGCGGATGACATGATGGTCTACTTAAAGAATCCTAGAGATTCAACCAAAAAGCTAATTGAAATAAACAACAACTTTAGCAAAGTTACAGAATACAAAATAAACCCACATAAATCATCAGCTTTTCTATATATCTCCAACACAGCTCAGCAGCAATAACTAGAAAGAGAAATCCCTTTCAAAATCACCTTAGACAAAATAAAATACCTAGGAATCTACCTCCTAAGACAAACACAGGAACTATATGAACACAACTACAAAACACTCGCCACACAACTAAAACTAGACTTGAGCATATGGAAAAACATTAACTGCTCATGGATAAGACGAGCCAATATAATAAAAATGACCATCCTACCCAAACTTATTTATCTATTTAGTGCCATACCCATTGAACTACCAAAATACTTCTTCACTGATTTAGAAAAAACCATAAAAAAGTTCATTTGGAAGAACAAAAGATCAAGGATATCCAGGGAAATAATGAAAAAAAAAACACATATGATGGGGGCCTTGCAGTCCCTGACCTAAAACTATATTACAAAGCAGCAGTCATCAAAACAATTTGGTACTGGCTAAGAAACAGAAAGGAAGATCAGTGGAATAGACTGGGGGAAAGCGACCTCAGCAAGACAGTATACAATAAACCCAAAGATCCCAGCTTTTGGGACAAAAATCCACTATTCGATAAAAACTGTTGGGAAAATTTGAAGACAGTGTGGGAGAGACTAGGAATAGATCAACACCTCACACCCTACACCAAGATAAATTCAAAATGGGTGAGTGACTTAAACATAAAGAAGGAAACCATAAGTAAATTGGGTAAACACAGAATAGTATACATGTCAGACCATTGGGAGGGGAAAGGCTTTAAAACCAAGCAAGATATAGAAAGAATCACAAAATGTAAAATAAATAATTTTGACTACATCAAACTAAAAAGCTTTTGTATAAACAAAACCAATGTAACTAAAATCAGAAGGGAAACAACAAATTGGGAAAAAATCTTCATAGAAACCTCTGACAAAGGTTTAATTACTCATATTTATAAAGAGCTAAATCAATTGTACAAAAAATCAAGCCATTCTCCAATTGATAAATGGGCAAGGGACATGGATAGGCAGTTCTCAGATAAAGAAATCAAAACTATTAACAAGCACATGAAGAAGTGTTCTACATCTCTTATAATCAGAGAGATGCAAACAAAAACAACTCTGAGGTATCACCTCACACCTAGCAGATTGGCTAACATAACAGCAAAGGAAAGTAATGAATGCTGGAGGGGATATGGCAAAGCAGGGACATTAATTCATTGCTGGTGGAGTTGTGAACTGATCCAACAATTCTGGAGGGCAATTTGGAACTATGCCCAAAGGGCGACAAAAGAATATCTACCCTTTGATCCAGCCATAGCACTGCTGGGTCTGTACCCCAAAGAGATAATGGACACAAAGACTTGTACAAAAATATTCAAAGCTGCGCTCTTTGTGGTGGCCAAAAACTGGAAAACGAGGGGATGCCCATCAATTGGGGAATGGCTGAACAAACTGTGGTACATGTTGGTGATGGAATACTATTATGCTAAAAGGAGTAATAAAGTGGAGGAGTTCCATGGAGACTGGAACAACCTCCAGGAAGTGATGCAGAGCGAGAGGAGCAGAACTAGGAGAACATTGTAGACAGAGACTAATACACTGTGGTATAATCGAACATAATGGACTTCTCCATTAGTGGCGGTGTAATGTCCCTGAACAATTTGCAGGGATCCAGGAGAAAAAAACAGCATTCATAAGCAAAGGATAAACTATGGGAGTGGAAACACCGAGGAAAAGCAACTGCCTGAATACAGAGGTTGAGGGGACATGACAGAGGAGAGACTAAATGAACACTCTAATGCAAATACTATCAACAAAGCAATGGGTTCAAATCAAGAAAACATCTAATGCCCAGTGGACTTACACATCGGCTATGGGGGGGTGGGGGGGGAGGAAAAGAAAATGATCTATGTCTTTAACGAATAATGCTTGGAAATGATCAAATAAAATATATTAAAAATTTAAAAAAAAAGTTCTTTTTGTAGTAGCCAAAAATTTGGAAACAAGTGAAGGAAGGGTATCCTATCGGGAAATGACTAAACAAATTGTTGTTTATGGATAAAATGTAATATTATTGTACATAAGAAAGGAGGGAAAGGATAAATTCAGATGAAACTGGAAAGTCATTTTTGAACTGATGTTGATCAAAGAAAGCAGAACTCAAAGAAAAATGTATACTGTGGTATTATAGAGAAAACTATGTGTTAAAGACCTTAAAATGCATTTCATACATATCAGTCATTTCCTGAGAGGCTATTAACTTTAATAACTTAAAGAAGAGAGATTCATTTTTGGACATGGGTAATGTAAGAATTTATTTTATAGGCTATTATATAGATATGTAATGAAGGATTTGTTTTCAGAGATTTTTTATTTTAATTTGTTTAGTGTGAGGGGGAAGAAATAGTGGAAAGGTCAGTCATTTTAAAATACTTGTTACTTAAAAAAATGAAAATAATAAACTATTTTTAAAATGTTGAAAATCATATTTAATTATTTTATTTAGAATATTTTCCATGGTTACACGATTCATGTTCTTTCCCTCCTCTTCCCCAGACCTATTTCTATATTATTGATTATTTGCACTAGGATGATCTTTTAGAGTCTACATTCCCAAATAAATGATTTAAAAAGTAAAATCATTGTATCAGATAAATGACTAAAATTTTGTTTTTACCAGAAGTTCTACTTTTAAACATATATTCAAGATCACAATTTTCTCCTATATAAGAAAATATTAACAGCCGTTCTTTTTGTATCAAAAAATTAGAAACAAAGTAGATATTCATTGATGAGCTAGACAATTTGAAGTACATCAATGTATCACATTTACTGACTCTAAGAAAAAAAGGCAAATATGAAGAATGCATAGAAAACATGGTGGCTATTAAAATGATATAAGTAAAACCAGAAAAAGTACACACACACACACAAACACATGCACACACACATGCATAAACACACACACACACACACACACATATATATATATATATATATATATCTACATATAATACATATAACAATGTAAATTGAAAGAACATCAAAATGAACACAACTAAATGCTATTAAATTATGTTGACCAGGTTGGGTCCCAAATTTGAGATATGAAGATCCCTCCTTTGCAATGGGGAGAAACTTTGAGTATGGAGTTCTACACATAAAGTTGGATTTAACTGATGTGATATTTAGGTTTAGTGACAAATTTTCTAATTGTTCTCCCATCAAGAAATTTCCTATTCCAACCCAAATCCACCCCTGAATTATGTCAGATTCTTAGGAAATTATTTAGGGTACTAAAAGATAAATTATGTGCCCAGGATCACAATATCAGTATTCAACAGAGGCAGGAATTTAACTCTGGTCCTCCTGACGCAAATCTCAATTTTCTATCTTCTGTATTACACTGTTTCTAACTTCTGTTTATATATCCAAAAATTCATCACCAAAATGAGTTACACAATCAAGCTTTTTCATAATGTCTTAGAAAATTTGTCAGACCTAGATGCTGAATTATAATTGAGAATACTATATAGTTTATTGAGCCATGTTGTCTCTTAGGATATTATTATATTAGGGTTGTTTGAATAAAAAACTATTTTTTTAGTTTCTAGTTTTTAGTTTCTAGTTTAGTTTAGTATTTTTAGCTCTTTAAGCCTACTAATACTTCCCAATCACTAACAACACCTCCTACAATGTATTCATTAAAAATAGCCTTGGCAGTAACTTTGTTATATTGCAATTTGTAGATTTGAAACCAAAACATTACAGAAACTACTGATATTATGGATGGACTTTTAAAAAACTGAAGCCTTTTTTTAAACCATAGCTGAATTAGTCAGTTGAGATTTAAAATTTATGTTATAGAGCCTAATTACATATCATCATATTGCTCTTATAGTATATGTCATAGGATATTCAAGATGCAATTATACAAATACATATATATGTATTTATATATATATATTCAACAATTTTAGATAACCATAGAGTAGGAGAGTTCATCCAAAGACTTGCTAAGTCACATGATGACAGCATTTAACCAAAATTGATTACTTTACCTAAGGAGAGAAGATGTGGCAACAGAAAATAGTATTGGTGCAAAGCCTCTACTACTTTGGCCAAAAGCAGGACACATATGGGTAATTTCTAGATAATGAAGTATTTGTTGATGATCCCATTCTGATGGAAAATCCAGAACCTCAAGATTCCAAGACATAGAGTTTTAGATGAAGATCCAACATAGCACTAATAGGAGATTTTTGTGCCATCCATAAGACCAATGAAATAAAGGCATTTCCTAAATCACCTGATAAGGAATGAGAAGTTAGGTAAAAGGATATAGAGAATTTAACTCTAAATATTCCATACAAGAAGAGACAGAGGATTTGAAGTAAAGAGCAGTCTCTGAATTAATTGATATTAGCTTTTAGGCTAACTCAAAGGTTGAATGTCATCCTGTTTTTCAAATTGGTTTTCATTAGTTCTCAGTGTTATTTTGTGGAGACTGTTTATAATAAGGAAAGGAATAAGCTGTACACATATAGTGACATTTCATGTTCCAAATAATATCAGAAAATGAAGTAAATTTCCATGTAACTGCTCATTCATTTAAAATTTTTAAAATATTTTAATATTCATTTTAATTGTACTACATTTTCATTCCATTCGCACATGGGGGACAAATTAATTTTTTTCTAAAATTTAGACCTGACCACTTACTCTTTTGCTCAGTTAATTGAAATGGCACCTCTCTATACTGTCTGCGGATTGACTACATTGACCTACTTGGTCTTCTATATTCATTACATGCAATGGTCCATCTACCTCTGAGCTTTTGCCCAAGATACTCCTCTCCCATAATCTCTGCCCCCAACACTATTTCTCAGAATTTCTTGCTTCCTTTAGTAGTCATCTGAAATGCTACATTCAGAAGAAAGCTTTCTCAAGGCTTTCCAATAACTAATGTCTTTCTGTCTAATATTAACATAATTTTAATTTTCATGCATCTTATAGATAGCTGTCTGAGTAATATTATCTCACTGATTAGGATGTAAGCTCCTTGAGGGAAAAGTTAATTTTTGCTTTATCTCTGTAACCCATTAGTGCAGTTCCTCAAATGGAAGGCTTACCAATGTGTGTGGATTTATTGGCTGAAAAAATACTACTGAAGTATTATATATTTCAGGATCCATCTTGATGCAATTAATTAACCAGGGCATCACAGTGATGCCTTCATAGACCACTAAATGGTAGGGAATTTATTTCAAAATCAAATATCACTGAATTTTTTGAGTCTGCCTTGATTGTTATTTTATTTAATCCTTTACAGTTAACTATCATGTTTCTGATCTACCATGAGCTTAAAGGTCACAATAGTAAATTTTTATGTCAATAAAGGAAAGAAAAGGTTTATAAGCAAAAACTTAATGACCCTTCTTAGAGAGGGAGATATTTTGGTTTTAAGATCACCGTTATGGCAGCTAAGAGATCATTTTTACTTATTTCTGGATATTTAACAATTTCTGGAGAAACAATAGATAGAAGTCTGACACTAAGAAAAGTTGGTGTTATTTGTTATATATCTATCAGACTATTTACCTATTTATTTATCTGTTTGTTCACATACAAATTTGTATAAATAGATAATTTTAACCGACTTGAGGCCCAGTGGAAGCACATGCAAAGAAGTATAAGGAATAACCTGGTGCAAGCACATCTAGGGGAATCCTCAGCATAAAGGTTCCAGCACTTGCAACACCAAGAGGAGCTGGCAGTAGAAAAATGCAACCCAGGTAAATCCACTGCATGTGGAACCCATGAGATTTCAGGAACAGTACTCTCTCTACCCCAGAGCTAAGAATCAAAGTAAAGGAAGGTAATAAAAAATGCCTGATAAATGAACAAAATACAAAGAAAAGACATGACAGGAAAGCTATTTCAGCAACAAGGAAGATCAAAACACAAGCTCATCAGTGTAT
Source organism: Monodelphis domestica (assembly GCF_027887165.1). Lineage (NCBI taxonomy): Eukaryota > Metazoa > Chordata > Mammalia > Didelphimorphia > Didelphidae > Monodelphis > Monodelphis domestica. The sequence goes on along the minus strand of NC_077234.1, from coordinate 119,269,709 downwards.
AGGATTTCCCAAACATACATGTGTGAACCTTGAAAGGCAAATGTGAAAGAAGTAGCTCCCTATAAAAGGAAATATAAAACCTCAAAAAGAAAATTATTCTCTAAAAAAGGAAATCTAAAGAATCAAAAGAGAAAATCACTCCCTAATAATTAGATTTGAATGAATGGAAGCTAATGACTCTATCAGACAGCAGGAAAGAATCAAATTCAAAAGAATGAAACATAGAAGAAAATTTGAAATCTAAAATCTCACACTGGAAAAACAGGTGACATGGCAAATAGATTGAGGAGAGATAATCTAAGAATCAATGAACTGCCTGAAAGGCATGATAAAAAAATAAAGAAAAAGAGACTAGACAACATATTGTAAGAAAATATCTGGGAGAACATCCCTGATGTTCTGGAATAAAAGGAGAAATAGAAATTGAAAGAATCTATCCATCACCTCCAACAAGAGAGCCCAAATTTTAAAATCCTAGGATTTACTGCCAAATTCCAGAAATCTCAGGCCAAGGAAAAAATACCACAAGCATCCAAAAAATAAAAAAAATATATCATGGATGTCCATTCTGGATTACACAGGTCACAGCAGTTTCAACATCAATAGGTTGAAAAGCATGGGATATGATATTCTTCAAGGCAAAGGATCTAAAACCACAATAAAAAATGACTTACACAATGAAAGTGAGCATAGTACTCCAGAGGAAGACATACACATTTAATGAAATAGAAGAATCACAGAAATTCCTGATAAATTGACAAGAATTGGCAAGAAAATTATATAACCAAATTCAACAGTCTAGAAAAGCATAAAAAGGTAAAAAGAACAAAAAAAAAAACTCAAGGGAGCCAATGAGGTTAAATTAAATACATACCTACATGGGAAATTGATAACTAGGATACTTAAACATCTATGATACAAGAGATACTTATGTGAATTTCAAAACTACTTAACCCTGTTCAAACCATTCTTTAGAGGATGGGATTTGGCTATTTCCTGATCAATAACAATAGAGATACTTGGAATGACAGAATCAGGTCTTGGAAACTACAATCTCTACCCTACTCACTGTAACAGGATTTAGGAAGGGCTGCGGCAAAACTCAAGATTTAATTAATTGAGAATATGGCCTTCAACAGACATGTGCAAAGGGGACAGACCTCTGGGCGGTCCTGAGTTAAGCTAGAGCCACCATTGGCACAGGTGGTGAGGTAGAGGACAGCTGAGGAGGGCTTCCTTCCTGTGTGGAGGAGAGTGTGTTGGTTGGAGCCTGGTGCTTGGAGTGGAGGCTCTCAGACTGTTCTCCATTTTGGTCAAGTGAGTGATAGGGACTGATCTCTTTTCTTTGCCTCGGCTATCCAGGGCCTTGGGCCTTTGGCTCAGCTTAAGCAGAGTGGGTATTTAAGCCCTATTCCCTTCTCTTCCTTTTCCCTCTCTCTCTCTCTCCCTCTAATACTTTTCTTCCTCCTGTTTGTAATTAAAAACTCCATAAAAGGTTGACAGCTGACTTGAGTTTTCATTTAGGAATTACATAGCTGAATTCCTTGGTGACCTTAAATTAATATATATCAGTCTTTTAAGGTGATTTCCATATCACAATTAAGGTAATCAAGGGAAACAATGAGGTAAAACTGATTACATAAGGTTAAAACTCACACACTTAAAATATCTATGATATTTGAATAACCAATGTACGTAAGTCACTTTAGATACTTGAGATAATGAAGAAACTTAAGAACTTTTTCAGTATTAGGGTAGTGAAGATGAGCATTCCTAGACAGAGAACAAGGAGTAATTTGAATATGATGGAAAGAAGGATACACTGGGAAAAGAGAAAAGGAGAGACAGTTGGGGATAAACTACTTCACATTAAGAAGCACTTTAGAAGGGGAAGTTGGGGGATGTGAAAGCAGTGCTTGATTTATATTTTCATTGTTATTTACAAAGTGGGAATGACTGCCATACTCAGTTAGCTATAGAAGGAGATAGGGAACAAAGAAGGGGAAGAGGGCAGACTAAAGGGTATATGAACTCAGAGAGGTGGTATTCAGATAATTGTGTATTCATTCAAAAGGCACTTATGACTGATTATGAATTTGGATTCTTTATGTGTAATATATAATTTGAAGGATTAGTGACTAATTTCAGTTGTGAACAATACAGATCTTCATCAGCTAGCCTTTCCAGCAATATGCTAAACACTATGAACAGAATTGCAGGGATACATTATCTAATTTCTGAGATTCATCATATAAATATATAATAAATAAATAAATAAATATAATAAAGATTTTGTCAAACTTGCAAATAATACACATTAAAAACAGATGTGTATAACTATATTCAGTTTACTTCTGTGATAGAGAAAATTCTTAGCCATCATCCTCTATATAAAAAGATTTGAATAATCTGAACACACATTTGGTTTCATTCCCCATTTCTCACTATTCTGCATAAATGCATCTCATTCTCTTGACTTTTTTTTTTGGTTTTTAAATCAGACCTGATATTTCATAATTATAGAGGTATCTCAATGAGAAACTCCTTCCCAGAGTAGTACTTCCTTTGCAAATTATTTTCTTAGAGCAATGATGATGCTGAATTACTTTGCCACCACAAGACAATAAAAAATTTGCCTCACTGCCCTCAATACTATTTAAATTTATTTTGGCCTTTATTATTTGTGCCCGTTCTGAATATTATTCAAACAGGTCATTTAAAACAACTGGATTGAGAGTCAAATCTCTCATACTATGGGAGGAAAATTACCTCCACCCCATTTGATGTCAGAGATAGTATGCCCTGATGACAGCCTGTATCCCCTTTACATCCCCTAGAGTCAGCCAGAGCATTAGTGTGAAATTCCAGTATAGATGGAGAATCTAGGGAGGCTTTTCTACTTTCATGTTGGAACTGACTAAGGGCCTGCTGTACTGTCAGCTAAATGGAGTTGCTAAGATCAGGGTATTTTTTTTTTCAAGAAGAATCTATTTCCTCTCTCTGCTCTGACCTTATCCTTTCTTTTGATAAAATATTTTTTTTCAATCTGGCCAGACTCACAAATTTTATATTAACAATCCTAATTCTTCCTTCCACATTTTTAGATTAATAGTTGGTTTTCTAATTTACTGAGAAAATAGAGATTATTTTGTGAACTTCCTCTTCTGCCCTTTTTCACATTTCAAAACCCTTGAATACAACCTTCAACATTCTCTTCCTTTATTCCATTTTCTGATGAAGAAGGAATACTTTTCCTTACTTAGATCAACCTTTTCCCATAATCATGTCCTTTCTCTTCTCCTGAAGTAGAGTGTGTCTATAAATTACCTCCCCCATTCCCATTTCTACCTCTCTCCCTATCGAGGAATGCATTCTTTATTGTTTAAAAACACATCCAAGCCTCTCCTTTCTTCATTAGATAAAACCATATCCTCAAATTATCAATCTGTCTCTTCTCCCTTTCTCATCCAAACTCCACTCATTACATTCATCTCTTCTCCTATAACTCACTTTTCTGTCCTTTATAATTTAATTATTAATCCCATAACAAAATAGAAACCACTCTCTACAAAGTTACTAGTGTTCTTTAAAAGGAAGCTTAAAAACTAAAGGAAAATTTTTATAGCAAGTATCTCTGGCAAAGGCCTCATTCTCAAATATTTAGATATCTCATTCAAATTTATAAAAATACATAGGATTTCCCAATTGTTAGTCAAAGGATATGAGATAAAGACATTAAAACTATCTTAAGCCATATAAAATATGCTCCAAATCAATATTGATTAGATAAATTAAAATTAAGACAACTCTGATATCACCTCATACCTATTAGGTATCAAACTGGTTAACATCACTAAAAAGGAAAATGATAAATATTAGAGTGGTGTTGGAAAATTAGGACACTAGTAGATTACCGATAGAACTATGAACTGACATAATAATTCTGGAGAACAATATGGCACCATTTCCAAAAAGCCATAAAACTATGTATACCCTGTGACCCAACAATACTGTTACTGGGTTTGTATACTGCTCCCCCTACCCCAGCGTAGCAGCTCATTTTGTAAGGGCAACAATTGGAAACTGAAGATTGTCCATTACTTGAAGAATTGAAGAATGATTTGTGTTATATGGTTGTAATTAAATACTCTTTCACCATGAGAAATAATGAACAGGATGAGTTCAGAAAAATCTTCAAAGACTTATATGAACTGATGCAAAATGAAGTTCATAGAAACAGGAGAGCAGTATATTTAGGAACAGAAATATTGTATGATGATTACCTGTGAAAAACTAAAGTATTATGAGCAAAACAAAATCCAAAGATAAACCCAAAGGACTTGTGATAAAAAAATGCTATCCACAGATGAAGTATCTGTTGAACTCTGATTGCAGATCAAAGCAGAATATCTTTCATTCTATTTACTTCATGTTTTTATTATATTATGTTATGTCTTCTATCTTGAAATATATCATTAAAGTAGATGTATAACTTATATTAGACTATTTGCTACCTTAGATTATATACGGAGGGAAAAATTGGAATTGAAAAATGTCAGAGAATAATTGTCAAAAATATTTAATTGAAAAAATTTTAATTATTAAGTACTGATCTGTCTTTTAAAGAAAACACACTGGAAAACTGACTGTCATATAATAGCAATCTATAATAAAAGAGGGGAAGTACAGAAAAATGAAAGCCCAAATAAGCATATTTCACTGGGTCTATGCAAATAAATGCTACAGACTCAATGTTTATCTCAGAGGATGCACCTTATATAGTACATGTTCTGAAACAATTGTCCCAACAATCAGGATTAAGGGGTCTTAACTGTGGTTTTTATTATCTCTCCTCCAGCTTTCATGGACAGGCTTTAAAATTGTCTTTTTTTAATTCTATATAGTTGGCAAGCTACCCATGGTCTACAACTCTAGACTAAAGTAATTTTTAGAAAGGGGTGATATTTTGGTTACAAACCAAGGTTTTATAGTAAATATGTTACAATATCCCCTCTCTCCAAGTACAGCAGAAAAAATGCACAAGCCTAGAAAAAATATATGGAAAATTGTAATTACTAAGTCCTGGGGCTAGAATTATTTTTTTTACATGCTGTGGGTGTCCTCAAGAAATTCCTTTCATGCATAATAGAATTTATTTTTTCTGGGATTCTTATGGGGCTATGTATTTGCCTCCTCACATTATATCCAGTCTATTCTTGGCTTCCCATGCTACCATTGAGGGAGACAATACTTGGATAACAATAAGATGAAAAATTAAAGCATTAGTTCAGTTATCACTGGTTATAAATATAATAATGTAAAGGGTCTTTTTGAGGGGTAGAGAAAGGGTATGTTTTCAGTTATTTCTTTAGAAAGGTGAATTTTGCTTTATCAGCTACATCACTTTTAAAATTCTGCAATTACATGATTTAATGCTAATGTAGGACAGAGATCTTATCTTGACTAAGTGATTACTAGAAGATTATTGGTTCACCTATTGTGCATTGATTTTTTTTCATTTGTTAAATGAAGATTTCTAAGTTTTATTTTGCTTTGTTTTGAATATGAATCCTTGTAACTTTTTATGGCTTTCCTTTCTACATTTGTAGAACCTATAGACTTACAGAGTTCCTAACTTGGAATCTCTGATCTTTAAAAAAACTTTTCTGATAATTTGTATTTTAATATTTTATCAACAATTCTATGTATTTTATTTTATCTGAAGTATTATGTGAGAAGGGAGCCATTTTCTTCACTGGAATGTCAAATGGTACCAGGAAATAAAACAAGATGAATATCCTTTGGGCTAGAGTTTCTGCTACTAGAAGCAGGCCTCTTTGACAATATCATAATTATAGATTAACAACTTGCTACCTTCCAGCTGTTTGGAATGACCATAATAGTTTTTCCTACCTGCCCCCTAGTGGCTCCAGGCAGTATAGATAACTGAAAAAATCCAATACTGGACAGCATGTAACTGGATTGAGATAAGGTCTCTCTAGCATTAACAGGATTGGGCCTCTGTAATTTAGAACTGCCAAGCTTTTAAAAGGGCAACACCTTCACTGGCCCTTCAGTCTAAGAGATAGCTTGAAATGTGTAAGGCATGACATGCCTCTGGTTTTTAGCGAGTAATCAGGAGGAGACTAGTAAGATTTTAGACAGAAGGAAATTATAAAATTATTGACCTCACTAGACTGGCAGCAATGTGTATAGCTTAAATATTCACAGGTCTTTCTCTCTCTAGCTTTGTCTCAGTCTTCATTTCTCTCTTTGTCTCTGTCTGTCTGCCTGTCTCTTTCTCTCTCTGTCTTTCACCCACTTTCTCATTTCCAATCCACCCCCTTCATTTACTTTTACTATCCTATGTTTGTACAGTATCAAGAGACAAGCAGCAACTCTCTATTCTTAGCTCCATTTCAAAGGATGAGACTGAAATAAAGTAGAAACTGGCAGCAGCATTCTCTTTCATGTTCATTTTAGGACTAACACTCAACACAATACCTAGCATATAGAAGGCAGTCAATAAATGCTTATTGACCAATTGATTTACTGATTGCTGGTTCCAGGAGAGTCCCATATAGGAAATCCAGTGGTAATCTAGTTACATATTCTTTGAAGAAAAGTTTTGTGTATATATGCTTAGAGGAATGTTTTAGAATTTAAATGTTCAGAAAAATCTTTGTGAAAAGATTTTTGTGCTTTCGCTAATCTAAAACTTCACCTCAAAGTCCATTTCTTTACAAGTTTTCATTAAAATATCTTTTCATTTCTTAAGCAAAATCATCATGTTCTGTTGTTGCTATTGTAATTTTATTTTTCCTGGGGGGGGGGGAGGTTCAACTGGCCCAGAAGTCCTACCAGCTAGAAAGGGTATAACTCAAAATCTCTTTCTGGAGATATGTGTGGTCTGAAAAATGATGTTCTGGTAAATCCTTCAAGAACTCTTGTCACCTCCCAAATACAATGAAGCAACAGAATAGGACATAAGTAGAAAATTTATTAAAAGTTTGTTAATATTAAGAGTAAGAGGGGGCAACTAGGTGGCTAAATGGTTTGAGAGCCAGGCCTAGAGACAGGAGGTACTAGGTTCAAATCTGACCTCAGACACATCCTACTTGTTAGACTCTGGGCAAGTCACTTAACCCCCATTGCCTAGCCCTCAAGGCTCTTCTGCCTTAGAATCAAAACAGAGGAGCAATTCTAAGATGGAAGGTAAGGGTTAAAATATTAATAGTAAGAAATAATAACATAAATATACTTAGTGGGCATGAGCAACCAATGGAAAAAATATATGAAACAATCTTTATGATTTTTGGGGTCCAAAGAGATCCAAAGAAATTGCCTGTACTATCTTCACTAGAAAAGAATTCTGATAAGAAAATTTATAGATAAGAGGATTTAAGAAAACAGCTCAGCTGGTAGGAATATACAAGGATGCAAAAGCTACATGAAGGCTACAATGAGACCTGGATCAGTGAAGAGGAGTCATATGGTATTGCCTTGGAATACATGAACCTAGATCTAATGTAAGAATTATCAGCAATATCCCATGACCCAAGAGACTTCTCCAAAATAGTGAGCATTGTGGATAATTTTACTTTATTTCCCCTGGAACCTATAAAAGGATTGTATCCCAAGGTATATAGAAGCCAGCTCAAGCCAGCAAATATGAACAAAATGATAAATATTTAGTTTGAGTATTTGTGCCTCAAAAATCGACAAATGCTACAAATTGTGACTGGATTTATTATTATGTTGATTATTTGGACTTCAAATGAAGAAATATTAATAATTTCAGATAAAGTTTAAATATCTGTCATGTAAATATTTTATTTTTCATAAAACCATTTATTACATTTTAAGAGTATAATCCTGGTTGAATCTATTGGGGCATTGGGGATAGGTAATGATTCTTCCACCAGGTTCTCCCCTATTATTCATATTGCTTTTTTCTGTCTTAAGTAAAAGTTTCTGATAGTAAATGGATGATTTATGTAGTTTACAAATAGAAATTGTAAATTTTTTAGAGCCTCAGATTCTTAGTTTCAAATTTATATCCTCCAACCTCTTAATCAAAATGTAAAAAAACTAACAAGGAGCTCAACAGCCAAAATTATATGAAGTTTTAAGAACCCAATTATAATTAATGTAAAACTATACTTAAAGTTTTGAATAACTTCATATATGTTTGATTGATAGCACATGCTTCCTTTATCAGTGGAGAGGGAGAGGGATGGGCAAAGAGAAAATTGGGACCTTCAAATTGTAAAAATCATGTTAAAAATATAAATGAATCAATGGAAAAGTATCATTAACAATACCATATAATTTAAAGAAAGGCAAAGAAATCTAATTAATTGGCAAAATTTAGCAACTTTATTCACTGTACATTTAATAGGTAAAAAATGCTTTTCATTTCTTTTTCCTATAGAGAGACACACAAAAAGGAACTGAACTAATTCGTTCATCCAAGACCACTTTCGTGTTTAAAGTCCTTGAGTTTGCATATCATTAAAGTTCAATTAAAAATTTAAGTTTCTCTAAAATCTGTAAAATTTCTAGAACCTCCATCTCCTAAGAATTGGTTCAGATCTTTAGGTCTTTCACACATTCTCTGAACAACTGCCTTCTTGAATAGTAAATGACAACAATTTTCACACTTGTCAGATAACACGAAAGAAGTCAGAAACAAATAAAATCTATCCTAGCATCAGACATGGCTTGTTTATTTACCTTGAATTACCTGACCCTTTAGGACTTGTATTGTCTTCTTAGTTGACCTACAAAAAGTTTTAGAAACCCATTTTATATGTAGATATCCTTTTTGCCTTCTATATGTAGGACCTGCCCTTTACTAGCCTATTCTACTATCACTTTGATTTTTTTAAAAAATTATAATAATGCATTTTTTTCATTTACCAGATTATATCAATATAATTTTTCAAAATTCTCTTTATATTTCATAATGCATGTTCTCTCTCTCACTCTCATGACTTCCTCCTCAAAAAAGCAGGTGGTATGATACAGGTTGTACATATATTATCAAATAATATATATTTTCAAGTTTGTCATATTGTGAAAGAAAACACATATTGTTTCACTAGAGAAAATATCATGGAAGAAATAAAGTAAAGAATGGTATGTTTCAATTTGCATCCATAATTTGTTTCTTCTGTGGTGGTAGATGTCATTTTTATTGTCATAAGACTCTGGGTTGTTTTAGATCCTTGTCTAATAGATAATAAAGTCATTTATATCTGATCACTTTATATTATTGTTGTTACTATATACAACCTTCTTGTTCTAATCACTTCAAATTGCATCACTTCACCCAAGTCTTTCCAGGTTTTTTGTGGGATTTATGTCATTTTTATGGCATGATAGTATTCCCTGGCAAGCATATCCCATAATTTGTTCAGTCATTCCTCAATTAATATTGAGCCATTCCCCAATTAATGAACTAGTTACCAGTTCTTTGACAACATGTCAATGTTGTTGGCTATAAATATTTGTGTATAAGTGGTTCTTTTCCTCTATATTTAATCTTTTTGAGACAAAGATCTAGTAATGGTATTGCTGGTTGAAACGGTATGGAGAGTTTGATGGTCCTTTGGGCATGGTTACTGAATTGGTTATATTAGTTCATAGCACAACCAACAGTATATTACTGTCCCAATATTTCCACATCCCACCCAACATGTATAATTTTTTGTCATATTAGCAAGTTTGATGGGTGTGGTGTGATATATCAAAGTGGCTTTAATTATCATTTCTCAAATCAATAGTGATTTGGAACATTTTTCTTATATGGCTAAAGGTAGTTTTTTCTTCATCTGAAAATTGCATGTGTAAAAATTAAAATTTATTCTCAATAATAAAATATTATATTTTAGGAGATTAATTATTAATGATCATTAGAAATAAAGGAATAAAAGGGATACAAAATAAAGACCACATGCCCATGGCTGATCAGCCAGTTCAGACATCCTCCTTACCACCACCAAGCTCACTGCCATCAAGCCAAAGAGGCCCAAAAGGACCACCCACTTGCTAATATCCTCTATCTACAGGAAGTATGTAACAACAAGAAGTAGGTGGGCTTTTGGGAAATGTAGGGATTTTTTAGGGTAACAGATTTTACATTATAAAACTGTTCATATACTTTGATTGTTGGTCAACTGGGAAATGTTTTGTACTCTTATAAATTTGATTCATTTCTCTATATTTCTTTGAAATGAAGCCTTTCTCATATAGATTTCCAATAGAGATCCCCCCCATGTTTGTCGTATACCTTTTAATCATGGTGACATTATCCCTTTGATTCTTACATAAGTAACCACTTTTAAGCAATATATAGAATGCTGGACCTGAAACCATGAAGACCTGATTGCAAATTCAACCTCAGTCATCTGCAATCTTGGGTGAATCCTTTATTAACTATCCCCCTTAATTTCCTCAACTCTGCAATGGGAATAATGACAGCACCTGTTTCCTAGGATTATTATTAAAATCAAATGGTATAACTGTGGAAAGCACTTAGCAGAGTGTTTGGCACATAGTAAGCACTTGATAAAAAATTTTTTCCTTCCTTCTTCCTTCTCACCTTCTTTTTTCCTCCCTTTCTGTTTGCCATGTAAATGCACTGATTCAGAAAAAGATAGTAGCCACTCCATATTTCCCAGCATGATTTGCTTATTTTCTCATGAATTATAAATATACATGTGTATATATAAATACCTATTTTATGAAAGTTAAGGAGATTCTTCAACTATTTGACCAGTACTTTCAAATTTAGAATTTTATGTTCTTTTTTTTCTTTGTTTGTCAATTCTTTATTTTTTTCATGGTATTGGTGAATTGGAGTGAAGACTTGAAAGTACTTTTTCTACATTTGTGATTGAAGGTGAAAATTTGTTTTCTGAGACACATATATATGAATAAATGGAGGGCCCTGCCTATTACAGTGAGTAAACCACCAAAACATATTCATTGAATAGTATATTTATTGAATACAACTTCTAGTGTTCCACAAAATATCTTTCCTGTTCCCGTTGAGGTCCCTGGAGGCCATTTGTGTGTGTCTTTGCTTCCAGGCTCACTTTCTGTCCATTCCCCCTTTCATTAAATATAAAAGTATTTCCTAGGAAATAAAAAGCTGGCTAATGCAAACTTTTGCCTGGATTATTAGCACAGAGTAGCAATGGCCAACTCTCAACAACTGATGTATTTAAGAATATAAGTTGGCATCCTTGAAACCAATCATTTAAAAGTTAATATTGGGGAAAGAAGAACTAAAGGAGCCATCTACAATCCCTTTGAGGCAAGGCATTGCCCCACTATAGGAGCCACCCCTTGGTGCTTGGTTTGGGAGGAGGGACAGAATCTTCACTGTCGTTAAGCACATGCAACATGTAAGTCCCGCCATAGACAAGAAACTGTCTGGTGATTTGGGCAACATAGGACATAATCCGCAACAACTGCCTCAGCACAGCTTTGGGTGATGTACATCGGATGTCATAGGACACAGAATACATCTCATACATGGTGGCTTTCACATTTAAGCATCCAAGGAAGTCTTTGGGATTTGTCTTATACAAATCAAAAGTGACCCTTGCTATTCCAGATTTTTTCTGCTTCTGAGTAGCATATTTAGGACCCAGTGTCCACTTCTGCCCTTTTTCCAAGATCACAAAATGTGTATTATCTCCTAGGGTCTGAAAGAATTCTTCTGTATCTACGACTGTGCCATCTTATTCCAACACCAAAGTAACCAGCCCGTAGTAATTGCTAGGGCATCCAGGGTCTTGTTAATGAGTTCCTTCAGTGTGTTGGCTGTCACCCCACGTCGGCTGCTTCTGTCATGATTTGAGACCCGGAAAGGCCGAGATGAAAACATGAGGGGAGTTAATAGGACTCATTTGGTTTGTGATCCCACAAAAGTCAAGAGCCTCATCAGGGCTCCGGCATAGTCCCTGGCAGTGTCCATAGCTCGATGACCTTTGTTGTTAGAATTTTATGTTCTAAGATTTCCTAATATTTTAAATATTTTAATTGGAAGCACCAAACGTTAAACATTCCCTAAAACATTTCTGAGGCAGACAATCATTCAAAAATTTTTCATTAAAATTTCAATAAACTGCTATCTCAAAAAGGTAAGAAGGGAGCACACTTAAATAACTATTTAGAGAGTGACTATAATTACTACCACCGTTGCAGGAAATAAATATATGCCATAAAGTGAGAGAAATGGTACCAGAAGTTCTGTCCCCCCAAGAGCCTACTTTTATTCCTTGTGGAACAGAAAGTTGGAAAGTTGGAGAGGGCTAACTAAGAACATTGAGGGACTCTGTGATGTGACACAATGATATGACACTAGCCAGAAGAGCAGAGGTGCCTTATCTAATTGAATTCTGCTCACTATAAATTTATTACCAAACTCAGTGGACTTTTTCATAGCAATTTTTATCCCAAAGTTATGGATCAATATTTCAATTTCTCTTATCTATTTTCATTCAATATACCAGAGGCTTTTCACCATCTAGAGAAAGCAATTTTCATGTTTCTTGATTTTCATGTTATTAAATTTAGGATCTTTCTTTGAGCCCTCTTTTGTGTATACAAGCAAATAAACCCTCCATGTATGACAACGAATAAGTTGTTATCCCAATGAAGGATACAAAGATTTAAGCCCCATAAAATGCCCAGAAATAATCCCAAGGATGTTTTGGTTTGATCTGGAAAGTATAAGAAAATATTCTATTTACAGATTTTATACCTGGGTGAAAAGGGGAAGGCACAGATGGGCACCTCAAGATTTAGAGTACTTGAAGTTAGAGAGAACCTTCTCCCCTAAGAAACTCTTGCTCTCATCAGGCCCCACTCACCCTTACAAAGATTATCTGACTGCATATAATTAACTAACGATGATTTAATAACAAATTTAAAAAGGGAAGTTATCAGGGTAGAGGGAATAGGTATTTTGCCCTATATTTTAACACATTGATTTTTCAGTCTCTCTCAGCTTTGAGCTGAGTCCAGGCCTCACAGGTTGGTGGATGGCCTCTTTTATTCCTTTCTATACTACATCTAAGCTAGCTTTCTTAAGTTCACAGTCTTTAGCAGTAGACATCAAGAGGAAAAAGAGATTCTGACCTTCAGAGTTGGTTAGTCCTCTCTATTTAACTCCTGCCATTAAAAACCAGTCTTCCAGTTCAAGCCACTCCCCTTAAATCCTTTTGTTCAATGGCATGATCCCCAGGAATCCAGGTAGAGCAAAGAGTTGGGAAAAATCCAGGACTAGAGGTAGTTTCTGTTCTAAGACACAGGGAGAGATCTCCTTCCAGTCCAGAGATCCAGGAAAAAGATTTTACTCAGGAGCAACTGTCACTTTCCAAGTCCCCTTCTGCCCTCCAACTGCCTTTGCTGTCCATTAATCCTCTTTCCAATGTTCCAGACCCTTTCTGTGCAATATTTTCCCCACAGAATTGAAGGATGAGTGAGAATTATACCTTATTTTTCATATACATTAATTTTCAACCAATCAGGACCCATTATTATTATTATTTTACAGATGATGGAACTGATAGAAAGGATAAGAGCTTTATCCAAAATCACAGAGCTAATAAGTAAAAATAAGTACATAAGTGGTACTTCACCCTGGGACTTATGATTAAAAGTCCAGTGGACTTTTCACTAGAACATAAATCATGAGACCTAGAAAGTCAAAGGACCTGATTCAGATGCTGTCTCTTACTTACTCTCTGTGTTTGATCTTGGGTATATTTATGTTGCAGATATCAATTTCCTCAATACAGAAAATAATGGGGTTTAAATTAAGTTACTTCTTAGGTTACTTCTAGTTATAAATCTATGAATCTCAAATCTCCAATGTCCTTTTTAGCTTCCCTTCCATTAGTTTGGTGAAAAATATTAAGAAGATGTTGGTTCTTTGGCATGAATGGAAGGGAATAATGCTGTATCCTTTAAGGACAAGCTGTCTAATTTCTGTTGCCTAAATAAATTTAGGAATGGACAAGGCACAACCTTGACCTTATATCTTACAGGATCAGAAACAATTCATATTCCTCATGAAGACTACCTAGAAATGGAAATCAAAATAAAGGTTAAGATGAATTAGAACTGTGCTCATGTTATCTTTGAGGACTAAAGAATTAGAATGTGAAAATCAAAAACCCCTTTTGTTCCAAAATGGTTTTGTTTCCCTAGTTTAATTGGAAAGTCAGAGAAATGAAGTAAGATTTCTGCTAATGAAATGTTCTTTTTAGTAGACCTGGTTTCATTAATGTTATATATCAGCGAGGATATTTTCTGATGATGCCAGATTACTAAAAAAAAAAAATCTCACTCAGACTTTGATTTGACTATTCCCTTTTAGCTTCCCCAAATTTAACACATCAGAATATCACCCAAAAAATCAGGATAAAGTCTAATGACAGTGTTCTAAGCTCAGAGTAACTGTAATGTTTGGTGTTTCTGTAATAAAATAAGTGCTAATAACTTACACTCTGGAAATATTTCATTCAAATGGATTAGCATCTAAATCAGCATTCAGGATGGCACTCTTGAAAATTATGTCTTTCTTGAAGGTCAAAGTAGAGATGAAAGAAATTCAGACTCATTAACCTTTCAGAAAATTTGGGGTGATGATTTAATCCAGCATCATAAAAGAAATAGAATGATTTTCCTCAAAGAAATAATTCTGAAAGCATATTATATATTTTGTTCTTTATATTGACATGTACTACTAGAACACTTTTATTTTGAACTTGCCAATATTAAGGAAGGAGAAACAAACCAAGTAAAACAAATGGAAACTATTTATATTTATATAAACACAGATGAAAGGTACTACATGCATGTAACTTCCTAATGTCATTAATTCACACTCAGAGAAAAATATCTTTAGATGAATGTCATTTCATGAAGTTTTTAGTAGCAAAAATAAAATGTTATATCTTGAGTACATTTCCAGAGAAGACAAAAATTAAGAATAGAGAAAGTGCTTTTCAGAATCTTGAGAATATATGAGGCTGACTCAGTGAGCCTGGAGTCTATAGCATTTTCTATATACACAGGCAGATAAGGAGATATATTGACTCATCAGAATTTTCCCTAGAGTCAATAACTTAAAGCTGGCTCATTACATTTCCAATGAGTAAAGCAATATTATTTAATCTATCTAGGGCTTAGTTGCCCCTCTGTGAAATCTGAATGTTATACCAGATTATTTTTAATTTCCATCCTAATTTTAAATCTTATTATTTTATGAAATAATTATTCCAACATTTTCTTCAATATATTTTCCTGAAATTAATATCACAATATTATGAATAAATTATATGTAAAGTAAATATTGTAGAAAGTTTTTTGTTTTGAATATATAGTCTTTGTGCATACATTTGGGGGTATATAATTTGTATATCCAATTGGCTAGTGGAAAATTAAGTGTTTTAGCTTCCCTCAAATTCACAAGACAAAAATAGTTAAGTACTTTCTTAGAATAAGATTTTACTATACTTTGGTGTAAATGATTAATATTTTTCACAGAAAAGTCCAAGAAAGCTGACTTTTTGTCTTTAAAATACTTAAGACAAGCTGGCTAGAGTACTTTGCTATTTAATCCCCCAGCAACAAGTGGAATATGTAATAGAACATTATAATATATATATATATAAATATATAATTGAATAACATGAGCATATTTTGTAAAGGATTAAAACATGAAAAATTATTTTAAAATATATTCTATTCATGTCTTTTGTTTCTACTTTGGCTTTATTTTGCCCAGTATCTGATGGCTCTTTCCTCTAAAATAACCCCATCCTTTATAAAATAGGAAGAATTCTGGACAACATGGGAAGATTTAGATGAGCTGGTGCAAAATTAAGACAACTATAGATCAATATACGTCATTATTACAATAATGTAAATCAAGATAACTGTTAAGGACAAAAAAAAAAACCCCAGATTGAGTACAATGGATCATGTTGGCTTCTAATTATTACATGATCTTTAATTATTGTCAGAGTGACATGCACTACAAATAAAATTGTAATACTGCTTATTGGTAGCAATCACTATGTTTTTTATTCAATTTAATTAACATTTCATTTTTAAAATTTTATTTTATTGATTAATTGAGAAAAATTATCCATAGTTACATGATTCATGTTCTTTCCCTCCCCTCCTCCAAACCCCTTTGCATAGCCAACACGTAATTCCACTATGTTTTACATGTGTCATTGATCAAAACCTATTTACATATTATTGATATTTGTACTAGGGTGACTGTTTAGACTCTTCAATTCCCAATCATATCCCCATCGACTCATGTGATCAAGTAGTTGTTTTTCTTCTGTTTCTGCTCTCATGGTTCTTTCCCTGGATGTGGATAGTGTTATTTCTCATAAACGATTAAGAGATGCAGAAGATAACTGGGTAATAGAACTTAAAAAGCAACATAATTCATCTGGAAACAGAAAATAGTATCTTGAAAGCCAAAATTAAACAGCTTGAAAATGAGGCAAAGAAGATGAATGACCAGAAGGAGAAGAATGACCAAAATGCCAGGGATGAAATTCAGTCTTTAAAAACTAGAATCCAACAACTAGAAGCAAATGACTTCACAAAGCATCAGGAAGTTCTAAAATAAAACCAAAAGAATAAAAAATTGAGGAAAATATGAAATACTTCATCCACAAAATGGAAGATCTAGAAAACGGGTTGAGGAGAGTCAACTTAAGAATCATTGGACTACCAGAAGATCATGACAAAAGAAAAGGCCTGTACATAATTCTACAGGAAATTATCCAAGAAAACTACCCCAATATTCTAGAACAAGATGGAAAAGTGGAGATTGAAAGAATCCACAGATCACCCTTTGTACTTAATCCTCAATTGACAAAACCCAGGAATGTTATAGCCAAATTCAATAACTATCTCACAAAGGAAAAAATATTACAAGCTGCTAAAAAGAAGCAATTCACATACCATGGAACCACAGTTAGGATGACACAAGATCTGGCTGTATCTACACTGAAGGACCAAAAAGCATGGAATATAATATTCCAGAAAGCAAGGGAACTAGGTCTACAACCAAGAATCAAACTACCCAGCAAAACTGAGTATATTCTTGAAGGGGAAAGTATGGTCATTTAATAAAATAGAAGACTTCTAAGCATTCATAAAGAAAAGACTGAACTTGAATGGAAAATTTGATGCCCAAACACAGAACTCAAGAGAATCACCAAAAGGTAATTAAGAAAGGGAAAAAACAAAAAACAAACAAAAAAACTTCTTTTTAAGGGACCCAATATGTTAATGATTTGTATAAAAGGAGGATACTGGTAACTCTTAAAAAATTTTATTATTACCTGAGTAACTAGAAGAATTATACTTAGAGGGAACAGTGACACACTGTATATGATGAAATACCAAGGCACACACACACACACACACACACACACACACACACACACACACACACACATACACAAAACTAGAGGTAAAAAAGAGGTTAATACTTAGAGAAATTGGAAAAGTGAATACACTGGAAGAGTAAAGAGGTTAGAGACAGGAAATACTTAATTCTTATTTTAAAAGGAACTCAAAGAAGGAAGAACAATCAGATCCATTAGGGCAGAGAATTGATTTGCACCCTATAGAGAAGTAGAAGGGTAGCAAAAGGACTGGTGGGGACAATAGAAATACAAAGGAGGAAGAGGGTGGAGGGTAGATTAAAAAGACGTTAAAGAAAAATAAGAGGGAAATAAGAAGGATTGGAGGGAGGCAAAATAAGGGTGGGGAATAGAGGGATTGATCAAAATGAAAAACAAAACATGGTACCTGAGTAACAGAGAGAAGGGTAGGTAATGGAATAGACTAGGATAAATGTGCACAGAAAGACAGTGTTCAATAAACAAAAAACCCCAGCTTTTGAGACAAGAACTCACTCTTTGACAAAAACTTCTGGGAAATTGGGAAACCATATGGGGAAAATCAGGTTTAGATCAACATTTCACACCCTATACGAAAATAAATTCAAAATGGGTAAATGACTTAAATATAAACAGTAAAATCACAAATGGATTAGGTGAACATAAAATAGTATGCCTGTCAGATGGGAAAGGAAGGAATTTAAGACCAAGGGAGAGATAGAAATGAATGCTTTTGACTATATCAAATTAAAAATGTATTATTCAAACAAAAGCAATGTAACCAAAATTAGAAGGAAAGCAACAAACTAGGAGAACATTTTTATAATAAAACTCTCTGACAAAGGTTTACTTTTCCAAATATTTAAGGAAATAATTTAAATTTATAAAAAATCAAGCCAGTCTCCAGTTGACAAATGGTCAAAAGATATGAATAGGCAGTTCTCACATGAAGAAATTAAAACTATCAATAAGCACATGAAAAGGAGTACTAAATCTCTCTTGATTAGAGAAATGTAAATGAAAATAACTCTGAGCTACACTTTATACCTAGTAGATTGGACAATATGACAGTAATGGAAAGTGATAAATGTTGGAGGGAATGTGGCAAAATTGGGACACTAATAATTGATCCAACCCTTCTGGAAAGCAATTTGGAATTATGTAGAAAGAAAGCAGAAGTTGCAATTGTGATATCTGACAAAATCAAAGTAAAAATAGATCTAGTTAAAAGAGATAGGGAAGGTAATTACATCTTGATAAAAGGCAGTGTAGACAATGAGGAAATATCAGTATTCAACATATATGCACCTAAATCTCCTTAGATCACATAATTATTTAAAAATGTTCCAAAGGAGTATTCATATGCCATTTGGTATAAACACACATTCACTCTACTCTAAGCATCATCTCTATTGCATTCTAATGGGCCCAAGATACAAGGAAAGAAATCGCTTTTATCTGATATATACTAACATAAGCTGAAAACTTCT
Source organism: Monodelphis domestica (assembly GCF_027887165.1). NCBI lineage: Eukaryota > Metazoa > Chordata > Mammalia > Didelphimorphia > Didelphidae > Monodelphis > Monodelphis domestica. The sequence goes on along the minus strand of NC_077234.1, from coordinate 119,250,760 downwards.
CCAAAATTATTCACATATATACACTGTACATATCAGGAGGTAAATGTGGGCAAATAATAAGGCACCTTTTCTTAAAATGACAATTTAGGAAGCATGAGTTGAAATGACATATAGAAAATTAAAAAATTTTAAGGAGCTATTGTTAATACTCAAACTCACATGTGATCTTATCCAAAAGATTTTCCTCCTCAAAATAATTGTCACAAACTCTTCATGCCTACCCATTCTGGAAAACTATTTGTCATGTCTACCAATAATTATATGGCAGAGATTTTATAATTTGTACTAGCGGATCTTCATTTCTTTTTCTTCACAATATAATGATATAAATAAAGTACATGATCTATTTGTTGGTTATTCCATAATCTTGACACATGAAGAGTTCATCTTTTTCAGTCATACATTTCTTTGAAGTTTTTTTTTTTTCTTACACTGATTCATTTTGGATTTGTTTAGAATGTAGTAGTGTACTTTCATCCATCATGTACATTTCTACTACTCTTTGAGTAAAACTCATTTTCAATTATTTATAACAACTCAAACATCAATATCAATATAATATCTTTAAAGGTAGACCATTCTTTGAAACATAAATTTAGGATAATTGAAGGAACTGCATTTACTTAAAGCAACCTATCTTCCATTCCTTTTATATAATTTGGGGACAAAAATTTTTAAGTATATATCTTAGCTGAGTCAATTGTTAATTAAAGTATTCTGACCAAGTTCATAAAAAAGCACTGAAAGAATTTGTAGATATCATGATATAACCATTGTGGGTAAGTTTTCACATAGCATAAAAATTATAAATTAAGACTGAGAGTTCAAGACAAATATCAAAGGAACAAAGTTTAAGAGTCAATACCTGGTGCCTGCCAAAATATACTAAAACTAGCTAATAGTTAAATAGAAAGATCTACTTTCTTATTGCTTGATAAGTGAGACTCATCCAAACCTTTCTACAATGAATGTTTATAAAACTTTTTCCAGTAATTCTCAAGAGTATCAAATGATATTCAAGAAACAATAAAGTATCACTAAGTATTATAATACCTTGCTTTAGAAATTTAAAACCAAAAGGGTAAAGGGTATGTTTTTTTTTTTGTTTGTTTGATTTTTATCGCTGATATAAATCAAAGGAAACAGATTCAGAAGAGAAGCAGATTAGTGAAATAAACAGCATATTAAGATGATTATGTCACTTGATTGCATTTCTGGACCACAACTTAAAATACAAGGATAAGAGGCTCTGGCTAGAAATGAAGTACATCTAATAAGGGATGATAAAATTACATTTGTCAAAAGTCTTGCAAATCTAATCAAATGTTACTTAAGCTAAGAAGGATGGGAGGAGAAAATTGCTTATGGATATCCAAACTTTTCCTGCCACCCCAGCTAAATATAATAGAAAAAAATGGTCTCATGATTTAAATGAACTATGCACTCAATTCAAGTCAAAAGTGTGATATGGCAGTGGGGAAAGCAAATAGAATTTTACATTCAATTAGGAGAGATATAATGGCCAGAATAGGGCAAGACAATTATCTGAATTTCACTTTCATTCTCACTAATGATTTTACACACATGGGTTTTTTAATAATTATATCCTCCTAATTCTTTCTTATAAATAAAGTCATTTTTATTTTATTTTATGATAAGCAATTATTTCATTGTATTCAAGTCCCCTTCTAGAATCACTAGACTTACTTTAATGAGACCTGGAAAAGAATGGTATAGGTTAATAGAATTGTATTGTAATAACTTTGTAATTAATTTTGTGATTAAAGTAAGGGAATGATGATGTGGAGTAGAAATAGCATTAAGTGACTGGATGAATGGATAAATACAGAATCCTGATTTCCTCTGGCCATAATTGTTTTTTATCGAGTTATTTTTTAGTATTGTCCAACTCTTCATATAAATATTGGGAGGAGTTCCAAACGGCCATCTAGAATTAGCTCATTATGAGAAAGAATTATAACAATTTTAATATGTATTTAATAAAAATGAATGTCTGTTTAAAAAGTAGTTGCAAGTACATCATATAATGAAAAGAAAAAGACAAAGAAGTAATTTCAATATACTCAAAGAAACCATGGTGCGGAGGGAGACAATATTAATCGTAAATGTATATGCTCCAAATGGCTTAACATCTAAATTCATGGAAGGAAAGAAGAATGGAGTTTCAAAAAGGAATATATAATAGAAAAACAGTAGGAAATTTTCAGAGTCCCTTTTCAGAACTAGATATATCTCAGAAAGAAAAAAACAAACAAAAGGAACTACATAAATAATTTTTTGAAGAATTGAAACTAAAAGTGGAACCAACAAAGAATATTCATATTTTTCAGTACCACATAGTACCATTACAAAAAAAAATTGTTATGCCACAGAGAAATTACATTATCAAACATTTCCAAAATACAAACTTAAATGGAGATTCAATAATAACATTCTAAAAATGAATAAATAAAATAATAAAATGCTGAAACATTTAATAGTCATAGGAGAAGTAATGACCTGGAGAATAATACTAACATTTCTGAAATGCAAGTATGAAAAAGATAAAATGTATTCCTTAAAACATACATTAATAAAATAAGGGTGAAAGAGGCTAATGGACTGAATAGCTATCTTAAAAATTAAAAAAAAAACTAAGAGAAAAATAAATCCAATATATTAAATCTTGAAAACAAATCAGAGAAAGTATTGAAAACTAAATGAAACATGAAAGTGATTTTAAAAATTAGAATTATTCTTTTAAATAACAAATAAAAAATTTTAATTTAACACAAATTGATTAAAACAAAAAGAAAATCAACTTTACAAAGTAGCATAGTCAAAATAAATCCAGAATTAAAAAAGGACAAAACAGAATGATCAATGCACAATTATGCTTTATCATATTAAGAACAAAAAATAAATAATCTTTCAAAATATAAAATACTGAAAATAAGAAGATACAAAATAGAAAATTTTAAACTATCCAATCTCATCAAATGAAACAGAAGTACCTATGAAGGAATTTTCAAAGAAGTGACATAGGGGATGATCTTGCTCCTGATGGATTTGCAATTATTTTAAACTTTTAAAGAATAATTAATGCCTATTTATTACACAAAATATTCTCAAAAGTTGAGGAAAAGAATAATTTTCAAATTCCTTTTTTATGACAACTGTAATTTCAAAATATAAATGAAGAAAAGATAAAGAAAAAGATAAACCAATATTATTAATGAATATTGATTGTTTTGTTAAGTGTAACAATTTATTAAAAAATCATGATAAACAAATAGGGTTTATAACAGTAATGTTTCAAAATTATGAAAATAAGTTGCATAATCATAACTAAAATGACCACTTCCTTATCCTATAATCATCTAAATAGATTTCAAAAATGTTTTTAACAAAGTATAATTTGGGGGGAACTAAAACAGAAGGTAGGGTAAAAATATTTGCATAATGAGATCATCCCTTAATATAATTAAAAGTATCTTTCTAAAACAAAAAGTAAATAATATAAGCACTGGAAAATCCTACAAGTTTTCCTAATAAATTTTTCAGTGAAACCAATATGTACCTACTGCCCATTATTATTTAATACAGTTCTAGAAATGCTAATAGCAATAAGAGGAAAACTAAATTGAAAGCATAAATTAGGGTAAAAGGTTGTAAAACTATCTCTATTTGTTAATTCATGATGTTTTACTTCAAATATCCTAGGGAATTGGCAAAGATCTTGAGATACAAGCTTCGATAAAGTTGCAAGCTTCTAAATAAAACTCCCAAAATTTAACAGTATTTTCATATAATAATAACAAAATACATGAGGCACAATATAAGGAAGACTCATTAAAAAAACAACAAAATGCATTAAAAATTGGGAGTCAACAAACCAAAGTACATTTGACACCTTTATAGAAGAGAAATTTTTTAAAATATATATCAACAAGGAGACAAGTCTCAAGGAATGTACAGTCTCTTGTAGCTATTACATTGTTTTCCAAAATATTTCAAAGTTCAGAAAAGGTTGGGGAGGATCTGGGAGTGGTGACTTCTGGCCACAACAATGGACTCCAGGTGTAGCAAATAGGTATTTCCAGAGAAACCATAGGACTTGCTCAAATTGATTCAAAGTTCTCCAGTCATAGAGTTAGGATCTGGTAGTCCTCGTCAATATATACATTCTATTTTTTAGAAAACTAGTAATGTATGGTAACTTTAAATTAATAATAATACCTAAATACCTATGTCAATGATGATGAATTTCTGGCACACATGCCAAAGATTGCATGCAGACTATTCTCTGTGGGTACTTGAGCCACCTACTCCCCCAACCAGTGTTTGTTACTAGAAAGGCAGAGGGACTTAGTTAGAGCTGCTCCCTTCTCCCTCTCCACTGTTGTGGTGAAAAAATCACCTTTAAAGATTGTTATAATATTAAGTTATGGTCTCCAAGGAATTTACTTATGAAATTCCTAAAATGAAACACTCAAGTCAGAATGGAGTTTATTGTGGTTTAATCACATTGGAAGTAAGGAAACAGGACAGGGAGGAAAGGAGAGAAGAGGAAAGGGAAAAGGGTTAACTCAACCTTCTGGCCGAGCCAGAGGGAGATTAGGCCCTAAGGCCAAGGTAGAAAGGAAAATCAGTCCTTGACTCACGTGACTGATCTGAAGGAAAGCTCTCTGCGGGTGTCCTCTCTGCTCCAGTTCCTAGCACTAACTGGCATCTCGCCCTGTCCATAGGAAGTGAGCGAATTCCAGAGGCTCTTCCCTACCTCACTTCCTGTGCCTCACAAGTGCCAATGGTGGCTCAAGCTTGGCTTAGGACAGCCCAGGTGGGCAGTTAGTTATTTCTGATTTGTCATTGACTAGCACATGCCCGTGTAGTGTGGGTGTGCACAATTTTGGGTGCTAGACCAAGCAAGATGGAGATTTTAAAATTCACACCACCATGCCTGATGATATTTTTTCATATCACCCACCTCTCCATCCAGAAGTCCATTGGGAGAGCTTTCCCTCTCTTCTGTGTGGGATAAGGGAGGATGGGGCATGGCATGTGGTGGTGGGGGGGGCAGGGAGCAGTTAATCTACTCTCTGCCTAATATGGTTCTAGGCAATGAGTAAGATTCATGTTATCATATTACCTAATTTGGAAGGAAAAAATACTTAAACAATATGATTCTAAAGCATGAATACTATTAATTGCTACATTCTGTGGGAATACATTATATTAGGAAACTGAAACAAAATGAAAATAGAAGTCAATTACTTAATATATATATACATATATATAATGTCCATATTTTCCCTAAAAACATTGAAAAAATCAGAAACACTTGACTTTTCCAAATTGTAATTTATATTCTATACTTTGTTGTAGTTTGGGATATCTGGATTATGAAAAGCAAGTTGGGATCAATGATGTTTCATTTAGGCCTTGCTAATTACAGGTCACCTCATTATAGCTGTCTATGATAGAAATATCCAAAGAGCATTTTAGGGAAATCATATTAGAATAAATTATAAAGTAATAAAAAGCAATCTATAATTGAAAAGAGAAGAAATGAAATATTAAACACAGATTTAGTTTATGCTCCATAGGATTGAACCATATGGTAAAGACATACACAAAAAAGTGATACAGAAAATGAATTAGAATAAAAATAACTGAATTATCCAACTTACTTTAGTCTCTTGTATTATTTTATGTTGTTGAAAAATAAAGTTAGTGACCAGTTTGAAATAACTTATTTATGCCTATTGTAAAACAAGACATTTAAAATAATACTTGTTTCTGTGACATCTTCACTTGTCAAGATTATCAAAATATCTTTGTAGTTTACTCAGACAATATTTTAGTGCCAAATTAGATCCTATGTGAATTATATATAAATATGGCATTCATTTAATAAAATATATAATTGTTCATTTTCTTTTCTTTTTTTAAACCCTTACCTTTCATCTCAGAATCAATACTATGTATTAATTCAAAGGTAGAAGAGAGGTAAGGGCCAGGCCATGGGGTTAAGTGAGTTGGCCAGGGTGATACAGCTGAGAAGCATCTTGGAGCCTAAGACCTCCCATCTCTAGGCAGGCTCTCAATCCACTGAGCTATGTAAATACCCCTTGTTCATTTTTCTTTTAACTACTCTGTCACGTTCTTTTCACATTCAATCCTGGGATTCCAAAATATTGGCATTTTCCTTATTCCTTCTCTTAGTTGTATCTAACGATCTTATAAAATCAATGAATTAATTAAAAGAATTAAGCATAGCAAGAACTACTTAACAAAGTTATAAAAAAGCACATTCATTTTAATTTGCCTACTAGCCATATTAGCCATTTTCCCTAGTGGCCACTGCCTGGACACCATAGAGACTTTTCCTTCCTGCAGATGTTCTACACATAGAAAGTAAAAAACAAAAAACAACAAAAAAAAAAACACAGTCATGCTTTTAATGCTTACCTTTTTTCTTTTACAGAAAGGAAAAGGCCAAAACAGGATAGCTAGTATTATATGATTTTTAGATTATCATATTAACTAGAATACAAAGTGCAGAGCTACAGGCACAAAATCTTTTTGGCTGCAAGCTTCCAAACACAGTGGTAAACCTGGATTGATTACTGTTTATAATAGCAATAATCCCTGCAAAATCAGTCATTAGCACAGTTAACAACTAATTTGTTGAAGTGTTAACTGCCCTTGGCTTTGCCTCAAGCTGTTAGCAAACTGGTCATTAACTGCTGGTTACAATTGATTTCTTGGGGCCCTACTTAACAGAAATTTGATTGCAACTCAGCCCCCACAGAGCTTAATCTTGATTCAGTAAACAACAATCTCCCTTTTCTTTGGATCAGCCTTGGCAAACAATAGAACTTCTATGATATATCAAAATACATTTTCCAAATGTCAATGTATAATAGGTGTAATTTGTATGAAAATAGTGTTAAGAGATTTGGCTAAATGTCTGTCTGTCTCAACTGACAAACTGTGAGGGAAAGAAAGTAGAAGGGAATAGATGGGGAAGGAGAGCTATCACAGACAAAAATATTATTAAACATGAAGTATGTCATTTTTAATATACTGAATTTTAGTTGTCATAATTTTATTCAAAATTTAGACATTTATTTTGGAATTTAACAAGAGCACATCCCAAAATAACCAATCCTTATTTTGAAAATTCTGCCAAATAGCATGCTTTTCTAAAAAACAATATTCTAATACCAGAAAACTACTTTTCATGATAGAACTAAAATAGAGAATTAAATTAAATCAAGTGGATTTAATTTCAGCTCTGGATTCAAATACTCTTTCTATTAATAGTGTGAATTAGACAAGACTGAACAACAAGAAGGACATTAAAAATTTAAGCTCTTTGAAATTCAATTTCCTCAGCTATTTAATTTGAGGAATAATGCTGTACCACTCCCCTCAGAAATTCATACAGAAGAGAATATGGCGGATATAAATAACCATATTTGTGCCAATTATCATTACTAACAACACATCTACAAGATATAAGGTAGCTAAGTGGGGTCCTAGACTTGGAGTCAGAAAAATCTGAGTTCAAAACCAGCCTTAGAAACTTATTAATTGTGTGATCCTGGCCAATTCACTTCACTTCTGTCTATCCTATTTTCCTTTTCTATTAAATGAGATATAATAATAACACCTCTCTTACAGTGTTTTTTTCTGAGATCTAGAAGAAATAGTATTTATAACTTTTTAGATGAGTGGCTGAACATAAAAGAAGAGTGGAAGTAAAACTAGAGTTTGATTCAGATGTCTTAGGTTGGTGCTAAACCATTTTCTTTCCCATTTTATAATTGATAGATAACTTATTTTTCTCCTCTTCTTATTTAGATTCTCATTGGTAATATACTTTATCCTGCTACTACATATGTGGTATTTCTCCACTGATTTGTGTGATATTCATTTTTTTTCTTAAAGACTGTTGTGTGTCATATCTCACTGACATACAGAAACTCCAGTGGAATATTGGTGAAAATGATGAGAAACTATTGTAAATCAAAATTTTTTCCTTAAAACTAGCCCACACTAATGTGTACAAGATATTGAAATTATCAAGTTGGCAAGTATATGTACCTATGATGAGACAAAGCTAAACATAAGCAAAGTGTGCTAAGAAACCTTTTTAGAAGGGCATAAAATCTTACTATTTTATTATTTATTTATCATCAATTAATTAACAATGAATATTACATAAATAACTATGTAGAGAGAGGATAAATGATAGATACTAGAGGGATAAATAGATGAATAGATAGACAATAGCTAGTTTGAATCAATATACCTCAAATGTCATATAGAAAAAACCTAGTCTGAGAAATGTTTGAGTCAGGTTTAATTATGACACCAGTCATAAGATTTGGGGAAAATTATTTTACCTCTCTGAGCTGAGATTTATCATATTCAAGATGGGAATATTTGAATTACCTATGTCATAGGAATAATAAGAAAAGACTTTTTTTTGTTAATCACCAAAGATTCCCTTCTGTTTTAAAATATATTTTTATTCATTTAAGTATTTCTTAATTGCATAAATGTTTAATAATAATTATAATTTTTTGAATTTGAAATTATTTCCCATCCTGCTGCCCCAAAGGAATTTCATATCATTTATACATTTGAAGTCATAAAAATATCTATTTTCATATTAACCATATTACAAAGTAAAACAGGCAAAAAATAAAACAAGAAAACTGAGTGAAGTTTAAAAACTGTAGTATTATATGCATTCAGAGTTCTTTAATTCTCACCTGGATCCTTCGGAATTGCCCTGGATCTTCGTCTCGGTGGTAGTAGTCAAATCTTTCATAGTTGATTATTATTATAATACTGCCATTGCTTTGTACAAAGTTCTCTTAGTCCTGCTCATTTCCCTTTGCATTTATTCATATAAGGTTTCCCATGTTTTTCTAAAACCATTCCATTCATCATTTCTTATAGCATAAAAATAGCTCATCACATGGGGGAAATTGGGTGCCTCAGTAGATAGCATGCTGAGCCTGCAATCAAGAATACTTGAGTTTATCAATTGCAAATAAGAATAATATAGAAATAGGTTTTGAACAATGATATGTGTAAAACCCAGTGGAATTGCTCATTGGCTCCAGGAAGGGGGAGGGAGGAGGGGAAGGAAAGATTATGAATCATGTAACCATGGAAAAATATTCAAAATTAATTAATTAATTAAATGATCTTTTAAAAACTTTAAAAACTTAAGTGATTTAAAATATTAAAAAATAATTGAATTCAAATTTAGCATCAGATACTTACTAGCCAAGTGACTCTGGACAAGTCACTTAACCCTGTTTTCCTCAGTTACCTCATTGGTAAAATTAACTGGAGAAGGAAATGGCAAATTACTTCAGTAACTGTGCATTGAAAATTCAAAAAAGGACACAAAGGGCATGACTGAAATGAATAGTCACAATAATATCCCATCCCAGTCATATTGATCAGTCATTTCCAAACTGATGCCTACCCCATCATTTTCACTTCTTTGTCATAAAAAAGGATGCTATAAATACTTACAAATATATCATTTTCCCTTTTGCTTCATCTCTTATATAAACCTAGTATTTCTATTACATTGGTAAATGTTTTTTAGCACACTTTGTCACCATAGTCAAATACTAGGTCAAAGGGTATGTATAGTTGTTGATTTCTTTGGACATAGTTATAAATTATTCTTCAGTGACTGAACAAATTCTCAATTTTACCAATAGTGCATTCATGTCCCAAATTTCCACATCCTCTTCAGCATTTATCAATTTATTTTTTGTCATGTTAGCTAATCTGATATATGAGATGGTATCAGAATTGTTTTAATTTGCAGTACTCTAAACAATAGTGATTTAGAAAATTTTTCATACAATTATTTAAAGCATTAATCATTCCTAATCTTTGACCATTTGTTAATTGGGGAAAGACTTTTATTTTTATAATTGTGTCTTATTTCCCTACATGTTTGAGTAATTAGGCCTTTATCAAAGAAAATTGCTGTATTTTTCTCCCTTTGGCCCATTTTCCTGTTAAATTTGGCTGCATTAATTTTGACTTTAGCTAGATAGTTGCTAGAAATGTGTTATCTAGGTTTTTTCTTTGATCATGGCTTTCAGGAAATGGAATAATTCTAAAATTATCTTTCCTCAATGTATTTTACAAGTCAACTGTTTGTCTGATGGTGTATTTGTTGCTACATTTTTCATTCTCTTGAATTTAATGGTTTCCTGATATCTTGGGCACTTATTAGTTTCCCTCACACAATTCTATTTTTAATCAATTTTCAGTGACCTTTACTGACTATTTTTTTTCATTGAGCTAATTCTGCTTTTTAAGAAGTTCTCTTCAGTGAACTTAGTGCATTTTTTTCAATTTGATGAATTCTGATTTTAAGATATTTTCATCAGTGATTTTTAATTTTTTTGCCAATCTGTTCATTCTTTTCATGATTTTTTCACATTACTCTTTTTTCTCAATTTTTCTATACCTCTGATTTTTTAAAAAAATATTTTTGAGCTTTTCTAAGAATTCTTGTTTTGCTTTTGTACAATTCTTGTTTTGCTTTGAGTTTTTCTTAAAGCTTTTAAAAATTTCTATAACATAATACAATCCATTACATCCAAATATCAATTCAGCCATTATGCCCATTCAGTACATTTGTGTTATTTCCAGTTATTTTGTCATAAAAAACAATGCTTCCATTATTATTTTCATATATACACAGCTTTTAATGATCATAAACAACTTAAAGCTGTTAATGTGTATTTCCATCTTGTTTAAAAATATTGGCTTCTCTAGTAATCTTAGATCTGATTCTCCATGTCCCAATCAGCATATAATTTGATCACTTTAACCAGTGTGGTTCTCAGGTAACATATATTACGAGGTCTACATTTAATGAGATTGTTCCATAGGCAGTAGACACAAGCTATCACCAGGAACATACTTTTTCTAAAAGTAAGTCTTTCCATGTTAGTCATACACAATAGAACCTTTTTTCCAGTGGCACAATTCCTTAGGAATTCAGGATATAATCATAGTATGAAGAGTGTTAAAATAAGACTTTTGCAGAATATTTATGCTCTTTTTATATTTATTTATATTTATGCTCTCTTTTTATTGTTCCACCAGAAATTGTTGGGATTGTGTATATGCTCAGGGTTAGATTTACTACAATCCACATTTCTTGGATTATAATGTCTAAATTTTTTTTTTCTGATCATAACTTTCTAGGATTCTTACTATTCTTATTTTGTCTCTCTTTGACCTATTTTTCAGATCATTTGTTTTTATTTTATTTCATATTCTCTACTATTGTTTAATTCTTTTGATTTTGCCTTATGATTTCTCATTGTCTGTGGAAGTCATTAGCTTTTCTTTGCCCATTTCTTGTTCTTAATTGCTTTCTTCCATAAGTTTCTGGATCCCTTTTTCTATTTGGGTTATCTTTCTTTAAAAATTTTCTTGATTTTCTTGCCTTGCTCATATTTTTTTCCTAATTTTTCTTCGATCTCTCTCATTTAATTTTTGGGGTCTTTTTAAAATTCCTGAGAGCTCTTTTTAAACTTATCGTCATTTATTGTATTTCCTTGCTGTTTTGAAGTAGATGTTTTCACTTCACTGTCCTTTGAGTTTTCATCATGATTTTTCTTTTCTCCCACAATAGCTATCAATAGTTAGGTTCTTTCTCCTTTGCTTGCTCATTTTTATTTTTATTTTTTATTTTTCATCCAGTTCAATAGATTTAATTGTTGACTTTTTATTGAACTCTGAGCATTCGATAGTTCTAGAGTATGTTACCTCAGTTTTCAGGAATTTTTGTGTTGATTTTTAATCTGAGTCCTATTTAGTTGTTCCAGGTTTTTATAGTTCAGAGTCTCATGGAATATCAGGTCCCCTCATCAAACCCTAGTCTGTGATTGACCTTGTGTTCCTATCACAGCCAGTGGGCAGTTCTGCCCCTGCTACTGAAAACAGGCAGCCTTCCTCCCCCTCTGGCAGCAAACAATTACTCCACTGTACTGGTAGTGAACACAGGGTCCCCAATCCCTTAGTAACCACACTCCACAATGCATGCTCCTTCATTACAATTCTGCTGCTGCTATAGCTTAGGTCAAAGTAGGTGTCTAGTCTGAGTTCCTTGGTCTCCAAAGTCCCTAGTTTGCTAGTATCCAGGCCTGAGATCCTGTCCTCAGGGCCCAGTGCCAGAAGACTCTATGGTGTCCATTCTTCAGTCCTCACTGTTGAGCTAGTGAAAATCTCTAATTCCTTACAGGGCCCTCTAACACAGGATTCCAATGTTGTCCTCCTGGTAAGCAAGCTACCAAGGTGATGTTGTTAATCATGTCATGAAAGGTGATTTTGTTGATTCCACTCTCCTCTATTCCTACGATCTGTGACAGTAGGATTGAGGTCAAGGAAATCAGAAACCTTTCTCCCTAGTTTTCCTTGACTGTTCAACTTCACTTGCTTCCTGTCTGTTTCTTCCAGATTTAATTTTTATTCTGAGAGGTTATTTTTTGTTGTTGTTGAATTATACTAAAAGGGCAAGGAAGCTTCATTCATTCATTTGTCATCTTCAGTCAATCCATCTCTTTGTAGCTGTTTTCACTTAATTTTCTTCTTTTGAATTTGTTTCTTGACTTTCCCTTTCACTATATTAACTTTTTCTGGTCAGTTTTACTTATTTTTCAAGCTATTTCTTGACATCTACATTTATTTTAAAGTAGGACTTGCCTCCTAGGGCTGAGGAGGCAATGTTTCAAGCTTCAAGGTTTTGTGCTACTATTTTAGGGGCTGCTAATAAGAGTTTAGAAATTTTTGTGCTTCTAAGATAGTGTGATCTGGAAATGTGGTGATTGTTCTCCTGGTCAGACTTTGGTCTTTACCCAGTAAGGGCCCCTAATCCCCTGAGATGGCAATTATTACTGTATATTAGAGTCCCTGATCTCTTGGATCTGTAAGTGATACTATTTCTTGAGATCTTTGATCCTTTGTGAAAAAAAATTCCCTTGGGGTTTGTTTAGTTCTCCCTCCTGGTACCCAAGTGAGATAAGTCATCTTTGCTGTCTCTCAATGTTGTTCTGGACCATAGCCCTGCTTCCTTCCTTCTTCTGTTGGTTCTGCCACTCCAATATTCATTTTGATATATTTGTTTTTCTGTGGTCATTTGGAGGGTTATTGGCAGACTTAGCATGTTTCTTACTTCAACATCTCAGACTGAGCTCCTCTTGCTGCTTGTGATAGCTGCCACTCCTACTATCTCTATTTTTGACTAGATGTCCTTACCACTTTGGTTTGAGAGCTCATGGAGCTACTGCTGCTTCTATTGTTACCACCTATTCCAAACACTCATATTTCATCCACATAACCTTCAGTTTAGCTGCTACCTTTGGTCATAGATCTCTCTGATTTCTTAAATTATCTCACTCAGGAAAACTGTTTTACTCTTGTTTTGTTGGATCTTCAACTCCAGAATTTGACTTAAAGTGTTATTTTAAAGTTGTTTGGAGGGGAATGTTAGGAGAGATCAACAATGCTTTCTCTTCTCTGTCATATTGGTTCCACTGCCAAAAATCACCCCCCATCACTAGATATTGAAAATGGTTGAAATACTGGTATTCAAGGCCCTCCATATGCTGCCCTCCTAAACTGCCCTCTTTAAAGTAAAATCTTACTATTCTACTTTATTGATTCATGAATTTTGGAACGGGGAATGGAAATCGAAGCCATTTTCTTATTATAGTTGAGGAAACTGTATCCAAGAGTGGTAAAATAATTTGCCAAGGTCAGGGAGCTGGTCAATGAATGAACTAGGATATGATTCCACATCCCTAAATTATTAGGCCAAAGTTATTCCCACTTTACTAAATAGAATTAATAACCTTGAGAAGTTTTTATAGTAATTGGAAATAAAGGGCATAAAAGAGAGAGATACAGGCAGAGAAGCAAATATTCATATACTACATAGAAGGGGAGTTTAAGTATGATGATTAGTATTTGTCATATCCTTTATTTACCTGTAATGAACACAGAGTCTCATAACTACAAATATTTTATATATTACACTTATCTCTAAAATGTCTCTCACATTTATTCTCTGTTCTTAAAGTCAGCAAACTAGTATAAACTTTCATCACCACACACCAGTTATTTGAAATAAACTCTTAAAAGTTCTTTTTTCCTCAACTCTCTTCCCTTGCCAACCTTTCCTTCCTTGTGTATCATGAGACTTAAAGACAGGTTATAACATGGAAGAAAGGAATCATAAAAGTCACTTATACCAGTCATTTCATTTTATACATGAGAGAATGGGCTAAGGGAAGGGAAAAACTTAACCATTCTTATATAAGTAATAAATCTGAGTTACTCTTCAGGACTTTTGACATGAAAGCCAGAATTCTTTCTCTATATCATATTGCAATTTCTCTTTCTCAAATTCTACTCTCCTTGCTTCCTCTCACATTCTTGTCTCTTTCCCCCTTCCCTTTTCCTCTTCTCTAAGCTTCCTTAGTAATCCTTTTCTCTTGGAGCTGGAGCTAGGCACCCTGCCAAAGTAGGTTTCACATTTAATTTGTGGACAGAACTCAGACAAATTAAATAATGTTGTTTTTTTTTTCAAGCTGAGAACCTGCCAGAAAATGCAAAATTCTTCAATGGGTCTCTAATATTTTCTATAGGAAGTTCAAATCCCTTTGATTGGCATTCCAGGCTTTCTGTAATTTAACCTTCTCATTCTCTAACTCTACAGTAGTATTTCACACTGTTCCCTTCCACATAAGCTACCCTTCAGTTTTACTGGATCACGACATCTCTCTTTAGAAACTTACAATTTCAAAAATGTGGCATTTGTTCATAATGTTCTTAAAAGCCCCAAATAGCAGTATTTTTCGCCATCTTTTTTTTAACTTAACCTTCTGTCTTAGAACCAATACTGCATATTGGTTCTAAGGCAGAAGAGCATTAAGGGCTTGGCAATGGGGGTCAAGTGACTTGCACAGGGTAACACAGCTAGAAAGAGTCTGAGGTCAGATTTGAACCCAGGACCTCCTATCTCTAGTACTAGCTCTCATTCCACTGAGCTACCCAGCTGCCCCCTAGTCATTTTTAAAATGCATTTCACATGCTTTATCTTCTCCAAGGCCTTTCTGACATTCCTCCAATATGGGTGGACCTTTAGCTTACTGGGCCCTAATAGAGTACTATCCTTGCATATCTTTGATGAATTTATGTTTTATTTTATACCATGGTTCTTTGTATATTTGTTATATTTCCTTACTATATTATAAATACCTCAAGGGTAGGGTGACATAAAGAAGAGTGTACCAGATCTATAGTTAGGAAAACTTGAGTTCCAATTTGAACTCAGACACTTGTTATATGATTCTAGTAGGGAATACATCTTATCTAAAATTGTTATTTTACCAACTTTTTATATATTGGCCTCTACATAATAAGTATTTGGTTCAGTGAATGACATGGAAGCATGGAATTTTAGGAGATGGAAGGGATTTAATAAGTTATCTATTCCAATCACTTAGAAGGAACTGAGATTCTCAGAGACTTGAAGGAATTTCCTCTGAATTTTAGAGCCTTCCTTTTCATTTATTTGACATTTATTTTGTACATAGGTTGATTTTTAAATCTTTTTGTTGTTCTTGTTGCCTCAATCATTAGATTTTTAAGCTCCTTTAGAGCAGGAACTGTCCTTTGCCTCTTTCTATACCCAACAATTAGTAGAGTGTTTGGTACATAAAAAGAACTTAATAAATATTGATTGATGGGGCTCTAGTCTCATATACTTCCTACCTATGTGACCCTAGACAAATCACTGAACCTTTAATGCCTAATCCTTACTGCTCTTCTGCCTTAAAAATAATATATACATACACACATATATATGCATATATATAATATTTATCCTAATATAGAAGCATTTTAAAGTAAATAAATAATATTGATCTTGAAGATGATTCTATGAAGTTTGGCTCTAAGTACAGTGTTCTTTTTGCTGAGCAATGCTGCCTTGCATTAAATTGAATGAACTATATTCATATTTTAACAAAACAAAGTAGAAAATTATATGTGCATGTTTCAGAAATAAAGTATTTTGAAGGCATGCTTAAATTCACCTTAATTATTTATTTTCTCCTCATGGGATTCAGTGATTTATTAATTTGCACCCATGGATTTTGAATTTATGATCATTCAGAAAAGAGCTGGTTTGGTTTACTTTTGCATAATTTATAAAAAATTGCTTAGCAATTAATAGTGCATACAAAATTGGTGGGGGAACATTTGATCTGCTGAAGAAAACACTCTATTTTCAGGAACTTTAGAAATCCTCATTTACATATAAACAATTGATATGCTAACCATAAATAACTGTTATTATTCATTAAAGTATATCCCCTATGGGTTTTTACTAGGTGGTGCTTGTTAGCAGTAAGTTGTAATTGCTCTAATGTCCTTTAAACAAATAAGTAGGAAAAACACTCTAGGTTTAAGATATTCTTTTATTCAAACTTTTCATTTTTCAAGCTTTTCCAGGGCTCTTATATCCAGTGAGCCTTTTCTATTTATATAAATGCATGTTTACTGTTTTTTATTCATTAAGGGTGACTTTGGGGAAGGACTTGGATCAGCTGGAGAAGAAGATAGTTGGGCAGTATCAATTTGGCAATCACCAAGTCTCGAAACCCTCTGGTACACTATTTCTATGGAAATATAATATAAAAATGACATTCCTAGGAAAATTTTTTCTGTCAGCATACACTCACACATGCACACACAAATGACTATGTATGTATATTTATATCCATATCTATCTATCTATCTATCCATCCATCCATCCATCCATCCATCTATCTATCTATCCATATCTATCTATCTATCTATCTATCTATCTATCTATCTATCTATCTGTCTGTCTTCATCTAGGTATCCATCTATGTATCTGTATCTGTCTGTCAGTCTGCCTGCCTGTCTTACCATCTATCTATCTATCTATCTATCTATCTATCTATCTATCTATCTATCTATCTATCTATCTATCTTTGTCTCTCTGACTGGCTATATCTATTGATCTACTCTTTCAGCTAAAAAATTAATCATGTAAGAGACTTTATAAAACCAGAGGTCATGCTAGGGTAATGGGTAATGGGTGGGGGACAGGGGAAGGTGATAGTAAGAGAGAAAAACCTGTGGTTTTCACTAAGCTCTACTAATCAAATTTCCTGCTGAGTCAATGTCCTGAGTTAGGACACCAAGACTGACAAATTCTTTTTTTTTCCCACAGAACAGGGCTCTGTTATTCATTTCATCATCTTGGAAATTTGAGATAACCAATATCTTATGAATTGATGAAGAATATTTTGATTGCTAAGAATCTCTGATTATAAAAACATGACTATGCTCATTTTTTTCTTCAAACTACTAGCAACCACTCTCCTGAAAGAGACAGGCATTTAATTCATTTAGCATAGATCATATTTGAGTGCCAGCAAGTTAAACATAATAGCCCTCATAAATATGGGTCTTTTTCCATCTGATTGATTCTTCTGAGTTCCATGAAAGATTCTTCGGTGAAGCCATGCAGTAAAGAAAATAACTATTATATTAACCTTTCACCTAGTTTAGAAAAAAAATAGAGTAGGAACAAATGAAGCAAGTAAGCTAAAATTAACATTTTTGATTTCAATATGAAAATGAGGTTTCAAAAAATAAAAGGTTGTTCAAAAACAGATGTTCAGATAGCAATATGAGTGTGGTGTGAACTCTAAGTCACTTGAGAGTCCCATCTTACCAGGTACTCTAGAGTGACCCCAAAATGCTGAAGTGAGCTAAATGAGAAGACCATTATGTAGTGGAGGGGCTTAGCTTGATTGCTCAGTCATCCCTTGCAATCTCCCTCTGAAACAGGTAGAGGTGAAATGGTGTGTATCGAAAAGTCATAAAGATTGATGGCACCTGCTGCTTCCAAATGTACCCTATCTGCATGCAAACCACTTGACACGTGAGCTGATGGAAAACAAAGACTGTTTGCCCAGGAAAAGTGCTTCAGGAAGCTTAATTTCCATAGCCCATTTGCACAGCAAAAGCAATATCTAATAGGTCCCAGAGAAATCAGCCAGAGCCATGATAAGAATTCAAAGCCACAAAACTAAATAAAAAGAGATTATTAGCTACATTGCAGTAGGCAAACAGTAAAGTCTTAAGTGATCAATACTTGACAAGAGACGTGCCACAAACTTCATGTATAGGTCAGGCTCACACACCGTTTTTTAAATAAATCGACTGGCTCCTGGACAAGGCACATAAAATGTCACTTTTTATCTTTCAGTTGATATTTTTCTCTGAGAGGGAAAAAACTAGCTATTCACATCCCTGAGAGATTTGATCGAAAAGATAGTCACTCCTGATATAAGGTTTAAGGGGGAAAACTGCAATCAAGTGGAAATTTTTGTCAGTGCCTTAATCTCTGATTTGTAGAAGGTTGTGCTTTGGGATATTTGGTATGTCTGAGGATTGCCACCAAAGAGCCCTTCTGTTCTTTAATGGCCGCACTAAATCTTAACAAACGTGAGCATGAAAACCATGGGGCCGCGCTTATGAAGCATCTATCAAAGTTATATTTTTTTTAAGCTGGGATAGGCCGTTGAATCATGCATGCTCTTTATGGGGCTCTGATCAGGCTGATAAAGGCAGTTCAGTTCCAATAAATGCTTTTTAAGTGAATGTTTTGGAACGCAAAGAGGAAATTCAAAGTGCAGGCTGTTGCCAAACTGGTCCCCCAGCACTTTGCTCACTTTGCTGCTGACATTTTGTTGAAAACGTCTTGTTTTTATTAAAATGTTGGCATCTGGAGACTAAGAAAGTTAACTGTCATCACTGAAAAGAAAATATATGCTATCTCTGAATGGTATAACTGATTAAGCACTTTGTACACATTCCTTAAAAAGAAAACTTTCTTTCCCCCCTGTGGGGTCAGATACAGCTTTGCACTTGTTTCAGAAAAAAAGTTCATATTGTTAAAAGAAAGATAAGTACAGAAGATAAATCAAATAACACTGCTCTGCCTGAGGCAAAAAAGTGGGGGGAGAAAGCATAAAGCTTTACTACCAAAAAGGAAAAATCCTATAATTTAAAAATTAATTTAAAAATCTGAAGACAAGTGCTGAAACAAGACTGTATGTATGTTGCCTTTAAATATTTATGGCAGGCCGCTTTTGACTCCCCTCCACTGAAGGACAAGAAGGATAAGGCATTATAACCTCCTCCAGCTTCACAGCAGAGAGAAACCATATATATTATGTGATCTAAGTTTGCCCAGTTTATACATACTACAGCTGACTTAATTTTTTTGGCATCTCTCAGTTTAGGGTTTAAGCCTGACCCCTAATTTGTAGGCATAAATATTCATGCACAAGTACAGTAGGTTTTAAGTGTGTGTGTGTGTGTGTGTGTGTGTGTGTGTGTGTGTGTGTATACACACCTATAAAATGTCTGCACATTCCTTGGAATGAATCAGGTACACATTTGGCATTTCCCCTTCCTTTCAACCTCTAAATTTAATCAAAGACATTAAATTGGCATTAGGGGCTTGGGGTCCATTTCTAGCTTTAAACGACTTAATCCCAAAACATATCAGGGAGTGTAGAGTTTGTCTTAGGGTCAGAGAGATCATGTAAATTCCCTCTTCATTCCAGGTGAATTCACACAGTATAAGAAATTTTAGTCAGTCTGACACAACCAGACTTTGATCAATATTGCTTTTTTCTAACTTCTATCTCTAACTGGCTAGGATAGTTTCTTTTTCTTTTAAAAACTTTTTTAAAAATACAAATGGATTCAATTTTAGCTCATATTTTAGCTTTTATAGTAAACAAAAAAATGAACAACAGAAATCATCATTTTTTAAACATATTTTTTTATTTGGTCATTTTCTTTTCCTCCCCCCTCTCCTACCACTGCTCCCATAGCTGATGCATGATTCCACTGGGTATCACATGTGTCCTTGATTCGAACCCATTTCGGTATTGTTGGTATTTGCATTAGGGTGTTCATTGAGAGTCTCTCCTCAATCATGTCCCCTCAACCCCTGTAGTCAAGCAGTTGCTTTTCCTCAGTGTTTTTACTCCCACAATTTGTCCTCTGATTGTGGATAGTGTTTTTTTCTCCTAGATCCCTGAAGATTGTTTAGGGATATTGCATTGATAATAATGAAGAAGTCCATTACATTCCATTGTACCACATTGTATCAGTCTCTGTGTACAATGTTCTCCTGTTTCTGCTTCTTTCACTCTGCATCACTTCCTGGAGGTTGTTCCAGTCTCCATTGATTTCCTCCAATTTATTATTCCTTTTAGCACAATAGTATTCCATCTCCAACATATACCACAATTTGTTCAGCCATTCCCCAATTGAAGGGCATCCCCTCATTTTCCAATTTTTGGCCACCACAAAGAGCACAGTTATGAATATTCTTGTATAAGTCTTTTTCCTTATTATCTCTTTGGGGTACAAACCCAGCAGTGCTTTGGCTGGATCATAGGGCAGACAGTCTTTTATCACTCTTTGGGCATAGTTCCAAATTTCCCTACAGAATGGTTGGATCAATTCACTACATCACCAGCAAAGAATTAATGTACCAACTTTGCCACATCCCCTCCAGCATTCATTACTTTTCTTTGCTGTCATGTTAGAAAATCTGCTATGTGTGAGGTGATACCTCAGAGTTGTTTTGATTTGCATTTCTCTGAGTATCAGAGATGTAGAGCACTTTTTCATGTGCTTATTAACAGTTTTCATGTCTTTGGCTGAAGACTGCCTATTCATGACCCTTGCCCATTTATCAATTGGAGAATAGCTTGATTTTTTATACAATTGATTTAGCTCTTTATAAATTTGTGTAATTAGACCTTTGTTAGAGGTTTTTGTTATGAAGATTGTTTCCCAATTTGTTGCTTTCCTTCTAACTTTGGTTACATTGGTTTTGTTTGTACAAAAATTTTTAACTTAATATAATTGAAATTGTTTATTTTACATTTTGTGACTCTTTCTATTTCTTGCTTGGTTTTAAGTCTTTCCCTTCCCACAGGCCTGACATGTATAGTATTCTGTGTTTGCCTAATTTACTTATGGTTTCCTTCTTTATGTTCAAGTTATTCACCCATTCTGAGTTTATCTTGGTGTAGGGTGTGAGGTATTGATCCAAATCTAATCTCTTCCAGACTGTCTTCTAATTTTCCCAGCAGTTTTTGTCAAATAGTGGGTTTTTGTCCCAAAATCTGGTGTCTTTGGGTTTGTCATAGACTGTCTTGCTGAGGTCACATATCCCAAGTCTATTCCACTGATCCTCATTTCTGTCACTTAGACAGTATAAAATTGTTTTGATGACCACTACTTTATAATAGAGTTTGAGATCTGGGACTGCAAGGCCACCTTCCTTTGTATTTTTTTTTCAATATTTCCCTGGATATCCTTGATCCTTTGTTCTTCCAAATGAACTTTGTTATGGTTTTTTCTAAATCAGTAAAAAAAAATTTGGAAGTTCAATGGTTATAGCACTAAATAGATAAATAAGTTTGGATAGGATGATCATTTTTTTATATTGGCTTGTCCTACCCATGAGTAGTTAATGTTTTTCCAATTGCTCAGGGCTAGTTTTAGTTGTGTGGAGAGTGTTTCGTAGTTGTGTCCATACAGTTCCTGTGTTTGTCTCGGGAGATAGATTCCTAAGTATTTTATTTTGTCTAAGGTGACTGAATGGGGTATCTCTTTCTAATTCTTGCTGCTGAGCTATGTTGGAAATATATAGAAATGCTGATGACTTATGTGGGTTTATTTTGTATCCTGCAACTTGGCTAAAATTGTTGATTTTTTCGACTAGCTTTTTGATTGATTCTCTAGGATTCTTTAAGTAGACCATCATATCATCCACAAAGAGTGATAACTTGGTTTACTCCTTGCCTATTATGATGCCTTCAATTTCTTTTTCTTCTCTAATTGCTACTGCTAATGTTTCTAGTACAATGTTAAATAATAGAGGTGATAATGATAATGGGCATCCTTGTTTCACTCCTGATCTTATTGGGAATGCATCTAGTTTATCCCCATTGCAGATGATGTTAGCTGATGGTTTTAGATATATATGGTTTATTACTTTTAGGAACGGCCCTTCTATTCCTATGTTTTCTAGTGTTTTTAATAGGAATGGGTGTTATATTTTATCAAAGGCTTTTTTCTGCATCTATTGAGATAATCATGTGATTTTTGTTGGTTTGCTCATTGATATGTTCAATTATGTGGATGGTTTTACTAATACTGAACCAGCCCTTCATTCATGTTATAGTGAATGACCCTCCTGATCACTTGCTGGAGTCTTTTTGCTAGTATCCTATTTAAGATTTTTGCATCTATATTCATTAGGGAGATTGGTCTATAGTTTTCTTTCTCTGTTTTTGACCTACCTGGTTTTGGAATCAGTACCATGTTTGTGTCATAAAAGGAATTTGGTAGAACTCCCTCTTTGCTTATTATGTCAAATAGTTTGTATAGTATTGGCTTAGCTATTCTTTGAATGTTTGATAGAATTCACTTGTGAATCCATCAGGCCCCGGGGATTTTCAGTTCTTTGATGGCCTGTTGGATGTCTTTTTCTGATATGGGATTGTTTAAGAATTATATTTCTTCTTCTGGTATTCTAGGCAATTTATATTTTGTAAATATTCATCCATATCGCCTAGATTGGTATATTTATTGCCATATAGTTGGGCAAAGTAATTCTTAATGATTGCCTTAATTTCCTCTTCATTGGAGGTGAGGTCCCCCTTTTTTATATGATGCTGTTAATTTGCTTTTCTTCTTTCCTTTTCTTAATTTGACTGACCAGTATTATGTCTATTTTGTTTGTTTTTTCAAAGTATCCATTTCTAGTCTTATTTATTCATTCAATAGTTCTATCAATTTAGATTTTATTAATTTCTCCCTTAATTTTTAGGATATATAATTTGGTATTCTTCTGGGGTTTTTTATTTTGTTTGCTTTCAAGTTTTTTTTTTATTAGCATTTCCAATTCATTAATCTCTGCCCTCCCTAATTTATTAATGTATGCACTCAGGGATATGAATTTTCCTCTGAGTACTGCCGTGGCTGTATCCCATAAGGTTTGAAAGGATGTCTCATCATTGTCATTGTCCTCAATGAAATTATTATTTGTTTCCATGATTTGTTCTCTAACTTACAGATTTTGGAGTATCATGTAATTTAATTTCCAATTAAATTTTGATTTGGCTCTCCATGTACCCTTACTGATCATTATTTTTATTGCCTTGTGGTCTGAAAAGGTTGCATTTATTATTTCCCCTTTTTTGCATTTGTATGCCATGTTTCTGTGACATAGTTTATGGTCAATCTTTGTGAATGTGCCATATGGTGCTGAGAAGAAGGTGTATTTGTTTTTGTCCCTATTTATTTTTCTCCATATGTCTATTAACCCTAATTTTTCTAAGATTTCATTCATGTCTTTTACCTCTTTCTTATTTATTTTTTGATTTGATTCATCTAAGTTTGATAGTGGTTGGTTGAGGTCTCCCACTAATATGGTTTTACTGACTATTTTCTCTTCAATTCTCCTAGTTTCTCCTTTAGAAATTTGGGTGCTATACCATTTGGTGCATGCATGTTGATTAGTGATATTTCCTCACTGTCTATACTCCTTTTTAACAGAATATATTTACCTTCCCTATCCCATTTAATCAGGTCTATTTTTGCATTGGCTTTGTCAGATATCATGATTGAAACTCCTGCCTTCTTTCTGTCAGTTGAGGCCCAAAAGGTCTTACTCCATCCTTTAATTCTGACCTTGCGAGTGTCTACCCACCTCATGTGTGTTTTTTGAAGACAACATATGGTAGGGTTTTGGATTCTTATCCATTCTGGTATTCGTCTATGTTTTATGGGTGAGTTCATCCCATTAACATTCAAAGTTATGATTATCACTTGTGGACTCCCTGGCATTTTGATATCCTCCCCTAATTCTGACCTTTCTTCTTTAGCTATAACCTTTTACAACAGTGTTTTACTTTAAATCAAACCCCTAGTCCCCTCCCTTGATATCCTTCCCTTTCTAGCCCCTACCTTTTTGTCCCCTTCTTGTTTGGTGGTTGGTTTGGGGTTTTTGTTTGTTTGCTTGTTTGTTTGTTTGGTTTTTTTAGGGTCTGTTAACTTCCCTCCACCCTCTCCTTTCCTCCATTTTTGTACTCCCTCCTCCCCTCCCCCCTCCTTAATTTCCCCTTCTCTCTTACCCTGTTCGATAAGATAGAATTCAAAATCCCAATGGATCTAGATGTTCTTCCCTATCAGAGTGGATTTCACTGAGAGTAAGGTTTAAGTAAAAACTCTCTTCCTCTCCTTCTGATACTTTTCTTCCCCTCCCCTTCCCATGTGTTTATTTGTGTGAGAAAGATTATTTGATTGATTTTTTCTATTTTGTGAAGTATAACTTAGTACCATCAATGGTTCCCCCCTCCATTTTTCTTTCTACCCCCCCTATTTCTCCACATCATCTTAATGGCGCAATCTGTCCCTATGCATGATTCTTCTAACTACTCTAATGATGCATACAATTTTTGAGAGTTACACATTACATTTTCCCCACATATTAATATATATATATATATATATATATATAATTTGATATAAATGTAGTCCTTATAGATGAGAGTTTGAATAAAAGAAAAAGATAACATTTTTCTCCTTTTCCTTTTCCTTATTATTTACTTTTTCATGTTTCTCTTGCTGTTTATGTTTGGATGTCAAACTTTCTACAGAGCTCTTGTCTTTTCTTTACAAATATTTGAAAATCTATTTTGATGAATGCCCATACTTTCCCCTGGAAGTATATAGTCAGTTTTGATGGATAGCTGATTCTTGGTTGAAGACCCAGCTCTCTTGCTTTTCTGAATATCATGTTCCATGCCTTAGGGTCATTCAGTGTGGAAATTTCAAGGTCTTGTGTGACCCTGATTGGCATTCCTTTATATCTAAATTGTCTTTTTCTGGCTTCCTTTAAAGTTTTTTCTTTTGCTTGAAAGCTTTGGAATTTGGCAATTACATTCCTGGGAGTTGCCTTTTAGAGATTTAATGTAGAGGGTGTTCTATAAACTCTTTCAATACCTATTTTGCCCCCTTGTTCTAGAATCTCCGGGCAGTTTTCTTGGATGATATCTTGTATTATGATATCCAGATTACTGTTTATTTCTGGAGTTTTTGGTTGATCAATGATTCTCTGATTGTCTCTCCTTCCTCTGCTTTCCAGGTCTGTCACCTTGTCAGTGAGATATTTTATGTTATCTTCTAATATCTTAGACTTTTGACTTGGCTTTATTAATTCTTGCGCTTTTGCTAGATAATTGTCTTCCAGTTACCTGATTCTGATCTTTAAAGACTGTTTTTCCTTTTCAGTTTGTTCTGTCCTGCTTTTTGAGGCTTCAATCTATTTCTGCAATTGCCTGTTTTTGTCCTTCAGATTGCTGAGTTCATTTTGCATTATTTCCCATTTTCCTGCCAGAATGCTTCCATATTTTTGCTATCTTCCAATTTAAATTCTTCAAGAGCTTGTGGACAATTTCCATTTCTTTTGGAAGGTTTTGGAGCATTTGTTTGTGTGTCCTCTTCTATTTCCTTTGTATTCTGTATTTTCCCTCCATAAAATGCATCCAAAGTGACCCGTTTCTTCTTGGTTTTCTTGGTATTGGGAGGCTGTTTTTCCTGAGTACTGTTTCCCATCTCTATGATTTTTTTTCTCCCCTTTCCAGTCAGAAATCTGAGTGAGGATGGCTTGCTCTTAGTGTAAGGTTCTAATGATCAAGCCTTTAGCCTCGGGCTAATTCTCGGTTCTCTGCAGCTGCGCTATCTTCCCAGGGGAGCCCAGGGTCTGCCCTCCCCTGCCTGCTGGCATTTCGGGTGTTACTGCTCTCAGGTATAGGTCTTTGGTGGTCTTAGTTAACTCCCAAGACCTGTGGGTAACACTTGTTCACTTCAGGGAATCCCTCCGTGAACTCTTTGATTATAGAGCGCTAGTTCTGGGCACCCGCGATCTGAGTTTCCCTTGCCTGCCTGCTGGGGTTTCGAGTGTTACTAGTCACAGGAGTGGGTCCTTGGTGGTCTTAGTCAGATCACCAGATCTGGGGCTGCCCGTAGTTCAGTCCTGGGGTGCCCCTCCCTCACTTGTTGATTCTGGCCAGTGCTGACTTTAATTCTGGCTCCAGATGTGTGGTGGATGGGGGAAGCGTGGGTCAGCTTTTTGTTCCCTTATCTTGTGGAAATGCCAGAATCCCACCTATCTTCAGTGCTACACCTTAGTGTAGGGTCCCTCTGGTATTATGAGGATGGTTGTTGTTTTTTTGGGGGGGCGTCTTTTGATGTCATCTGTGTTGTTGGGTCTGAGGAGAGAAAGCAAGCCTCATCTACTCTGCAGCCATGCTTACCTGGAAGTTGGAAATCACCATTTTAAAATCAAATATAACCAAAATAATATTCAAAAGTCCTCTATAGGAATGTGTTATTTATAATGAAAAGTATATGAATCATCAATCCTAAACATTTGGATATAATCCAGTGATAGTAGAATAAAATGAAACGTGTGACTTTATATAAAGAAGAAAAAGAAAACTTTCAAAAAATATTGTCATTTCAGACTTCAAGTAGGTAATTCAATCAAATCAGAAGAACACCAGTATATACAAATCAATAAATCAAGGAAAACAAAGGTATCCAGCCTCAGTACTCATATATATTACCAAATATGGCCTTAAACATTATTCTCAGGCAGCCTGCTAGTGGCAAAGTTTCTTTCTACTGTTTTCCAGAAAGAAGTCAGAATCAAATATTTCACCCTTATCTGGAATATTCTTCTGTTACCATAAAATCCAGACATAAGTCCTTGTCTATAAAGAAAACAGTTTTGTTATATATGTGCTAATGTATAAAATTAGATCACAAGCATTTCTCAAAATGCTCGAAAAAGCATTTCTCATTCTCAAAAGGATACAGTTAGAACTTATTCAAAATCTTAAAATCTCATAGATTCTTTGTATTAAGATCTTTTTTAAAGAAATTTTAAAGAAAGATGCTACTAGTGCCCGTTACCAGGAGAAAGTTGATATGCCAGACAAGGTGGTCTAAGTACCAGCATGATTCCAGACACTCTAATAAGATGACAGCAATAGTTGATGCCCTCAGAGATCAAACAGCTGCATCTGCAACCCTGAGTTCTTGGACTGAACTTGTAAAAGAAAAAAAAATACTGGAGAAATTTTTCTGAGCAAATCTAACTTCATGGTGAATGTAGAAATCACAAAATCAATATCTGCAAACACCTCCATATTATCTGAGACCCTGAGCTTTTAAGCTGACAGATATTTATAATGCAAATAGTCAGATTACACAAATTCCCCCCCAGAGGAGGCATAGGTAAATTTCATCTTCCCTCCATTGAAAGAAGGGCAACCATAAAATCGTTTCCTTGGAGAATAGGCAACTATAATTTCCATTCAAGAAAGTCTAATAGTTGAATTCTCTTCTAAGGAGAAAGTTAGGTTTTCTTTTCTTTTCTTTCAGTGGGCAGATTATATAGCTACCTGTTTCATATATGGTAATATAAAGAAAGTCAAAGTTATTCTGTAGCTAAATGAGATATAAATTTGTAGCAAATGTGTAATAATGAAAATTAAATGTAATATGTAATAATTAAAATGCTACATGTAAAATTTAGAAATGGGTTTTGCTAAATAATATTAGTAAAAATGTTGTGGTTGCCATTTATAAAATTAAGTCATTAGGATGATAGTAGCTTTTAATAAATTATTTTAATATAAATATAGTATAAGAAATAAAGAAGGAAGTAGAAAATTGTTTTTTAGCCTACCACTATAAAGTCTCATCTGTAGAATTTCAGCTTGCTCCTCTACAAGGTTCCAATCTCCATGTGGAAGTTCAGTAGTCTCTTTGGAGCAAAGGTCTTACCAGCTCAGGAGGGTATCTTCCACCTAAACCACCAATGCTGAAAGGAGTAGAAGAATAAATTCCAACAAAATCATGCCAAAGACCTTGATCATCTCTAAGGTCTCTTCTTTTATAGTCCTTTTCTCCACACCATTTCCTGTCTCTCCCTGATCTGGTCTATCACATCTCAGGAATTAATCAAAGTCTCTTTGACTGGGACTCATAACCCTTAGTTCTGCGTCATGTTCGTAGGGCTTTTATCTTGTGATCTCTGTTTGGAGCATCCCAGCCACGTTAATGGGATGGGTTGGATGAGAAGAAATTTCACAACTCTGGGAGGAAGGGCTTCCTATTCCCCAATCCCCTCCTGTGATTCTGTTGGGAGACAAACATGTTGAAATCTCCCCAATTGAGAGTTCCGGGAAATGAACGTGCCTAGTCTTTCCAATGAATCATTTCACATAACCTGCTTATACCTGTAAAGATCTTCTGGCTAGACATGCCAGAAATTAGGATGATAGTAGCTTTTAATAAATTATTTTAATATAAATATAGTATAAGAAAGAAATAAAGAAGGAAGTAGAAAATTATTTCTAAGAAGAAATTATTTCTAAGAAGAAATTATTTCTAAGAAATTATTTCTAAGAAGAAATTACAATAATTTGGGGATAAGAGGAAATAAAAGAGAGAGAGTGAAACCAATGATTGTCAGGTGCTTTGACAAAAAGCCAATTCAGGGAGCAAACCCCTTTGGCATAAGAGCTTACATTCAGAAAAATTGTGTTCAACCCCATTCCTTTTGATTCACTACATCCCAAAATTCATTCTAGTTCTTTTGGTGCAGTATGAGGTTTCTGCAGGCTTTTTTATTGCTCTTTAATCAAAAAGTTCACTTTCTTGAGTCAGGGAGTTGGTGAGCTTCTTTTCCTGAAATTTCTCTCAAAAATATTTTTAAGTCTTGTATTTTATGAAAATTATACAACAGGAGCATCTGGATATATTCCAGGATGTGAAAGGCAGGTGCAAACTCCCCTTGGCAGGGATATTTTGCATGGTATTGCAGAGAATTTTTTTTAATTTTTACTTACACTATGATTATTGATTTATGATTCTCATACAAAGTTTTAAAATCAATAACTGGGATTTTTACCTACTATCAAATCTATAGCTACAATTAATCACTAAATTGCTAAATAGGTAATGGGATTACAGGCAGAGTATATAATATTATAAAGAGGCATAAAGCAATGAATAAAAACTGACTTGCTTAATTAAATTATGTTTTACAGAGTGGGGATTGGGTGACACATCCCTTTTGTATCTTCCCCTTTCACTGTTATTTCATTTAGTTTGTAAAAGCCTTGTGCCAAAAGAAGGAGTTCTCCCTTATGGCTCCTTGTCAATGTCTCTATCAGAAATGTTTAATATCATGTTAAGAAACACACAAGGATAATTAGACCTTCCCTGAAATGAATATACCTTAGTATCATTTTGTATCCTGGTGAGACATATCTGGGATAATTTGTTGGTTAGACTAATCCTTCCAATGAATCAAAAGAGGAATGTGGAAGACCAATATTAAATTGTGAAGTTTATGTGAAATAATTTTTCCCCTTAGGGAAAGGTTGAAAAAGTATAACTCTAGGCTGAGGTTGCACCCAGTTTCTCTTTCAGCCTATGAAAATGGGTTGTGATTTTTAGTCTTTGTTAAACATAAAAGTATTAAGAGCACAGCTGGCCACACATGGTCAAACTGACCCAACTGAAAGACTAAGAGTGGGCTAAGTGGCCATGCTGAAGTTACTTAAATTCAATGCTCTGGTGAGATGGCAGAATATGCTGGTGTTTTTCAAGTCTTGGCAAAAACCGAACAGTCTTGTGATGAAAAATGAGAGAAGAGTTGAGGTCTCTAAATTGACCTTCTTAGTGGCTACTTGTTGATTAGAGATGTCTTTGGATGTCTAGGGGAGGTATTGAGGTATTGAGTGATGGACTATCAAGTGCTATATGTAGATCTGAACCAGAGGAGTGAGGCTTTTTTATCTTTTCAGCTGGTGGAGAGAGACAACTGACCACATTAAGATATTTTGACCAATCAATTAGTAAATTAATTTAAAATTAAGAAATACTGGCTCTTGAGAATTTCAAAAGATACAATATGTATCTTGTTGTTCTTGAGTCATTTCAGGTACCCCCAATTGTTCATGATTCCATTTAGAGTTTTCTTAGCAAAGATACTAAAATGGTTTGCCATTTCTTTCATCAGCTCATTTTACAAATGAGGAAACAGAAGCAAAGAAGTCTAAATGACTTACTCAGGTTCACAGTTTGTAAGACCAGATTTATACTTGGGTCTTCCTGATTTCAGGCAAGCCACTCTATTCAGTGTGACACCTAGATTTCCATGTATGTAGGTATAATGTTTATATATCCATATACATGCATATATATATTCATGTATCATGATTTATTAAATAATATGTAAAAGTATTTTCTGGATGAGACCATTTTCCTCAATTCTTGAGGTTCTTTGTTATGATTATTATTTTTCATTGATTGGATTTTGTTTGAAATGGTTATAGTTGATATTTTTTCTTTTTTTCCATTTCCTATTGGGAGGGGCAGTGTTGGTTCCTTTTAATAAGTAACATTTAAATTATTGTAATTGTCTCCAGTATCCATCTATATTATGTCCCTTTTCTTAAAAAATAAAATACAGAGAGCTAATTCTGACAATTTATATTATAAGCAATCCTGTGTACATATACATATATGTATATCTGGTAATTAATTTCTTTTTTGGGGTTATACTCAGGCACTCTCATTCACTCTATATAAATATAGTTCTTGGTGTATATTTTTGAAGGGAACTATTGATGTTATTGAAGACAGACACATAGGTTTAGAATATAGTTCATCTTTTAGTGAATTAGCAATCACTTTTGAGGCTTTTGAGTCACAATATTTTAAATCAGTAGACAGTGTAGGTGATGTTTTGGTTTGGCTTTCTCTTCATTAATTATCTGTAAGAATGTGTTTTTGTATAGGGCAGGTTGTTCTCTGTCACAATTGGTATTACCATAAGTTTTTCTCTTCACTTGCCTCAGCCAAACAGTGTCTTAATCCTAGTTCTCAGTTGATTTTTCAGTAGCATCCTAATGACTTCTAAGAACAATGATTTATTTTTAGTAGAAAAATAATAATCTTGTTATAAGCAATAATACCTGCTTCATCATTAAAACATGTGCTCAGCAGAATCCTTCTAACAATACCTTTTTATTAATGTATCTGTATCCTTTAAAAAACCCTATATATCAGTCTAGGGTGAAATTGTAAAGTTTTGAATTTATTAAAGAACACCTATGCATGCTTTGTCTGAAAAGAAATTGCCCTATCTCCTCCCTCCTTTTTTTTTTTACTCTCCTCTGAAGGAGCTCATAGAATAATGGGTGAAATGTCAAGAATAATTAAGAAAAATGATGGTGTTATACCCCAGCAAAAGAAATACATCTTTTCTGCTATGATCTTCCCTGCCCACTTTCTTTTCCACTGTTAAATGTCATCTCTGTTCTCAAATTATTTAGGATAGCGCTTGAAAAAGGGTAGAATAATTTTTAAGTAATTTGACATATTCTTTTGCTAGAATTGCTGATTGGTTCTTTCCTTGTACATGTCTCCTTTTAAGATGCTAGTCTCACTTCCTTCCTGTGACTGATAATGCTTCTATATGTGATCCAGGTAACTAGAGGTGTTTCAGCTCCTGCAGAGCAGACTATTTAATTTATCTTCCAATGTGCTTTATCTCTCTTTCAAACTGTTTTTCCCCTTTCTTGGTCAAAGAAACAACTTCCTTAAATTTGATTTTTAACTCACTCTTTTCCATGATACACTATGTGGTCAAACTAATCCATAACAGAGGTGGACCTTCCCTACGAGATGGTCAGCATTCTTGAATTCCATACCAACTATGTGATCAGTTCAACCAAATATTTTGAAGCTACTATTTTGTGATAAGCATTGTGATAGGTCAAGGAGATGTGAGGATAAAACAACAACAAACACCTCATACATTCTTACAAGGTAGTTTTATCCTCCTGAAGGGAAATGACTTTGTGGAAATAAGTGAATTAAAATATACAAAATGAACACAAGGGTACCAGGTCCACTACTATTCCCACCTCCTGAAGTCATTCTCATATTAAGCCTTGACACTCTCCTTTTCTTAGTGCGTGACCATTGCAAAAATAATGATTTCGTTCACTGTTCCTTCTCTTACTGGGTCCTCCTTTGGCCTCACCATTTAGTTCTTTCCCTGGACATTAACTCCATTGCTTTGCACCTGTTGCTTGTGCTCAAAAATATGACCTTGGCCTATTAAGATTAAAACCTTCTTATCAGATCCTCTATCTACCTTAATAATTGTCTCACTTCTGGTAAAGATGGCAATAGCTTCTGGGCCTACTGAAAGCATTTTCAACTTTTGTTCTTAATTTTTTTTCAATGCAAAGACATTTCTGATACAATTTCTAGCAATAAGCTTATTTTTAAGGAATTATTCTACTTCTTATATTTATTTGCGTGCAGAAATAATGACGCCCATAGAGATAGTAGCCATGAATAGATAATTAGAACTCAAATAAGTTCAAACAACACATTCACTTGAAAGGGAAGTACTTCAGCCTCTTTGAAATACAAAATTCTGAAAGGCTCATAATTAACTATTTCATATTTCACCCATTCACTATCAAAATTTCAAGTGAGATCTTTTTGGGCATCAATCTCAAATTCTTAGTCTTTTCTTGTAGCAAGATGAGTCTTGCTACTGCTCTCCAAAGCACAATTATTTCTATAGAAAATAACAATTTCAGTTGTTACAAGATGCTTCAGTGTTCACCAAGTTAAAAAGAAAGAAAGGCGGCAGCAAGAGCCCCTCTGTATCAGCAGCCTGGCTTGTTGAGTTCACATTCCACAGCCCTAGAAGGCACAGTAATATCCCTTACTAGAGGCATATCTCCTTTTCTTAACGCAGTTTCTCAGATAGCTGCCAGCCAGTCAAAGTAACTTCTGCAAGGTAGACATTCTACACTATCAAATTTTCAGGCTCAAGAACCAGGGGTAGTAGGGATTTAGTATGAAATATAACACATATAACGTTAAGATCAATGTGTAAATGCTTCCGTCCAGTCATAAATATCTGGACTCTATGTGGCATGGATATCATTGGAGCTTTACCAAAGGGAACAGTAATTTATACATTTGTGGGGAATAGGAAAAGGGTCATATCTGCATGGACTAGGCTCATAGCCTAGTGACAAGTGACAATCAGGATCTACAACCACCATATTTGAGACCACTCTTATTCATTCTCTCTCTCTTTTTTAAACCCTTATCTTCCAGCATGGAATTAATACTGTGTATAAGTTCCAAGGCAGAAGAGTGGTAAGGGCTAGGCAATGGGGGGGGGGGGGTCAAGTGACTTGCCTGGGGTCACACAGCTGGGAAGTGTCAGAGGCCAGATTTGAACCTAGGACCTCCCATCTCTAGGTCTGGTTCTCAAACCACTGAGCCACCCAGCTGCCCCCTATTTTATTCTCTTTTTGAAAGATGTACATAATGCTGAAATTATATTTATCCCCCCCACATCAGAATGTAACTTCTTTTTTCTTTATTTTTTAGGGGAATGAAATACTTAGCTTACTTTTCCAGCTTAGCTTAAATTAAATTTTATTTTTTAATATTAAATTACTATTAAATAATATTTACACAAATAGCAATCATGAATAGTTTATAAATTTCCTGGTAAAATAAAGAAGTAAACAGAAACAATAGACATTATACAGATAGGATTAAACAAGGGAATATACAAGATTAAATGATGGATCCTTGATGGAGCAAAATAAGTACTGACTTCTATGAAGGAGGGAGAGAATTTCCTGGGAGTGGTATCAACTGTGATCAGCCTGTATGATTGCAGACACTGAGAATCAAAAATATATTTGGTGGACATTTTCCGTTGTTAGATTTAATATGGTTGAAGGCCTTAAACTGTAACAGTTAAAAGAGTGATGTTGTAAACTGTAGTGAGTTAAAATGGTGGAAGATATAAATTGTGATAGATATAAGAGAGGGTGAGTAAATTTGACCGCAGAAAATATGTTTCACTACAGTGTCTTGGTTTTTAAATCAAATATTAGGTGGTTGCCAGGGAAATATTCCCAATTATTCAAATACCCAAGTCAACTGAGTTTTATAGAGATTTTTATTAATACAAATGTGGAATTAAAGAAAAGAGAGAAAGAGAGAAAAAGGAAATAAGTATGAAGGGCCTTAAGCCAACATGGCCTAGACCTGAGTCTTAAGAGAGAGAGATCAGTCACTCACCATAAGGTCTGTCTAAGCAAGGATTCTAGTGACACTAGGCCAGCTCTATCCCAGCTGACTTCACCAGAGAGAATTCCAGCCAGAGTCCTCCTTAAAGAGCCTTCCAGCCAGAGACTGTTCCAAAGGGCCTCTCTCCAGAGCCTCCAGAGGGACAGAGTCCCCTCAGAGGAGCTCCAGGGAGACCTCCTTTGAGATTGTCCTCCAAGAGCTTCCCTTCTCCAGAGCCTCTCTCAAGAGATTCTTCCCAAGCGATCCTCATCAGAGATCCTCCAAAAGGATTATTTCTCAAGAGATTCTGCTTTTTCTTATATAGGGGTTTTTTCTCCTATGTCACCTCCCCTAAGTCCTTACATCTACCAATCACTGTAGATATTTTCCAAAGGACTGCCCATCTGAATTCCTGCTAAGTCGACTAATCTCCTCAGTAAGTCTGAACCAAAAAAAATGCTGCTCTGTCGACTAATCTCCTCAGTAAGTCTGAACCAGTGAAAACACAGCTGAGTCAACTAATCTCATTAAGAGAAAACTTGCCCAACCCTAGCATCTCATTGTATCAATTCTAAAAAACAGGCATGGCTCAAAGAACTCCTTGCCTTATTATAAGCATGGGTCCAAGTACTTTCATTGTTTAGCAAGGAGTTTTCTCCCCTAAAGCGGTCTGGGTGGAGTAGAGGTCCTCCTATTTCTGATCCTGGCGAGTTCTCACATCAAAATGGGGAATGTTTTACAGTAGGGAATTTGTTCCAATGGAGGATTCCTCAATATGGAAAATTTTTAACATTCACAAGTCTGAGAGATTTCAAGATTTACACCATACATATCACATGCAAGGTTATGCTTGGATTTTCTAGCCATTTGTCAAATTCTCAATTATTATATTACTTATGTGACAATGGAGAACTAGTCTAAACTTTATAAGCCTCAATTTCTCCTCTATAAAATTGAAATGTTACTGAAAATAATGCATGACATTTATGTGGTGCTCTATACATTATATAATATGTTATATATTATTTGGTGTTTATTTTTGTGAATATATTTTCACTGATTCTCACAGTAACTCTGGAAGTTAGAAACTATTTCCATCATTTTACACATGAGAAAACTGAGAAAGGCAGAACTTAAATGATGCCCAGCATCAGAATAGAGCTAAAGTTTTCCTGAATCAAGACTGAACACTCTATCCACTATATTACCACCAAACTGCCTACCTGTAGTACTTAACTCACAGTGCTATTTAGTGTTTTATCAAATAAGATAATGCATATAAAATGCTTCACACATATTAGATTTTCAGATAGATATCAGATATCCCTACTATTAAATGTGTATATAAAGATACCTACTTCAACAGCTGGGATTTCATCAGTGTGCTGATTTTACTTGTACAAATTACCTTTCCTCTAATATCTAACTCTTGCTCCTACAATTTGTTGTGTATGAAAATATTTTTAAATATTCATCATTTTTCTTACCCACTGCCCATTGATAATCCTTTTCATGTATCTGGAATAACCTTTTGGAAAAAGGAATGGCCTTTCTCTGCTTTAAAACAAAAGCCAGATAACTATATAGTAACAAGGAGACAAATTTATGTTCTGGGTAAGAGGGAAGAACAACTTTCTAGTAATTAGAACTACAAAAATGAAACAGAGCACTCCTGGAAGTAGTCATTTTGAAGATCTTTCAACAAAAGCTTTTGAATGAGCTCTTTTTGAGTACATTTACGTTCTAATCCTTCATAATTACCAGTTGTACTACATCAGTGATGGAGAATATTTTAGAGATGGAGAGCCAGACCCTGCCCCCACCTTACACCAGATAGGGGAGGGAGATAGTGATTTCATTGGGCAGCTGGGCAGAGGGGAGGGTAAAATGAGAAATGGCCTCAGAAAGTGTAAAGTGGGAAAGGGAGTGGTCTGAGTACTCTGCTCCCCTCTAGCTCTGTGTGCTACCATTGGGATGCCCTGCACAGGGACCAGGGATGTGAAAAAATGTCATCAGGCATAGTGTAGAAGGGGAGGGGAGCAGCTTCACTGGAATGTCCCTCTGCCTTTCTGTAATTAGCTCTGGGGGGTTGAGTCTGGGGAGGGAGGGTGATTTAATACCTCCAGAGAGCACTTGTCATATTTGGAGTCCATGCAGTAGGTTCAGCATCACTGGATTAGATGATCTCTAAAGTCCCTTCCAATTCTGAAATTCTGAGGCCCACTGAGAGGAAGCAGGTAATGGGATCAAAAAGGTCATACCTGCTAAAAATCAAAAGTGATGTCTTTTTTATACTTGACACCATAAGGAGTATTACTATAACTGGGACTAATACTGTAAATTCTTCAAACAAGGTTACTTTACAAATTGTTATAACTTGCAGATTAAAAAAAATAT
Source organism: Monodelphis domestica (assembly GCF_027887165.1). NCBI lineage: Eukaryota > Metazoa > Chordata > Mammalia > Didelphimorphia > Didelphidae > Monodelphis > Monodelphis domestica. Next base: position 119,213,953 of record NC_077234.1, on the reverse strand, counting down.
ATGATTCTAAACCTAACATTTTAATCATATGGCCAAAATTGAAAATAGAATTTTATTATAAGAACTTTTGATACCTAAGTACATTCATTCATTCAGAACATATTTATTAAGGACCTACTAGGTGTCAAGCATTATTCTAAGGGGTGGAAATTAAAAAAAACAACAACAACAAAATACCCAAACCAAACTGAAAAAAATAATATAGTTCTCTTCATCTCAAAGCTTTTGCCTGCTTAGAACATGCTGAATAGATTGCTGAATAGTTATACTTCAAGTAAAGCTCTGTATTTCTCCCCAGTATAGTACTTTTTGATTTTCTGAATAGGGAATTTAAAAAACATTAGGGTTTTAGTATGACACACAACATTTTGCTAGGATACATTCATAAAAATGGGTGGTATTCATTTTAATATAATGTTGTCAGTTTAAAAGCAATTCTTTTTGTTCAGAACAAGGACACATGTGATACCCAGTGGAAATGTGCTATCCTTGACTATAGGATGGGTGGTGGGAGGGGAGGAAGGAAAAGAAAGTAATTTTTGTATTCAATGAATAATGTTTAAAACTGACCAAATAAAATAATGTTTTAAATTTAAAAAAATAAAAATAAAATAAAAAAGACTGAAAAATAAAAATAAATAAAAGCAATTCTTTTTCTATTAACAATATAAGAAAAACCCTGAAAATCCCTGTAGAATTGCTCTCTATATTTTTTGCCTTTCTCAGTTTTTCTTCTTTTTATAATTCTCTTTCTCATGTCTCTACCCTCAGAATTTATTTTGATTATGCTGGCATCTGAAGAATATATATTATTTGATGCTGCTAAGATTATACTACTTAGTTATTAAATTGATATTACAAATAATGCAGACCAAATCTTTCATTTTACTAATGACAAACAGAAAGCTTGATTTGTCCAAGATAACAGAATTAGTCCATTTCTCTGTATAAATTCAAACCCACAACCTCTAAATCCAAATACAATGTCCTCTCTCTCTCTCTCTCTCTTTTTCTTTCTCTCTCTCTCTCTCTCACTCTCTCTCTCTCTCGCTCTCACTCTGTTTCTCTCTCATTGCCCCATAGAGACACAAAAGTCAAATGAAATTATTTATGCAATTTAAAAAAATTATGTAATACCATAATTGTGCAGGAAAAAATAACAGTGCACTTGAAATAAGACTTGCAAAAAGTAGTATATCTTAAAAGATAATATTGTTTTTAATATTTATAACTAACCTTTGGGAGACCCAAATCATTACCATTTAAAAGTTTACAGGTTAGAGGTCTACATTTTTATCCATTTGCTTTTTTTTTCCCATCATTGAAACCACAAAAGAGTAAAATAACCTTCTACCAAAGAAAAGGTATAGTAAAATATTCAGAAACTAAATAACTGATTGAAGAAAGTTTCATGAATGCCAACCAGTATCACCTAAAAACAGGCAATTGAACCTGTTTAAAATATGAGTTTTAAACAAAATCAACTTCAAAAAATTACTCTAATTTTTTTCTTGCCACCAGAGATGACAAATTTCCAAGGCAATACTTTGGGTTCTTTTCATTACGCTTCTGGATAGATGTCATAAGTTTTTGGTAGTTCTTCAAAATTATCTCATAGCAAAATCTATGATGATGATTTTATTTACTTTTTCTTTTTATAAACTTAACAAGCATATCCAAACAGATGTGAGTAAAAAATCCCCTACCCTCTTATAAGAGTAATAGCAATTAATGTTAGCAGTATTCTTTAATCATAATTGTTATTCTAAGATGGCATATCCTGATTTTAGTAGGCCTTTTGTGTTTGTTATACTATAATTATTAAAGTTGAATAAATATGACTGAATTTGTGTATATTTAATCATTGTTAGCATAGACCTTAGAGTCAGCCTCACCCTTCAAATTTGTTATATCATATAAGATCAGTAATAATTATGGTCTTGGACTTGTAATCCAGCTTATATTGCCAGGCCTCACCTGTTGTTTTAAGCCTAGAAGCTCCCAACATCACTCATTCTTCTCATTTGCATCACTAGTCCAGGCTCCTCCACTCTCCCCTTGTCTAGCAAGTGACTTCCTCTACCAGTAAGATGTAGACCCTACTCTAATTCTAACATGGTCTTGGATTATTTTTAACTTGGTACATAAATTGTGATATTCTTGGGGGTATATAGGAAGGTCTTTCATAGTGCTCTGGATCTTTTTGTCTTGACCAGAAGTCTGGCTTTATTGTGAGACTGGCAACAACAAACCTATTTCTTTTTTACTTGGAGACTCAGTTTCACTTAATTGCATTCTTGTGGTTAGAAATTACACAACACAGTAATATTTCCATATATACAGAATATAAGAACTTTATATGTTCTCTACTATGTATAGATTCATATCTCAGCAATGAATTTCAATATAGAAAATCTTCCTAGCCTTTGAGAGACTTTTTATCTTATTGGTCAGTTTTAAAGAAGGGAACATTTCAGCCATGTTCACTCTTTTGCTCCTATCTCAGTTATACTTCTAAATCTCTGACTTTTTTTTCTCCACCAGTCCTCTGTGAATCTTCTTCCCCCACCTCATTCCACTATTAAAATTTCTTTAATGCATTGTCTTCCTCAAGCAGAATGTAAATTCCCTGACAGCAGGGACCATTGTTTTTTTGTTTTTGTTTTTGTTTTTTTGCTTGTGTTTATATTTCCAGTACTTATACTGATAAATACTAAGAACTTTGCAAATGTTATTGACAACAACTTTTATTCTTTTTTTTAAACTGATTCTCATTATCATTTCCCGCCAAATTATTCTAAACATTTTCACTCTGCTCAGGCTCCCTTTACATCCTCCATCACTCTTCTCTCAGCTAAGAACACTGTCTTATTTACAGGGAGAAAATCCATTAAATATAAGTTCCCCATTCTTCCATCTTCTTCATCTCTAAACATCATGTTATGTTTAGTCACCTTCTCTTTTACCCTATCCTTTTCAAGGGAAAGCCCTCTTTCTACATGTGCCCCTGATGCCATCCTTCTATCTTTATATTTCATTCTTCATAATCTTCCTTCAATAATCTCAAAACTCTCCCTAGCAAACCATTCCTTCTCTCTGCCTTCAAACATGTCCTACTTTGCCCAATGATTTGGAAAAACTTTATTAGACCCTATCATCTTCACAAATCATCATCCAGGAAATCTCCTTTCTTTCTCAGTTGAATATCTTTTAAAAATTATTCATAATAATAGTCTATTTCTTTTATCATATATATCCTCACTCAGTCTTTGCCATCTGGCTTTCATTCACTCCATTTTCTCTTTTTATTTTTTCATTAACTCTTTCTTAATAAATAATTTTAAATTCAAGGTACATAACAAAATCTTAATTATTTTGCATGTTATAAATTTATATAATTTGTAGTCTAATTTAATTAGCCTCCAAAAGACATTTACTCAATTCAACAAATATTTTTAAAATAACTATCTACTGGCATTGGAATAATACTCCCAGGAATAATAAACTAAACGAGTTACTATCGATTATGTAACACATTGTAGGCTAAGGGCAGTGTAAGACTGTGAGTAAATAGAGTCAGGAGTTCTCAATTGAATTCATCAAGGAAGATAATATAGAGGGAAAAAGAGAGGGTCCAGAGTATAGTCTTATATGTTATTATAGCTCAAAGCTATGATGTAGGTAATGATCCAGCAATGGAAACTGGGTAGGAGAGGTTAGACAGGGAATGAGTAGGGGAAGGGAACAAGTATTAATTAATCTTCCATGTGGCAGGCTCTATGGTAAACACTTTAAAATGTCTCATTTAATTTTCACAGAACCAGGAGGTTTTATGCTTAGTCATTTTTGAGTCATGTCTGATTCTTCAAGTTTTCCATTTCTTTTTCTAGTTCATTTTACAGGTGAGGAAATTGAAACAGTTGTGACTTGCCAGTATGACACAATTAGTAAATGTCTACGGCCAGATTAGAACTCAGGAAGATGTGTCTTCCTGACTCCAGGCCCAGGAATGTATCCACTTTGCCACCTAGATTTCTCATTCAATTCTCATTACTACCTTGGGAGGTGGGTACTATTATTATCTCAAATTTATAGATGGGGAAACTGAGGCAGACAGAGCTTAAGTAACTTTCTAGGTAGGTCATGTAGATAGTAAATGTTTGAGACCAAATCTGAATTCAGATCTTCTTGCCTTCAAATGTAATGCTCTTTTAAATGTACTACTCAGGTTCCTAAACAGGTAGAAAAACTGAGAAAGCAGGAAATAAAGTTAGTATAAAAACAAAATATATTAACACAAACTTCATAAAATATATATTTTTAGAAGAAGAAAAAAGCAGCAGATCAGCATGGAGTTAATTGTGCAACCTGGGAAGGGGATCCATTGAGAAATGTGTTCTCATCATCAATATAGAGGCTAAGACTTGTGACTAGAAAATAAGCCAGAGATCATGGATCAAGAATAAGTGAACAGCTATATAATATCTCCCATCTCCCCTAAAATTTCCACCATTACATGACCCTGGAGTGGTGTCTTGGAGATCTCGTAGATGAAGCCTGAAGATAGAAGCTAGGACCAATGGCTGTGTACCTAGTCACAAAAAACAAAATGAAGAAAATTGATAGCCAGTTGATTTGGCCCAAGAACAGATATTGGACCTTTTTAGAATATGTTGCATCTTGATGCCTGGTTTACAACTGTGTCCTGGAGCAGAGAGTACAAAATGAATTGACCTAATAGCTAGCTTGCCCTGACTCAGTAGTAGAAACCTGCATTCAACCCACAATTCCATGGCTGGGTCCTATTGTGAGCTCCTAAATAGTCTTGGAATTCTATAGTTTCAGAACCTTTCACCCACCTAATAGCATGTAGGGGTAATAGCTCTCTTCTGCCATTTTGACTAGGAAGGACTCTGAAATCATGTTATAGACACATCCCAAAACTCAAATCAAGAGGGGGGCAATCTAATTGCTTATGTCAGGCTATAATTTTGTAACTCTGGCCTATAAATCAGCACTAAACACCCAGAGGAATCAGTATCAAGAGTCCCATAAACAGTAGCAATTTTTCATCTAAGTTTGCTAAGCTTGGTCCTAATAGAAAGTCCCAATTAAGGATGTAAGACTGGAAAAAAATGAATTAGTAAAAAGGCAGTAACAATAAAAAAATTGGAGCCAGGAATTTCTAAAATACAAACCCCAAAGAAGAAAATAAATCCACCTATGAGAGGAAAATCTCAAATAGAAACACAACTCAACTATCAGTTTAACTAAAATTCCTGTTAGAACTGAAGCAAGAATTTTTAAATTAGATTATAGATTAAATGAGAACTACAAAAAAATAATTGGAAGAGACATTTGGGGTCTAGGGGAAAGAATTGGATGAAGAATAGACAACTATGCAAAAGAGACAGATAATTTTTCCAAGTAATAAGCTGCCTAAATATTACATAGAGCAAACCAAGATTAAAACAAATTAAGAAACAGATTAAGAAAAAAAAAAACTCAAGCTCTTGACAACTACACAGTTGCCCAAGTAAAAAACAGCCACAAGAACCAGGGGCTCTCAGATGCTTGATTAGTAAATTAAGAAGAATATTGAAAGAAGGGTGCTTTACTCAACTGAATCAACCGAAAGTGGCTTCAGTGACTATCATTATTTAATATTCTTCTCCTACAATGGCTATTTAAATATTTTGTTGTTGTTGTTGAATGAACTATTGTCTTATAATATTGAAGCTAATTTTTAAAGGAACTGACCTTTGTCTGATCCCGTCCATGACACATAAACATAAAAAACCCTACCCTCACTGGGTCCAAGACCCATCAAATTTGGCAAATGTTCCAAGATCACATGACTTACCACATGATGCCCTGCTAAACAGACAATTTCCCATATGGGGATAAGTAGGGCTGTGAATATAAAATGGAATGGCTGAAATACACTTGCCTAATATCCTTTCTATGCTGAGCAAGGTTTATTTTTTAAGAATAAGATGATCTATAGGTGACTCATTCCATCCCTACTTGGTTTTAAGACTGAGGTAGAGGCATGAGAAGTGTACATGTCCAGGTTGGATTTTGCTATGTTCTTACTATCCTTAATAGAGTAAAGAAAAAAGAGACTAAAAGAAATACACTGGGGAGGAACAAAGGACAGGAAGAAGAGGAAACTCACCATCTTATATAATCAAGTTCCACCACTGGAAGAATTTTTTTCTAAAGAATGGCTAGGGGATCACTCAAACTTCACTTTCTTTTAAACCAGTTAAAAGAGGATAGAGTATACTGTATGAAAACATATATGCACAAATTTTGATTCATCAAGGAAACATAAGGAATTTGAGGTGAATAAGATAGACAATAGATTTAGGAAAGGATTAGTCAGAAAAGTTGGAAATTCCTTGTTAAATGAAACATAAAAAGGATAAACTTGGTTGAGTGGAGAGGAGATAAATTGTGCCATGAAGATTTAAGTAACTCTAACAACAATATTTTCTTACCATCCTTTTCTTCTTAGTGAAATAGGTGAGTAGAGAGGTAAAGAGAATAAAAGATTCTATAATTGATTGTAAGGGGAAAATGATGATAAAACATTAATAAACATATATAATAAATGATACTTAAGTATACAGGATGCAAAGATAATTAATTCAGCCATAAAAATGGAAAAGCATAAGGGAATAATAGATTAGAAAGCAGAATCAAAAAATATGTTTTTTGGGAGAAATACCCTTGAAAAAGAAATTAACATAGTTAAAATAGGGAAGTAGAATAAAATTGATCATGTTTCACCTGAACATTATGAAGAAGGTATATTTGTCATGATCTTTATTAAGTTAAAAGTCAAAATAGAATTGATTAAATTAAAAAACACAGGAAAATTAGAGTTATTAATGACATGTAACATGCATAAACCCAATTCCATGGCATGTAAATACTTAAAGAAAATGGTAAAATAGTTATGAGAAAATAGAGCATGATATTCTTTCAGACCAAACAAATCTAACAAAAAGAAAGTAAATAATGAAAAAATAAAGAGAAAATAAGGAATGAAGAAGGAAGGAATGAAAAAGGGAGGTAAATGAAGAAAAAAAGAAGGATGGAAGAGAGGAAAGATGAATGGAATGAGGAAAAAGGAAGGAGAGGAGAAAAAAGGAAAGGAGAAAGGGAGAAAAAGGAAGAAGGGAGTAGAAGAGGAAAAGGGAAAGAAGAGAAATGAAAGAGGAAGGAAAGAAGAGACTTGCATAGACACACATATACCAAATAACTACACACAAACACATATGCATATACACATGCTTGAATTATAAATTTTCTCCAGCAAAAAAGAAAAAGAAAAGATTGATTAGTTGGACAAAAACGCTACATCTGTATAATTGAAGAGAGATAAAAATATCAAAGAGAGATATCAAAGAGTCATTTGAGAACTACATATATATATATATATACACATATATGGCAATGTCTTTAAAATTGTAAATTAAAAAACTTTCAAGGTAGCATAAATTTGAATGATTGGATACAACATTGAAACATACATAAAATACCCTAAAATTAATAACATATTGAATTTTGAGTTGGCACCTAAATTAATTCCTTAAGGAAGCTAAAGATTTTGAGTAAAAGAAATAAATGGAGAAGATTTTTCCAGTCACTGAAAATAACATATAAAAGGCACACTGTTAGGAGAGAGTAGGCCGTATTCAGAGAGAAGTTGAAAGATCAGTTTTTTTAACATAGTAGATGTAATGCATAATGTGATAATTATCTTAAAGTGGACTGGAGCCTCATTGTATTGTGCAAAACTTTAAATTCCCAAATACAAAGTTTCATTTCACCCAAGTTTATTCCATCGATCCTCCCTTCTGTCTCTTAATCAGTACCATATTATCTTGATGACCACTTCTTTATAATGCAGTTTATGATCTGGTATTTCTAGGCCCCCATCCTTCACAATGTTTTTTTTTTTTCATTAATTCCCTTGATATTCTTGATCTTTTGTTCTTCCAAATGAACTTTGTTATAATTTTTTTTCTAATTCAATAAAAAAAAAGTTTCTTTTACTTTGAAAGGTATGGCACTGAATTGGTAAATTCATTTGGGTAGGATTGTCATCTTTATTATGTTAGCTCATCCTATCCATGAGCAATTAACATTTTTCTAATTATTTAGATATAGTTTTAATTGTTTACAAAGTGTTTTGTATTTGTGTTCATGTAATTCCTGTGTTTGTCTTGGCAAATAGATTCCTAAATATTTTATATTGTCTAGAGTGATTTAAAATGGACCTTCTCTAACTCTTCCTGCTGAGCTGTGTTGGAAATATATAGAAGTGTTGATGATTTATGTGGGTGTATTTTGTATCCTGCAACTTTGCAAAAGTTGTTGATTATTTCCACTGTCGTTTTAGTTGATTCTCTAGGATTCTTTAAATAAACTGTAAAGATTAAAATTTAGGGGAGATGGGGAGACTGAGGCATCTGAGGCAGGTAGAAATTAGTTTCTCTCTGCAAGAAGTATTATATTTTTAGAGGTTTATTAAAGGTTAAAGATTAAAGAATATACAAGTAAGAAACATGTGCCTAGGCCAGAGGTCTAGACAAAATAACCTCGCATCACACAAGAGAGGTGCCTGCTCCAAAACAGAAGTCCAAAAAGAGCCAAGAGCCCCTCAAAAGCCTTTGAATCAGCTTAAATACCTTCTCGATCTCAGCCCAGGTGAGATTACAAGGCATTCTGGGGAAGTGGAGCAAAGGCTCGTGGGGATTGTAGTCCTGTATTCGAGTCTATTTTTTACAAAACCATCATATCATCTGCAAAGAGTGAGAGCTTGGTCCCCTCATTTTCTGTTTTAATACCTCCAATTTCTTTTCCTTCTCTAATTACTATTACTGAGGTTTCTAGTACAATGTTAAATAATAGGTGATAGTGGGCCTCTTTCCTTCATTCCTGATCTTATTGTGAAGGCTTCTAACATCCCCATTGCAGATTACACTTGCTGATGGTTTATATATATATATATATATATATATATATATATATATATATATATATATATATATATATACTGTTCATTATTTTAAGGAAAGGTCCATCAATTCCTATACTTTCTAGTGCTTTCAATTGGAATGGGTGTTGTATTTTGTCAAAATTTTTTTCCCTGCATCTATTGAGACAATCATTTGATTAATGTTGGTTTTGTTCTTGATATGGTTGATTATTTGAATGGTTTTCCCAATTTTAAACCATCCTTACATTCCTGGTAAAAATCTGGCCTGATTATTATGAATAATCCTTCTGATGACATGCTGGAGTCTTTTTTGCTAGTATTCTATTTGAGACTTTTGCATCTATGTTCATTAAGGAGATTGGTCTGTGGTTTTCTTTGTATTTTTCATCTTCCTAGTTTTGGAATCAGTACCATATTTCTGTCATAAAAGGAATTTGATAAAAAATCCTTCCTTGCTTATTTTGTCAAATAATTTGTTAAGCGGTGGGATTAATTCTTTTTTAAATGTTTGATAAAATTTACTTCTTGCCTTGGGGATTTTTTATTAGGGAGTTCTTTGATGGCTTGTTCAATTTCTTTTTCTGATATGGGATTATTTAAGTATTCTATTTCTTCTATTAGTCTAAGGAGTTTATATTTTTGAAAATATTCATTCATATCACATAGATTGCCATATTTCTTGCCATATACTTGGAGAGAATAGTTCTTAATAATTACCTTAATTTCCTTTTCATTAGAGGTGAGATCACCCTTATCATCTTTGATACTGTTAATTTGGTTATCCTCTTTCCTTTTTTTATTAGACTAACCATTTGTTTTTTCAAAGTACTAGCCTCTAGTCTTACTTATTGTTCTTATATTATATGTTCAATAGTTCTTTTACTTTCAAATTCATTCTTTTCTTTATAATTTTTAGGATTTCCAATTTAGTTTTTATCTGGGGATTTTTAATTTGTTCTCTTTCTAGTTTTTTTTTAATTTGCATGCCTAATTTATTGACGTCTTCCATCTTTGATTTGTTGATATATGCCCTCGGGATATGAATATTTACCTGAACACTGATTTGGCTATATACTATAGATGTTGATATAATGTCTCATCATTGTTATGATTCTCTTTAATGAAATTATTAATTGCTTCTATGATTGGTTCTTTAACTAAACAATTTTTGAGAATCATATTTAATTTATTATTAATTATTGATTTGCCTCTTTGTATACCCTTATTAATTATACTTTTATTGCATTATGATCTGAAAAGTTTGCATTTATTATTTCTGCTTTTCTGAATTTGTTTTCTATACTCTTATGCCCTAGTATGTGGTCAGTGTTTCTGAATTATCCATGTGCTGCTGAAAGGAAGGTGCATTCCTTTTTGTCCCTATTTGTTTTCTCCACAATTTTTCCAAGATTTCATTCATATCTCTTACCTCTTTGTTACTTATTTTTGAGGTTGATTTGTCTAGATATGATGGAGGAAGGTTCAGGTCTCCCACTAGTATAGTTTTATTATCGATTTCCTACTTAAGATCCAGTAGTTTCTCCTTTAAAAATCTGGATACTATATCATTTGGTGCATACGTGTTGAGTACTGATATTTCTTCATTGTCTATAATATCTTTTATTAGGATATAATTACCTTTTATATTTCCTTTAATCAGATCTATTTTTACTTTGGCTTTGTAAAATATCATGATTACAACTCCTGACTTCTTTTGCTTAGCTGATGCTCAATAAAGTTTGATCCAGCCTCTTATCTTTACCCTGTGTGTCTACCTGTCTCATGTGTGTTTCTTGTAGACAACATGTGGTAGGATTTTGGTTTCTAATCCATTCTTCTATTTGCTTCCATTTTATGAGTGAGTCGATCCCATTCACATTTCGTTATGATTACCACCTGTGTATTTCCCATAATTTTGAATTCCAAGTATTCCTATAGAAAAGGCCAGAACTAAATGGAAAATTTTATGTACAAAAACAAAATTCAAGAGAAATATGAAAAGGTAAAAAGGAAAGAGAGGAAAAATATTTATGGGCTTCAGTAAGGTCAATTTATTTATAATCCTATATGGAAAAATGATCTTTGTTATTCTCAAAAACTGTTTTCACTATCACAGTAGATAGAAGAATTATTCATGGATAGACGTTGGGGTAGTAATTGGTTTAAAATGATATTTAAAAAGGGGGGGGGAAATAGTATATAATATCAAGAGAAACTTGAAGGAAGAAGAAAATAAGATACTTTATATCACATAAGGAGGCACATGGGAGGGGGAAGGGAAGACTACCATTTGAAGAAGAAGAGTACTTAAACCTTACTCTTAGTGGAATCAGTTCTGAGAAGGAAGAGTAGATAGATCTATTGGGGTATAGAATTCTATCTTACCCTACAGTGAAGTTGAGAGGGAAAAACCGGGGGGGGGGGGGGAAGGAGTATAAAAAGGAAGGGAAAGAGAGGAGAGAGGGAATTTAATAGATCTTAATGAAAAATGAGAGGGGAATAAAAAAGGAGGGGATGGGGGAATAGAGGGACTCATTTAAAGCAAAACACTGTTGTGGAAGGAAATAATGAAAGAAGAAAGGGCAGGATTAAGAGACTAAATACTTTTATATCCTTGTTGCCCATTCTTATTGTGTTCGAGCACACAATCTTTTAAAAATATTAAATGATTAATGAGTGCCTCATTCCATTCCAACATTGAATTTAAACTAGGAGTATGTTGGCTTATGAACTTCATTTGTAAAACTGACCATTAGCACTGGATATTATAAAGAATCAAGTTTCAAGAAAACTAAAGGGGGAAAAGAAGGTGTTCTTTCCTTTGGTTTCAGGTCCAGAAAGACCTTATGAATTTATTAGCACAGCCTCTAATAGGTAGGTTAGTAGATTTTAAATGGAAGTTATGAACTATTTCTAAGCTTAAGTCATATAGAAGCAGAGATATAGCCCTTGATAAAAAGAAAGCTAATATTAAATATATATTCAAATATACTACTTAGCTCTTTGTCTTGCCTATATTTTATTACCTTGGCTAATGATTTGCAACAATCTAAGAATTGACAGATTCTATTTAAAGGGAGTACATTGGGGAAGGTAGATATCTAATCTTCTAAAGATTTTTCATAAATACAATATCCAAGTATATGTGGTGACAGAATCCAGCCTCCATTGAATAGGTAAAAGGTCATTATTCAATTGATGTAGTCAGAAATGGAAGGCAAAAAATAAAACCCACAACCTTATGCCAAATAAAACGACTTCCATTATAAGATCCCATCATCAGTCAGCAGTGACCACAGAGCCATCAGAGCAGTTCCCAGAAGTAAAACTTTATTACCAAAAGGAAACAATGCTTGGCAAATAATATGTGCTAGACACACACAGACTCACACACACACACACACACACACACACACACACACACACACACACACACACACACAAGCGCGCGCGCGCGCGCACAAACACACACACACACTGAAACTATTTATACTATGAAAGAACATCAAGAGAGCAAGCCCAAAAGAATTAAATTGGAGAAAAGCCCAGAAGTCATTGGTGTCCCTATAACATTAGAGATACACATTTCTCAAATCAACATATATCCTGGTCAAATATTGTTTCTCTGCTTCTGCCTTTTAAGCATATCAATTTTTCTAACAAATGATATGCATATTTGTGGGACAACGAACCCCATATTTATGAGGGAAAATGTGTTTTTACTTTTTTTGACTATACCATTTAATTAAATGTCTTAACTTTTAATCATCCTTTGGCTTAGAAGTGAAAGTTAACTATTTTTGAAGGCTCATGAAGAGGGTTTTGCCCTAAATTTGTATATAAATTTATAAAATATTAAGAAAATTTCTAGAGACTTTCATTATCCAATAGGGCAGCCAAAATTCATTTTGATAGATAGCATGTGCCCCAGTTATGTTATTTTACCCTAGAATGTACGTAGTAGTGTGGAAAACTCTCATCGCCAGTTCTACAGTTATTATAATCAGAAGAATTGACAATACTATTCAGTGACATTGGGTTTTTCCAAAACTTTGTTTAGGTCATATGTGCTAGTCTACATACTGATTATCCAATGTCTAATTCTGATTACCCATCTTTTTATTTTATTATCTCTCTTTTTAGAATAAAAAAGGACTCAGAAAATTACTTGATTTTTCAAATAAAATTATATAAGTAAAAATTATTCTATCAGTCTATCACAACCCATAACTCTTCTAATGAAGAAAACACATTTCTCTTTGTATAATTGTTAAAGGTCAGATTAATGTATATTTTGAAGAGTGAAAAGGGTGAATAATTTCTAGATTAGGACTAAAGGTTGGAACAAAAATCATACTGTACTTATGTTTGAATTAAATATGCTATATTTTCTCTTTATGTTATTAAATGTATTCAAGAACACTATTTTAAGGTTATTATATGACCATGTACTACTTTAAGGTTAATAATATGGGGTAAAGCAATATAGTGTTTGACCTCCAATGCAATTTTGATTCTCTCTCATTTCCTTTTTTGACTCATATTCACTCCTGAAATGTCATCACTCCATTGTGAGAAATCATTACAAAAAAAGCTTTATACCATGTTTCCTAATGTCAAGAACACATTTTAAAACACTGAATCATTCATTTTGAGAGTAGAATATGCTTTCTTTTTGCCAGGATTTTAATTTTTTTCTTTGGTTGCCAATGGTGGTATGTGAATCTCCATTAAAAAAAAATCTATCATCCTACCAAATGATAAAAACCTCAGATCTAAATTTTGAGTCACTTACTTCCAATTAGAAATCAAAGGATATGATAATTGAATGGAATTTTCATCATATTCCAAAATTACCAAGGAAAATTCAATGTGTTCTGTCAGTATTAATTAGTATAGCATTAATATACACTTATGAGAGAAATAAAATGATATCAAGAGGTGGTAAAGAACTGTTAAAATATTTTTAATGATAAAAATGTATGTGTGTTTCCATCTACAGTATTAGTCAGATTCTTTTGCTGACATTTAATTCATCTTCACAATATCCCCATGAGGCAGGTGTTATTATTCCAGTTTCTTAAGATGAAGAAATGAAAATTAAATGACTTGTAAAATGTTGCCAAGTAAATTAGTGTCAGATTAAGACTAGAATATAGCTCCTCTTGGCCCCCTCAATTTGTCATGGCCTACTGAACTTTTCCCATTAAAGAAGTGATCTTCAAATGTCGAATTTGAAGACTCAGAGAATACTTTGGATGCAAATCAGAACCAAAGCTAAGGAAAATGGCAAGAAATTATCAGATTTGGAAAAATTCTAAATTCATGTAATATAGCAACATTTTCAACTAATACATTGAGGAAGAAAAAAAAGGGACATTAAAGTAGTAACATTAATAGGTTTAATTCTTCTCCCTAAAACATAACTCTTGATAATGGGTTAGAAATGCCAGAGAAAGGACATGGGAAATCTTGGTTCCAAGGGCCCTTTTGGAGGAAAATTTCCCCAGAAAAATATTTCCTATATATCAATATTGTTGTCAAAGTCTGAAGCAGCAGAGTTTTATAAACTATCATGTGGTCGGTTTATATTGAGAGGGTTTTATTACCAAATCGTTTTTCTGCTGGTAGATTAAATTTCTCTGGGACCCTTTCTCTTATTGTTTCTTTTCCCCCTTAACATTACATTGTGTTTTTAAGCTTGTATTATTTTGATTTTAAAAGATTACAATAATTCAAGAAGCATTAATTAACCTCTTACTCTGTGCTCAAGTATTTAGTTAATTGCTGTATATAAAAACAAAAGTAAACAGATAGGTTCTGCCCTCAAAGATCTTGCATTCCCACAAAGGAAGACAACATATAAAAGGAATCTATAAAGATCAGGAAAGAGAAGATTAAATTACCCATTGTGGGAGCATTGTAGAGAAAGTCTAGAGAGTTAGAAGTACAGCCATGAATAGAATAAAGCCTAGGTGACCTTTCCAAAATGGAGGTTCAGAAAAAAAAAAAAAAACATCCCATCAAAAGGAGAGGCCATAAGGGCAGACAATACTTCTTTTTTGTTATTTTTTTCCAGTAACATATAGAAACTATTTTTACAATATTTTCTGACATTTTAAGATTCAGATTTTCTCCCTCTCTCCCTCCCTCCCCTTTCATAGAGGCAGGATATAGTCTTATATAGGTTATATCAGTACTTTTATGTAATACATATTTCTGTATTGTTCCTGTCATGATAAAAGACACATCGCACAAACAAGAAAAAACTCATGAAGAAAATAAATTGGAAGTTGCCATGCTTTTATACACCTCAAACTTTAAGAATTACTTCTTTGCCCATGGTTAGCATTTTCATCAGGAATCCCTTGTGGCTATCTTAGAAATTTGCTCTGTTGGTAATAGTTTAGTCCTTCACACTTGAACATTGTATAATTCTGTTACTGTTAATGTTCTTCTGGTTTTGTTCACTTCACTTTATATCAGTTTATATAAGTCTGTCCATGTTGTTTTTTTAAACTCATCCTGTTTTTCTTTTCTTTTAGCACAATAGTAGTCCATAACAAGAATATACCAAGACTTGTTCATCCATTCCCCAAGTGATGGACAACCCAAAGTCTTAAATTCTTTGCCACTGCAGAAAGAGCCACTAAAATATTTAGGTTCAGAGAGGTCCTTTTCCCCCTCTCTAATCTATTTGCGATACAGACCCATTAGTGGCACTATAGGATCAAAAATGTAGACAGGAGTCTAATTCCAAATTGCTCTCCAGAATGATTTTATCAGTTCCGAGTTTCACCAACAGTGTACCAGCTTCCCAATTTTCCCACATCTCCTCTAACATTCATGAACAGTATACTAGTTTTGCGATTTTCAATATTTGTCATTTTCCTTTTTGGTCATATTAGCCAATCTGGTAGGTGAGTATCTCAGAGTTGTTTTAATTTATATTTCTTTCATCAATAATGATTTGAAACATTTTTTATATGACTATGGATAGTTTTAATTTATACCTCTGAGAATTGCCTGTTCATATCCTTTGCCCATTTTTCATTTGGAATTCTTATATTTTTATAACTTCCACCTAGTTCTCTATATATTTGAAAAAGGAGGCTTTTATAAGAGACATTTGACATAAATTCTCTCAAAATGTATTGTTTCCCTTCTAATATTGATTACATTGTGATTTTTTTGGTACAAAAGCCTTTTCAATTTAATGTAATAAAACTTATCCATTTCTTTTTTTGTAATGCTCTCTCTGACATATTTGGTCATCACATCTTCCCTTATCCATAAGTCAGACAGGCAAACCTTTTCATGTTACCCTAATTTGTTGATGGTGTCACTCTTTATTTCTAGATCAAATATTCATTTTGACTTTATCCTGCACTATGGTGTGAAATATTGGTTTATTTCTACCACACTTTTCAGTTTTCCCAAATAGTAAGTTGTTTCCCTAAAAAGCTGGGTCTCTGGATTTATTTAACACTGCTGCTATGGACATTAACTGCCATGTGTTGATCACCTCAACTATGCCATTAATCCACTACTCAATTTCTTAGCCAGTACCTTTATTTTGATGATTGACATTTTAAAGTATAGTTTGAGATCTGGTATAACTAGGTTTCCTTCCTTCATATGCATTTTTTATTTATTTTATATTTATATATTTTATTTATATGCATTTATTAATTCCTTTGATATTATAGAATTTTGTACTTCCAGATGAATTTTGTTGTTACTTTTTCCAATTTTATGAAAGCAATTGGGTAGTTTGATTGATATGGCATTGACTAGGTAAATTATTTTAGGTAGTAGTGTCATTTTTTTTCTTAGATTAGATCAGCATATCCATGAGCCATTAACATTTTTTTCCGTTAATTAGGTTTGTACTTATTTGTGTAAAAAGTGTTTTTCAATTGTATTCATACTATTGCAGGGTTCATTTTTGTTGGAATACACCCATAAATTTTACATCATTTGCAATTATTTTGAATGGAAACTGTCTTTCTATCTTACTGTTTGACTTTGTTGGTGGCAAATAGAAATGCCAATGCCTTATTTGGATTTATTTTGTGTCCTGCAACTTAGTAAAAGTTGATAATTATTTCTATTTTTTTTGTTAGTGTATAACCTAGGTATACCATCAACTCATCTTCAAAGAGTTGTAACTTTGTTTCCTTTTTGCCATGTCTAGTTTGTTCAATTTTCTTTTCTGCTCTTCTTGTTATACTTATCATTTCTAGTGCATTATTAAATAGTAGTGGTGATAATGGGCATTCTTGCTTTACCCCTGATCTTACTGGGAAGGGTTTAATTTATCCCCATTAAAGATAAGGCATGCTCAAGGTTTTTGATAGATGCCATTTATCAAACACAAGGAAGTTCCATTTTTTCTTATGTTTTCTAATGTTTTTATAATGAAAGGGTATTGTATTTTGTCAAATGTTTTACCTGCATCTGTTGAAATAATCATGTGATTTATGTCGGTTTTGTTATTGATATGGTCAATAATGCTAAGGGTTTATCTAAAAATGAACCATACCCCCATTCTTGGCATAAAACTCACATGATTGTGGTATATGATTCTTTTGATAATGCTAAAATTTGCTTGCTGGCTTGATTTACAATTTTGTCTCAACATGCATTAGGAATATTGACTATAGTTTTCTTTCTCTGTTTTAGTTATTCCTAGTTTATTGATCAATGCCATATCTGTGTCATAAAAAAAAAAGTTTGGAAGGGCTTACTCTTCCCCTATTTTTCTAAATATCTTATGTACTATTGGGATTAGTTGTTCTTTGAATGTTTGGTAGAATTCACATGTGAATCCATCTGGCCTTGGGTTTTTTTTTTTCCTTAGGGAGATCTTTAATGATTTGTTCTATTTCATTTTCTTTGATGAGACTGTTTATGTATTCTATATCCTCTTGTTAATCTACATATTTTATAATTTTATAAATCTACATCTATTTCACTTAGAGTATCAGATTTAGTGGCATATAGTTGGGTGAAATATCTCCTAGTTATTGCTTTAATTTCTTCTTTGATTATAATTTCACCTTATTTCATCTTTGATACTGGTAATTTGACTTTCTTTCTTCTTTCTTAATCAAGTTGATCAAATGTAATTTAATTATTTATACTTTTTTTCACAAAACCAATTCTTTCTTTATTATTTCAATGGTTTTTCTACTTTCAATTTTATTAATCTCTCTCTCGATTTCCAGACAATTTAGTGTTCAATTGAGGATATTTAATCTGTTCTTTTTCTAGTATTTCTTTTTGTCACATGTCCAATTCAATGATTTGTTCTTTTTCTATTTTATTGATGTAAGTAATTAGAGATATAAAGTTCTTCCTAAGAACCATTTTGATAAATCCCATTATCAAAAGGTCCCAGAGAAGTAAAACGAATGAGGTGTGGTAGGAAACATGAGATTATACAACTGTGTGGCATCATGAGTGTTAGAGGTGTTGATAGCAACCAAAAGTACTTTATTGAAGGTGACATCTAACTTTCTATTGGGGGAAGCACGCTGGAGATTTTGCACAAGTTTCCACTTACATAATGAAGGTAAATAATCTCATTTACTTCATTAAGTCTGCACAATAATTTCTATAGGTCATAAATCTCAAGGAAAAAGCCATACTTCAGAGATTTCATAGGTACAAGGAAGAGGGAGAGTTTGAGGCCACATGCCTCATGGTGAAAAAGTGAGATACTTGCTAAACTTTAGCTGAGCTATGGCTTTAATTTTACTGGGATCTGTTCTCTCCACAGCTTTGCTGAATGGAGTTAGGCTTTGCCATCTAAATTTCCTCCCTCTTTATTCAAATTTGACAACTGAGGACAAGGTATAGTAGGGAGGGGTGGAAATCAAGGGGTTGAAGTCTCAGGTGAGGAGAGAGCTACACATCTGACTTTAGTTGTGACTATTCCAAAGTCTTTGAAAACTGGGGGAGGGGAATCTGTTAGGCATTCCAGAGCCTTGCTCAATGGAAGTCCTTGCTGTCCTCATGTTGTTGATATTTTGTCTTCAAATTGTCATTTCCTTTACTGAAATTGTTAATTATTTCTTATTTAGTCTTTGACCAGTTCACTTATTTATGATAAGATTATTTATTTTCCAATTAATTTTTTAGCATTTCTTTCTTCTACCCTTTGTTGAGTATAACTTTTATTGTATTATGGTCTAAAAAGTATCTAATATTTTGCTTTTCTACATTTGGTTTTGAAGTTTTATGCTCTTTTTTATGGCCAATTTTTGTGAAGATATCATTTACTGCTGAGGAAAAAAGATATTTACTTTCTTTTCCATTCAGTTTTCTCTGGAGGCCTATTCTATCAAACTTTTCTAAAGTTCTATTTACCTCCTTAATTTAGTTCTTGCTTATTTTTTTATTGGATTTAGTTATTAGTGAGCAGGAAAAATTGTGATCCCTTACTAGTAACTTTTTATTTCCTATTTCTTCCTAAAACTCCCATATGTTTTCCTTTAGATATCTGGATGCAATGCCATTTAGTGGATATGCAGTCAATATTAATAATGTTTCATTGTCTATCATTCATTTATCATTATTTGTATGATTCATGAATTTCATCCTTATCTCTTTTGATAAGATTGATTTTCAGTTTTACTTTATTGAGATCATGATTGCCACCCTTGCTTTATTTTTTTAACTTTAGCTAAGGAATAGTAGATTTTGCTCTAGCTCCTTACATTTACTCTGTGTGTGTCTCCCTGCATTAAATGAGCTTCTTTTAGGCAATATAGAGTAGGATTCTGTTTTTTTTTTAATCCACTCTGCTATCCTATTCTGTTTTATGGGTAAGTTCATGCTTTTCACATTCACAGTTATGATTATTTACTGTGTATTTCCCTTCATTTTATTTCCTCCTATTTACTCTCTTTCTTTTCTTTTATCCTTTCTCTGTTCAAATATGTTTTCTTTTTAATGACCATCCCCCCAAATTCACCCTTTTTTTCCCTCTCCTCTTTGTCTTAATATTCCTACCATCCAAGGGTAAGGCAGGCCTGAATAGGAGTGTTATTCCTATGTTTAATGAATTCTGATGAGAGTATTGTAACAATTAAAGTAGTGGAAGCCATAAACTGTGGCATATAAAAGAGTGGTTGGTTAGAATTGTGACCGCAGAAAATATGGTTTCAAGACAGTGTCTTGTTTTAAATCAAATATAAAGTGGTCACCAAGGAAAAATTCCCAAATATTAAATATACCCAAGTCAGCTGGGTTTATAGAGATTTTAATTAATACAAATGAGGAATTAATGAAAGGGAGAGAGAGAAAAAAGGAAATAATGAGAAAAGGGCTAGACCAGCCTAGGCCAGCATGAGCCAGCCTAGGCTGAAAACCTTAAGAGAGAGATCAGTCAGTCTTTTATCCACTCACCACATGATTTGTCCCAAGCAAGATTCTAGTGTTCAGAGAGACACCAGTTCAGCTTCAGCTAGCTCATTCAAGTTCAGCCATCAAGCCCTTCAAGGCAGCTTTGGCCAGCTGCCTCCTCCAATTCAGCTGTTCCCAGCTGAATCTCCAGAGACCTCTTTTTGACCTCCTTTTAAAGGGAATTTTCTCCTATGTCACCTCCCCTAAGTTCTCACATCTACCAATCACAGTAGATGTTTTCCAAAGGACAGACCATTCTTAGTTCACACCTGAGTAGGCTAAACTTTTGAGTAATTCACACCTGAGTATACTAAAAACCTCTGAGTAAGTTCTCACCTCTTTGTCCTTTGCAAGTTCACAAGTTGCCTGACCTTTATATAGGTACTTTTGTAATAGATCTAAAAATAGGCACAGCTTAAGAACTTTTGCCTTACTATAAGTATGGGTTAAGTATTTTTCATTGTTCAGCAAGGAGTTTACAATTTTATCTTCCCCTAAAGTATGCTTAAGTAGTGGTGGAGTAGAGTTCTCACATTCCTGACTAAGTCCCTTCATTGTTTAAAATGGGGAATGGTCTTAACCAAATCTTATGTAGGGTCTGAGTAGGGTCTGAGAATTTTTTGAGATTCACAGTATGGTCCTAACATAGTCTGCCATTCCTGATATTCTCCACTGTATTTGCATGCCCCTTTTTTATTATTATAATAGTAATTAAGTTCTTAAGTGTTTTAGGCATCTTATATATCATAAATATCTTAAGTATATCAAGTACCATATATATCTTATTTCATTTTCACCTTCCCATGCATGAATGTACTCAATTCAATCTTATTGAAACCCTTAAGTGTTCCTTTATCTATTAATGCTTCTCTTGCTTGTTGAATTTGCTTATCAAAATTTCTTTTCAGCTCCATTTTTTTTTGGTTAGGAAAGACTGAAAGTCCTCTTTCATTAGATATCAATTTCTCACTCTGGAGGATTATACTCTTTTTTTGCTGATTACATAATTCTCGGTTGGAATTCTTTCTTTAGTTTTTGGGTGATCACATGTCTTATCTTCTGATCCTTTAAAATAGAAGAAATTAGGTCCTGTGTAATCCTTACAGTGGCTCCACTATATTGGGAATTTTATAATTTGGTTATAATAGTTCTTGTATTTTATTTTGGAATCTCATTCAGGAAGGGATCATTGGATTTTCTCAATTTCTATTTTTTCTCACTAGTTCAAGGATATCAGGACAGTTTTCTCTAATAATTTCTTGTAATATGATGTGTAGACTCTTTTTATGAAATTATGGCTTTTGGGTGATTTGATGATCCTTAGATTGTTACTTTTGGATCTATTTTCCAGGTTGATCATTTTTCCATTGAGATATTTAAGATTTCTTTCTATATTTTTAATGTTTTTTGATGTGGTCTATTGTCTCCTGATGTCTTATGTATTCATTACCTTCTTGTTGTCTAATTTTAATTTTAGGTAGTTATTTTTTTTTCCCTTGAGAATTTTTGTTTTTCCTTTTCATTTGGCAGATCTTATGCTTTAAATAGTTGTTTTCAGGTTTCCTTGAGTGCTTTTTGGAAGAGGTCTCCTTTTCCATTTGGTACATTTTATTGCTTAGTAAGTTTTTTTCTGCAATGTATTTTGTACCTGGATTTTAGGAAATTGATTTTGTCAATGAATTTTTTTCCCTAGCTATCGATTTTTTTTTGGTCAATTGTCTTGGTGCTTGGGGTAGGTTCAGTTGCCTTTATTTCCCATGGTATTTCTGTGAAGGAGTCAAGCCTACTAGCTTGTTATGGTGAAGCTTTTAGCTATGTGTGTGTTTTTTCCAGCTTGATCCAGCAATTATGTTATCATTTTCCCCACTGTTTCATGGGCTGGACTGATACTCATTTTACAGCTTTCCAGACCCTGCCAAGCGTCTTAGGCTGGGCAGATGAGAAGCCCTACTGTGACATGAGAGTAAGTAGATTTGTGCTGTTCACTCACTTCCCTACTCTGCTACTTTGCTATCTCAGTCACTCAGCTGTTATGTGGAAGTGAATGTTTTCCTGCATTTCACCAGTTCTTCCACTCTGCTGTCTTCTTGATTCAGGTGATCTGCTGCTATGTGGAAGTAAGTAGGTCCCCTGCACCTTCTCAGTCCCCAACCCTGCTCCCTTGCTGTCTCAGGCACTTTCCTACCATGTGAGAGTTTGCAAGATTCCTGACCTTACTCCTTACTATACCTGTATCAAGTGTGTTTGGCTGTGCTCATTCCTATTCTAAAGTTTCAATGCCTCTTATTGAGTTACAGCATGTTGGACTGGTCTTACTTCTGTGGTTGCTCACAATTTCTGTACTTCATGTATTACTCCCTCTTCCTACCCCAATGAGATATGTTCCTACACTTCCTTTTATTTGGGGGTGATTTATTTTAGTTTGTGTGTGTGTATTTGTATGTGTTTGTGTATGTGTGGAGGTACTGAGGAAATAAAGAGTTCTTTATTCTATCATCTTAGCTCCAAGCATGCAATGTGAGAGCTAATATTAAAAGTCTAGAGTTGGGGTAAGCTTTCAGTATGAAGAGATTTAAAGGACATTAAAGAGAAAACTTGGGAGGGTCAATAATGTTGCCTATAGAAAATAAGCTTGACTTGTCTATCAATTATTTCAGCATTTTAAGTTAAATTTAAAATTAGACTTTTGTGCATGAAATAAAAAATAAGCATTAGATTTTTAAAGTTGAAAGAGGGTTAGATATAGGAAATAAAAACATATTGGTTATAGATAGACAGAAACTAAAAGAAGTGAGGAATAAAAGAAAAAAACTAATTTGAAAACACCAAGAGCAAATCAAGTAAAATATCTTGTATTCTATATATAATTGATATTGACATTTGGTTTGAGATTAAAATTTAACATAAGATTACTTCAGGTATTATATTCTCAATTCAGATATAATTTTGCAAGATCATTTGAAGAACCAAAGATACTTTTGTTACAGATTTGTTTGTTTCTCTTTTGATGTTCTGTACAACAAAATTCTATTTGGTTCTAATTACAACTGGTGAGTAGAACTTCTTAGAATGACTCTAGTTCTCACTTACTTTTTACTGTAAATTGATAAAAGTAACTAAATGGCATATAAAGTTAAGTTAAATCAAGGTGATCCACCAATCATCAATACCCCACTTACAGTAGCTAACAGGATTTTCTATGTTCAAGACTTTTATCAGGTAAGAACATCTATGTTGAATCATTCCAAAGGTGTTAAAATGTATGTGACAATGTTTGTCATCAATTTTAAAGGAGGGAAAACTAATGGATAAAATTAAATGGTGCTACACAGGAAGTGCATTAGCACTACTTTTTGTATTAATCACACCTCCCATGCATGGGATAACACATACATACACACACTCACACACACACACAAGTCTAGAATTGTAATCCCACTGTTGACCTTGAATAGTGATAGAAAAAGCTTCAGCCAAGCCCTTGAAAAGGAATAAAAAAAAAAAGAAATGCCTTTGTCTCTTCCTGCCCTACTCCCATTGACCAAAGTAAGATTTTTGAGTACTTTAAGAAGTCAGAAGATTTGAGGCTTCTCATCAATAACAGTAAGGGATTTCTCTGAAAAGCAGTGGATGGTGACTGCAAAGGATACTAAGAACCAACTGCACTCTGAAAAAAAGGAACCTTCATAACTTTAGGAACATAGAAGAAGGAACATACCAAAAGTAAATATCACTAGGACACCAAAAAGGGATATTCTAATATCTATGAAATCTCTTTGCCCTATACACATGCCTTATAAGGCATATACATGCCTTATAATCCTTACTTTATTGTTCCCTGCACTATATATGTTCTTCTGGGAGAGCTTGCCTTTTGTTTGGGATATATTTTGTATCAATTATTATATTCAGTTGGAGGAGCACACTAGTAGGGTTTGTAAACAACAAAAAAACATTAAGGTAGGGGGAAATATTCAAGGTTACCTCTAAAACCCTATGATAATTAGTTTATTTCACTCTAAGAACCTAATCTATTAATGCAAGTGGGAGTTAAAAGAGAAAACACCAGAGACTGATCCATGCTAGAATGAATTATCCACTTGCACTAGGAAGAAGACTGTTTTTTTTTTCTTTCCTATATAATTCTGTAACTGTTTAATGGTGAATAAGAGCAAAAAAAAGAGAAAGAATTTCATTCCTGCCTGTATTTCCTCCTAGCTTTTGCTCATGTTTCTTACTGTGGACTGCCTCATAAGCCTTCAATGATTTGGGTTTCCTTCCTTTGTTATTGATCCAATTTGGTTCATATCATAAAGTGGGATACAGATAAATGAGGATGAATGGAGGAACTATAATGCTGGTTCCCTTTAAACTATCCTTGGGGCCCTTTTACAATTAAAAAAATATTTATCCATGCTGAGGAATCCAGAAGGACTTTCCTCTGCTACCCTAGATAACACCAAAATCCATGAGTCCCCAGGTATGCGCTTATTGGATAATCTGAAATCAAATAAATTCAAAGAGCATCCCATATGACATCACCACAAAGGAAAATTTGTCCATTTATCCAAGACTGGTCATCAAAATCAGTTCTGGTGTGTTTAATTATGCATGGAATTCTATGAAGCAAATTTATCTGAGCTCCATTATACTTCAAATAAATTCTATAAAAGGATTTTGAATCTTTATTACAGTTATCCTTTTGAATATAGTGATTGCCCCAAACTAATAACTCCCTTTAATTTCAATTAGAAGTACATATTAAATAACTGGTTGCATGTATTACTTTGGCAGACATTCTATGAACAAAAAAGACTAAGAGCTTCCATTTTCTACTCTGCCTTATTTTCGGTCTGGATTATAATGAAATCACTAAGTAACTAACTATGGCTAATTGGATAGCAGACCTAAGAAATGGATAGCAGAGTTGAGGACATGAGGATATATCTTTTGAAAACTTCTGAATGAGTTGGCATATTATTGTTGACCAATAATTATGGTAATTACTATGAGGTGTTGCAAAGGAAATAAAAAATCTAGCATGTGTACTTTAGTAAATTTAAGTATATTCAGTTCAATAACATGAGAGGTATCTTGCCTCATGCAAGCATTTGTGAGTTGATATCTAGGCATATTAAGCAGCTAAGATCAAATGAAACTTAAACTGAAAAGTTGTTCTAAGGAATAACACCAGATTTGATATCATCAGTGGCAAATTAAAGCTATGAAAAACCCTTTCTTGAAACAATGAAGAAATCAAGGTTGGTGCTCAAATTGAATTCACATGCTATTTCACTTTTCCATGATTGCTTTGTGTAGAGTCAACTTATGAACTAGTTCTTAATTTAGCTCTGATTTTTGGCAGGATCAATGGAGACTGAATAAAATAAATAGCTTATTATTCTCAAATCATCTGTACTTCAAAGCTCAAGCATTTCTTAGTAAAATTTATGGACATCCCTGGTAATTTTTTTTATCAAATTTAAGCATTAGAATATTAACAAAAATGAAAACTTTTTCTTAAATTCTCATTCATGACAGATTTTTGGAGGATTCTTTCCAATGAATATTTACAATGATGACAATTGTATATCACATATCAATGTGCACAGCATTATAACACTATCAAATATTCTAATACAAGACAATTAAAAGTAATTCAAGGTCACTGCATTTTTCAAAACTTTTAATTTTCTTCTACATTTTTCTTGCTGTCAAGTCTAATAAATATCTGGAAGAAGCACAAGAATTAAAATAAATTTTCTCTCACTCCCTCATAGAAAATAAATTCTACAGAGGTCTTATATTAACTTAATTTCTCCAAATGAAATAATTAATAAATATTAATACTATTCCCAAATGATCACAGGTACTGTCTTCTACTATCAGATAGTGTGAATACATGGAACAAATTCAACTTTCTTTTAAAGTACATATCTCAATTTAAATAATGACCTTAAAGTATACTTATATGTAAAATTTAAAATTATAACTGATTTAATTACGTACGCATCAAACTTTAAAACATTTGGAGCCAGAAGTGCAGAAGACAACTGCTTCCAGAATGTCAGTTCTAAAGTTTGGTACTATGTGTCTGAATTCCCTGTTTACAAATCAATCAGTGTTCCATCTAACAGATCATGAAATAATCAATTGGCATGTTCAATATTTACTTTTCCCATGCTGTTCTGAAAGGAAAGGAAGAATTTGGTTTTCCTTCATTTCTCCTTAAAATACCTCCCACAGGACACATTTCAAAATTCCTCTTCTTTGACTCAATTCAATAAGGGTATAGAATGACTCTACCAGAAATCAAGCACTGTCTGAGGCACAGGAAAAGCTTACATCCTACTAAAATTCTCCTAGTTTTAATGCATTAAAAATATCTGTTGAGCAATTCTTTTGTGTGAGATGCGATTGGGTATTAGAGACAAAATAAGACGGATAGCATTCTAAAAGAGCTTACCTTCTAGAAAGATTGATGAATCATACACAAATAACTATTAAAGGAAATAGAATAGGATGCTTCTTTCATCGTCTTATTCAGAAACACAAAAAGTAATATAATGTAGCATGCTTATAGGCATTCCCCACATAAGTTTTGCTGAAACTATATTAAAAAATTACAGAAAAACTGTTTGCTGAGAATATTAGTGGATTATTGTTCAGGTATACACTTACATTGTAGGCTACATGAGTGAGCATACCTAGGATAAAGCTGACCATCCTTTACATATACTTGTGGAAACAAATTGGACTAGATTGACAATGAGGTCCTATCCAAACTGGTATTCTTTGATTCTGTGTATCATTATTTTTCAACATAGATTGTCTTCCTACATTTGAATGTGATCTCCTTAAATTATATGACTTTCATTTTTTCTATTTCTATCTCCAGAATTTAGACCAATAGTTTCCATATAGTGAGCATTAATGCCTTTCTATTCATTACCTAAGGCATTGGAACCAAAATTCTAGTATTAAACTAGAAATCCTTCCATTAGGTCATTTGGCAAGGTGCCCTTTCATAATATTGTTTTAGGATTATTATTATCTTTCCTTTTAGGATGATTTTCACTAACATTAATTTACCAATTAATGATAGGGAATGCAGGTAGAGATTATGAACTACCAACTAATGTGAATGGTTGTTGTAAATTTGCACTATAAATATAATATTCATACTATGTTAAATAGAAAGATTCTATTTTGCTTATAGAGTTAAGAGAACTTTTTCCCACCCACTTGCATACCCTTTGTAATTGTTATTCCCCAAGAATCTTTTCATCATACTATTATCACCCTTGGAACTGACACCTTATCCTCTATCCCAGTCCTTCTCTGCCCTGTCCATTGGAGGGTGGAGTATGGAGGGCAGAAAGTTTAAAGTTCCTCTAGAAAACTTCATTTACTGATGATACTCAGACCAGTTATTTCTTAATTTTCAACCTGGTTACATTCCAGCATATCCCATGCTGGTTTCTCCACCATTATAGCTTCCTTTTGCATGTTGTCTGTTCTTGTTAGATTGTAACCTTCATAAGGGCAGACACTATTTATTGTTTTTGTATATGCAATGCTTATCAAAGTGCATGGCACACAGGAGGCATTTAATCAATGTTTATTAATGATAGCTAGGTGACAGTTGATAGAGTACAGAGTCTAGAGTCAGGAAAACTCCTCTTCCTGAGTTCATGCCTTCTTTGGAAACTTACTAGCTGTGTGACCCTGGACAAGTCACTTAACTCTCTTTTATTGAGTTTGTTTTTTCACCAGAAAATGAGCAGGAAAAAGAAATTACAAACCACTATAATATCTGCTGATAAAACACCAAATGGGGTAACAAAGAATTAGATACAACTGAAAAATACTGAACAATTACAGCAGCAATTGAATGCTTATTGACAGATGAAAAATAATACATATTAGTATAGAGAAAATCAGTTCTCTTTTCTAAATATCAAACTCCCCTTTTTATCTTATTCAATCAAGAAATAATTCTCACCTATGAGCAAGAAGGTACGATAGGCACAATCATATTTTCCACTATTTCTCTTTCCTCTATTTTAGGCTTAAATGATAAGATTCTCACACTGAATAAAATTAAAAGGATTCTGAATGCCCAATACATGGAATTTTTTGGTGGGTGGGGGCAGAGAAGGAATAGACAGTGAGGAGTTGGACTCAATTAGAAATTGAATCTTTATGAGGTTTCATAAGGTGATTTTAGATTTAGAGGAATCCTAGGTTAGATAATTTCCATTTTATATTCCTAAGAAATAAAAATAATTTTGCATTATTGAAATAAACATTTTATAATATTCTTAGTTTTACTTATCTCACGGCCCTTTTGATGTTTTCAATACATTTTACTGAAGAACATATGATGCACTATTCTTCCCACTGCATACCCTTATATACACAATGTATTGATGTGTTATTTTAGCCAGAAGTGTAACTAAGAAATGGAGAGACTTTTTCCCATATAACCCATATTTCGGAGATAGGAGTTTTCAAAGGACATTGAAGGTTTTTGTCCACCATTCTAAAACAGCTTCACAAATACAGACTAAGAACTTCTGCACTTACTTTTTTTTTGTCTTGCTCTGTTTTTCTCTCATCTTTTTCTCCTAAAAACAAAGGATTTAGGAGATACAAAGAAGACAATTGATTAAAAAAAGGATCTAAATTCTTCAAGACCTGAATATTTTTTCTTAATTATTCTTTCCATGGGAGAAGTAATAAAGGCATTTTATTATAGTGAAAGGAATAGAAAATTGAAAGTTCACTATGAGTTAATGTGTTCAATGGATCTGGAGTCTGAAAGGTTTTTAAAAACTGTCACCCTTCTCCCTATAACAATTGTATCCTTGTATATTCACAAATGTTGAACTAATCTTCAAACAATCTTCTCAGAAGCTTTCTCACTTCAGTTGCCTCTGAGATCTTAGAGAAGTAGCAATAATTAGTTACAAGCAGCAACAAGTAATGACCCGTCATAATCTGATAACTATTGCTGAGAAGTTAACATACATATAGGAAAAGCAGCAAATTGTACAGAGCTTTGGAAAATGAACAGATCAGAACCGGTTGGCATTATGCATATGACTAAGTTATATGTATAATCCTATACAGTGATACTTTGACACACTAATTTAATTGGTTCCATGGCCAAGCTTGTAACTCATTTTGCCTCTGTCTCCAATAGAATTTCCCCATTTAAATTAATGGAAACTCAATTAACCCATTCAGGCTCCAAAAGCATGATTGTTTTTTTTTGTTTGTTTGTTTGTTTTATATGCTTTTAAATACAAAAAAATTACTTTATAAATAACAAATAAATACATTTATAGATATTAAGAAAGAATTAAAAGAAATCAACTTGCTTCTGAAATGTATTTACCTTCAAGGTTGGGGGAAGATGCTGGTGAAAAGGTTTTCATTTATCACTTAACATAACTTACTCTCTCTACATTTAAATGCAAAATTGACCTTGCACATTACTTATTACACGTAACCTTATTGATAAACTTGCTATTTTTTAACTTTACTTAATTATCATCATTTCCTTTATTGAATTTTGGCTGTTTTGCCACACTTTCCTTGTTTTCACTTAGAGACCAGTTCAACAAAAACCTTTCCATAGAAGTTTGTTTCTTCCTTCCTTTCAGAACATTTTGATAATGTATGAAACAAGTGTCCTTACACAGTTCCAACGCACAACCTGTTGTAATATTTTCTGAATGTGTCTTTTTAATAAACTGTTTAATTTTTTCCCCAATCCTCAACATTTCCTTAATCTCATGGGTACTGATTACCTCATCCACCTGGGGCTCCTCCCCACTAATTTCCTGCCAAACTTCTGTATGTTGCTGTTGCCTTAAGTCCTTCAATTCTTCCGCCGTCAGGACCCATGGTTAAAAGTTAAGAAGTTTGCGGAAAAAAAACAACCTGATAATAAAAACAAAAATAAAGAAGAAAGCAAAAGCAATTCAGTACAGACATTCACAAGGCCAGATAAACGCTGCACTAAAGGAGACAGCCTCGTATAATTTGTGAAAAAGGTTTGGCTGGCTATCTAGTGGAGGGTGGCAGAAGCTCGTGATTCAAATAACCGCTTGTGACTTAGAGCAACAATCCGGACCGTGACTGCTTGAATCTCAAATTGCTCGTGATATGAGGTGTTCCTG
This sequence comes from Monodelphis domestica, assembly GCF_027887165.1. Classification (NCBI taxonomy): domain Eukaryota; kingdom Metazoa; phylum Chordata; class Mammalia; order Didelphimorphia; family Didelphidae; genus Monodelphis; species Monodelphis domestica. The sequence continues at coordinate 119,183,338 of NC_077234.1, read as the reverse complement.
CATCAAGGAACTAATGTCTTTGCAAATTCTGCAATAGATCAAATGGATTTGGGAACAGAGCCTCAGAATTTTATGTGATGCCTTGAAGATATTACATGTTTATCAAATTGAATAGCATAGAGAGAACAAAAAAGTGAGAAGGAATAGGTTTTCCACACTTAGATAATAGTAGGATGAAGAGAAAATTAGGAAACTAGTTTGGTAGGAGGAGTATTATCAGAGTATAATTTCAGAGAAGCCAAAGGGCAGAAGTACATAAAGATGGAGAAAGTGGTCAATAGCTACAGATGCTAAAACAACAAAATTAATTTGGAATTAAAGAACCACTGAATTATTTTGAAGAGAATAGTTTTATTAATGTTCTAGGAGAAATTAAATTGTTTGGGGTTGAGAAATAAATAGGTAGAGTCAAACCAAGATAATTCAAGTAGATTATTCTCTCTCTAGAATTCTGACAGTGAAAAAAAAAACAACAACATAAGATTGACTGAAAGGATTGCAGGGTGATACTACAAGTGTTGTTATTTCATTGACCTGTGACTTGTTAGTATGGCCAATGCCTACACTGATGAAGATCACATATATTCTTATGCTATTGCAATGCCTTAATTTATATTAGTAAACCCTGCAAGGAATCAATGATAATTGTAAGAGAGACTGCCTTAATTATTTTTAAAAATGCCCAATTATGTTAAAAAGAGTTCTTTTGTATGACAAGAAGCATGTAGATATTTGAAGCATTATAGATTTGTTTCTTCAGAAAAAAAAAAACATGATTATGGGTACAATGATTTTGGTGTATCTGCAGAGATTATATCAAATTCTAATTGTTTCTGACTAAATACAATAAGTTCTTGCAGTATCACAACTTATCATCAAGTTCTTTCCAAACTACTACAAGGGTATACATTGAAGCAAACCACTTCCTAAATTGCAGTCTAACATATTCATATTTATATTTGTGTTCTATATACAGCACTAGATGAGTATACTTACTACCCACTTTTAACTTTTAATATCTCATTATTGTTTAATTTCATGATTAAGATGTTAAAATATTTGCATTCTTGCAGTCGCAAGTATCTAGTTTTGTGAAAACCACATCACTAGGCATGTTTATTATAAGCCATCTTGAAACCATATAACATTAACATTTTCCTGCAGAAACAAACCATATATTGACTTTCATTATGAGACTAAGCCTGTTTTTCAATTTCAACTTAACTTCCACTTCTACTAATATTTTTCTCTGTGGTAGATTTACACATGAACAAGTTGACAACATTGTGTATTCACTAGAATTTGTTTGAGAGTGTAGCCAGTGTTTCAATGGCAAAAGGGAAGAAAGTCATGTCTAAAGAGATTATTTCCTGAAAATATTTAGTTTATCTAAAAACATTGTTCAAAACAAAGTAATATATTTAATTAAACTTTTTGGATGTTTTGACCTAATGAAGTGTTGGACATTAGGAGGTAGAAAATAAAATATTTTATATCTCATTAATTTTCATTGGTTTGGAGACTGAAAATTAAAAATTAATTTCTATTTTTATAGCAAGAGAGCCTTTAACATTCTCCTATTATTTTTAGCATATATTTGTGTAGGCAAACATTTTTACTTTATTCTTGTTTTAAATGAAAATATACAATAATAAACTCTACACAGATCCAGATTTTAAATGGTGTCTGTTATTGAGCCATGGATTATAAACTTTTCTTCAAGATAAAAAGTACAACATAAAAATTGTTAATATTTTCCGTAATATAACTTGCCTGCTATCAGTAATTTCAATCTGTTATTAAAATTAAAAAAATATAAAATAAATTTACTATGAACTCAGATAATAGTGTGTGACTTTTTGCTGATTTATTATAGAATTGTACAATATATTCATAACTACTTTATAATTATAGTTTTATAATTTTATAATAAGCTTTATCAACTATAGACACAATAAAATATATATTATAATTATGTTGCATGTGTTATAATATAAAATAATCCAACTATAGGCAGAATTAAATTTCTATTATAATTACATTATGTCAATATAATTACATGTATCCATGCAATTACATACATTAATATGGGACAGAAATGGATTAGAATGGATAGAGCACTGATCCTATAGTGAGGAAGATCTGAAATCAAATCTGATCTCAGGATTTTTTTTTATCTTTGTGACTCTGGGCAAGTTATAGTTTGCCTTAATTTCCAAATCTATTAAATAAGTTAAAGAAGAAAAGGGCAAACCATTCCAGTTTCTTTCTGAAGAAAACTCCAAATATGGTCAAGAAGAATCAGACACAACTCAAATGATCAAACAAAATATATTAACATATTGTAGTTTCAAATTTATTCCATTTATAATCATAGTTATAATACAGTAATTATAGTACAAGTAATATAATTTTAATATCAATTTTATTACATTTCTTACATAAATTTGATTTCATTAATTCTATGTAAGAAAATCAAATTATGAAATATATTTTAATTTAGAGCCTTGAAGATAAGGCTGAGTAGCATTATGACAAGCATTTAATAAATAAATCTAAAAGACTGTTATGAGTATCATATTAAATTTCCCTGTGCGTTCACAACAATTTTCCCCCTAATATTGAAAGGGAATTAAAAAAAAAAACACTGAGAATCCCTAGGTCAGTAGTCTGTGAATTGTGATGAAAAAATTGACTGGTATCCATCCTTTGCAGTATGTTTCTTCAAACTTAGCTAAATGATAGTGCGGGTAAGTATGTTTCATTAAAAAAAAATCATTGCTCACAGTTGCATTATGACAATACATGCCAAAATAGTCATCTTTCTTTGTGTTAACAAAATTTGGGAAAGAAAATGAATTCACATTGATAAGGATATTGTTTAATTAACAGTGATATTTTAATGTGACCAGCATTGTATATAATTGAGGAACCTAAGAACTTTCTCCTCTAAACACAAGAATAAATTGTTGTGTTCACTATCATCATTATTTGACATAGTATAAAAATGCTTGTATCTGAAAAAAAAGGGAAAAAACTATTGGTATAGAAGAGGGTAGAATATTTATATTTGGGAAAAATCATGGTTTAGGAAAATATCTAGGAAATTATATTGCTCACTAGTAATTTCTCCTTTCAGGAAGGTTGAACTAAGTGTACTTCTTGGTCTCAGTAGTTCTGATACAATGGGCAAAACTGAATAGATGATCTGAACTAAAGTTAGCATAGGTATTATGACTCTTAATATGATCCTAGGTTACTAAAAAGGGCAAAACTGAACAGAGTTGAAAATAGAACAAGTCAAGAGTAAAGGTGAAAAGTAATGGTTGGACAATAATTTTATGAAATTATGTGCTCACCAATATTTATTATATCTCAAGTCAGAAATTTATTTACAAAATGCAGAAGGAACAATAAAGTAGAGAAATGTAAAGAATATAGAAAAGTTATCTATCCTATCTTAATCCAGGCAGAGATTAATTAGCTCTCAACTAGGAAGGCCTGTAGTAGGGAATCACTTGGCCTCATCCAAGATGGAAGCTAGTCTCTTAGGAAACTAGGAAAGTAGTCAGCCTTTCACTCATCCTCAAAGTAGTCCAGAAGTCAGAGTCCAAGTTGAAGCTAAGCTTTAAGCACATATTCCAAGCCACAGTCTTCAACAAAGATCCCTTAAAGACTCTCTCCCATGAGGAGACTATCTCCACAAGACTGATTCAAGCTGCAAGATTCTTGGCTTTTTATGGTGACTTCTTGCCCCTGCCCCTCTTCACAGGGGCCAATCACAGTTTCCAAATTGTCTAGCACTGCCCATGGGGCAATGTTTGTGGGAACCAGTTCTCATATTCTGGAGGGGGAAATACTCATCAAAAGGGTTCACAGATTCCTGACCAATTGAATTTCTGAGGGTATAAACTCTGATCATAGGATTCACAAGTTTGGGGCTGAGTTAAAAGGGAGGAGCTCTCCAAGTAAGTGAATTGTGAGTTCTCTAAGTACCTTGATAGCTTTGCACCTAGTACTAAGTAGGGTGTTCAATATTTTGTTGATTCAATTTAAAAGTAGACAAAGTAAAGTTTATCCTGTCTTCAGTCTTTTGAGGTACTAAGTAGGGGTACTTAAGTTATTATTACCCAAAGTGTTAACTCAAAATAGATAAGGGGGATAAAGGATTTCCTTTCACAAGTGTAAACTCAGAGAACAAAGAATTCTCTTTTACTCAAGGCAACTAGGTGGTTCAATGGATAGAGAGTCAGGCCTAAAGACAGGAATTCCTGAGTCCAAATTTGGTCTGAGACACTTCCTAGCTGTGTGACCCCATGCAAATCATTTAAACCCAATTGAATAGCATTTACCACCTGGGAACCAAAATTCAATATCAATTCTACAACAGAAGGTAAGTTAAAAAAAAAGAAAATAGAACAAGTTGTATCTATGGGATGAAGGAATGATAAAAGGAAAGGAGGGAAGGAGGAAGTGAGGGAGGGAGGAAGGAAGGAAGGAAGGAAGGAAGGAAGGAAGGAAGGAAGGAAGGAAGGAAGGAAGGAAGGAAGAAAGAAAAGAAGGAAGGAAGGAAGGAAAGAAGGAATTGGAATGATAATTTAGAAAAATAACAAGATATAAGATAATTCACATAAATTATCACCATTTCCCTAATACTGGCAATAAAAAAATGCAAAGAAAAAAGTGATGAAATGTGAAATTATTCAAATGTAATAAACATATGGCATGAAAAGAAAACTTTTTTCACAGAACCATTATTAAATAATTAATGTTCATGGCTAGAGTAAGCTGATATAATAAAGATGTCAGTATTTACAAAATTTCATAAAAGGATGTAATTGTAGACTAATTGAAATACAGACAGTAAACCTCATAGAGCAAGAGAAAATAACAAAATTCTTATGGAAGAAAAAAAGGTCAAAACTATCAAGGGAAATTATCTTGGATTACATTATAAACAAAATTATCTGGTAGTGAGTTAAAAAAATGAGCAGTCAGAGATCAAAGTAATAGCTGACCTGTCAAAGATCTAAATCTGGTTACTTCTAATAGTCTAGGATTCTATAAATCACAGACCATGAAACACTGGAAAATGTTCAATATGCAAGAAAAGCTATGGAAAAACTAGTTGACATTTAAAAAAACTGCTAGCAGACTCATATGATTTCATAGCATGAACTATGATAAAGTAAAAATTGATGAATAATCATATCTTCAAGATATCTAATCATTGCATATTAGAATCTATCTATGCCTTCTTATTTTATTTTCCATGTCCTTCAATATATTTTCTTTTTAAGATTAATTTTTAAAATTAACAAGTATTAATTTTCTCTCCTTCTACCTTTACCACCCAACCCCCAAAACAAAAACCTTATAACTAATATGCAAGGAAGAAAAACAAATTACCATATTACCGATGCACTTAAGATCTTTCTACATATTTAGTCCTTTACTTATATCAACAGCTTTCTTCATTATTAATCCTCTGAAATTATAAATAATTAATTTGTTATTCATACTTCTCAAGTCTTCAAAAGTTGTTCATTTATTTCAATGTTATCATGATATAAATGCTTCAGGTTTTGGTTAGTCTTTGTCAGTTCTAAATCTTCACAGCGGTATCTGAAACCATTATCTTTGCCTTTTGTAGTAGCATAAGAGTATATATATATATATATATATATATAATATATATGTGTATATATATATTTACTTTAATTTGTTCATTTTCCCAAGTGCTACTAGCATATATATGCTAGTATTACTTAATTAAGGGACTTGGATTCTATGCAGTCTAGTGGCAGGATATAGGAGTCACAGAATTACATAGTGCATCTCACTGCCAAATACCTGGGTCTTCCTCAGTGTAGCAGAGTTAGTGTAATGTCCCCATGGAGTGGCAGATGGCATGACCTGTGAAAACCTTTGGCAGGGGAAAGATGGGAGAAGCAATAGAGTTTGAAAATGGAAGGCTGGAAGCTCTTTTGGGAATACCTATTTCTGGGCTGGCATATCTCTCTGAGCTACTCCTTATCTCATCAGGCCATCTATTGCAAGCCACTTTCAGAGCCAGCTAAATGGAGAATCAGATCTATTCCTAAAGTTAGAAATGCTGAGATTTCTCTCTCTTTATAAATCTATCAGTCTCTCTCTCTTAAGCAATAAATGCTTATAAATTTGATAATAAATCTCCAGGTTAATTTTTATTTATAACATAATATATTTTTTCTTGGAGAGTAGGCTGTTCAGCACTTATCAGAATATGTCTGTCTTTGGGATTATTTAATTGTTAGTTATTTCATTTGATTCAGTGTGTTGCATAAATTTGTTCTACTGATAGACCTATTTTCCATGATGATCAAATTATTTTGATGATTTTTAATTTGTAGTATAATTTAATATCTGGAGCTGCTTTCCTTGAGTTTCTTGACCTTTTGTTCCCCCAATTAAAAATTTAAATTATTTTGTTCTAGTTTTATTATGTAATTCTTTGGTGCTTTGATTGGTTTGTGAATAAATAAGTAAAGTTTTAAAAACAGTATTAATATTTTATTATATTTATTGGGACTTCTCATTAGTGATCAGTATTTTTTTAATATTTGTCACTGCCTTTATTTCCTAAAATCAATTTTTGCAGCTATATATAATTTATATTTTCATCTTGTAGGTACATTCCCAAATATTTTATATTTTTGTTATTTATAATAAATACAATTTATCTTTTTATCTCTTCCTGCTTTGTTTTGTGGGTAATAGCAGTTGTTTATGTGGATATATTTGATATACTAAAATATTAATAACGTTATTAGATGCTTGAATTAATTTTGTGTCTAGGATTCTCGAAGTGTGTCATCATATAATTTATAAAACAGTTGATGGTTCTAATTTACCTGTATTTGTTTCCTCAATTTATTTTTTCTCATCATTAGAGCTAGTAGTTTTAGTACTTTATTAAATAGTATTGGTAATAATGTATATCCCTTATTTACCACTAATATTTTTGGAAAGAACTCTAGCTTGTCTTTATTGCATATAATAGTGATCGCAAAACTTTCAGAAACAGAATTCCAAGCCCTATCCCTACCTCATACCCTGGCTTAGCCATACCTTACCTCAGAGAGGGGAGAGAGGAAACACTCCCATTGGGCTCCTGGGCAGAGGAGTGTGTGAAGTGAGGAATGTCCTCAGGTGCATGAAGAGGGGGAGAGGAACAGCTCCACCTAGAGTCTCTCTGGATTTCTAGTAAGGAATTCTGGCAGAAAGCTACAGATGTGCCCACAGAGAGGGCTCTGCATTCCCTTTATGGCATGTGTGTCATAGGTTCACCATCACTGCCATATAATGTCTCAGTTTTATATATTTTGGCCATATTAATAAAAGATGCAAATATTCTTATAGTTTCTAGTATTTTTACAGAAATAAGTGATGTATCTTGTCATATGATCTTATTATTATTGTTAATAGTATGTTGTATTTAATTTTACACTAAAGTTGAATTAGCCCTATTTTTCCTATTAGATCCACCCCAATCATAAAGTATGATCTTTCGGATTAGTTCCTATAATCTCTTTGCTAGTCATTTATTTAACATTTTGGCATCAAGGTTCATTAGGGGTATTGGTTTATAGTTTTTCTTCATTTTCACTTTCCTTTTTCTAGATATCAAGACCATATTTTTACCACAAAAGTACTTCAGCTTCCTTCTTTGGTTATGTATGCTCTCAAACTAGGGTCTGAGTCTACTCAGAGATTAAAAAATCAAGAAGTTACTACTGTTCTGAATCTAAAGACTAAGTCTAAGGGATCATACCAACAGTGTTGTGTGACAAGGAAATCACTTTTAAAAGACTGATATATATTAATTTAAGGTCGCCAAGGAATTCAGCTATGTAATTCCTAAATGAAAATTCAAGTCAGCCGTCAACCTTTTATGGAGTTTTAATTACAAACAGGAGGAAGAAAGGAATTAGAGATAGAGAGATAGAGGTAGAGAGAAAGGGGAGAGAAGGGAATAGGGCTTAAATACCCCTTCTGTTTAGGCTGGGCCAAAAGGCCCAAGCCCTTAGATAGCTGGGGCAAAGAAAGGAGATCAGTCCCTATTACTCACGTGACCAAAATGGAGAAACAGTCTCAGAGCCCCCACCTTCAGCTTCATTCAGAGCAAGCTTCTCAGAGCACCACTGCAACCACTCCGACAAACTCCTCAAACCCCCAACCCTGAGTCTTCAGACCCCTTCTCTCTTTAAGGAAACCATCCAAGTTGCCTCCCCTCAGTTCTCCCATCTACCAATCACTGTCCATCAATTTCCCTGTGCCAATGGAGGCTCTAGCTTAACCCAGGACCGCCCAGAGGTCTCTGGCTTTGCACATGTCTGTTGAAGGTCATATTTTCAAATAATTAAATCTTTGATCCTTTGCTACAGCCCTTCCTAAATCCTGTTAACCTGAGTAGGGTAGAGATTGGAATAATTACATTTTGATCTATGCTGCAGCCCTTCCTCAATCCTGTTAGGACTGAGTAGGGTGGAGATTGATTCCAAGTATCTCCATTGTATCAATTCTAAAATCAATCATGACTCAAAGAAATTCCTGTTCTATGCTTAAGCATAGGTCAAAGTCCTTTCCATTGTTCAGCAAAAGGTTTCTGTCCTAAAGTAATCTTAAGAAGGGAGGAGGGGGAAACTCTCATGCCAAAGGGGTTCACATTCCAATAGCCAAGACCCACTATCAATAGGGAATTTTTCAAGTATGAAATTTCCCAATGGTGAAATTTCCAACATTTATAAGTCTAAGAAATTTTGAGGTTTACAGTTGTGACTCCATTTAGGACCCAAATACTGAGACAGTGATTGTATTCCACTTCTGTTTTGTAGTTTCTTCCTATTTCCCTTTCTAATGTGTTGGGCAGGTAATTTTCTGCTGGAAAGATGATTTAATATAATTTCTCCTTAGATTTACTGATTATTACACATTCTTGAGCTCTTCTTAAATCATGAAGAAGTACTTATGAGAAAAACAAAACAAAAAAAAGCAAAAAAAAACAGTGAGATAATTTAATGGTTAGAATGAAGTCAGGAAAACATTTAATATTTTCTTAGTCTTAGTTTCCTCATTTGTCAAAAGTAAATAATAATAGCTCCCAAATCATCAGACTGATTTAAGTAACAAATGAGTTAATATGTATAGTACTTTATAAATTTTAAAGAACTATAAAAATGGTATTGTCTATATAATAGGGATAACTGGAAAATACTTCTTTTGGAAAGTCTGACACTTCTGTTCTTCTCCCACATATTTTCCACACATATATCTAGTGTGTTGGAAGTCTTCTTCTAATCTTTTTCCTTTTTTGTGAGTTCCAATAGTGATATTCTCAGATGATCTGTCATTCCTCACATGATGACCTAAATAATCTTTAAATTATGAAAAACTAAAAGAGAATTAAATGTTATTATTTATCATTATGAGGTGGATTTTTTAAATTATGTCTCATCAAATACAAAAAAGATGAATTTTATTTTATATCAATAAAACTATGATGTATCAAAATGTATATATGTAGAATTGAAATAAAATTAACTACCAAATTAAAAAAGCATAAAGCAAGGCAATTGGATAAAAAGGTATTATGTATTTTTGAATTGAATTCCTCCCCATAAAAACTAAAAAAAAAATTCCAAATTTCTAACAATAATTTTGAGTCTCAAATTTTATCCCGCTAACCCTCTCTACCCTCCCCCTGAGAAGATAATTAATCTGATATTGCTTCTTCATGTGCCATCAGGTAAAAATTTTCCCATATTAATATTTTTGTGTAATAAAATTCATACAATAAGAAAATAAGAAAGTGAAAAAAGTTTGCTTTGGTCAAGATTCATGCTTCATCAGCTCTTTCTCTGGAAGTATTTTGGGATGGTTTGGGATCATTATATTGCTGAGAATAGCTAACTCATTCACAGTTAATCATACAGTATTGATTTCACTAAGTAGAAGGTACTCCTGATTATGCTTACTTCATTCTGCAGTACTTCACTCGTTAAGTCTTTCCAGGTTTTTCTGAGCTCCTCTTATTCATCATTTCTTATTAAACAATAGTCTTCCACTATAATCATATGCTATAGCTTGCTCAGCCATGTCCCTATTGATTCGTATCCCCTCACTTTCCAATGCTTTGCCTTCATGAAAAGAGCTGCTTTAAATATTTCTTTTTACACATAGAGCTTTCTCTCTATTGTTTTTTGTATCTCTTTATAATATAAACCCAGTAATGGTATTGCTGGGTCAAAGGGATTGTAGTGTTTTATAGCCCTTTGGGAATAGGTCCAAACTAATTGTCAGAATTGTTGAATCAGTTACCAACTATCCCCCAAAGTGCACTGATGTCTCGATTTTCCCATGCCCCTTCCCAGTTTTGTCATTTGCCTTTTATATCATAATAGTCCATCTGATAGGTGCGAGATGGTACTTCAGAGTTATTTAAATTTGCACTTCTCTAATTAATAGTGATTTAGAGCATTTTCCACATGATTATAGAGGATTTTAATTACTTTGTGTGATAACTATGAATTTATATTCTTTGAACATTTATAAATTGGAGAATGACTTTCATTCTTATGCATCTAACTAATTTCTATGTATCTTTGAGAAATGAGGTCTTAGAGATTTGTAAAAGAAAATTATTTTCACCATCAAATTCATTGTATATTACTCTCCATCCTACCCCCACCCCTTCCCATTTATTCTTTTCTTTCTCCTTTCATTCTTGTCCATACTAAAAAGTATTTACTTTCTGACCACCACATCCCCCAATTTGCCCTCTTTTCTCTCAGGCCCATCCTTCTTTTCTTATATCCTTCCCCTCCTACTTTCCTGTAGGGTATAATATATATCTGATTCATTGAGCCAATTTAGATGAAAGTAAGGTTCTTGGGTTTCCCATACTTCATCCCTTATCTTTCCCTCCACTGTAAAAGTCATTTCATGCCTCTTTTATGTGAGATAATTTACTCCATTCTATTTCTTCCTTCCCCCTTCTTCCCATGCATTCCTTTCTCACACCTTATTTTATTTATTTATTTTTTATTTTTTTGCCCAGGTGTGAGCAGTTTAAACATATTGAATGTCTTGATCTCTCTTTCTTGTTTATCTTTTTCTACTTATCTTTTGATTCCTTATATTTTAGAGTCAGATTTTCCATTCAACTCTGGACATTTCATTAGAGATGTTTGAAAGTCCTCCATTTCATTGAATTTCCTTTTTTACCCATAAAATTTTGATCATTCTCCCTTTTTTAAACTTTTTTAAAGCTTTATTGAAGAAAAGGCAACTGGAGTTTCCCCTGATTGCAATTAACTACCCACTTTCACTTCTAATCCCCCATTTACCACCCTCATTCATAAAAGCACAAGTGCTCCTAGGTGTGGGGCTGCTTCTTATATATACCAATCCTGTGCCCAGGAAGGGGGGGGCATGGCCCTTCCCTAGCATGGGATTGGTTCGATTCTAGACCAATCCCAAGACAGGAAGTAGGGGGCATGGTCCCTCCCCCAGTTTGGGATTGGTCCACTTAAGACCAATCCTGCACCAGGAAGTAGGAAGGAGGGACCCCTGTCCCTTTTGCTGGGAAGATGAATCTTGGTTGAAATTTTATCTCCTTTGCCCTCTGGATTATATTCTAGGCCCTGCAATCTTCAGTGTAGAAGCTACTAAATTGTGTTATTCTGACTGTGGGGCCACAATATTTAAATTGTTTCTTTTTGGGGACCAGCAATATTTTCTCTGACCTTGGGGTTCTGGGATTTGGCTCTAATATTTCTGAGTTAACCTTCTGTGATCTCTTTCAGAACATAATGAGTAGATTCTTTCAATTTCTATTTCATGCTCTGGTTCTAGAATGTCAGGGAAGTTTTGCTTGATAATTTCTTAACTCTCCTTTTAGATCAGGCTTTCATGTAGTTCAACAATTCTTAGAGTCTCCCTCCTGGATTTGTTTTCCAGGTCAGGAATTTTTCCAAAGGGATATTTCACATTTTCATCTTTTTTTTTTCATTACCTTGTTTCTTAATGTTCCATGGAGTTACTGGTTTCCACTTACCAAATTCTAGTTTTTAAGGCATGTTTTTCATGACTGATCTTTTGTACCTCCTTTTCTATTTCACCAGTTCTACTTTATAAAAAGTTACTTTCCTTAGAGAATTTTACTACCTTTTTTTTTAATATGACCAACACTGCCTTTTAAATAGTTCTTCTCTTCAGTGCATTTTTCTGTATCCTTTTCCTGTTGGGCAATTTTACTTTTTGAAAAATTTTTCTCTTCCATAAATATTGTGCCTCTTTTACCAATTGTCCTATTTTATTTTTAAGGTATTATTTCATTCAATATTTCTGTGCCTCCTTTACCAATTTGTTAAATCTTTTAAAATGATTTTCTTCTGTCTCATTTCCTTTACAATTTTTTTCTACCTCTGATTTTTTTTAGATCTTTTTTGAACTTCTCCATTCATTCTATTGAAACTTGAAAACAATTCATATTTTCCTTTGGAGCTTTGGATGGAGCAATACTGATTCTTTATTCTGAGTTTGTGTTTTAATCTTCCTTGTCACCCAAATAACTTTTTACTTTGTATTTTTTTTGTTGTTGTCATTTGCTCATTTTCCAGCATTTTTTCTTTTAACTTAAAAAAAACTGTTAAAATTGGGTTCTGTTCCTGTGGTGAAGGGGGAAATTTTCATTTCTTCCAAAGTGGAAGATCTAAGGAGAGCTGGTTTTAATACTCTCCCAGAATTTCTTCTGGTCTATGATAAACCACAATTCATCTTTTCTATCCTGGAATTGTGAGCAGGATGCCCTTCTCCCCTGTTATTGGCCACAAGAGGGAAAACTGAAGTTCTCCATTGCTATCATCAAATTGGCATTGAGAACAAAACAATAAAACTCAAAGCACATTTTGGTAAAAAAAAAAGTTCATTATTAATCTGTTGTTGGTGTTAGAAATTGATTCATTTCTTGAAAGCATTAAGGAATTATAAGATTTTGAAAATTATATAATTTTCATAACTTTTAATTAAATGATGCCATTATTGGCATTATACCCTAAGAAAATTATTATCAAGGAAAATGTTTTTGTATGTGTAACCTTTAGCCCATCATGGAACATCATAATTTATATTGATTAGATCCAATCTTGGGCATATCTTTTAAAATATTTTATGACATGAAAATATGGCTTATATCATATTTTATCATGCCAGAAGGATTAAGAATCCTTACCTTCCACTTAAGCTAACAAAAGACTGTATAAGGTAAGTTTCATTTAAAATCCCACTTTCTAGGACTCACATATGAGCTGTTGAAATGATAAGTTAATTCAGCTTCCCTCTCCAGTGTCTCCTTTTCTTGTAAATATATTGTCTCCCTGACTTTTAGTAATGGTCAATCCATTATTAAGTGCCTACTGTGTCCCAAGTAGTCTGATAAAGGATAGGGGTATAAAAAGAGGCAAAAGACAGTCCCTGTACTCAAGAACCTCACAATTTCCTGTGGTCCAGGATTTCCTCCATTAGAGAAAAATATCAATCACTAGAAAGTCAAGTCCACTCCCAAAATGTTTGTAATCTGTCTTACAACTCCAGTGAAGCTCCTGTTTGGATTTCTTCTTCAAACATGACATTGTCATTTGGCAGTCATTGCTTCTAGATACTATTAATTCAGCAACTTGACCAGGATACCTAGGGTCCTTTTCTTGGAAATTGAGTCTCTTTTGGTGGGTTAGGAGACTTTATGTAGGAAGTCTTTTATCATTCTATCACTATCTACATTAACTGCAATCTCTGGAGTCATGTTGCTTTCTTACAGAACTTTAAAAATATATAGAGTAACCAAAAAGGATATGGTCTGAGCCTGTGGATAACCTATTTCCTCTCTTCATATCTCTCCTTAACCTCTTTTTCTATCTGTGTGTGTTCTTCATTTTAAAGGCTAAGCCCATGGCCATAGCCCAGATATGTGCACCAGTAAATTATTTTTAATGTGATATTCAAAGGGCAAGGACAAATATTTGTTCTTGGAGGATGGTCTTATTCAGGATAGTCTCATGTTTCAGCTTGTCAACATGGAATCTAGAAATCCCCAAACTTGGGGTTCTTCAGATCTTACTAGGCCGCAAGTTTGGGGATTTCTAGATTAAGTGTTGTCAAGCTTTAAAATAAAAAGTAAGTGAGGCAGTGGTTATCCCTGTCCTTGTTGCTTGCTTAGCACCTGCATCTTATCTAGGTAACAACCTGCCCATTTACCCAGATTCTCTGATGAGAACAACTTCTTCCTCTAGATCACACTATATTTTTCCTCTTTCCCAATCACTTTTTTAAATTAGTCCCTAAAACAGTTTAAGTTGGTTCCAATTGGAAACACTGGTCTTTGGAAAGTTCTTTGTATCTGGCCCCTTTTACACCTCTTTTCTGTTTCCTAATGGGCAGGTGGCAGAAACAATCAATAGAGTACCAAGTCTGTATACAGAAAGCCCAGAGCTGACACCCTAGTTTATGAGTCTAAGTCACTTAGTCATGTTTGCCTCAGTTTCTTTTTCTGTAAAGCGAATTGGAGAAGGAAATGTAAAACTATTCTCAATGGGATCACAAAAACTCAGAGAAGACTCAATAATGTCAATGACCATTTTCTTTCTTGCCCCTCCATTTTTGATTCATGGTTCACACTGACTCCCAATATCTGTATCTAATCTTCTAGTTCATATTGTAGAAGAAATATAATAAGCCAAATATCCTGTGACCTACCTTAGTGTGCACTCCTCCTCCACACATAATATTAACTTAGCCAAACTTTAGAAAGGTTTTCAGATAAAATAAAAAATCCACTAAATTAGTAATGTCAAAAGACATTATGGAACTCAGATGCAAATATTGAAGTTATCCTTGCACTAATTATAATTAACAAAAACATGAAACCATTAGAATTTTCTTATAAAAAATGCATGCTTGGGTAGTTTTACTTTATTGACCCTGAAAGTAACCTAAATGCATAGCAATCTGATTCTATATAGACCAAAATGTGTTTATTATAGATCACATTAAAATCCAAATCTAGCACACATTCTACTGTTCAGGCCAAATTCAGATGATTGACTAAAGGTATATTCATAATAATACTTTGCATATCCAGTTGAATCCAGCCTAGGAAGAATAAAAATGCAGGGTAACCCAGTTTGGATTTCAAATTGCCATCGTTCTATTGTTATTGATGTCCTATTTCTGGTCTCTGTCTGATTTCTGTCAACCTACTCTTTCCTAATTTATTTTCATCCCTGACTTTGCCTTTGATCAGTTAATATCCTTGTCCTTTCTGGTCATAGTTTCATCTCTGTTTCAAGTCTAAGCTGCAAAATAAATAGAATACAGATATAATAATTTCAAAGAAGGAGCATTTCCATCTATCAGGTTAATCTGTAATTAAATTTTACTAAGAGTAATGCAGTGAAATTTAAGGAGGCAATATTTTAGAGAAAAAGTTAAATAGAATAAATGCAGAGTCCTTTTATAAACTGGATCACTACCACTCTATACTCTTGAAATTTAAGTACAGCTTACTAATGTGCTTAGTGGACTATGGATTCTATAAGGGCTGATCACATAAACTCCTTAATGTTCAGGTAGAAATAGTGTATCATATCTGATTAGTCATTGTTAAGGAGAAACTGTACTAACTAAAGCTAAGAAAAATTGACTTGAAAGTAGTTATCATTGACTTCTTTTATCATTCAACAGATAATATTTATTAAAAGCCTAAAATGGCAGAACCTAGAAATCATTATATACAACAGAAAGTTTGTTTGAATAATCACTTATGTATGTCAAGCTCCAGAGAAAGAACTGATAAATAGAAATGTCAGTTTAATATGTATATATATATATATATATATATATATATATATATATATATATATATATATATATATATTTACATATTGTGAATCTTGAAACTTCTCAGACTTGTGAATGTTAAAACATTCCCCATTGGGACTATTCCCTATTTTAAACAGTGAAGCTACTTAGATCTACAATGTGAGAACTCTACTTAGATCAGAAATGGGAAGACCTCTACTCTACCCATACTTAAGACTGCTTTAGGGGAGAAAACTCCTTGCTGAACAATGAAAAGTACTTAAACCCATACTTAAGCCATGCCTATTTTTAGAATTAATACAAAAGGTTGGTAAGTACCTATAAAGGTCAGGCAACTTGTGAATTTACAAGGAACAAAGAACTGAGAAACTTACTCAGAGCTTTCCTGGTGTGAATTACTCAAAAGTTCACATCTTCTTAGGTGTGAACTAAGAATGGTCTGTCCTTTGAAAAACGTCTACTGTGATTGGTAGATGTAAGAATTTAGGGGAGGTGACAAAGGAGAAAATGTCCTTTAAAAGGAGACAAAAGGCTCTCTCTAAAGAGTCAGCTGGGAAAAGCTGCCTTGAAGGGTCTCTCTCGAGACTCTCTCAGGGACAATTCAGATTCAGGACTGAGCTGGTGAAGTCAGCTGAGATGGAGCTGGCCTGGTGTTACTAGAATCCTTGCTTGGACAGATTTTGTGGTGAGTGATTAAGGACTGACTGATCTCTTTCTAAAGACTCAGGTCTAGGCCATGTTGGCTTAAGGCCCTTCAAAACTTATTCCTTTCTTACTCTTTCACTGTCTCTTTAATTCCTCATTGTATTATTAATTAAAATCTCTATAAAACCCAGTTGACTTGGGTATATTCAAAATTGGGAATATTTCCCTGGTGACCACCTTATATTTGATTTTAAAACAAGACACTGTAGTGAAAACATTTTCTGTGGTCACCATTTACTCACCCACTCTTATATCTATCACAATTTATATCTTCAACTATTTTAATCACTATAGTTTATAACCTCAACTATTTTAACTATAACAGTTTATGGCTCCCACTCTTTTAAATGCCACAATATACATATATATATATATATATATATATATATATATGTTGGTCACATGATGCCTTCTCTAATGGGGTAGGGGAGGGAGGAAGAGCATTATCTAGGCATTTTATAAAGTAACAAATAAATATATCATTATTTTAAATGCCTATAATGTGAAAAACACTGTGCCCGATATTGTTGAGGAAATCAGATTGGTGCCATCCTTCAAATATTTTATTAACTACTTAAGCAAAATTGCAAAATTAAATAATAATATCTAAATAAAAATGGACAAAATTGGCTATTAGCTGTCACAAGGAAAGATATATTTCAGTGCCAAATAAATTCACACACTTGAATATTTTTAGTTCAAAGTAGGAGAGATCCCTGTGGCCTGGAGGCTTCACAGAGAAGAAGGGATTTGACTTGAATCCTAAAGAAAAGGTAGGATTCAACTAGTAAAATTGGGGAGAGAAGCCATTTCAGGTTGGGAGGATGGGGAAGTAGCATGCCAAGGCAGAAAATGAAAGAAAATGCCTAGAAAATATGAAAACAATTGAAATAGCACAGTCATGCTCCTACAAATGACTATCAATTTAAATGCAATTTTAACAACCCTACATCTGAGAATAGTTCAAATAACATCATCCGAAGCAGCACATATTCCTTCATAGAAAGTCTCACATAAAACTGTAGTATATCACAACTTCGAGAACTTCTAGGAAAAGGTAGACTAGAAAGATGTAGGGTGATATTCTCTGCATGACCAACAGCATAGGATAGGAGAGATATTGTAAAGGTCTAGGCTAGTCTTCATTCTGTATGCATTAACATCTTGCATTCATATTTCAATACAACTAAGTTAAAATTTTGTGTTCCCCAAACAAGTCATTTCCTTTCTTATCTACACTAGCCACCTGGGACACTCTTTCTCTTTGCCTCTACAACTTCTTCATTATCCTCTTCAATTTACATTATATTTTATGCATAATAAACTAGGATCATAAAATTAGAGCTAGAGGAAACCTCAGAAGCCATCAAATTTAAATTATTTCCTCAAGCTCACAAAACTAAAAACTGTTTGAGGCAGAATTTGAACTCAGATTTTCCTTATACCACATAGTTGGCACAATATTTGCCAGAAATAATGGATTATTGATTGGTATAAAATAACTGATTTTATTTCTTGAGTATTTATATCTTCATCAACAAGATAAACAATCATTAGGTTTTGTAATGATTTAAGCCCTTGGTTTAATACATATTTAGGACAAAAAAAAACTAGGTCCTATATTCAGAGCTATTTTAATGCCCTACCTGGTCTATTGTCCAGGAAAGCATACCTGTGTCTTATCTATCATGACCAAGATCCATACTTTATACTCTAGTAAAGCTTTTTGGGAAATGGTAAATAAATGTCTGGATTAATAAATCTAGTTTCCAACTCTTATACTAGTTTCTGTCAGATAAACTGCCAATGTGCTTGACACACATCATATTATATAACCCTGTATCTTTTCCCTAAATATCTTTTCCAAATGTGCTCTGCTTGCTTGACTGAACTCCACCCTGCATCCCACCCTACATCTATCTAATTCTCATATTCTTAAAGTTCTCTGATAACTTAGACATTTTCCTTCCATCCACTCCTGGTACCTTCCTAGAATGTCTCGCCTAGTTTAGTAATATTAATCTCTGTGTTCTAGAGATCCTTTCTCTGGCTTATTCAATACTCACCAATACGCAAACCTGAAAATTCAAGAGAAATATTTTAATGAGAAAGAAAAATTTGTAGATTAAGTTTCTATGTCCTTACAGTCTAATGAATTGTATTTCAAAAAGAGATCATTGAAAATTTTTTTTCTCCATCAGAAATAGAACAATGCTCTAGGTGAAAGAGCTCTCATGCAAAAGTTATAAAACTGTAGATAAGGACAAACCCAAAAAGAATTATTAAGTGCACTGTACATGATAAATATTACAGAACTACTGACTGAAAGATTTGTTTTATATCTATGAAACTTCTCAAAATGTCAATTTGTGAAAGAATGGACAATAGATTTCTGAAGTCCCTTCAACATTAGAGATTATGATTCTGTCTCTTATGTTAATATTGTATATCTCTAGCCCATGTTCCCTTTTTCATTTGATTCAATTAATACTGGAAAAATAAGTTTTTGTTTAAACAAAGTTTAGTTATGTAAACATCTCAAATAATGTTTAATGTAAAAAATAAAGTTTTTCTATTTTAATACCAACCTAGATATAAAATGTGTCTTCTATTTGGAAGATGCTCAATTATTATTTGTTGAATGATTATAAATCACATTGAGGGGGGAATAGAGCAAATTTTCCTCTCCATGGTTATTTTAGAAATATTTTGTGGCCAATATGGTAATTAGTGAAAAGAATCAACATCACTCCCCCAGTCCCCAAAATAAATCTAGCAATTTAATGGAAACATATTATGTATGTATATACATAATATGTTTGGATTCAAATAATCCTGGTATAATGAAATATTTCTATTCCTAGTAAAATGGAAAATAAACTATAAAGAAAAGAAAAGTCAAGAACGGCATTGACCTTATTTTCATGTCCTGTGAGCGCATTGAAAATAAATTGAGATTGACCTGGAGTAACCAAAGAGGGAGTCTAAAAATATATCCCTTTTTCCATACTGTGAACTCTGAGTTGATATTGGCTCAGGTGTCAGCCAGACATTGCCTTTCAGTTGTTCTATGTGTTCATTGCTAGCATCATTATTATGACCACCCATAGTCATTGTTGTGGTAGGAAAACTGACTGATGTGGTTTAGGGAAGATGGATTATCACTCATGGCTAGACAGAAATTAGGAATTATACTTCATATATTGTGAGGTACAAATAACTGTGAATGAGATGAGAAGCTTAGATCATTCATATTCTTCCCGTGGTTAATTCCTTGTGAGGATTAGATGAAAGACCTTGGGGAGTAGTATCATCCTTTTGGGGATACAACCTCACTTTTAATTATCCTTTAGAAAAAGGTAATGACTTCGATCCGTGGTAATATATTGCTAGATTCCCTGGAGCGTTAAAACATCCAATGTTTCCAAGCACAGAAACTCTTCCCCCAAAAGGTCTGGATGAACTCCAGTACAAAGAACACAATGTAAGTCAATGCTTTTTAATAAATTGAGTCATATTGGATATATCATTACCTTCAATCCTTGAAAATTAAGATTAGATTTTTATTGAATTAAACTTGATAATTGTGACAGAGATTTTGAAACCTTTCAGAAATCTGTGTTTCTAGTATTCAGCTTTACTAGATCCTATGGAGCATATAAACTTTAGATGACCTTTTAAAATGATTAAGTATTATTCTTAGAATATGTCAAGTCCAATATTAGGAATTCACAATAAAAATCCAAACACTTTATTTGGAATCATAGATTTAGAATGTAAAATAACCTTGGAAGTCATAATCAATGCCGCCTGCTGCCATGTTCCATATCAGAAAACTCAGGCCCAGAGGAGTTTCTATTTTTTCACTATCATTATATATCTAGCAAATTTCTATGAGTATATAAATTCAGGACTTCTGATTCCAATTTCAATGCTTTAGCCACTAGATCAAACTTCATCTGCTATATTAAACTTCCTAAAAATAATGAGGGTAGGAAGTGGGGGAAAATGGAATATAAATTTGGAATTATAGTATCTTTCTCTGCAACATACTAACCTTTGTGCTCAAGAATGGTTTTATTACCTTTCTAGGAATTGCTGTCCAAAGAAAGATTCAACAAAATGAGTAGTACAGTTGTCTCCAGTGTTCATTTTCTGTTTCTTTAATCCTTTACTTAGGCCATTTGGGGAAAAGATACCTATTGCATAATAATTTATAATAGAACAAATGTCAAATCATAACCTATGGACTCATGGTAAATATTTACAATAGATCGAGCTGTCAATGTCTGAGTGAAGAGGAAAATCCATGTGCACTATCATGGAAGTGATGAGTCAATGAGAAGCAGTTGAAGTTGCATGATTGAATAGATTTCATATTATGTAATAACTCCTTCTCTTCTCATGCCTATAATGTATAAATGGCATTAGCCACACTGGTACTCAGAGTTGATTATATGAACAAGATATTTGGTCCCATACACATTTGGCAAAACATTGTTCAGATGTGACAGATTCCTTGAAAGGAATTTTTGCAAGACTGTGAATTTGTAGCACAGTGGAAAGAACAATGAGTACCACAAGAGTGCGTAAATGTAAATGCTACCTTCAATACTTACTATCTTTGGGTCTGTGGGTGTCATTTAACTTTTCTTTATGCTGAGGTTTGTTTTTTTTTCTCATTGTCCCTTGTTTCCTCATCTGTAAAATAACACATTTGTACTGAATGCCTCTGAAATCATTGCCAGCTTTAGAAATACAATCCCATGACCTAGATTCAAGTCCTGCCACAGATTCTCCCAGTGGGATCTTAATGTTCTTGTACCTCAGTTTCTTATTTATAAACATAAATAATTGTACAAGATGCCCTCTATATCCTATTCAGCTCTAAGCCTCTGATCTTATAAACTAGGAACTTCCATGCTCATCACATAGTCTTTTCCATATAGCCCAGTGACAGCTGTTTTTCTTTGAAATCCCAGAACAGCTTATCTCAGTTTCTCCAAGTACCAGCACTGTTGTTCCCTATAGTTTTCTATAAGTAGTCAAAGGGAACTAGCGTGCTGATCTCCTTTTAGTCAGGATAGGCATGGAATGTGGGACTGAATGGGTATTGCTGAACTCAGCGAATTTGCCTCTTATTTACAGAGTGGTATCGAGTTGTCCTATATTTCTCTTGGATCAGTATTGTACAATGGAGGCACATCCACACACTCAAGAGAAAATTCAAGTGATACTCAGTTATCTGTGGAGTTAAAAGGTAATAATGATAAGATATATTGTAGTTTCCCTGTAAGGTATTTCACTGCTGAACAGAGTGCAGAAAAATTGTTCTGCTTATACCTCTCTTACGAAGCAACAGCACTTTGAAAAGGAAATAAAATAGAACTACTAAAGCGAAGATCTGAAGCACAGGAGAGAAGCCTACTGAGTAAATACTTCCTCTCTAGTAGTTTAGGATCATATTCTTGATAACATAACTCTAATACAGATGCTAAGGAAGATTACTCTTTAAAAAAAAATCTAGCTCTTCATTGGCATGAATATTTAATCTAGATCACCTCCATCTTCTTTGACAATGGCTCACTTGTATTTTATGACCAAGAGAGAGAGGATCCAACTCTGGATGTCTTTTTGATTCCCTTCTTAATGCTTACATCTCTACCTCACAAGGATCACTAGTTTGAAAAGTGGCTTAGTCTCAAACTTCCTGGTTGTGCCCAGGAGGGATCTACAAGAAAGAATACTATCTACATTCAGAGGGAAAACTGTGGGAGTAGAAACACAGAAGAAAAACAACTGCTTCAATACATGAGTTGAGGGGGATATGATTGGTGATATAGACCCTAAATGAACATCTTAGTACAAACACCAACAACATGGAAATAGGTTCAGATCAAGGACACATGTAGTACCCAGTGGAATTGCATATGGGCTACAGGAAAGGTTGAGGGGAAGGGAGGGAGGGAAAGAATGTGATACTTGTAACCAAGGAATAATTCTTAATTTACTAAATAAAATTTGAAAATACAACAACAACAACAAAAATCTACCTAGTTATGGGACCTGCTTTGTTTGTCCCCTCAGAAACTGAAAAGGTATTGAGTTGGGAAAGTTGGGAATATCTGAATAATATTTCATATGGTGATCTGAGTAGAGCTGCTGATCATTCTTATGGCTTAAATGGGAATTTGGGGTTGTAATAAGAATGATGATGGTAATGATAATAATAGTTAACAATTATATAGCTCTTCAAGGCTTGTAATGCACATAAAAGTATATTTACTTTACACATATTAAAACTTTCTCACAATGGTAATACATAGGTTCTTGCTAGTATATGAGTTTTCAAACAAGAACACATCTTAAAGAAAATTAGTCCAACCACTTCATTATACGGATAAGAAAACTAAGATGTAAAATTAAGTGACTTGACTGAAGTCAAATATTTAATATGAGGCAGAGCTAAAGTTTGAACCCAAATCCTTTGACTTAAAATCATATTGCTCTTTTTTTCAAAGATGCTTCAAAGAGGACATTAATGTAACAATAGTAACATTTGGGCTACATTGAGAAAATGATGGTTTTTCACCTTCAGTCTAGAGATATGTGGTGCAAATGGATCCCCCCCACCCTCACATATTCTCCAAGAGGAAAAGGAAGAGTAAAAGAAGTAACATATTTGCCTTCATAAGCTTTAACCTATCCCAACCCATCCATAACTCCCTGTTTAATTGTGTGGAAACTTTTGCCAAAGGTTTTCATGAGTCTGCTTTTCAACTTTGATTTTAGATTATATAACTCCCTGCTAAGACTTTAAATATCTATTTTTTTCTGTCAAAATATATGATGAAGTAGAATTTTTTAAAATCTCTATGCATTTTTTGAGATCTCTTAGCAATTTCTGTGTGCTTGTAATTCCTCACTCAAATTTCCCCCTATACTGAGATTATTATAAAGGTTAAGACACAATCCTATCAGTGGTCCATGATGATGAACCCAACAAGTGTTTAATGAGCAACATGCACTGCCCTGAGCATCTGCGACCTCTTATCAGTGACATCATAGAGGCAGGTAACTACTTAACCAAATAGCAACAACTCCCTGTCTTATATTTTTCAGGCATAAGATTCACATATTTTGTAATACAATTTCACATAACAACACAGTTATTAGAATTCCTTATATGTAGAAATACAAATTACACATTCACAGCCATTCTACACACAGCTGTGAATATTTGTATTGGTGTTAATTAGTTTATGATTGTATTGAGATAAAGAACATTGGCCAAATCTCAATGTGTTGCGAAATTTTTAACATATCTCTAAGAAATCACAAACAAGTTCATTTTATTCTTAAAGAGATACCAAGTCTTTTAATATGTCAGTACAATTATACTATTTCACTATTCTTGGAATTTTGGCACTTATTTATCTAAGAAGCATAACAGATTTTTATAAGAAAAGTCCGATCTCAATATCCAGTTGTAGACTGGAGGCATCCCTGGGTTACCAAAGTTTTGGTTACATAGTCAAAACACTAACCTGAAACCTATCCTATAGACTTGGCAGTAAGCCAAGGTATATCTATCATCAAAAGACCAGCTTAAGGACAACCATTTATGAAGTCTATCTATTAATGCATGGGATTATTACAATTTACATCAGTGGAGCCATTGGCTAAACTGTGAATATTTTAAATACTGAAGTGTCCACAAAGGCAAGTTGAGAAAATCAAACAGAGAAATCATTTTGGCAACCAAATAATGGCTTTATTCTATGTATCAAATAGCAGTCATTCCAACTTGTTATGGATATTTCTTAGGTACCTAAATCTATTTATTAATTTAATAGGTTTTTTAAATTTTTTTCTAAGTAGGTACTATTTGAAAACTACTTAGAGATTTTACTTTACCAATACCAATATTTAAAGTTCTTGATATACCAATGATTTCCTGAAAAGGAATTATAAGGTAAAATACTTGAAAATTTAGCTAAATTAATACCAGTATTGAAAGATACTGCTTTACAAAAGCAATCTATATGGTGAAATACTTGAAAATGTTATTATACCAATCTAACACAGAATTATATTTATAAATTTGTACTTCTGTAAAAGGTACTATGTTGGGCATTGAAAATAAAAGGACAGACTTCCGGGTAAACATGGCTACAATCTAGACGCAACATGCTTCCTCTCCCCAGCCCCGAACTAAATAGACTACATCAAAGGAGCATAAAAATCACCTTTAGAGTAACAGAAGGAATCCCCAGTACCCCACAGAGGCAAAGGTACGTGGGGTTTGAACATTTCCACACTATAATAAGACAGAGGAAAAGCTTGCACAGAAACATGAACTGAGCCGCCTTTCCCCCCCCACCTCCCCCACCAAACCAGAGTGAGCTACCAGAGCTCTCACTGGGACAGTGAGTGAGTGGGGAACGCCTCTGTCTGGGGGGGGGGCATTCCAAGGTCCTTGGGATCTGGGGATTGCCAGGAAACAACATCTCAGGGCGGTTTCACGGGATAATCCTGCGCTGAGCACAGGGGGCCCCCAAAACTGTACTCTGGGTGGTTGTGCTGAACATCTGGGCAGAGCTAAACACCAGGGGTGGACTACTTGCTGATTATCTGGGCAGATCTGATCACCTGGGTGGTTGGGCTGAGAACAGGGGGCCGCGCTCTAAGAAACTTTGGAGGTGGGGAAGAACTAGTCCGAGGCAACCTAAATGCGGAGAAAACCTGACCATATCACCCAGACCCCAGACAAAAAAGGAAAGGGGAATAAAACCACCAAAGGGATGGCTCACATGGCCCAAAATCAAGCCTCCAGGATGAAAGGGAAAAAGGTGACTATTGAAAACTTTTATGGTGGGAGTACCCAAGGAAAAGGAGAGAATGAGGATGAAATCCAAAAAAAAAAAATCAGAACATGTCTCCCAAGATGGAAACTATCAACAAGCTCTAGAAGATGTCAAACTGGAGATTACCCAAAAGATGGAAACCTTCTGGAAAGAAAAATGGGAGAAAGAGATCAGCAGTCTGACAGATAAGACTGCTCAATTGGAAAAAGAGCTAGAAGCATCTAATAGAAGGGCAGACAAAGCTGAAAAGCAAAACCAGTCCCTAACAACCAGAATTAAACAACTCGAAGAAAGTGAGATCATAAAACAGCAAGAATCAATAAAGCAAAGCCAAAAAATTAATGAATTAGAAGAAAACATAAAATATCTCACTGAAAAGGTCAAAGACTTGGAAAACAGAGGAAGATGAGACAACCTCCGAATTATCGGTCTCCCAGAAAAACCAGAGATGAACAATAAACTCGATGTTATTCTACAGGAGAGTATAAAAGAAAATTTCCCACACATTCTGGAGCAAGGGGGCAAAATAGAAATAGAAAGGGGTCATAGAACACTCTCTATACTAAATCCCCAAAAGACAACCCCCAGGAATGTAATTGCCAAATTCAAGAGCTTCCAAGAAAAGGAGAAAATCCTACAAGAAGGCAAGAAGAGGAG
The DNA here is from genome assembly GCF_027887165.1 of Monodelphis domestica. NCBI lineage: Eukaryota > Metazoa > Chordata > Mammalia > Didelphimorphia > Didelphidae > Monodelphis > Monodelphis domestica. Next base: position 119,157,191 of record NC_077234.1, on the reverse strand, counting down.
CTTAAGATATAGGGGGGCTCCCATAAGGATCACACATGACTTAGCAGCTAAAACACTAAGAGACCACAAAGCATGGAACACGATATTTGGAAAGGCAAGAGAGCTGGGTCTCCAACCAAGAATCAACTACCCAGCAAAACTGACTATATACTTCCAGGGGAAAGTATAGGCATTCAACAAAATAGAAGATGTCCAAGCATTTGCTATGAAAAGACCAGAACTTAGTGGAAAATTTGATATCCAAGCACAGAAAGCAAAAGAAACATGAAAAGATAAATATGAAAGAAAGGGAAAAGAAGAAAAATCTTATCTTTTTCTTTAAGTCAAACTCTCTTCTATAAGAACTACATTTACATCAAATTATATATATATTAATATGTGGGGAAAATGTTTTATGTAACTCTCAAAAATTTTATGCATCATAAGAGTAGTTAGAAGAAACATGCATAGGAGAAGACTGGGGCATTAAGAAGATTTGGTGAAAGTGGGAGCAAAGAAAGGAAAAGGGAGGGGGGAACCATCGATAGTACTAAGATTTACTTCAAGAAATAGGGGGGACTTAATAGAATAATCTTTCCCATATAAAGATACACATGGGAACGGGAGGGGAAGAACTCTCATATGAGAAGGAGAGGAAGAGAGCGTGAAGTGGAATTACTTAAACCTTACTCTCAGTGAAATCAAATCTGAGAGGGAAGAACATCTAGATCCAGTGGGATCATGAATTCTATCTTATCCAACAGGGCAAGAAAGAAAGGAAAAATTAAGGAGGGGTAGGGGGAGGGAGAATGAAAAGGGAGGGGTTAGAAAGGGAAGCATATCAAGGGAGGGAACTAGGGGGACTGACCTAAAGTAAATCAGTGGTTTAAAAGGATATAATTAAAGAAGAAAGGTCAGAATTAGGGGAAGATATCAAAATGCCAGGGAATCCACAAATGACAATCATAACTTTGAATGTGAATGGGATGAACTCACCCATAAAACGTAGACAAATAGCAGATTGTATTTGAACCCAAAACCCTACCATTTGTTGTCTTCAAGAAACACATATGAGGTGGGTTGATACTCACAAGGTTAGAATTAAAGTTTGGAGTAAGACCATTTGGACCTCAACTGATGGAAAGAAGGCAGGAGTTGCAATCATGATATGTGACAAAGCCAAAGCACAAATAGACCTGATCAAAAGGGATAGTGAAGGTAAATATATTCTATTAAAAGGGAGTATAGACAATGAGGAAATATCACTAATCAACATGTATGCACCAAATGGTATAGCATCCAAATTTCTAATGGAGGAACTAGGAGAATTGAAGGAGGAAATAGACAGTAAAACCATATTAGTGGGAGACTTGTACCAACCACTATCAAATTTAGATAATTCAAACCAAAAAATAAACAAGAAAGAAGTAAAAGAGGTGAATGAAATCTTAGAAAAATTAGAGTTAATAGACATATGGAGAAAAATAAATAGGGACAAAAAGGAATACACTTTCTTCTCAGCAGCACATGGCACATTCAAAGAAATAGATCATACACTAGGTCACAGAAACATGGCACTCTAATGCAGAAAAGCAGAAATAATAAATGCAGCCTTTTTAGATCACAAGGCAATAAAAATATTGATTGGTAAGGGTACATGGAGAGCCAAATCAAAAATTAATTGGAAATTAAATAATATGATACTCCAAAATCAGTTAGTTAGAGAAGAAATCATAGAAACCATTAATAATTTCGTTGAAGAAAATGACAAAGGCAAGACATTATTTCAAACCATATGGGATGTAGCCAAGGCAGTACTTAGAGGAAAATTCATATCCCTGAGTGCATATATTAACAAATTAGGGAGGACAGAGATCAAGGAATTGGAAATGCAAATCAAAAAACTTGAGAACAAACAAATTAAAACCCTCCAGAATAAAACCAATCTAGAGATCCTAAAAATTAAGGGAGAAATTAATAAAATTGAAAGTGATAGAGCTATTGAGCTAATAAACAAGACTAGAAGCTGGTACTTTGAAAAAAACAGACAAAATAGACCAAGTAATGATCAGTCTAATTAAAAAAAAGGAAAGAAAAAAGGCAAATTAACAGCATCAATTATGAAAAGGCAGATCTCACCTCCAATGAAGAGGAAATTAAGGCAATCATTAAAAACTATTTTGCCCAACTATATGGTAATAAATATACCAACCTAGGTGATATGGATGAATATTTACAAAAATATAAATTGCCTAGACTAACAGAAGAAGAAATAGATTTCTTAATTAATTCCATATCAGAAAAAGAAATCCAACAGGCCATCAAAGAACTTCCTAAGAAAAAATCCCCAGGGCCTGATGGATTCACTAGTGAATTCTATCAAACATTCAAAGAACAGCTAACTACAATACTATACAAACTATTTGACATAATAAGCAAGAAGGAAGTTCTACCAAACCCCTTTTATGACACAAATATGGTACTAATTCCAAAGCCAGGCAGGCCATAAACAGAGAAAAAATTATAGACCAATCTCCCTAATGAATATAGATGCAAAAATCTTAAATAGGATACTAGCAAAAAGACGCCAGCAAGTGATCAAAAGAACCATTTACCATAATCAAGTAGGATTCATACCAGGGATGCAGGGCTGGTTCAATATTAGGAAAACCATCCCCATAATTGACCACATCAACAAGCAAACCAACAAAAATCACATGATTATTTCAATAGATGCAGAAAAAGCATTTGATAAAATACAACAAACATTCCTATTAAAAACACTGGAAATCATAGGAATAGAAGGGCTGTTCCTAAAAATAATAAACAGTATATATCTAAAATCATCAACTAATATAATCTGCAATGGGGATAAACTAAATCCATTCCCATTAAATCAGGAGTGAAACAAGGATGCCCATTATCACCTCTATTATTTGACATTGTATTAGAAACACTAGCAGTAGCAATTAGAGAAGAAAAAGAAATTGAAGGCATTAAAGTAGGCAAGGAGGAGACCAAGTTATTGCTCTTTGCAGATGACATGATGGTCTACTTAAAGAATCCTAGAGATTCAAAAAAAAACCTAATCAAAATAATCAGCAATTTTAGCAAAGTTGCAGGATACAAAATAAACCCACATAAGTCATCAGCATTTCTATATAATTCCAACATAGCTCAGCAGCAATAACTAGAAAGAGAAATCCCATTCAAAATTACCTTAGACAAAATAAAATACTTAGGAATCTTTCTTCCAAGACAAATACAGGAACTATATGAACACAACAACAAAACACTTTCCACACAACTAAAACTAGACTTGAACAATTGGAAGAACATTAACTGCTCATGCGTAGGATGAACCAATATAATAAAAATGACCATCCTACCCAAACTCATCTATCTATTTAGTGCCATACCCATGGAACTTCCAAATTTTTTTTTTACTGATTTAGAAAAAAACATAACAAAGTTCATTTGGAAGAACGAAAGATCAAGCATATCCAGGGAAATAATGAAAAAAAATACAAAGTAAGGGGGCCTTGCAGTCCCAGATCTCAGACTATATTATAAAGCAGTGGTCACCTAAACAATCTGGTACTGGCTAAGAGACAGAAAGGAGGATCAGTGGAATAGACTCAGTAAAAGTGACCTCAGCAAGACAGTATATGACAAACCCAAAGATCCCAGCTTTTGAGACAAAAATCCACTATTTCATAAAAACTGCTGGGAAAATTGGAGGACAGTGTGGGAAAGATTAGGTTTAGACCAATACCTCACACCCTACACCAAGATAAATTCAAAATGGGTGAATGACTTGGACATAAAGAAGGAAACTATAAGAAATTTAGGCGAACACAGAATAGTACACATGTCAGACCTTTGGGAAGGGAAAGACTTCAAAACCAAGCAAGACTTAGAAAGAGTTACAAAATGCAAAATAAATAATCTGGAATACTTCAAATTAAAAAGTTTTTGTACAAGCAAAACCAATGTAACTAAATCAGAAGGGAAGCAACAAATTGGGAAACAATCTTGATAAAAACCTCTGACAAAGGTTTAATTACTCAAATTTACAAAGAACCAAATCAATTGTACAAAAAATCAAGCCATTCTCCAATTGATAAATGGGCAAGGGACATGAACAGGCAGTTCTCAGCCAAAGAAATCAAAACTATTAATAAACACATGAAAAAGTGCTCTACATCTCTTATAATCAGAGAGATGCAAATCAAAACAACTCTGAGGTATCACCTCACACCTAGCAGATTGGCTAATATGACAGCTATGGAATGTAATGAATGCTGGAGGGGATGTGGCAAAGTAGGGACACTAATTCATTGATGGTGGAGTTGTGAATTGATCCAACCATTCTGGAGGGCAATTTGGAACTATGCCCAAAGGGTGATAAAAGATTGTCTGCCCTTTGATCCAGCTATAGCACTGCTGGGTTTGTAGCCCAAAGAGACAGTAAGTAAAAAGACTTGTACAAGAATATTCATAGCTGAACTCTTTGTGGTCACCAGAAACTGGAAAATGAGGGAATGCCCATCAATTGAGGAATGGCTGAACAAATTGTGGTATCTGTTGGTGATGGAATACTATTGTGCTAAAAGGAATAATAAAGAAGAGGAATTCCATGGAGACTGGAACAATCTCCAAGAAGTGATGCAGAGGAAAAGAAGCAGAACCAGGAAATCATTATACACAGTGACTGATACACTGTGGTACAATCGAAGGTGATGGACTTCTCCATTAGTATCAATGCAATGTCCCTGAACAATCTGCAGGGATCTAAAAAATACTACCCACAAGCAGAGGATAAACTGTGTGAGTAAAAACAACGAGGAAAATCAACTGCCTGACTACAGGGGTGGAGCTGATATGACTGAGGAGAGACTCTAAAAGAACACTCTAATGCAAATACCAGCAACATGGAAATGGGTTAGAAACAGGAACACATGTGATAACCAGTGGAATCGTGTGTTGGCTATGGGAGAGGGAAAGATGATGGGGGGGGGGGAGGAAAAGAAAATGACCTTTGTTTCCAGTGAATAATGTTTGGAAATGACCAAATAAAATAATGTTAAAAAATTAAAAAAAATAAATATATGTTATATACCAAAAAAAAAATTAAACAAAAATTAAACAAAAAATGAATATATAAAGACAAAATAAAATAAAACAAGAGTATATCTTCACACCAAGGGCTTATACTCTTAGCACAAGGATACAAAAGTTACAAGGAAGTACTGAACAGGGAAAGGAGTTTACCCATAAGACCATGTTGTGCTCAAAAAGAGTGTCATCATGGAATACTATATGCCAAAGTTTCAAAAAATCTGTGCTCTACCATTATTGAAAGTTGTTATGCAGTTACTATTCATTATGAGAAGAATCATATAATCAACAAATTCTTTCCTCTCGATAATAATCTGTTTGTGCTGGTTGAGCTTTGGTGTCCTCTTACAAGTGGGCTCAAACAAATAGAAATAGGGGCCATAATACTTTAAAATAAGAATCTCTATAGGTCATATACTGTAGTGGTAGTTTTAAAATGCAGTATTAACTATGTTTTCTTATATTTTTACTTATTTTTAATATATACATGAACTACATACTAATCTGTTTCAGGAAGCACTAGGGAGTGTTGTGGATTGCCACTTTCCATTTATTTAACACTGATGTGAAGGTATATTCAATATTGTGGTGGCCTAATGGTCAGACATCTATACCTATATTAAGAGGGGAGTTAAGAGGACCAAGAGTTATGACATTAATAAAATATCAAAGAGGAAGTTCCCAGATTTGGTAAAAATTGAATTTTGAACCACAGGGTAGCCAAAAAATATTGTTGCACAATGAGCATGCTCTTATACAGTATCCACTATCACAGATTTCTATATGTAAAGATATTTCTAGTAGCATAGTATGTAGGTGACATGTACTATGCCTCCTTGTGGACATAGTCAGAAATCATAGCTCTCTCTATTTCTATCTCAGTTGTCAGGAAACAACTTTCCAAAAGGATAGGGGTAGAAGAAAGTGGAACTATCACTATTCTCATCTTGGGACTTTTTGTCATCTTATACTTGTCTGATTTTGCAGGAGAATGTGGCAGAGAATGGAGAGATATTCTGCTAGGAGCAGAAACTCTGTGATGACTGCCAGGAGCAGGTGTTTTCCTCAGGTCAGAGTAGCAAAGATGTGCCATATAATACTTATTATGTGCATGTCTCAGAAAGTTTACCTGGGGCCAATCAAAGAGTCCAAACCCACTCCCCAAATCCTGTGTACAACTTTGAATGCATATCATATCAAGCTTTATTTATGCTACACATATGTACATCTGTCCAATATTGGGAATTTAAGGGTAAAGTTTGTGTGAAATAGCTTGTATAACAATTCATCAATGCCAAATTTTAAAACTTTATGTTACTGCATATAATTCAAAATCTCATGAGAGTACTTTATAGTTCCACAGCTGCTCCTTGAGAAGATGGAAGTAGAAATCCTCTCACCTGGTAGAAACCTGATATGCATACAGATTAGTCTTTTAAAAAAATCACATCAAAGACTAAATTTTCTACCAATGAAGCTAAATAATTTTCCATAGGCTTTGGGATTTCCCAGGAGCAAGGGTCATGATACATACTTTTTTCAATACAGACCAGAATTAGGATTTCAATGTGCCTTTGATACACTTAAAATTTTTGGATCTTCTAGTAAAAATTAATATTTACTACTAGAGAGTGGGATAAAGGTGGCCATTGCTGAGGAGTGACCAGCATACTGCCTGATGCCCACTGAAGTATGATTTACATTCATACCTGTCCCAGCTGACACTCCTATCTGAGCCTCTCTCTTCTCTTCCTCTTTTCTCCTTCTTGTCCTTCTCCATCTCACTCCCTTTCTTCTTTGGCAGCATGGAGGATTATCCTACAAATTGCTGAGTGAAAGATATGTTACAAGGAGTTAAAATTATGTTTTGAAATGTCTGGTTCATGGATAATCTCTCCCCAATATTTGACAATGATAAGCTATTCCCTATCAACCACAAGAACATGGTATGATTATTTTGGATATGATGGATAGAGTGTAAATTTTTTACAAGAAATGTCAACAGAAACTGAAAGATCCTTTCAATCTTTTCAAACACATTTTGCTAAGTTCAAAGTAGCTACACTGTTAATCTTATGATCAAATAAGTAATATTTTAAATAGGGACAGGTAGGTGTCTCAGTGGATAGTGAGCTAGACCTAGAGTTGGGAGGTCTTGGGTTCAAATTTAACCTTAGATCCTTTCTAGCTGTGTGACTGTGCAAGTCACTTAACCCCAGTTGCCTAGCCCTCACCAATCTGCCTCGGAACCAATGTTTAGTATTGACTCTAAGACAGAAGGTGAGAGTACAAAAATAATAGTAATAATACTTAAAAAATAAAACAGGTATGAATCACCAAAGAGTATACTGGTTCCACTGATAATGTACTCTACCCAGTCATGCTTTGTTTTTCCAGAAAGAGTCACATAGAAGGTATTGCTATATAGAGGCCACAAAATTACTTGATTAGGTTTGAAGGCATCTAGTACTGAAACATGCTATTTCAGAAATGGCCTTCTTATAAAATAGGGTCAACTGCATGTAACTTACAAAAACATTCAGGGAACTATAAAAATCTCAGGACCTGAGGCACCATCCTCATTCATCATTTATGCCATCAGTGACTAAATCATTACCATTTCTCAGCATATACAGTAAAACCTGAACCTGCTGAAACTACTAATACAATTAGCACTCAGAAGAGAAAATCCATTCTATGTAGTGCTTCTGATAGCCTGGTTTCAGTGTCATTGAATTTGATCTCTAATGTGACTGAAGGGCACTATCTTCTTGTTGGCATAGTAGATGACATGTTTTTAAAGACTATGCAAATTTGTAAAAATTAACTTTCTTTTAATAAACAGTAAGTCTCTACTATGTGCCAGGCACTGTGCTGTGTGCTGAAGATATAAAGAGGCAGAAGATGGTCTCTGATATCAAGGAGCTTATAATCCAATGGAAAATCAATATTTAAATTGATATTTACAAAAATGTTATATGTAGAATGCTTAAGAAATAATTAACAGAAGGAAGGCACTGGAATTAAGAGGGGGTAAGAGAAGACTCCTTGTAAAAGGTGGGATTTTAGTTGGCATGTAAAGGAGCTGGGAAGGTCAGTAGTCAGAGCAGAAGAAGGTGAATTTCCAGACATGGGAGAGAGCTAGGGAAAAAAATGACCTGAGTAAGAGACAGACTGTGCTGTTCAGCTAGTAGGCAAATGTAACTGGATCAAAGGGAACATATTGGAGAGTAAATTATAAAGAAACTGAAAAGGTAGGAGGTGGATAAGTCATAAAGGTATTTGAATGGCAAACAAAGCATTTGGTATTTGATCCTTGAGGCAATAGGAAGGCACTGGAGTTCATTGAGTGATGGGTTGAACAATCACACTTTCATTTTAGGAATATTACTTTGGTGCCTTAATGAAAGGTGGTTTAGAATGGGGAGATACTTGAGGCAGCCAGATCCACCAGCAGGCTATTGTAATAAATTGTCTAGGCATGAAATGATAAAGGTCTGCACCAGGATTCTGGAAGTGTCCAAAAAAGTAGGTGGTATATTTTGGAGATGTTGCAAATATGAAGTAAGTAGGCCTCTGCAACAGCTTTCTTATAAGATAGGGCATGGGGAAAATAGCAAGGAATCCAAGCTGACTCGAGGTTGTGATCCTAAGGACCTGGGAGGAGGATGCTGCTCTCTACAGTAATAGGGAAGGCAGAATTAGGCAAAGGGAGAGGAAAGTCTGTTTATATACTAAGTTTAGAATGTCTCCTGCATATCCAGCTTAAAAGCCTAAATGAATGAAGGTGCCATAAAGAAACTTTTGGTGAAATTATCATAAAAGTCCATAGAATAGTTGATGATTTTGTCATAAAAATTGATTTTCTATCTCTTAACCAGCCACTGATTGAATATATATGTTTATTTTTATTAGTATTTTCTCTTTTCCCCTCATTAAAAATAAAAAATATTCATAGTTAAGCAAACTAAAGTCCCATTTTATCCATATTCAAAGAAAGTTTTTTTTATTGTGTACTGTTATAATATCCAGAACAGCTGTTTCTTATACCTTGATCCCAGATGGAATAGCTAAGGAACCTCCCTATAATCACTGAGTAAAGTATGATCATCAGCATCACCTTAAGGATGGCTACTGACAAGACACACCTTAGGCTGGATAGTCTTTAAAATGTTACCAAGGTGAATATTTATATAATTTAGAGATACTGTATCTTTTTTAAAAATTTCTTTATTGAGAATATTTTTCCATAGTTAGATGATTCATGATTTTTCCTTATTTCTTCCCTCCCAGAGCTGACAAGCGATTCCACAGGGTTATATGTTTATCATTGTTCAAATCATTTTTCCATGTGGTTCATATTTGCAATTGAGTGATCTTTAACACCAAAACCCCAATCATATCCCCATTGAACCACATGATTTAGCATATACTTTTCTTCCATTTTTCTACTCCCACAGTTCTTTCTCTGTATGTGGATAGCATTCTTTCTCATAATTTCCTTGGTGTTGTCCTTGATAATTGCATTACTACTAATAGAGAAGTCCTTTACATTCAATTGTACCACAATGTATCAGTCTCTGTGTACAATGTTCTTGTGGTTCTGCTCATTTCACTCTGCATCAATTCCTGGAGGTCTTTCCAGTTCACATAGAAAACCTCCAGTTCATCATTCTTTTCAGCACAATAGTATTCCATAATAATCAGGTGCCATGATTTGTTTAACCATTCCCCAATCAAAAGAAACCCACTATTTTCCCATTATTGCCACCACAAAGAAAAAGGCTATGAATATTTTTGTACAAGTATTTTTTATTTATTATTGCTTTGGGGTGCAAGAGGTATTGTATCTTTAAGGATGATTACATCTTTTTTGTTTGATTCTCTTCTTTCTTGTTCCTGAGATATTTTACCTTTGAGCTGTTTTGAACTGTAACCTTCATTGTTCTTTACAAGTCTGTTGCTCTTGGTCCTTTACATCTTCTATCTATTGCTTCTGGCCACTATTGCTTCAAGAACAAACAAAATATGACTAATTTGCCTAATAACTTTTCTAAAAAATAGGCCTTCTAAGAGGGCTGCCATTTTCTATATGTATCCTCAAGACTACACATCTCAAGTTCTTTTGATTAATGTGTAATGACATGTACTTGAAACCCCCTCTGTCCTGGCTACCATCCTGTTCTCCAGCTTATTATTTTCTTTCATATCCTATGGCATTCAAAACTACACACAATTGTGTATCCATTCTGATCTGGGCATAGAACAAGGAAACTATCAATTCCTTATTATTGGAAGGTACATTCCCTCTTAAATAAGTCAAAGTTTATATTCAAATTTTTGTCAAAAGTAGCACAGTATTTATTCTTCTTTCAGTCCATTAAATCTCTTGGAATTTTGTAAGAGAAAAAAGCCTTATTGTTTAACTATGACTCCACAAATTTTTACTTAGGAAGTTCTATTTTTTAATCCAAGTTTAAAACTTTACATTTCTCTTTATTAAAAGCAACCTTTGGGGACAGCTAGGTGGCTCTGTAGGTTGAGAGATGGGAGTTCCTGGATTCAAACCTGGCCTGAAACACTTCCTAGCTGCACAACTCTGGGCAAGTCAATTAACTCACATTTCTTCTGCTTTAGAACCAATACACAATATTGATTCTAAGATGGAAGGTAAGGGTTTTTTTTAAGTATCATCTTATATTTAACCTAAAGCTCTTGCCTATCAATTCCCTTTTAGACTTTGATTCTGTCATCCAGTTTCTTAGTTACATCTTTCAGGCTTCTATATTATGCAAATATTATGAGTCTATGAATTTATCCAAGAGTTTAATAAAAATGTTAAACAATATGGGGCCAAGAATATATACTTGAGCTCCCTATTGGAAATGCTATGTGAAACTATTACTATTCTTTTGGTAGATCCATTCAGCCTAAAATATGTGTATATTCCATATCTCCCTATATTTCCACAATAAATAACATGATATACTTTGTCAAATTCTTTGCTGAAAATTGAATTAAATTTTATTCATGGAATTTACCTGCTCATCCATTTTAATATCTCATCAAAACAGGAAATATGTTGCACAATTCTGTCTTGGAAATTATTATACAGTTTTATAGCAAGAGAAATATATAAGATTGTTGTGTTTCTTGAGGGCAAGGACTATCTTTTTTCCCCTTTTCTCTATTGTCAGTGCTCAGTCCAGTGCCTATAAAATATGGATGCTTAATAAATTTTTACTGATTGACAATTGATTGAAAGAAATGGTAATTTAAATGAAATGAATGAATATACAAAAATACGTAATATACAAATCATGAAAAAGAAACAGTATAACCTAAACAAAACAATTGATTAAAAAAAGAAACTAAACAGAACATAAATTCATGAAGGGAAGCAAGAAATAATTGTAACACTCTCTAGGACTAGAAAGAGCCTAAGTAATTCTAATGCTATTTAAATTTTTACCAAAAGTCCTATTATGTGTCCTATTTTTATGCTGGAATAGATAAAAAGAAAAGAATTGGTCATTTTTTTATCTGCCTGTATTGCTTACTAGATTAAATTACTCTCCAAATGAGTGATTTTGTGCTAAGCTAGCTGAGACAAGGTGGAATAAAGTAGTGATCCAAACATTAAACTTATATCTTTTTTAAGGAATATCCTGTATAGCTCACTGATGTGTTGGTTAAGCTTGGGATGAGGATATAGTGCTTCCTTAGGTCTGAAACTTGAGGCAGTATCTTCAAGATATCTGGTTGTATCAGACTTTGGGGATGGGATAGATAGTAACTTCATTAATAGTTCATGAGAGCTGTAACCACCAAGATAGTTCCTGGAGCTATAATCAGTCCCCATAGATGACGTGTTAGCAGCATAGATAGTGTGACAGCAACCAAAAAGTGGCATCTTTACCTTGATGAATTTTCATCCAATGACTGTCACTTCATAAAAGGCTAGCATCAGAAGTTTGCAAAAATGCTAAATAACAAATATATCCTCAGATTAATAAAGAAAATAGATACAGCCATTTAATCCACACATAAAGAAGTACATTAATGTAGTCACAATTAGACTAATCCTATCCTATCACTAATGAGTCTTGATGAATTAATTATTTTACTTTTTAAAAATTCTTAAGAACTACTTGAAAAGATTTAAAAATCTTCATTATGATCCAATTGTATCATATATTATTAGACAAACAGTAAGCCTAATAAATTATATTAATAAGAATAAACAAAATATTTAATTGTATCAATAGAAGAAGAAACACCTGTAATACTACACTCATATATGTTAAAAACACAGCAAAATTAAATTAAATTTTCTTTCATCTATTACACAAAGAATGCTTCTATAAAGAACCAAAAACTAACATTATTAGCAAGGCTAAAACACTGAAGGATTTTCTAATAAGAATAGGGTTGAAGTGTAGGAGTCAAATATTGCTATCATTATTGTCATAGTATAACTGAAAAGATATATTTCAAATATATTTAATTATTTCTGCTTCTAGGTTTTGAATTGAAACTCAGATTTGTCCCTCAGCTTCTAGATTCATTCATTTTTCCTAGGAATTTCAAGATATGCTCTATCCCAGAGTAAGTCTCATCACAGAGGAATAGGAAAGTGTGATTATGAATTCTATATTGCTAAGTAAATAAAAATCAGCTTAGGCCATATATATCTTCAAACTGAAGAACATTGTACAGAATAATAGAAATATTTTTTTTCACGAACAGCTGTGTATGAACTAGATATTCTTTGTGATACAGTGATTTAAGACAAACCAAGTGACTCTCATCTGGGTTTAATGAAGAATGTGACAAATAACTAGTTAGGGCCTGATAATAGAATCAGGATATGTGATTTTATACCAACAATCAAAGAATTGGGGAAGAATTGAAAAGATGTCACCAATCAGACATATCTTTTGAAGACAAGAGGAGTGCTGAATAACAAGATTCTAAACTTTATTTAATAATCCATACAATGGAATTCCTTGATCTTTGATCATAGTGAGAGATCACTGATCAATTAATGTATTGATTATTGGTAGATTAATCAAAAAAATGATTTTCTTACCTGGAATTCAGTCTCTTTGAAATAATACTAATAATTACTAAATATGGCAAGAGGAGTCTAATATTGTGCATATCCTTTAATCCAGCAATACTACTACTAGGTCTATCTCACAAAGATTCAGAAATGAAAATTAAAAATAATAGTACTTATTGCTTAAAAAAGTATATAAAAGCTCATTTTGTGATAGCAAGTAATTGGAAATTGAGGAGCTGTCCATCAATTATGGAATGACTGGAAAAGTTGAAATGTATGGCTGTTATGGAATACTATAAGAAAAAAATGAACAATATGAGTTTGGAAAAATCTGAAAAGACTTACATGAACTGATGCAAAGTGAATAAGTAAATTGAGAAAAAGAACATTGTACAAAGCAATAGAAATATTTTTTGATGAACAGCTGTGAATAAATTAGATATTCTTTGCAATACAGTGATTTAAGACAATCTCAGTGACTCATTAAAAATGCCATTTGCTTTCAGAGAAAGAAGTGTTGTAGTCTAAATGCAGAACAAAACATTCTATATATCACTTGGTTTTCTTCTCTTCTTCTTCCTCTTCCTCTTTCTTCTTCTTGTTCTTCTTCTTGTTCTTGTTCTTGTTCTTGTTCTTGTTCTTGTTCTTGTTCTTCTTCTTCTTCTTCTTCTTCTTCTTCTTCTTCTTCTTCTTCTTCTTCTTCTTCTTCTTCTTCTTCTTCTTCTTCTTCTTCTTGTTCTTCTTGTTCTTGTTCTTCTTCCTGTTCTTCTTCTTGTTCTTCTTCTTGTTCTTCTTCTTGTTCTTCTTCTTCTTCTTCTTCTTCTTCTTCTTCTTCTTCTTCTTCTTCTTCTTCTTCTTCTTCTTCTTCTTCTTCTTCTTCTTCTTCTTCTTCTTCTTCTTCTTCTTCTTCTTCTTCTTCTTCTTCTTCTTCTTCTTCTTCTTCTTCTTCTTCTTGTTCTTCTTGTTCTTCTTGTTCTTCTTCTCCTCCTCCTCCTTCTCCTCCTCCTCCTCCTCCTCCTTTTATGTTTGAAATCTCTTCCACAAAATGACTAATATGAAAAAATGTGTTACATTATTCCATATGTACAATCTATATCATATTGTGCTTCCTGTATCAGGGAGGGAGTAGGATTAAGAAGAAGGGAGAGGATTTAAAGTTCATATTTTATTTTTCACAACTAATGCAAAATTAGTTGGAAATTTTTTAAAAAGTAGTACTACCTATACAAATAAAGCAAAAAAGTAAAATAAAGAAATTAAGTGATTAATCACATAGACACTAGTGAAGAAGAGACTAGAATATCTTTATTTGAAAACAATGAGGTTTCCTTTTGAAAATTATGGATAGTATTTTAGTGAATCTATAATGCCATAAAAACAAAGAATGCAAAAATAACTCAACAAAGGTTCATAAATTCTACAAAATACTAGAAAAAATAAAATGGAATTAATATTAAGAGAAAGATCATTCAATATAGGAAACCATATTAATTAACTATATTTTAACCCAAATAAGCACAAAAGGATTTTATAAAAATATACTATAAAATAAAAATGTATGTGTATACATGTATATGTTGTTAAGATTCAAATTGCCAAACTGTGGCAGGTAAAAATTAGTTTCTCTGTTAGAAGTATTATATTTTATCAGGTGTATTAAGATTAAGAATTTAAGAAAGTACAAGTAAGAAAGCACATGCCTAGGAGGGATGAGAGGCCCATTCAATTTCACTTACATCATGAGAGAGGAGTCTGCTTGGAAGCAGAAGTAGGAAGAGCACTCAATAGGCTTTTAAAGACAGTTAAATAGAAATTTTTGATCCTGCCCAGGTGAAAATCTCAGTGAGATTAGAGGGCATTTCGGGAACTAGAGCAAGCACTTCTGGGGATTGAAGTCCATGGTTCAAATCTCTATTTTTACATTTCTCTGTATGATCATTTGGGAAGAAGAACTTCCCCAAAGGATCATGAAAACATAATTAATTTAAAAGATTACAATAATTTGAGGATAAGAGAGAAAAAAGAACAAAACCAATAACTGCTAGATGCATTGATAAAAAGTCAATTAGGGGGCAGTCTCCTTTGGCATGAAAGTATACATACAAATAAATACATGTTCAATCAACCACAGACAAATTTCATTTTTGATCTTCTTGTGCAGCTTGTGGTCTGGAGGCTTCTTCATGGTGTCTTCTCCAAACACTTCAGTTTCTGGATTCAGAGAGGTATCATATTTCTTTACCTAAAATTATTCTTAAAAGGAATTTAAACTTTGCAATTTAAAATAATAATATTATTTTTTTTTCATTTCCCCATCTTGAGGGTGATTGAAAAAATACAGGATCACATCGGGATGCATGGCTGAGTTATGAGGTATATGAATCAATTGGCAAGAGGAATTAAAAAAGGACATCAGAAAAATCCAAATAAAAAAGAAAATTACTGGATGAAAATATAGACTATCAAAGTCTTATGTGTAAAAATTCTAAGTAAAGGAAAAAATAAATCTATAACAAGTCCTTGAATCAGGGCCCAATTAAAGTGATCTAAGCAATGATGCATTCACCCAGTCAATAGCCAGGACTACAGAAAGTTACCACACTATGAAAGACAGGAAAAGGGACCAGATTATAGAAGGCAGGTAGGAACCAAGATTTGGGATACTCGTCTGTAAGTATTTTCACCAAGAGTGTGGATACACAAGGAAGGCCTATGTCATAACAAAAGTGAAACATAGCAACCTCGAGTCTTCACACTAGGTTCAAGACCTTTGCATTGGCTTGGAAGTGCATCAATCCATCCTGGATTGGCTTATCTTTGGCCCTATGCAATGGCTCTTTTGTGTATATCTTGTCCTGGAATCAGACAGAATTTTTAAGCAAAGTCCCATAATTTTTTTAATAATTAGTGGCATCATTTTTATAGTCTCTAGCTTTGGGGGGCACGCATTGACATCATAGCAAATGCATTTTAAATTTATATTACTGCTAAATCAAAAAGTTAAAGAAAATCTTAATGCTGGTGACATGTGCTTCAAATATATAAAAGGAGAGAAAAATTAAAAAAACTGAAATAATATATTGCACATGCAAGAAAAATATAATAAAAGTTTTAAAAATTCAAAAATGTAGCTTATAATCATTTTCACACTGTGTCAGCTAAGAAAATATAGAATGCAAGGCTTTCTCACCAAAAATGAGATCCATTTCCTCTTTACATCTGGCCATGATCCACTGTGAGTATGAGCAAATGAATGTTACAAAGTTGTTTTTTTTTATAAAGAACAGTATTACAAATATGTAGATATCAATATCCCCAAAATTCTCAATAGCCCAGTTAATTACAATAGCAAACAAACACACTATCATATTTCACATAAATTGCTGTAAGGCATTTTTAATGCCTATGAACTGATGGATATTTGTCACAAGTTTTTACAAATGTAGCAAATCTTTCAACCTTGGTATTTAAACAAAGTAAAACTTATTTTGCATTTAGAAAATCATCAAGAAATCTAGATATCATTCTGGTGAAAGTAAAGTAGTGAGATGAAGAGTATAAATGTGTGAAGCTCCTTTTTGGAGGCTTTTTAGGGGTACAAATGCCCTGAGATTAACTGCCCAACTTCCATTCACATATTTAGAAATGCAGGAAAGTTGGGTTTATAATTGTATTTCACTTCAGCTACTAGAATGGGCCTTACACCTTGTGTTAGGGGCAGGAAAAAATAACCAGAGATTGTTAAGAAAAATTCTAAAAATCATGTCTAAAAAACCCTTAAAATCAATTGAGATATTTAGCACATTAAATCCTCCAAAGGTTGTTATACAATTGTAACCAGTTCTGATGAAGTCCATCTATCCTCTGTGTGACAATTTACAAAGTCAAAATTAGAAAGGCTGTTTTCATATATGGGCTCAATTACAATGATATTTGTTCAGTATGGTTATAGGGGAAAAGCAAAAGAATATAACAGTAGTTAAAACTCGGTACATTAAAATGATTCAGAGTAACAAAATAGTATTGACTACAGTAATATATGAACATAAAATCACAAAGTTAAATCTTAAACAAAGCAACCAGTAAATGCAATAGAATACAGAGATTTTTATAAAACATTGGAGTCTGAAATGCCTTAAAAATATAACCTCCTGTCTCTTTAAAGTTACTTAGGTTTTTATCCATTTAGATGCCTATTATCAGAATGCAGATTGGTAATGGTTAAGCAATGGAATTTAAGCGACCCATCTAGGGCCACACAGCTGGGAAGTATGTGAGGCCAGATTTCAACTGAGGACCTCCTGTCTCTAGGCCTGGCTCTCAGTCCACTGAGCCACCTAGCTGCCTCACCAAAGTTAGCTAAAGAGTTGCAAGAAGCTGAATTTTTTTCCCTGGCATGCAGGGGAAATCAATGAAATTACCAGAACAGCCAAAAGATAGCCTTTTAAATAGGCCATTGCTTGTAAGTTCCTGTTTGGAAAATTCTTTCTTCTTTCCCTTTCTTTCTCTCCTTCTATGATTCTCCCCAGTCCACATGGAGGCTACTCTTAGCCTAAGGGAAAATTACCTCCCTGTCTTTACCAGCTGGTATGAATGAGTCCTGGGCCTGAGGCAATGAGAGATCTGCTCCTAGGCTAGAGTTTGCTGAGCCAGGGGGTGGTGGGTTACCAGGTGATCCAGATCTGGGTCAAAACAGGTCCCGATGCTGGGAACAGGAGCTAAGCCAAGCCGGCTGGGAAAGGCAGGCAGGTGAACGGCAGTCTGGGTCAAACAGCAAACAGGTCTGGAGTGGAGGCGGGAATGCAGGCAGGCAGGCAGAAGCGGCCAGGCCGGGCCGAGCCAAGCTATCTGATGACTGGAACAAGTTGGATCAGCAACATCTTTGTGAGGGTTAAAAACCTTGGCCAGAGAAACATGGCTTAACAAAAATTTCTAGGCAGTAGCTATTAAAGGCTGAACTAAAGATCAGTAAAGAAAAGAATCAGAAGATTTAGAGTATTTCATTTTTCTGACATGGTAAGCCAAAATGTTAAGATTAAAATTGCCAAACTGTGGCAGGTAAAATTAATTTCTCTGCTAGAAGTATTACATTTAATGAGGTTTATTAAGATTAAGAATTTAAGAAAGTACAAGTAAGAAAGCACATGCCTAGGAGGGCCGAGAGGCTCATTCAATTTCACTTACATCATGAGAGGCATGTCTGCTTAGAAGCAGAAGTAGGAAGAGCACTCAGTAGAGCCAGTTAAATATAAATTTTTGATCCTGCCCAGGTGAAAATCTCAGTGAGATTAGAGGGCATCTCAGGAACTATAGCAAGGACTTCTGGGGATTGAAGTCCAGGGTTCAAATCTCCATGTTTACAATGTACATATATAAAAATGCATGTGTACATATGTAAACATGTGCTACATATATTTAAATTTTATAATATACACATACATTATTCAAGTATTGATATATACACATTTTTGTTTCTCTGTTGTGTATTGTAAGTCATGCTATATATTCTTGACTGTGTTATGCTAATGTAATTCTAATAAAATTAATTGAAAAATTGAATAATATTAGTGAAGTATCAGATATATGCCTTATGAAATTAGAAAACACATAATGGAAGAAAAGTCTACATAAAATTCATTTGGTAAACAAAATGTCAAGGTAAATGTCTTTTGAAAAAGTAGAAAAGAAGAAAGTGATAATAAATGATAACATTTTATTATATAGTAATAATTTTCCAAATTATATAGTAATCTATAAAAGATAGAGCAATATTTCAATAGACTAGATTATACACTGAAGGTTTAGAAGTAAACACATTGAGTCTGAAGATGTTTTAGCTCAGCCAATTAAATATGGAATTTCATAAGAAAAAATTCTAAATTATTTTTATCATTTGACTTGAACCTCTAACCCAGTGGTTCTCAACCTTTCTAATGCTGTGACCCCGCAATACAGTTCCTCATGTTGCAGTGACCCGAAACCAAAAAATTATTTTGGTGGCTACTTCAAAACTGTAATTTTGCTACAGTTATGATTTGGAATGTAAATACCTGATATACATTATATATTCTCATTGCTACAAAGTGAGAGGTTGAGAACCTCTGTTCTAAACCCACATAAGGATTATTACCACAAGGAAATAATTGATAAAAAATAAATCTCTACAAAAATATTCAAAGCAACATTTCCAAAAAGAAAA
Source organism: Monodelphis domestica (assembly GCF_027887165.1). NCBI lineage: Eukaryota > Metazoa > Chordata > Mammalia > Didelphimorphia > Didelphidae > Monodelphis > Monodelphis domestica. The sequence goes on along the minus strand of NC_077234.1, from coordinate 119,137,827 downwards.
ATTTTATGACAAACTATGTGCCCAATGATTGTTGAATTATTCAGTAAATACTGGTATATTTATGTAATTGAATTTTATTATGCTACTAGGAATACCAAATATTAATGATTCAGAGAAATATGGGAACACTTGTGGTAGTGATGTAGGTAGTGATTTATACAGTTAATAAAGTTAGCCAAAAGAACAATATATTGAAACTGATGTTGAATAATGTATATAAAGACAAAATTAAATGGCATGAAAATTTATATTAAATACAATCAATGTTAATTGTTACTACTTCATAGATGTTAAATCATTTATTCTCATCAGAAGCAATTATTAAGTGCCTACTATATTCCACATACTGGGCTATGCATGAAGGATACAAAGGCAAGGATAAAAATGAGTTGATGCCCTCAAGGGCTACCTTTATCTGGAAAGAAACAATATGAATACATATAAGTAAATAGAAAATATATTTTTAAAATAATTGAGTAGGGGTACTAGCCACTGGGGGATATCAAAATGAATCTCTTATAAGATATGACACTTGAAGACAATCCTTGATAGAAGTCTGACTCATTTTATTCCACTCTACACAATACTTAGTTACATCATCTTCCCCTCTTTGCCATTTTTACCTCACATTTTTTCTGCCTTCATAATGTGAGCTCTTTGAGAAAAGGGACTGCCTTTCTTTTTGCATTTGTGTTCCTAGCCCTATATTGCCACAGAGGTGGGCACTAAGTAAGGGGTAGTAAATAGTGACCCCTTGAATATCAAATTAACACTATCCTTCCTTTTGTAAAAGAAGTACTAATATACTGTACAAGACCAAATCTCTTTCTTAGATTTTGCTTTTCTAGAAAAACAACAACAACAACAAAAAAAAAAACCTCTGACTTTTAGCCTTGAGAACAAATGAAACATCTTTTGCATTTTTATCATCAGTAATTTAAAAAAAAAAAGTTCTTGGAACAAAGGAAGTGCTTAATAAGTACTTTTTCATTTATTAATTTTATGTTATTTCTTATAGATAGGGCTTTAAAAATATTATTTCTACTTGCATATAAAACAAACTTAATCAGTACTTGCTTTCAGGTATTTAGATTTTGATTTATGGTCAGATTATTTGCCAAAAGTCCTGCCCAGAGTTACTTTTTTTAAACTAAAAAAACCTATGGAAGCCATTGGTAATTTTTTCTTTTAAAAATGGGTTTGCTAATAGGAACATTTGGTTTAAAAGCTGATTTCTTTCCCTTTCCAACTTTCTTGCCTCTCCCTTAATTAGAACTCTTGAAGAATCAAGTTGGTGTTCTTAAAGACGTGTTTTACTTCTTGGCTTTTTGTATATATTTTTTTGACAAATGATCTCTAGAATTTGTTAGGTTCAATTTTTTTTTACCAGAAAATTCAAAATTACTCCATGTTAAAATCATTTCAGAAAAAAAAGAATGAGAAAAATTCCTCAGAAATGCTGAAATTTATTTCAATTTATGGACATTTCATTTTATCCTAATTTTAGGTAGAAACCATACAGATAAAAGTGATTAGATTCTCTTCCCCTTGTATGGGGAATTAATAATTAAAATACTAAAGACAATTATGGTGCAATAGATATTTAAGATACTTAAAGTACTTTAAAGTAATCAAGGTAAACAAAGGGGTTAAACTGATTACATTACTAGTAAGAAGGTGATAACTCAGATACTTAAGAATCCTATAATACCTGAAATACCTAGGATATGTAAAGTGCTTGGGATGCTAAAGGATACTGAAAATACTTAAGAGCTTAGTCACTATTAAGACAATGAATAGGAGGAGGAGCATATGTAAGCAGAGAACAGTGAGTAAATTGAATATAATGAGGTTTCTCTTTTTTAAAATCTGTGAATAAGAAATAGTATTGCACTGCAAAAAGAGAAAAGGGGAGAAAGTTAGGGGTAAATTGTCTCACATGTGAAGGCCTTAAAGATTCAATATAGTGAAAGGGAAGATGATGACTGGGTGGTAGTCAATGCTTGAACCATACTCTCTTTGGAATTAGCCCAAGTAAGGGTAACATCCCCTTTAAGTTATGTATAAAAATTTATGTTACCCGGTACAGAAGTAAGAAGAGGATGAGGAACAAAAAAGAAAAGGGGTATCAGACAAAAGGGAGGGGAACCTTAATGAACAGGGTAAACAGAAGCAAAAACATTTGTGAACAGGGAAAGGCTGATAAGAATGAAAAGGAAGGATAAACAGCAGAAAAATAAGATAGAGGGATATACACAGTAACCACAATCCTTAATATGAATGGATGAATTCACCAATGGAATGTAATATGATAGCAAAGTTGATTAAAAGTCAGAACTCCACAATATATTGTCTACAAGAAATTCATTTAAAGATGGTAAACACTCAGAGTAAATAGGTCAAGGACTGGAACAAAATCTATTATTCTTTAGCTAAAATTCAAACAGCAGGAGTAGTAATTATGTTCTTAAATTAAGTAAAAGTAAAAATTAACCTATTTAAAAGAGATAAGGAAGGAAAACTAAGATTGGGATCAGTTTTCACAAATTCAGGAATGGAAAATGGAAGCAAGTATAAATACTTTAAATAAACTACTCTTCATACTGTTTAACTTGGTCTTGGATATATTCGAATATATATTCCCAACTCTCTCAGTCTCCTCTCCATTCTGAATGGAGGCCTGTAGGGTAGAACACTAAACTCCACCAAAGCCATCCTTTATATAGAGTAAATTCTGAACATTGTAGTTCAATCCACTTTGCATCTCACAAGATGCTATTTAACAGGTACCTCCCCTGTCCCTTTCCGTTTCCAGCTTTCTCTTATATGTAGTCCTTGTATTGTCTTCCCCCATTAGATTATAAACTCCATGAATTCCATAACTCTCTTGTTTTATTCTTATTTGTATCTCTAGGTCTTAGCACAGTGCCTGGAACATAGTAAATAATTAATAAATGATTATTGAGTTGATCTGAAAAATAATAAATATGCGCTTTTCCCATAGATTAAGTAGCATCCCTTCATGGTAACTGCATGCTATTCATACCTTCTCTCTTTTTTCTTTTATTTGAAGGCAATACAGTTAAGAATTGTAACTGAGAGAAAAATGTACTAAACCTGATTTTTGCCTAGTGGCCAAATTACCAAGCAAACAAACAAAAACAACCTGACTAACAGAAAACTGTTCTACATCAGATAGTTCCCTCTACTATTGACTATTAGCAAGACTACTCCCTTGGTCATGTAAGGGGAAAATTTTTTTAAAGGTTGGACTGGATTATTTAAGAATAGGATCGCCTAGAATTTTATGAAATTGCAAGAGATTTATTTAACAATTTATTTACAAAATACAGAAAGAGTGAAAGTAAGAAAATGAGAGATAGGAAAGAGTAAGATATTTAGCCCAAGCACTAAGTATTTTGCTCTGACCCCTAGCTTAAAAACAGGCAGGGGACTTTAGTCCTTAGCCACAGAGGCCTTGGCTTTGAGCTGAGGACCTGGAGAGGCAGGGAACCTCTCTCAAGAGGACAGGTCTCTCCTGCGGTTAGTCTTTTCAGAAGATCCAAAGGTCAGAAAAAAGGAGTCAGCTCTTTTACTCATCAGGTCACATGTCAGTCCAAAGGGAGAGATTCAAGAACAAGTATTACTGGGAAAGGTCTCAGGTCCAGTCAGCAGATTCTTCATCAGCCTCCAACTTGAACTCAGAACTCCAGAAGAAGACAAAGTTCAAGTTGAACTGCACTCAGGAAGTTGTAACTCCCTTTTAAAGACACTTTCTTTTGCATCACTTCCTGTACCTTCCCCTAATTTTACATCTACCAAACAAAGTTGAAGCTTTTATTAGGACTGCCCACGGGTCAGTCAGTTTAAATCTGATTCATCACCCACTATTGCACACTTGGGTCACAAACCTCTCCCACTCAGTGATTAAGTGGGATGTTTAAACTATTGGTGATTAAATCTAAAAATGGACAGATCCTCCCTACTCAACTGGAAGTAGAGTGTTTACACTTTTGGTGATTAAATCTAAAAATGGGAAGGGGAGTTAACTTAATCTTCACAATCAGGGGAGAGTAAATTAATTTAATTTTCACAATCAGGGGACAGTTCAATTTAAAATTTACAATCATAAATAAAACAAATATAGATTACCTTGTTCCTTCTTAGGTTGGCCCACATCCTCTGATATTATTATGTAGACAGTCATCACATAATTTTTCTTCAACAGCATTGTGTTTTGTTTTCTCTCCCTAAATACTTTGACATTTTGTAAGAAATAATGTGTTGATCTTTTAGAATAGATGCTGAATAGCTCTGCTTATGCTTTCAGATTTGGATACAGATTTAGAATCTAAGGATCCCTATTTAAAAGAAGAAAGATTTTTTTCTCTCATAAACATTTCTGTTAATTACTTACAGCTTTTAAAATGCTTCCCTTTATCCTGGAAATTCCCTAGAGATAGAATCCCAAAGCTGAGTTTAGTAATTATGGCATAATGCCAGTTACACTACATGATGATGAGTGAAATATCTGCGACAATTTTCACAGAGCATCAAAAGTCATAGAAAATATTGAAATGCCAGAGGCTTTGAATTCAGTTTCTCACTGAATATGTAAACAAGGTTTTTGCTGTGTCTCAAATAAAATAATATTCATAATAATGTCAAAATATGTTCTCATATTAGGTGTTACCAAAATCACACTTTATAACTCGGTGTTCACTAGTTTTATTCACAAACATTCCACTAAGGAATAGGAGATATTTTATGTGCTTGTTTTTTCCCTAACTATATTGTATTTATTTTATATGTTATGAATTCACCTTTAAATGTGGGTAATTATATAATTGGAAGTTTGAGAGAACTAATATACAAAATGGCAGACTTCTCTCAAAGAAGCAGTAGTAAGCATACATATTTCTATTCTCCAAGTAAGCCCCTAGTCTTCCAAAAGTGCCAATTTTTCCTGAGTCAGGCTGAGTTGCTGAAGAGGACATTCTATCTGCCATGTAAGGAATAAAATATAAGAAGATGATTGTGATGGTTTAGAACTTTGCACCAAGACTGTGAACCTATGGTGATTGGGAGAGTGGTCGGGTGAGGGTTATTGTTTTAAGGACCATATAAGCAACTGTTTACCTAGTGCACAAGTGCATTGTCATATTGTAGAGGTGCCCTTTCTCTTGAGAAAGATTAAACTTGCCTCTGCTCACCTAAGTGGTGTCTATTCTCTTTAAGCCATATCATTTCATACAAAAGTCTTTCCCTTTATATTTCTATCTGTCTCTCTGCTTCTTTCTCTGTCTCACTCTGTCTGTCTGTCTGTCTGTCTGTCTGTCTCTTTCTTTCTCTCTCTCCCTCCATCCCTCCCTCCCCCCCTCCTACTCACCCATCATTTTTCTCTTCTTGTTTTTCTCTACTCTCAACTCTCCTATGACTCAGATTGCAATTCTGAAAGATCCATTCTAAGGCTGTGTACTACTGGTAGCTGCAATGATATCCTAAAGAACAGAACATTATGATGCAGGATTGGAAATCAAAGGGTCACCAGATGAAACCTTTACATGTTATTTTTGTCATTTTGTCTTAATAATTATTTAGTTGATTGAGGAACTCCAACAAGCCATTTGTCCATCATCAAATCCTTTACACATTCATTTTCATTTAGGATAACCATAGCTAAGTGAAAGAAACTGTAACTTGTTTTAGTCAAATTAATTGTTGTCTATGGTTGGACATTCATGAAATGAATACTTCTACCTGAACAACAGGGACCCTTCTTTCTCCTTCTCTACCTTCCCATAAGCTTCTCCAGACAACTTCTGTTTTGTACCTTGTTTAGTGTTGTTTACAGATTTCTTTTTCTTATAATGGGACAATCTAGCACTAAGATCTTCCTCAGAATGCTCACAGATAAGATGTTTAAGCTTTATGGTCCATTCATTGTGAACTATCTTTCACAGTGGCATTTGTTTACCAGGGACAAAAGCCCTTTGCTGTTCTCTGAGGAAGGCTTCTTTGAATTATAAAAATTACTCCATCTGAAAGGAGCAATCCAGACCAAACACCCTAGTCAGATGAATGCGTATTTTTCTCTGCTATGATTAAGCAACTAAAAAGAAAATTCTGTCTATTGTTTGTAGCTACCAGGGAAATGGAAAGAGACTGAGTGAGGAGGCTATTAGACTGAAAGAGGAAATGACTAATTTAAAGAGGCACTATTGACAATTGTCACAGAAATCTGTGAGGTGCACACTCTGGGTGACCCAGCTCCTTGCCACCTCTATTTCATCTTCCCTGAAGACCCTTACTCAAACCCTGAGGACCTCCTGGATTTGTGGTAAGGAATAGAATGAAACCTTCTATCCTTGTGCCCTCAATCCCTCTAGAAACAAAGACTTTGGAAACTATAGAATTTAGGGGAGTTCCAGTTACCTTATAAACTCTGGCTCAGGTGTAAGGACACAAGTCAAGTGAAGGAAGTTCAAGGAAATAAGGAGAAAGAACGCATAGATACTATTCCCTTATATACCTTTAAAGGAGTTCACACAGCAGGCAGGTTCAATTAATTTATGTTCTCTGGTGAAATACATCACTGAAAATCAATCCTCCCAAAAATTAAGGATGAACTGGTGAATTTCTTGAAAAGCTAAAATCCATCTAGGAGATATAGTACCTGACCTAGGTAGACATCTAACAGTGTTTTCACCTACTGACACTAAGCATATTATTAGGGAGTATAAAAAAATACCCTCGAATACAGGACTACAATCCCCACAATTCCTTGCTCCATTTCCCCAGAATGCTTTGTAATCTCACCTGGGCCAAGATGGAGAAGGTATTTAACCTGGTGGCAAAGGTTTTTGGGTCTTTTTTTGGACTTCCGTTTTGGAGCAGACTGGCTCTTTCCATAATGTAGGTGAGGTCTTGTCTAGGCCTCTGGCCTAGGCACGTGTTCCTTATCCTGTATTTTCTTTAATTCTTAATCTTTAATAAACCTCATAAAAATATAATAGTCCTTGCAGAAAGAAACTAATTTCTACCTGCCTCAGTCTCCCTTAAATTTTAATTGTTACAGGAGGAAGGCTTAAAACTTGGAGGACCAGAGGTCTTTTGCCCTTTATGTAATACCTGATTTACTAGGTCTTTAGGGAGACAGATGTCCACTGTGTCTGAGGGGAACCTATTGTTGTCCTGATAAGAAGGCATTTGTCTTTCCACTCTTACAATCAATATCCCTTACTCCCTGAGGCAGAAGAAGGTATCAAACTTTTCCTCCATAATCTCTTGTCACACAAGGTTCTAATGAAGACTAAATTCCCAAACAATATCTCTATTTTACCTGTCCCCAAATCAGATATGCTTATACCAGAGAGTCAGCAAGTCTATTGTTTCATTCAAGATCTAGGACTTCTTAAACATTTTGTGATCCCTTTACAGCTCAAAGTACCTAACCCTTTGACCATCCTCAGTTTTGTTCCTCTTTTGATTCTTCCTATTTTGTTGTTCTGTGTTTTGCCATTGCTATTCATTCTGACAATTTTTGTTTTCCTTCATCTTTAAGGGGAACAGTAAACCTGGTCTTGAAATCTTCAGGAGTTCTAGGATTCCCCTACCATTAAAAAAAATTACTATTTTTTTATTTGTTACAGCCAAATATTCAGCTAACTCCCTCCCTCCAACCATTCCCCCATTAGATAAGGCATCATTAGAAAAAAATTATATATTTATATATAACTATGTCTTGCTTATTTCTATTTATCAGTTCTTTCTCTGCAGGTAGACATGCACGTAATTCTTCAAATTATATTTCTATGACTATATTATGATGTTCTTTTGGTTCAACTCATTTGGGACTTCATTTATTCAATACATGGATGAAATCTTGCTCTGTTCCCCCAACCTGGCCTTTTGTCAGGAAGATATTGTAGCCCTATTAATTTCCTTGCATGATATAATGTGAGCAGCAATGAGTACCAGGTAGCCCCATCCCTCAGTTCATTACCTAGGCTTTTTATCATTTTAAAGCCTATCCTTTACCCTGGGAACCCATTGTTAACATCCAGATAGACTTCATTAAGTTTCTCCCTAAGCAAGGATATAAATATATTCCCTTAAGAAAGGGTAGAAATATAAATATATAAACATGTCCTTGGTCTTTCCATGCAAAAAGGCTAAAGTCACCACTGTAGCAAAGAAATCCCTCATGGAACTGAGCTCTAGGTTTGAAGTCCCACTCATCACAGATTTTAACAAGGGGACACTTGTCAAATCATCTTCCACTAGAAAAGAACCTGGGCATACAGTGAAAGCTGTACTATGTAAACCATGCTGAGTCTTCATGGAAATGCAAAAATTAAAACCAGGGCAGTAAAGTCATTGGCAAAAATATGTGAGCAAACAGGGCTCAGTTAATCAAGGCCCTGCCATCCTAATGAAATTAAAAAATGTGTTAAACAAAAACTGCTCAAGAAACTGCTCAAGAAACATTTGCTCAGGAAATCCTTCATGAAAAATGCTTAAAAATACTCTTTACTAAGCCCACCTATAACAGTTTGGTACTGAGTTGTCATATTTCTCTGTTTTACACACTGTACCTGAAGACATTCAGAATTGCATTGTAGCTACTTTTATGGCAATTATGGCAAGCTTCATCCAAGTATTTCAAGAGATTCACTATGGACCTTAACAACTACACCTTCTTAAAGGTAATCTGTGGGCCATGTTATCTAATAATATTAAAATAATACATACTTCTGCTTACAAAATGGAATATTGACTAGTGAAACCATGATTACATGACTATTAGGCTTCTCCACTCCTATCAGTCTGATCAAAAACTATACTGTCTCAAAAATTTTTGACACCTTTAGAGTTTGCTTAAGAGTGTTTTATGACCTGGCTTCCATTACCATTGACTGGGATGAGACTATGGTCAACATTCAATTGTATAATGTTAGCTAGGATAAACTCTATATTTTCATGAAGAGCTGATTTAACCTTACCAATTATGAAGTAGATAATCAAGGTAACACTAGGTTTTCCTATGACAAGGGTCATATGCTCCTCCTTCTCAAAGTAGTTATTCCTTTACAGAAAGATAAAATAGACTGATACTGGCTACTGCTAATAGCACTGGAGAACCCTGTGCCCTTAGGAAGAATCATATTAATATATTTCACCTCTCCTAGTAGAGACACTACCACTAATTAGTCTGAAAAACAGTTCCTTGTCATTATTTGAGAGTTATGAGGCTGAAATTAACCTTCTCTCAAAAGATGATTCTCTTTTGTTGATGTCTTGGGATTTGTTGTTGGGGGATATAAAGAATAGTCTGAAGTGGCACATGTCCTGAAATATTCCATAAATTTCACATCTACCGTGATCTCAGATCTAACTACAGATTTAAGACAGATTGGACAGGTCAATTTAGAGAATAGGGCTGCCACTGATTATCTTTTGCTCAGAAATAACCATGGTTGCCAAGGCTTTCAGGATATATGTTGCTTTAATATTTCAGTTAATAGTCATTTTAATGAAACATACTAAGAAATCCTGTAGAAATTGCTTTTAGGTATCCAACAATCTTCTCTTAGTGATACCTGGTGGACTTGGTAGTGATTTTGACTGTCCTCACTGTGATGATGACTGGCACCAGAATGCTCAAACAAATTTTGATGGGGTTTGTGATGCCCTTAATCATGTGTTCCCCTCTGTTGTTGTTTTAAATGCCTAAAGAATCTCCCATTGTTGTGTAGTTTAGTTGTGTAGTAGTAGGTGTTAGTCTAAACCCCCTCATTTGTAGCCCATGATGCTTATTCAATTTGATCCTTTTGACTTACATGTAGAGAAAAGAATCCCCTCGACTCCATCTGGCCTCTATCCCTCTTACCAGAATACTATCCAGCTCTTGAGAAGGTAAACAAAAGTGAAAGGTGTCTCCACTAATAGGTTATTTTAATGAACTTCCTATTAACCTTAACTTAACTTTCTCCTGTTGTATTTATGCTTTTGCTTGAGTGCTATATGAAGCTTCTAAAGCCAAAAGGAGAGGGATTATGAGAAAATCACGGGTGTTGCAGTTGTCATTCTACAGTGAAAGATGCAACTGTTTAGATTAGACTTGTTTATTGCTCACCTAGTATAAGTAGGAAATATTAATGTTACAGTTCTATCAATATTCTCTGTTTCTGTTTCTACATAGACATTGGTGTGCTTATTGAAAAGTTAACAATCTCTTAACAATCAAGTCAAACTGCTTCATTTCACTGGCTCCCTTGTTCTTGCTTTCAGGAACATTATAAATATAAATATTATATACTCTATAAGTATGTAACACTATTCATCATCAACTAATGTAACTGTAGCACTCTACACTTTATAATGTATAACCCAAAAAGTAACAAGAGAATTGGCTACCTATTTGACTCTTTTCTGCCAGACAATTAAATCAATTCTTTTCTTAAAACTTTCCTAGCCTGGAATTTGTTCTCAAGCAATACTTAGTCTTTTGTATTATTTGAAGTTTGCCATGAGAATGTTTTCCAGGCATGAAAGATACACTTTGTGAATGTATGTAGGTGGGTGAATATAGGACAAGATTGGGAAAAGACTCTTGGTTGCATTTTCAATTTCCATCCCCAACATTTATCACTGTATGTGACCAATAGTACATGTTTGAAAAATGGTTTTTCTTCATTCATTTTTTCTAGAATGAAGACTGTGTGAAAGAGATTATTTTTATTAATTATTATTATTTCATAGAACAGACAACTGACAGACAACCTTAGAATGAATATTTGACTGAAAACCTCTTACAGGAGACACCCAATTCCATCCCTCTTCTTCTCAAAAACTAAACCTAAACAACTCTAGGCAAGTTGAGCTAATACTTTTTTATATTTATGAGGAAAATGTTTCCCTTATTAATCTCTACCAACACTTGCCAGAGAATTTTTCATAGTTTCTAACCTACAAAAATGATATGAATTGGTCTGTTTGCTGACAAAGAAAAATTATGAATTACATTGAATAGTTCCTACTTCTGGAGGTTGTCTTTTCTTTCATTTAGTATTAATTATCTTCATATGCTGAGAAATAATTCCATTTCAGTCTGTCAGTCAAACTGATGCAGTATGAAGAGACCATATATTTAAAATTGATTTCTCCTGCATTTATCTTTTGATGAACCAATTTTGTAGTCGTGGAACTGTCCATGAATATTTTGACCCTCTTTTCTTTATGACTCTCTTGCTTTAACTGACACCCTTAATATTAACTATATTATTTAGTTGCTATGATCTAGTCATAATTTTTATTATTTAAATCCTTCCCTTCTTTCTGAGAATCAATACTAAGTATCATTTCCAAGGCAGAAGACCAGTACGGGCTATGTAATTGGGGTTAAGTGACTTGGCCAGGGTCACAGAGCTAGAAATCTGGCTGAAGCCAGATTTGAACCAGGTTTTCCTGACTCCAGGACTGGTTCTCAATCCACTGCTGTCCCTAGTGAATATTATTTTGCCTCCTCTAATTGGTCAAGGATTTATTGAGAATAATTCAGGCATAAAGCTATAAAACTAATCCCTTAAATATTTAATAATCGAGGAAACATAATTATTGCATTTTTAAACTATATATTAGAGGGATGTATGTGGGTAAGTGTGTGATTTTGTATGTGTATGTGTTTGAATTTTTTTTCTTTTGTTTGTTTCATTCTGTTTTGTTTTTGGCTATATGAACTCTTACACAAAATGGAAATTAATTAAGATCTTTGAGAACTTGCACTATTTAGGCACATTGAAAACATACACAATATGGACAAATATAGCAAGTGGTTATGAATGCAACCTTCACATTTCCATGTAAACTAAGACATTTAGCTGTTTAGCCCACACTGAATGATGTCTAATTGTATTTGTGGTCACTGACCTACATTCACTTTTTCAAAATATTTAAGGATGTTGGAAAAAAGAAATGCAGTTATAATAATATTTTGAGTAATAATTTATCACCACTTTTTTAACTTCTGAAACTATTATAAATTGGCCTATTTTGGAACAAAGATGAGACCAAAGCACAGTAAGGGATAAGTAAAGAATTTATTAAGTAAAAAGGGAAAAATAAAACGGGAAAGAGTGGTAGATGTGTAATCTCCTTTATCTCCTTCTTAGTGTCTATTAATATCTACCTTATTACTCTGTTGGGAAGATCAAAGTAGATAATTGCAAATCTCTTAGCATAGCACCTGACACATAGTATGCACTTAATTTCTGTTTCATTCTACCTCTTTGCTTCCCTTCCCTTCCCTTCTTTTCCCTTTCCTTTTCTTAGCAGTGTGTATGATACCGAGAAAGAATTTAATAAATGTTATTGATTGAGTGACTGATAGACTTACTTGACTTTGGCTGCTGGTTTCCTAAAATCTTAGACTTTGGAGAGCCTCAAAATATTCCCAACTTCTTCATTTAATCTCTAACTCTCTGCTTCTACATTTGTTATTTCCTGAAACTGGATGCCTTTCTATTAGATACTGCTTCATTTTCTAATTGCTGCATTCTAAACATGTAGTAAGAATTATCAATGATACTCTGGAACAGGCTAGTCAGTAAAGCCAGGGGATAGATACTGTGGGAAGGGCATTCCCATAGTAATACTAACAAATACAAATTATATGCTCAGCTCACAAACATCTAAGAACAGCAGAATCACTGAAGAGATTTTCAGTCTCCTAGAAAATACCCAAACAAAATTAGCCCCCTGTGGCTTCATCGGATAGGAAGAATCCATAGGGAGCCATGCAAACTAATACAAGCATCAAGGAAGTAATTGCACAGATGAGAAAGCTATCTTCAGTTCTTAACCCAACACTGCTTTGTCATATTTAAAATGAATCCTAATGATGCACTATATACTGCTAAAGCCATGCACTAGGACTCTACCAGAGTCCTGGGGCCGATCTCAACAGTTGTTGACATTGTAAAACTATTTTTTTGTGCAGATTTCCATCACGCCTCTGAGAACATGAATGAAGGTTTCTGATGCAAGATTTTTGCCTTGTTTTCTCTTACTATGGTTTTAAACTTAGAGTTCCTATAGAATTAAGGAATTTGTAATACCACTATTCTGTTTAGCTGTAGTCCTGATACTTTGGCTGCCATTTAAAAAATGATTTTTTTTGAGAAGACGTTTATAACAGTGATGTCAAAGACATTAAGTCCTTTCTGATAGATCTGAACCAGATTTTCTTCATAAGTGAGATAATGCAGCGCTATTTTGCCAGATTTCTGTTAACTAGGAGAAAGAGCCAAATCTGCCCAGAGAATTAGCTGCTTCATTTCCAGACACCCCAGACACACTAGCTGAGTAAATAGGAAGAGGAAAGGAAATAATCATTATTATAGTGTCTACTATGTTCTGGGCTTTAATAAATATTTCATTTTATCTTCACTACAACCCTGCAAGGTAAAAACTATTATTTTGCATTTTGCAGTTGAGGAAACTGAAGCAGGGGTTAAGTGACTTCCACATGCTTACATAGGTACTGATTATCTCAGATCAGATTTGAACTCAGGTCATTCTTGTTGCTCTATGTTTTATGACCACCTAGATCTCTCATAAGGATAAAAAAGAATCCTTTACATTTAAGAGAACAGAAATTGATCAAGGCAGTCACTTTTTCTGTTTTCTAAATACCCTGAGGGTAAGACTAATAACAATACATTATAATTATGTTCATGGAACTCTTTACATATGATATCATATTCAAAATTCAAAGATGTATAGTATATTTTGTAGTTGTTGTCACTATTTTATATATGAGAAAATTGACCTGAGGTCAGCTGACTTATAGCTAGTGTCAGAGGTATGATTTGAATTTAGGTGTATCTGGTAGACTAGAGCTGATAAAATCAAGTAATTTCAGAGTGTAGCCAATCCAGATTAAAATGTAACTGGTAAATGCTTTAAAAATATTTGAACAAAATGTTTAAAAATAAAATAAAACATAAATAATGTTGATGTGTGGTTTTCAAAGTCAATATACATGATGGGTGGAGCTTCTAGACATTAATCCCTAGACATTATCCATGTCCAAAAATCAACTTTTCATGTGATACACTCCCTCACTCCCTTACAGACTAGGAAATATGTCTGGTTTATTCAACTGCCTTTCATGTGATTGTGATGCCAATTTCCCATTGCCCATAGTCTGATTAAAGCTATACCTTCCTCAACCATTTGGATTATGTACACCTGCTCTCAGTTTCTCAACTCTTTCTCCTTTGGTTCATGGTTTTCTCTATTTACTATCAATTTGAAGGAAGGAAAAATCAATATTCAGTCTGTAGGGATCCATTTCTATCTGAGCTGGACTACACTGTACTATACACACTATATCTATGAACTATTCAGGATAAATGTCTTTAATGAGTAAAAGAACTCAATCAAAGCGGTTTGACTTGGTGTTATGAAGTACTGTACAAAATAAATCCCCTGCCTTCTTGATAGCATGACATGGAATCTTGAAACCTGCATTCAAATCTTGTCTATTCCTTTATCAGAACCTGGGAAGAATAAGGATATTCCAGGCATGTGCAAAGACTCAAGTGAAAACAGAATGTAATAGTAAATTAGGAAGCTATCAGTTTCTTTAAGCATTATGGAAAAAACTATATATATATATATATATATATATATATATATATATATTGGTATTGGTGACCATAACATTGATGTTGCATACAAACTTTCCATGGCTTGGGAAACATATCTATACACATTGGTCCTAGCCAGAAAAGACAAAAACAAACGAAACTATTGTTTAATGATGTTGTGTATGTCCAAATTGCAAAATTAATCGTTGTACAATTTCTATGTCTATCATTAGAACATATTTAATGCCTCCATTATAGGATTTTTATATTCTTCCATCTCAATTCAATGGGGCAATCAAAGGAGGGTAATCTCCAAGGTCAGGTGTTTTAGATTAAGAGTCATGAAGGCCTAAGAGAGCAGAGTAATTTCCCTGATAATTCCTTGCCTGAGTTTCTGGAGATATAATGCCCATTCCAATATTCAACAAATATTAAAGGAAAATTGTCCCAATTATTTAGATTCAGAGGAAAAAATAAAGATGGAAAGACATCACTGATTACCTACTGAATGTCATTTTTTTAAACTCTTACCCTCTGTCTTAGAATCAATACTGTGTATTGGTTCCAAAGTAAAAGAGTAATAGGCAAAGGGGATTAAATGGCTTGCCCAGGGTCACACGGCTAGGAAATATCTGAGGTCATATTCAAACCCAGGATCTCCCATATATAATCTTGGCTTTCCAAGCTATAACTATTATCTATGTATAATAATTGTATAATTAGAAACCTGTTACCCTCAGAACTACCTTTCCTGGGAGTGCACTGACTTCCTGTCATTATGTACTTCCTATAGACAGAGGAATAAATTCAGTGTGTGTTCCTGGTCTGGCCTCTTTACTTCCTGTCGGCAACTGTGATTGTAAGCAAGGTTTTTTGAACAGGCTGATTAGACATGGGCACATAGTTTTTATTTTGTTATACTTTTATTCCTTTATTTCTAATGATCATTTAAAAATCTCTTAAAATATATTTTTATTACTGGAGATTAATTTTAATTTTTACAATGATGGCGGCCAGAAGTTGGAGAAGTAATTCTCAATTTTTTAAGATAACCTATATAAAAATTTTAAGGCATGTTCCTCCTTCCACAGCTTTTCACCCCCTCCCCTATTCCCCACCCTCAAGAACTTCAAGGGAAATCAAACTCTCTTCAGAGCTTCTGGCCTGCTCCTGCTGGTTTGTTTGTTTATTTGTTTTCCCCCTACTTTTTGCCAGTCCCTTGCCCTACCTGCCCTGCTGCTTTACTTTGAGGGACTTAGCTGGGGACTCTTGCTGGAGAAGAGATAAGCTGCTTCTCTTGCCCATCTGCTTGAGTAGCATTCCTTGCTGCTATTTCTGGCATTATTGCTGCCAATCTAGCCTCCTGGGTTTTCCCAGACATCTGCTTCTGATCTTCCTGATCTCACCTGTTATCTGATCCCAGCCACTCATCCTCCTGCTCTGGCCCCAGCTCCAGTCCCAGCCCCAACTGCTTTTGCTGTTCCTTTTGGTGCTACTGGTAACTGCTGCCATGTCCTTGGAACTCATAAACTGGGAGTTCTTGGAACTGATCTATGGGCAGCTGGTAAAAACCAGGGTGTGTTTTCATTAGGCAATAATTAGCCTTCCAACTCCCTGTCCACATGGCATGGGTAGCAACCTGCTCCCTAGTGTTTTACCCTATGGGGAAAGGGAAAGGAAGTTTACTCTTCCAAATAGGAAGTAAAATTGCAAGCATGGCACATTCTATGAAAGAGTAGTGCATTACTTATCTCAAATAACTCCTAGCTTTAGGATGCTTTTTCTTCCTATCATCCCTAAGTGCACTGGTCCTTTCAATTATCTTGCCTGAAATTCAGGGGAGCAATTCACCTCCCTACAACCCTTTGACATTTGGGCCTTCCCAGCCTCTAAGATTTATCCAATTTGGGATTCCTGCACACTATACTTACTTAGGAATTCTCCCTCACTGTGACAAAAGGGATCTAAATGTATAGAGAAGGAACTTTAAAAGAGTTTGGAGGTGAAATTTTTAAGCTTTTTTAGTCTCCATTGTTTTCTGAAAGTATTTAATATTAATTATTTAATATATTAATCTTATCAACACTATTACTATTCTGTTACACTGAATTGTTTTAATCTACTGTGTTTTAGCTTTTAGATATATTCTGTTAACTATCCCCTATAACTATACTGAACAAAGTATTGTAAAGCCCATAAAAAGTTTTTTCTTCCATTTTGTCTTTGTTAAATTGTCACATATATGATGGATAGACTCTTTCAACCTAGTTAACAACCTTTGGAGAATTTAATAAGCTAATTATCTCAAATCCATTTTAAGGGGTCTTCAGACATTATTTTTAGATTTTTTTAAATAGCTCTGACTGATTATTTTGCCTGCTTCGAAGTTATTTGTAACAAGATGTAAAGGGTGCATTTAATAGCTGAAGTGAAGAGTGATAGCATTATATATATATATATATATATATATATATATATATATATATATAGATTATAATCCCCACCTCCACATTTGTAAAAATGTAAATGCATAGGACATATTACAGTCTGTGACAAGGAAATCACTTTAAAAGACTGATATATATATATATATATATATATATTGATTTAAGGTAGCCAAGGAATTCAGCTATGTAATTCCTAAATGAAAAATCAAGTCAGCAGTCAACCTTTTATGGAGTTTTTAATTACAAACAGGAGGAAGAAAGGTATTAGAGAGAAAGAGAAAGAGAGAGAGAGAGAGAGAGAGAGAGAGAGAGAGAGAGAGAGAGAGAGAGAGAGAGAGAGAGAGAGAGAGAGAAGGGGAGAGAAGGGAATAGGGCTTAAATACCCCCTCTGTTTAGTCTGGGCCAAAAGGCCCAAGCCCTTAAATAGCTGAGGCAAAGAAAAAAGACCAGTCCCTATCACTCACGTGACCAAAATGGAGAAACAGTCTCAGGGGCCTCCACCTCCAGCCTCCTTCAGAGCAAGCTTCTCAGAGCACCACCTCTCAGAGCAAAAACTCTCCAACCGCACCCTCAGTCCTCAGACCCCACTATCTTTAAGGAAACCATCTCAGTTCCCTCCCCTCAGTTCTCACATCTACCAATCACTGTCCATGTCTTCCCTGTGCCAATGGTGGCTCTAGCTTAACCCAGAACCGCCCAGAGGTCTGCCCCTTTGCACATGTCTGTTGAAGGTCATATTCTCAAATAATTAAATTTTTATCTATGCTGCAGCCCTTCCTAAATCCTGATAGGACTGAGTAGGATGGAGATTGGAAGTTCCAAGACCTGGTTCTGTCATTCTAAGTATCTCTATTGTATCAATTCTAAAATCAATCATGACTCAAAAAACTTCCTGCTCTATGCTTAAGTATAGGTCAAAGCACTTTCCATTGTTCAGCAAAAGGTTTCTGTCCTAAAGTAATCTTAATTAGGGAGGAGAAGGACCCTCCCATGCCAAAGGGGTTCACATTCCAATAGACTATCAGTAGGAAATTTTTCAAGTATGAAATTTCCCAATGGTGAAATTTCCAATATTTATAAGTCTAAGAAATTTTAAGGTTTACATATGACACAAAAATGGTACTGATCCCAAATCCAGGCAGGCCAAAAACAGAGAAAGAATATTATAGACCAATCTCCCTAATGAATATAGATGCAAAAATCTTAAATAGGAAACTAGCAATAAGACTCCAGCAAGTGATCAGAAGAGTCATTCACCAGGATCAAGCAGGATTTATTTTTTTTCTTTTTTTATTTCTTTTTTATTTTCTTTTTTTAAATTTTATAATATTTTATTTGATCATTTCCATGCATTATTCATTAAAGAAAAAGATTATTTTCTTTTCCTCCCCTCCACCCCCCATAGACAACGCATGATTTCACTGGGTATCACATGTGTTCTTCATTCGAACCCATTGCCATGTTGTTAATATTTGCATTAGATTGTTCGTTTAGAGTCTCTCCTCTGTCATGTCCCCTCAATTGCTGTAGTCAGGAAGTTGCTTTTCCTCAGTGTTTCTACTCCCACAGTTTGTCCTCTGCTTATGAATAGTGTTTTTTCTCCTAGATCCCTGCAGATTGTTCAGGGACATTACACCGCCACTAATGGAGAAGTCCATTGCTTTCGATTATACCACAGTGTATTAGTCTCTGTGTACAATGTTCTCCTGGTTCTGCTCCTCTCACTCTGCATCACTTTCTGGAGGTTGTTCCAGTCTCCATGGAATACCTCCACTTTATTATTCCTTTTTGCACAATAGTATTCCATAAACAACATATACCACAATTTGTTCAGCCATTCCCCAATTGATGGGCATCCCCTCATTTTCCCATTTTTGGCCACCACAAAGAGTGCAGCTATGAATATTCTTGTCCAAGTCTTTTTCTCCATTATCTCTTTGGGGTACAGTCAAGCAGGATTTATACCAGGGATGCAGGGCTGGTTCAATAGTAGGAAAACCACCAACATAATTGACCACATCAACAAGCAAACCAACAAAAATCACATGATTATTTCAATAGATGCAGAAAAACCCTTTGATAAAATACAGCATCCATTCCTATTAGAAACACTAGAAAGCATAAGAATAGAAGGTTTGTTCCTAAAAATAATAAACAGTATATATCTAAAACCATCAAATAATATCATCTACATTGGGGATAAACTAGATGCATTCCCAATAAGATCAGGAGTGAAACAAGGATGCCCATTATCACCTCTATTATTTGACATTTTACTAGAAACAGTAGCAGTAGCAATTTGATAAGAAAAATGAATTGAAGGCATTACAATAGGCAAAGAGGAGACCAAGTTATCACTCTTTGCGGATGACATGATGGTTTACTTAAAGAATCCTAGAGATTCAACCAAAAAGCTAATCAAAATAATCAACACCTTTAGCAAAGTTGCAGGATACAAAATAAACCCACATAAGTCATCAGCATTTCTAAATATTTCCAACACAGCTCAGTAGCAAGAACTAGAAAAAAAAATCCCATTCAAAATCACCTTAGGCAAAATAAAATACTTAGGAATCTATTTCCTCAAACAAACACAGGAACTATATGAACACAACTACAAAACACTCTCCACACAACTAAACTAGACTTGAACAATTGGAAGAACATTAACTGCTCATGGGTAGGATTATCCAATATAATAAAAATGACCATCCTATCCAAACTCATTTATCTATTTAGTGCCATACCCATTGAACTTCCAATTTTTTTTTTCCTGATTTAGAAAAAAAACATAATAAAGTTAATTTGGAAGAACAAAGGATCAAGGATATCCAGGGAAACAATGAAAAAAATACAAAGGAAGGGGTCCTTGCAGTCCCAGATCTCAGACTATATTATAAAGCAGTGGATATCAAAACAATTGGTACTGGCTAAGAGAAAAAAAGGAGGATCAGTGGAATAGACTGGGGGCAAGCAACTTCAGCAAGACAGTATATGACAAACCCAAAGATCCCAGCTTTTGGGAAAAAAATCCACTATTTCATAAAAACTGCTGGGAAAATTGGAGGACAGTGTGGGAAAGATTATGTTTAGATCAACACCTCACACCCTACATCAAGATAAATTCAAAATGGGTGAATGACTTGAACTTAAAGAAGGAAACTATAAGAAAATTAGGAGAACACAGAATAGTATACATGTCAGACCTTTGGGAAGGGAAAGATTTTAAAACCAAGCAAGACTTCAAAAGAGGCACAAAATGCAAAATAAATAATTTGGAATACATCAAATTAAAACGTTTTTGTACAAATAAAACCAATGTAACTAAAATTAGAAGGAAAGCAACAAATTGGGAAGCAATCTTCATAAAAACCTCTGACAAAGGTTTAATTAATCAAATTACAAAGCACTAAATCAATTGTACAAAAAATCAAGCCATTCTCCAATTGATAAATGGACAAAGCACATGAACAGTCAGTTCTCAGCCAAAGAAATCAAAACTATTAATAAGCACATGAAAAAGTGCTCTACATCTCTTATAATCAGAGAGATACAAATCAAAACAACTCTGAGGTATCATCTCACACCTAGCAGATTGGCTAACATGACAGCTATGGAAAGTAATGAATGCTGGAAGGGATGTGGCAAAGTAGGGACATTAATACATTGCTGTTGGAGTTGTGAATTGATCCAATCATTCTGGAGGGCAATTTGGAACTATGGCCAAAGGGTGATAAAAGACTGTCTTCCCTTTGATCCAGCTATAGCACTGCTGGGTTTGTACCCCAGAGAGACAATAAGTAAAAAGACTTGTACAAGAATATTCATAGCTGCGCTCTTTGTGGTGGCCAAAAATTGTTAAATGAGGGGATGCCCTTCAATTGGGGAATGGCTGAACAAATTTTAGTATATGTTGGTGATGGAATACTATTGTGCTAAAAGGAATAATAAAGTGGATGATTTCTATAGAGACTGGAACAACCTCCAGGAAGTGATGCAGAGAGAAAGGAGAAGAACCAGGAAATCATTATACACAGAGACTGATACACTGTGGTATAATTGAACATAATGGACTTCTCCATTAGGGACAGTGCAATGTCCCTGAACAATCTGCAGGGATCTAAAAAACACTATCCACAAGCAGAGGACAAACTGTGAGAATAAAAAGACAGAAGAAAAGCAACTGCTTGCCTTCAGGGGTTGAGGGGATATGACTGAGGAGAGACTCTAAATGAACACTCTAATGCAAATACCAACAACATGGAAATGGGTTCGAACCAAGAACACATGTGATACCCAGTGGAATCATGCATTGGCTATGGGAGAGGTAGGGGGGGAAGAAAATGATTTTTGTTTCCAATGAATAATGTTTGGAAATGACCAAATAAAATAATGTTTAAAAAATAATGTAAGTTTCAATCAGTCAATCAAGAAGTATTTTTAAATCCATATTATGTACAGATTCTAAGTATATACACATGAAAATAAAATAGTCCCTATTCACAAGGTATTTACTTTTTAATGGTGGAGATAATTATATAATATATGTATCAAGAATAAATGTAATGAATATAAATATATACAAACTAGTTAATTAAGGTTTGTGGAAGAGGGCATTTGAGGGGAGAAGTTTGAGGGTCATAAGAAGCTTCCTCTGAAAAATGATACCTGGATTGCATATTAAATAAAGGAAGAGCAGGACTCTGTTAGGCAGAGGTAAAGAAAGAATACATTCCAAGCATGAGAAATGGCAAATGAAAAGAGAGAGTGATGGGAAATGCAATGTTATATATAAGGAATGGAAAGAAAGTCCCTTTGTTTGGATCAAAGAGTTTCTAAAGAGAATGATATCCAAGAAGGCTGGAAAGATAGGTTAGGTCACTTTACAATAAGTTTTACTAGCTAAAAGAGGAGGTTAGGTTTTGGCCTAGAATTAATAGGAAATGACTAGAATTGGTTGAATGGAATAGTATCTACTGGACTTGTATGAAAGTCTCACTTAAAGCTTTATGTATCTTTTTTTTTTAGTAGAATTTCATTTAGGATGATTATTGGCTTCCTTTTTACTAATAGATGAATTATGCTGAGCACATATTTTATCAATAAGGAAAAAAAGAGAGAGATGCCTTGTCTAAAATCTAATGTGGGAAGGCAACCTAGTAAAATAAGCTGGAAAAGGAGAAATGCATGGGAGGTGGGAAGTTGTTGAACATCCAATGGTGAGTTGACAGTATGGCAATGAGATTCGGAAGTTATCAGTTTATCCTGGGTTAGATTTAAAATGGTTGAGGTCTTAAACTGTAGTGATTAAAATAGTGGAAGATATAAATTGTGATAGATATAAAAGAGGGTGAGTATATTTGACCACAGAAATATGTTTCACTACAGTGTCTTGGTTTTAAATCAAATATTAGGTGGTAGCCAGGGAAATATTCCCAATTATTCAAATACCCAAGTCAACTGGGTTTATAGAGATTTTAATTAATACGAATGTGGAATTAAAGAAAAGAGAGAAAGAGAGAAAAAGGAAATAAGTATGAAGGGCTTTAAGCCAACATGGCCTAGACCTGAGTCTTAAGAGAGAGAGATCAGTCAGTCAGTCTTTTAACACTCACCACAAGGTCTGCCTGAGCAAGGATTCTAGTGACACCAGGCCAGCATCACCTCAGCTGCTTTCACCAGCTCCCTCCTCAATCTGAATGTTTCAGAATGACCTCTTCAATCTGAATGTTTCAGAATGACTCCTCAATCTGAATGTTTCAGAAAAATCCTCCAGCTCTTCTCTGAGCTCTTATTTTTAAGGGCAAAATCTCCTATGTCACCTCCCCTAAGTTCTTCCATCTACCAATCACTGTAGATGTTTTCTAAAAGACAGCCCATTTTGAATTCACAGCTGAGTAGATTAATCTCTTTAGTAAATCAGAAAAAAAATGCTGCTGTGTCGACTAATTTCATTAAGAGAAAACCTCTGAGTAAGTTTTCACCTTTTAGGTCTATGTAGTTTACAAGTTGCCCCACCTTTATAGGAACTTAGCATCCCATGGTATCAATTCCAAAAACAGGCATAGCTCAACGAACTCCTTTCCTTTATAAGTATGGTTTTCAAGTACTTTCATTGTTTAGTAAGGAGTTTTCTGCCCTAAAGCAGTCCCAAGTAGGGATGGGGTAGAGATCCTCCCATAGCAAGGAGTTTTCACATTCAAGTAGAGTTCTCACTATCTGGTAGGAAATTATTTGAAGTAGGGAATTGGAGGATTCCTCAATGTGGAGTAAAATTTTTAACATTCATAAGTCTGTGAAATTTTAAGGTTTACACTTGGGAGGGGCATTTTGTCCCTGAAGAAAGAAAGGAAAGCTTTGGGAGTAGCCACCATAGCTACTCAGTTATTCAGCAAATAGAGTACAATGTGGAGATAAAGATACTTTTGCCAAGGACATGATATGAAAGGTATTCATAACATATCATGGTCTTTATGGGAGTGTGAGGGTTTTAGGGGGTTATGATATTATGATATTAAGAGAGTCATGTAATACTGCTACTATCTTGAATAAAATACCTGAACACCTGAAAAGGAATAGTACTTGAAAAGAAACCAACAATTTTCTATTTCTGACCAGTTGGTACGAATGAGTTTAAAAAGTCACAAAATCCTTGCTGAGAAAGAGGAATGTACTGTGAACCATGTAAGGATACAGTTGTAAAGTGAGATATCACCTTCCAATAGAAATCCATTACAAACAGAGGCAGCACCTTTACCCCAGGCACAGGCTATCATTCAAGTAGTATAATCCAAGGACATTCACCATGGACAATTACAGTTATTTTTAGGATGACATGAGGAAGGAGTATTTTGATACTTGGCTATTTTATTGTACCTCTGAGATTCAAGATCCCAATAAGACTGGGGTAAAGAAAATAGGCAATTATTAGAGAGCTTTGGGAGCCTTGCATTGGGCTTTATGTGTACCTGGCAGCACTGACAACACAGGTCACCATATTTGAATATTTATTGGCCATGAAGTGAGAGAGACAAATCCAGAGACTTTTGAAAATGGAAAAGCCTGGAGAAAATGCAAAGATTCCATCACCAGCAGGGGGACAGGCAGAGAAGATTTGGAACTTTGGGAAAGCAACAACCCAGGAAGAGGCAGTTGGTCTGTGCTTTCTTGAATGGAGACTTCCTGAGGAGAAGATGAATAGATCTGACTGTATCCTAATATCAGGAATCTTTCTTTTCCCTGAACCTAATCACCATCCTCCCAAACCAATGAGTGGACAGAGAATCAAAGAGAAAAGGAGTCCACCAGAAGATTTATCCCAATCTCCCTTACCCTAACTTGGGGACCCATGCTGTACAGGATCAGAAGCCAGGGTTCAACTCTCTGAATCTCTCAGGAGCTCAGGCCAACAAACCTGGATTACCTAATTTTGGGGGGGAAGAGTTTAGACAGCTAGTGACCCCCTTTTCCCTCTTCCCTCCTGACCCTAATTTACCAGATATTCAACCTTATCCTTTATCCCTGTTGTTATAATAAACTCATTAACAAACTCAAGTGACTCAAGACAGTGGGAAGGGCAGTTACAGCTGAGGGGGGGAGGAGAGAGAGTAATCTCTCTCCCCAGATAAAAGAAGTCTGTTATTTAGAGGGAGCCAAACAATGGGGAGTGAGCAGGCAGGTTTAGTGAGGAGTCATAATTAAAGAGGATTAGAAGGGGGGAAATAACCTCCTTCTACCTCTTGGTTTAAGACCACCATCAATTCCTCCTCCCTTGGTTCTGACCTTGAGAGAAGGAAGACACCATTCTCTCCCTCTCCTCTCTCCCCAAATAAAACCCCTCTATTACAATGGGTAGTTCTGACTTTGTGGGCACTGGGATCACCTCAAAAGGACAGAGATATTTTTAGCTTTATGTTAAGGTTGTAAAAACTTGACAAAGCTGAGCTTATTTTGCAGTAATTAAGCAATGTTTAATTAAAGACTGGGAGGTAACAGCAATGGAAGGATATGCTGATAGGTTTTGGAGAATTTTGTCTAATTACATGTAAAATTTCTGTGCCTTTTCATTTCTGGCAATATATTTTAATGTATTTTCTATTTGCTTAAACTCATCTTTGGCACTGTAGTGGAATATGACCAGTTGTACTATGAAATGGTATTTCCTGTTTGCACAGACTATGAAAGCTAATTCCATCCATCCCTTTGATATTCACCAGATAATGTGTGAATTGTCCTCCCATTTAAGTGGAACTCATTTTAGCCTTTGAGTTTCATCTAACATCAATATGGTTCAGTTCTTATGCATTTATAGTATTCTAATTCCTATTGTAATCATTCCTATACTTAGTTTTATCATTCTTATGCTATGTTCTATCTTCTCAAATAATGGACATGATCTTTCTTCCTTTATTTCCTTTATATCTGAGAAGTTTCATATACTGAAAAAATGAGTAATTAGTTAATGTTTTGTTTCATATATTTCCATAAACATTTCAATGAATACAAATTTAAAATATTCATCTATATTTCTATCTCTAACTCTAGTTTCTCATTACTTTAATTTCAGCCTGCAGTCATACTCATCTTCCCTAAAGAGTGCTTTTGTTATATTACTTTTCTGTTCAAAAAGTTTTAATGGAATTCTACCTCTTTACAGTAGCATGGCCTGCTTAAAAAAAAAAAAAAAAACCTCCACAACTCTTAATTCTTTTTTTTTTATACCCTTATCTTCTACTGTAGAATCAATATAGTATATTGGTTCTAAGGCAGAAAAGCAGTAAGGGCAAGGAAAGGAGGGTTAAGTGACTTACCAGGGTCACACAGCTAGGAAGTGTCTCAGGTCAAATTTGAATCTAGGACCTCCCATCTCTAGGCATGGTTCTCAATCCACTGAGCCACCTAGCTGCCCCCAAAACTTTAATACTGACTACTCTTTCACCTTAGATTGGTTTCCCTTTCACTTGAATACATAATGCTTATTTCTGCCCATCTTCCTTTACTCTGTATACCCAACCCAACCTAAAGCGTGTGACCTTTTAGGGATTGGGTTAAGTTCTACATATTCTTTGAAACCTTCTTTGATTATTCCAGCTTTCAGTAATCACTCCTTTTTATAGAACAAATGAAACATTAAATCACAGACTTTCTCATATATTTTAGCTTTCATTTAAAGACTACATTACTCCTTATTGTTTCATGAGTATTTGTTTAATATAGTTCAACAAAAAATTGATCAAGTATGATAGGGCTTTGGAAGTCATACAAAAAAAAAATCAAGTAAGAGTGACAAGTCTCAAGGATAAAAGAAAAGTCGTGGATAAAAGTAAAATAAAAGCAATTGTGAAGTGGGGGATAGAACACCAAAACTTTTAACTTAGGTGTATTAGCACATGTAAGCTCTAATAAAGGAAAGTTCATTTCCTATTAGAGGAATAAAACAATACAGGACTCATGGAGGATGTTGACTGACAAAGAGATATCAGATAGATGGTGGGAAGGAAGACACCAAAGTATGAAAGAAAAAGACCTTTTTAGGCGGTGACAGGTACTTATAAAATCTCGCCAACAGTGTTGTAAGTCCTTTTAAGGGTGGAACCTCTCTCAAGATGCCTTTACCTCTTCTTTTTCCTTGAAAATGATTGGAATATATATGGCAGATACTCTATTGAAACATGGAGATTTACTAACTTTAAGCTCTCCAAGTTGCTTTCTATTTGCTCCACAATTTGCTTTCAGCCCAGATTGGATAAACCAAAGATTCTAAGTGTCACATTCAAGACCATATTATGCCTTCCCTTCATAGAAGGACTCCTTAATCAGATTCATTATTTCATCCAAAAACACAATCAATATATTCTATTTTTCAGATATTGGGCTAGGTGCTGGGAATATAAAGATAAAAATGAACAGTAATTGTCCTTAAGGAGCTACAAACTATTGGAGAAAATACAAATAGATAAGAAAGTGCAAAATATATACAAAATAAACACCATAATTTCTGGTGGAAGGGGGGGTGAGTAAGGGAAAAAGATAGGTTCCACTCAGCATATATAATGAAGTGATTCTTGAAGGATATTTAGTATTCAATGAGAAGAAAGTAAGAAGTATTTGAATTCTAGGCTTGGATGACAGTATGTGCAAAGATGTGAAGATGGGAAATGGAATGTCACTTTGGGGGATGAGCAAATAGAGCACTCTCTTGAATCACTTTTAATATATATTACACAAAGTTAGCAATGATTTTCTCAAACACAGTGCTTTATAGAGAAAACAAAAAATAGCCAGCACACCAGGAGAAAACCATGACTCCTTCATCCTTGTCCCTTGTTTGGGGTAGAGTTGCTCAAAACACACAGATCCACATTAACTCTTGTAAATCCCACGCGATGCGCTGGGTTGGATTCTTGTATCTTCTCCCGTAGTTCTCAATGATCAAGAGCATAAATTTGCTGACTTCTCTTCCCCCAGGAAAAGACAGAATCTCTTGATTGACAGCAGCTTAACAATGAGAATGGCAAGGCCAGAGAAAGCTAAGAATTACTCTGTACTCTTGCACTCACATGTATCAGGGTGGGAGGACTGAAGGAAAAGACATCATAGAAGAGAGGAAATATTTTTTGAGGGGAATTTTATAGACTCTCTCAGATAGAAATGTCATCTCTGGGGGGGGGGGAGGGCAGCTGGGTAGCTCAGTGGATTGAGAGTGAGGCTTAGAGATGGGAAGTCCTAGGTTCATATCTGGCCTCAGACACTTCCCAGCAGTGTGACCCTGGGCAAGTCACTTGACCCCCATTGCCTAGCCCTTACCACTCTTCTGTCTTGGAGCCAATACACAGTATTGATTTGAAGACAGAAGGTAAGGGTTTAAAAAATGCCATCTCTAAAATATACAGAGACTTTTTCAAATTTATAAGGATAAAAGCCATCTGTCAATTGATAAATGGGCAAAAGATATGAACGAATAATTTTGGTAGATTAAATCAATGCATTACATAAGTATATAAAAATGCTTTAAATCACTACTGATTAGAGAAATACAAACCAAAAGAACTCTAAGATATCAGTTCACAACCATCAGACTGGCTGCTAAAATGACAAAAGGACAAAGTGATAAATGTTGGAAGAGATGTAGAATAATAGGAATACTAATTAACTGTTTATGGAGCTGTGAATTGATCCAACCATTTTGGAGAGCAATCTGGATTTACATCCAGAGTTATACAAATGTCTATAATCTTAGACCCTACAATACCATTGCTGTGTCTGTTTTCCAAGGAGATCAAGGAGAGAGGAAAAATAACTCATATGTCTCATCTCTTTGTGGTGGTAAAGAATTGTAAAATGAAGGAAAGCCTATCATTTAGTCAATTACTGAAAAAAAATGTGTAATATGATTGTGATGGAATACTACTGCACTATAAGAAATGATGAATAGACTGATTAAAAAAAATTGAAGGAAGAACACTAAAATGAGTAGAACATTATACATGATCACAGAATTAATGCTGGAAAAATAAACTTTAAAATGTTACTTCCAGAAAGTGAACAGAAAGGTTATATATGAAAGACTTGATTTATATGTAAATATTGGCCATTCTAAGAATGTCTTTTATCATTGAGGGAGGGTGGGGAAGTGCTAGAACATTTATAAGCTAAACATATAGGAAACTCATAATTTCATTTGTGTGTTTTATTCCCTTTTTGTGTGTGCAAAAGCTTGATTTGGTCTTTTTTGTTTTATTTTTGCAAAGTTAGGCATAAGGAAGATGTTATGCCAGTGTGGAGAACACAACTCATGGGATGGAATGGGAAGGATTCTGCCTGTAGAGTTCAAATGGTTCAATGTATCCAAAAACCCCATAAAAAACAAACAAACAAAAAAAAAAACATTTCAAATAGTCAACAGTATTCAAATATAGTTGAGTTTAAAACTTTCCCTCATCAAGAAAACTTAGAAGCAGCTTATCCACCCTAAATATTTCTATAAATGGAGGCAAGGTGATTGGCATCCTTCCAGACAGACTTGTATTATGGTTCATGAGTATTTGCCACTACTTCATCTACTACTACTAGTCCTTTTGTATCTTCTTCATTTCCTAGACAATCATGGTGAGGGGGAAATCAAAGGTAGTTCCTGGGGTACATTTGAGGTGTTCAAGGAGTATTTCTTTCAAGACCCAAATGCCTATGGTCTGATCAAGCTGACCATAATTATCATTCTCAGACTTCTCAGGGACACCCTTAGGCAGCAGTGTGTACAGGGACATCAAAGAGGTCAAACCTGATTGGACAGTGGCAACTGTGTCAGAGAATGAGATAGCTGCCATGGCTCCAGGGGAAACAGGAAGTAGAAGTGGTCTATTCTCCTAACCTCTTCCATTCTATGGGTGAGTTCATTCCATTCACATTTCCATTCACATTCCATTCACATTTCCAGTTATGATCATTGTGTGTTTCTCTTTATCTTATTCTTTGCTTTTTCATCTTTCTCTTTCCTTCTTTTGATCTTTTCACTTTTCAGAAATGTTTTCATACCAACAGCAAAATAAATCTTGTCCCCTTCATTTATTAACCAAATTATGTTACAAAGGAAGCCTTTTTTGTGATTCCCAAAAAAAAAAAATGCAAAAAGTAGCAGACTAGATAGTATCTCTGACCCAGATCCCAGATAGAAAATAATTCTTTATATATGGAAATTAATACAATAGATGAAAAATAAATTCTCAAATCTGCCTTCTTGACAACAGATCAAATATGCCATTTGTGCTATAATATAACATATGTGAAGGAAAGAAATGTGATATAAGAATTAGGAAGCATAATAATGACTTTCTAAATAGATATTTGTATTTTATCTTAGAAGTAAGGATTCTTATTTAGGCGAATGATACATTCAGATCAGTCATTTGACAGTCATTGCTAAAGTCTGTGGATACAATGAAAAAAAAAATGAGCAATCCCTGCTCTCAAGGAGTTTACATTTTCTCATGAGGAAAAGAAATGTGGAGAGAAAAGTAGAAAGAGACTATGGTTGAGATGGTATACCAGCACAGTGTCATCAATACCTAAAACAGAGAATGAGTCTTAGAAGTAATCAGCAGAATTGAAATTGCAAAAGGCTTAAGAAGGATTGAAACTTTAGAAAAATTTCCTGGTGTTAACAATTTGATAACCTTAGAGTTAGACATTTTTGTTGAACTATGAGGTTAGCAGTAGATATCGAAGAATTGAGAAATGAATGGGGAACAAGATGAGGTTTCATCTATAGAAAATGTTTATAGGAATTGAGTGGGATTAAATGAAGTGATTTTGGTGGGCAAAGGAGATCTCAGCATATTTGTGTATAATAAATGTGGAGCCAGTGGATAAGGAAAGATTAAAAAATGAAAGAAAAAGAATAACTGAAGGATGTGAGTTCCTTGAGGAGATGAAGTATTACTGAATCTAAAACAAAAACTCATTATATCCTCTTTTGATGGCTCTATGCCCTTTGGCCAGCTGACAAAATAAATCCATAAACAATGAGAAACCCTGCACTGAAAGAATGGATACAGTCCACCAATTAATTCACTAATTCTTTTTCAGTTTCCGTATTCTCACCTGAAAAATGAAAGTTAGATTCAATACTCTCCATTATGCTTTCTCAGCTTTAAATCTATAATCTTATGATCTTATGACAAGGAACAAAAACAAGAGTTATTCTAATAACTAAGTCAGCTTCAGAAATATATTATACCACTTTATAATGAACCAAAATTTTACCTTGACCAGACCTTCGATGTTTACAAATATTTACTATCTTTCTGACTAAACGTTTCCTGTATTCTTTGCTGGACTCTGACTCCTTTTTTCTGACTCTTGGATCTTCTGAAGAGACTAATCTCAGGAGATACCTGTCCTCTTTAGAGAGGCTCCCTACATCCCCAGGTCCTCAGCTCAAAAGCCAAGGCCTCTCCGGGTAAGGACTAAACTCCCCTGCCTGGGTTAAGCCAGGGATCAGAGCAAAATACTTAGAGCTTAAGTTAGCTATCTTACCCTATCCTCTTTCTGAATTCCTACTTCATTCTTTCTATATTTTGTAAATAAAATCTCTTTGGAATTTCATAAAATTCCTGGTGGCCTTATTCTTGAATAATCAAGTCCAACCACTTTATAAAAACCCTTTTCCCCTCCTTACAATAATAATGCTTGTTGACTAACTGATAGCATTACTTTCTCTTTAGGGCAATTTGTCTCACTTTGGATAAAAATCCTGATCTCTTGGTTTGCAAAATGGTCCCAACTATCCCCTTCTTACCACTCACATTCATGTGGAAACTTTGCTCAAAGCTTATATAAGCATTTCCAGCATATGCAAAAGGATTACTCCTCAAGTTTTTTCAAAGAATAATAGTGGTAAAAGCATTCAAAGTAATTCAAATAGTTACTTGTTCAGAGTCATAAAATAACCAATCTGAACAGAACACAAGTATTTTGTTACAGTATAGGTTTCCAACAAAGTTGGAAATCAATGACTCCACGGACATTTAGCCTTATCATAATTATTCATGAAAAATATTCCCGAGCCTTATACTCTATTTTTTTTCTAAGCTACAGTTGTACATCATCAACTACCTTCTGGACATTTCAGTTAGATGTCCTATGGGTGTCTCTAATTCAACATATCTAAAATTGAATTCACAATAAGATTGGGCTACATACCCCATTACCTTTTTATCTTTCCAGTCAATCAAGTTTTCAATTTCACAGTCATTCTTGATTTCTTCCTGTCCTTCAACTCACATATCAAATCATTTTCCAAGTTTTGTCAACTGAATTTTGACCACGTCTATCCTTTGTTATTAACATTCACATGGCCACCATCCTACTTCAAGCCCATGTCAACTTCTATCACATAAAATATTTCAGTATATTTATAAGTGATTTCCATGCTTCCAGTTATATCTATCACCAAACCATAGTTGCCAAAATCATCTTTCTAGAAAGTACAGGTCTCATCAAGTCACTCAGTAATCTTCAGTGCCTTTTTGTTACTTATAAACTCATTGAATTCCCATTTTAAATCTCCCACAGACATGCTTCAGTTTACTTTTTGTTCACATTTAGCTCCTTTGTACAATCTAAATTTCAGAGAAAATAGTCTGCTAGTTGTACTCCATACTTGACATCCCATCTCCTCCCATTGTGTCCTATCTCTGGTTGACCCAGTTTCATTCAAGACAGCACAGGTGGCAGCTCCTGGGCAAAGTTTTTTCCTTACCTTTCCTACTCTCCACTGAAATAAAGAAAAAGAAATACTCCAGGATCCTTAGCAAAGGATGCAACTTTTTTTGTGGGCACAAAATCCTGAAGTCATTGTTCTATAACCACTCCCAGTCTTTGGCCAGAAACAATTTGATTTTCAGATAGCAAGGATTATATAATATAGGCTTTGGACAATTGCTTAATTGTCCAAAGTCTATATTATATTACCTAATTAACAGGGCCAAATATTTAGTCTATGTCCCAACAGTGAGTTTGGGAACAATGGTTAATAAATTCCAATAAAGGGGGTTATGAATAGTTCACTCTCTTTTTCCTTTTCCTTCCAGAGTCACTTGATTATGTCATTGTCAGACTAGAGACTCAGTTTCTTCTTGTCATATCCACTAGAGTATATGGCAAGGAGAAAAATGGGGAAGTATATAGGCACTTTCTTCATTGCAGAGGCTCTTAATATTATTCCTATTCCTATTCTGTCTTACTTACATCACCCAGTTACAGCTTATTGAACTATTTTAAAGAAATCATTTATGTGATTGAAAGCCTTTTAATAAATGTCCTTCTTATACCATCTATCTACTTCTAAGGTTTTCTTCTTCCTGAAATTATTTTATAAATAATTCTCTATATACAATTTGTATGTTCCTAGTACAG
Source organism: Monodelphis domestica (assembly GCF_027887165.1). Taxonomy (NCBI): domain Eukaryota; kingdom Metazoa; phylum Chordata; class Mammalia; order Didelphimorphia; family Didelphidae; genus Monodelphis; species Monodelphis domestica. The sequence continues at coordinate 119,104,811 of NC_077234.1, read as the reverse complement.
TTCTATCAATGTAAGATCACTCTTTAATTTTGTCATTGTATTCCCAGAATTTATAACCATGCCTTGTACCTAATAGGTATTAGGATTATTAAATGCTGTTTTGAATTGAATTAATCAAGTTGCATCAGAAAAATTCACTGACTTCCATCAAGTGTCTGCTCTGATCTAGTGTCAATATCAGCATTAGGAAGACCAGGGTTCAAGATCTGCCTCTGATACAAACTAGCCCTGACATTGGGCCAAGACTTGTAACATTTCAGTGCATCAGGAAATTATGAGGTGTAAACCTCAAATTTCCTTAGACTTATAAATGTTGGAAATTTCACCATTGGGATATTTCATACTTGGAAAATTTCTTACTGATAGTCTATTGGAATGGGAACCCCATTGGCATGGGAGGTTCTTTCTCTTCCCTTCTTAAGATTACTTTAGGACAGAAACCCTTTGCTGAACAATGGAAAGGACTTTGACCTATGCTTAAGCATAGAACAGGAATTTCTTTGAGTCTTGATTGATTTTAGAATTGATACAATGGAGATACTCCACCCTATTCAGTCCTAATAGGATTGAGTAAGGGCTGCAGCCTAGATCAAAATTTAATTATTCCAATCTCTACCATACTCAAGTTAACAGGATTTAGAAAGGGCTGTAGCAAAGGAGTATAGATTTAATCATTTGAAAATATGACCTTCAACAGACATGTGCAAAAGCCAGAAACCTCTGGGCGGTCCTGGGTTAAGCGAGAGCCTCCATTGACAGGGAAATTGATGAAGAGTGATTGGTAGATGTGAGGACTGAGGGGAGGCAACTTGGATGGTGTCCTTAAAGATAGGAGGGTCTGGAGACTAGAGGGGAGAGGAGTTTTTTGAGCGGTGTGGTTCCTGGGCTTTGAGGAAGCTTGCTCGGGAGGAAGCTGAAGGTGGGGGCCTCTGAGACTGTTTCTCCATTTTGGACACGTGAGTAATAGGGACTGATCTCTTTTCTTTGCCCCAACTATCTGAGGGCTTGGGCCTTTTGGCCCAGCCTAAACAGAAGGGGTATTTAAGCCCTATTCCCTTCTCTCCCCTTTCTCTCTATATATATATCTCTAATTCCTTTCTTGCTCCTATTGTAATTAAACTCCAAAAAAGGCTGACGGCTGACTTGAGTTTTTCATTTAGGAATTACATAGCTGATTCCTTGGCGACCTTAAATTAATATATATCAGCCTTTTAAAGTGATTCCCTTGTAACAGAGGTTGGGAGGAGATGACTTACATTTTCTTTCTTTTTTTTTAATATATTTTATTTGATCATTTCCAAGCATTATTCGTTAAAGACATAGATCATTTTCTCTTCCTCCCCCCCAACCCCCATAGCCGACGCGTAAGTCCACTGGGCATTAGATGTTTTCTTGATTTGAACCCATTGCTTTGTTGATAGTATTTGCATTAGAGTGTTCATTTAGAGTCTCTCCTCTGTCATGTCCCCTCAACCTCTGTATTCAGGCAGTTGCTTTTCCTCGGTGTTTCCACTCCCATAGTTTATCCTTTGCTTATGAATGGTGTTTTTTTCTCCTGGATCCCTGCAAGTTGTTCAGGGACATTACACCGCCACTAATGGAGAAGTCCATTACGTTCTATTATACCACAGTGTATTAGTCTCTGTGTACAATGTTCTCCTGGTTCTGCTCCTCTCGCTCTGCATCACTTCCTGGAGGTTGTTCCAGTCTCCATGGAACTCATCCACTTTATTATTCCTTTTAGCACAATAGTATTTCATCACCAATATATACCACAGTTTGTTCAGCCATTCCCCAATTGATGGGCATCCCTTCGTTTTCCAGTTTTGGGCCACCACAAAGAGCGCAGCTATGAATATTTTTGTACAAGTCTTTGTGTCCATTATCTCTTTGGGGTACAGACCCAGCAGTGCTATGGCTGGGTCAAAGGGTAGATATTCTTTTGTCGCCCTTTGGGCATAGTTCCAAATTGCCCTCCAGAATGGTTGGATCAGTTCACAGCTCCACCAGCAATGAATTAATGTCCCTACTTTGCCACATCCCCTCCAGCATTCATTACTTTCCTTTGCTGTTATGTTAGCCAATCTGCTAGGTGTGAGGTGATACCTCAGAGTTGTTTTGATTTGCATCTCTCTGATTATAAGAGATGTAGAACACTTCTTCATGTGCTTGTTAATAGTTTTGATTTCTTTATCTGAGAACTGCCTATCCATTTCCCTTGCCCATTTATCAATTGGAGAATGGCTTGATTTTTTGTACAATTGATTTAGCTCATTATAAATATGAGTAATTAAACCTTTGTCAGAGGTTTCTATGAAGATTTTTTCCCAATTTGTTGTTTCCCTTCTGATTTTAGTTACATTGATTTTGTTTGTACAAAAGCTTTTTAGTTTGATGTAGTCAAAATTATTTATTTTACATTTTGTGATTCTTTCTATATCTTGCTTGGTTTTAAAGCCTTTCCCCTCCCAAAGGTCTGACATGTATACTATTCTGTGTTTACCCAATTTACTTATGGTTTCCTTCTTTATGTTTAAGTCACTCACCCATTTTGAATTTATCTTGGTGTAGGGTGTGAGGTGTTGATCTATTCCTAGTCTCTCCCACACTGTCTTCCAATTTTCCCAGCAGTTTTTATCGAATAGTGGATTTTTGTCCCAAAAGCTGGGATCTTTGGGTTTATCGTATACTGTCTTGCTGAGGTCGCTTTCCCCCAGTCTATTCCACTGATCTTCCTTTCTGTTTCTTAGCCAGTACCAAATTGTTTTGATGACTGCTGCTTTGTAATATAGTTTTAGGTCAGGGACTGTAAGGCCCCCATCATATGTGTTTTTTTTCATTATTTCCCTGGATATCCTTGATCGTTTGTTCTTCCAAATGAACTTTGTTATGGTTTTTTCTAAATCAGTGAAGAAGTATTTTCGTAGTTCAATGGGTATGGCACTAAATAGATAAATAAGTTTGGGTAGGATGGTCATTTTTATTATATTGGCTCTTCCTATCCATGAGCAGTTAATGTTTTTCCATTTGTTCAAGTCTAGTTTTAGTTGTGTGGCGAGTGTTTTGTAGTTGTGTTCATATAGTTCCTGCGTTTGTCTTGGGAGGTAGATTCCTAGGTATTTTATTTTGTCTAAGGTGATTTTGAATGGGATTTCTCTTTCTAGTTCTTGCTGCTGAGCTGTGTTGGAGATATATAGAAAAGTTGATGATTTATGTGGGTTTATTTTGTATCCTGCAACTTTGCTAAAGTTGTTGATTATTCCAATTAGCTTTTTGGTTGAATCTCTAGGATTCTTTAAGTAGACCATCATGTCATCTGCAAAGAGTGATAACTTGGTCTCCTCCTTGCCTATTTTGATGCCTTCAATTCCTTTATCTTCTCTAATTGCTACTGCTAGTGTTTCTAGTACAATGTCAAATAATAGAGGTGATAATGGGCATCCTTGTTTGACTCCTGATCTTATTGGGAATGCATCTAGTTTATCCCCATTGCAGATGATATTAGCTGTTGGTTTTAGATATATACTGTTTATTATTTTTAGGAATGACCCTTCTATTCCTATGCTTTCTAGTGTTTTTAATAGGAATGGGTGTTGTATTTTATCAAAGGCTTTTTCTGCATCTATTGAGATAATCATGTGGTTCTTGCTAGTTTGCTTGTTGATGTGGTCAATTATGTGGATGGTTTTCCTAATGTTGAACCAGCCCTGCATCCCTGGTATTAATCCTACTTGATCATGGTGAATGATCCTTCTGATCACTTGCTGGAGTCTTTTTGTAAGTATCCTATTTAAGATTTTTGCATCTATATTCATTAGGGAGATTGGCCTATAGTTTTCTTTCTCTGTTTTTGACCTGCCTGGTTTTGGAATCAGTACCATGTTTGTGTCGTAAAAGGAGTTTGGTAGAACTCCCTCTTTGCGTATTATGTCAAATAGTTTGTATAGTATTGGGATTAACTGTTCTCTGAATGTTTGATAGAATTCACAGGTGAAACCATCAGGCCCTGGGGATTTTTTCTTAGGAAGTTCTTTGATGGCTTGTTGGATTTCAATTTCTGATATGGGATTATTTAAGAATTCTATTTCCTCTTCTGTTAGTCTAGGCAGTTTGTATTTTTGTATATATTCATCCATATCACCTAAATTGGTGTATTTATTGCCATATAATTGGGCAAAGTAACTTCTAATGATTGCCTTAATTTCATCTTCATCGGAGGTGCTGTCCCCCTTTTCATCTTTAATGCTGTGAATTTACTTTTCTTCCTTCCTTTTTTTAATTAGATTGACCAGTACTTTGTCTATTTTGTTTGTTTTTTCAAAGTACCAGCTTCTTGTCTTATTTATTAAATCAATAGTTCTATCACTTTCGATTTTATTAATTTCTCCCTTAATTTTTAGGATTTCTAATTTGGTTTTCTGCTGGGGGTTTTTAATTTGATCGCTTTCGAGTTTTTTCATTTGCATTTCCAATTGATTGATCTCTGCTCTCCCTTGTTTGTTAATATAAGCATTCAGGGATATGAATTTACCTCTGATTACCGCTTTGGCTGCATCCCAAAAGGTTTGAAAGGATGTTTCGCCATTGTCGTTTTCCTCGATGAAATTATTAATTGTTTCTATGATTTCTTCTTTAACTAAACGGTTTTGGAGTATCATATTGTTTAATTTCCAATTGGTTTTAGATTTGGTTTTCCATGTACCATTACTAATCATTATTTTTATTGCCTTGTGATCTGAGAAGGCTGCATTCATTATTTCTGCTTTTTTGCATTTGTGTGCTATGTTTCTGTGACCTAATGTATGGTCAATTTTTGTGAATGTGCCATGTGGTGCTGAGAAGAAGGTGTATTCCTTTTTATCCCTATTTATTTTTCTCCATATGTCTATTAATTCTAATTTTTCTAAGATTTCATTCACTTCTTTTACCTCTTTCTTATTTATTTTTTGATTTGATTTATCTAAATTTGATAATGGTTGGTTTAAGTCTCCCACTAGTATGGTTTTATTTTCTATTTCTTCCTTCAATTCTCCTAGTTTCTCCATTAGAAATTTGGGTGCTATATTATTTGGTGCATACATGTTGATTAATGATATTTCCTCATTGTCTAGAGTCCCTTTTAACAAAATATAATTACCTTCCCTATCCCTTTTGATCAGGTCTATTTTTGCATTGGCTTTATCAGATATCATGATTACCACTCCTGCCTTCTTTCTATCAGTTGAGGCCCAGAAGGTCTTACTCCATCCTTTAATTCTGACCTTGTGGGTGTCAACCCGCCTCATGTGTGTTTCTTGAAGACAACATATGGTAGGGTTTTGGATTCAAATCCATTCTGCTATTCGTCTACGTTTTATGGGTGAGTTCATCCCATTCACGTTCAAAGTTATGATTGTCATTTGTGGACTCCCTGGCATTTTGATTGCCTTCCCTAATTCTAACCTTTTCTTCTTCGGCTCTACCTTTTAGTCCAGTGATTTATTTTGAATCAGTGCCCCTTGTCCCCTCCCTTGATGTTTCCCTTTTTAGTCCCTCCCTTTTTCTTCCCTCCCCCTCCCCCCCTCTCTTTCCCTCCCTTTTTGTTCTCCCTCTCCCCCTCCCCCCCCTTGGTTTTCCCTTCTCCTTACCCTTGTTGGGTAAGATAGAATTCAAGATCCCAATGGATCTGGATGTTTTTCCCTCTCAGAGTTGATTTCCATGAGATTGAGGTTTAAGTAAAAAAAAAAAGAAAAAAAACCCCTCTCTTCCTCTCCTTCTTATAGGAGTTTTCTTCCCCTCCCCTTCCCATGTGAATCTTTGTGTGAGAACCATTATTCTATTTGGTCTTTCTTTACCCCCTATTTATACATTACATTTTCCCCACATGTTGGTATACATAGATTGATATAAATGTAGTCCTTATAGAAGAGAGTTTGAGTAAAAGAAGAAGATAACATTTTTCCCCTTTCCTTAATATTTACCTTTTCAGGTATTCCTTGCTCTTTGATTTTCGGTATCAAACTTTCCACAGAGCTCTGGTCTTTTCTTTGCAAAAAGTTGGAAGTCTTCTATTTTGTTGAATGCCCATACTTTTCCCTGGAAGTATATAGTCAGTTTTGCTGGGTAGCTGATTCTTGGTTGGAGACCCAGCTCTCTTGCCTTTCTGAAGATCATGTTCCATGCCTTACGATCATTCAGAGTAGAACTTGCAAGGTCTTGTGTGACCCTGATTGGCATTCCTTTATATCTAAATTGTCTTTTACTGGCTTCCTGTAGGATTTTTTCTTTTGTTTGATAGCTTTGGAATTTGGCAATTACATTCCTGGGAGTTGTCTTTTGGGGGTTTAGTGTAGAAGGTGTTCTGTGAGCTCTGTCAGTGGCTGTATTGCCCCCTTGTTCTAGAATCTCTGGGCAATTTTCTTTGATTATATCTTGTATCACCATGTCCAGTTTGGTGTTTATTTCTGGCTTTTCTGGGAGTCCAATTATTCTTAAATTTTCTCTTCTCCCTCTATTTTCCAGATCTATCACATTGTCGGTGAGATATTTTATGTTCTCTTCTAATTTCTTGGTGTTTTGGCTTTGCTTTATTAGTTCTTGCTTTAAAGCCTGGTTTTCTTTTACAGTTTGGTCAAACTGGTTTTGTAGATGCGTGAATTTCTTTTGCATTATTTCCCACTTTTCCTCCCAGAAGGCTTCCATCTTTTTGGTCATTTCTGATTCAAATTCTTCATGGGTTTGTGGAGAGTTTCCATTTCCTTTGGAAGATTTTGGAGCATTTTCTTGTATATCTTCTTCTATCTGCTCTGTATTTTGTATTTTGGCTCCATAGAATGTGTCCAAAGTCGCCCCTTTCTTCTTATTTTTCTTGGTATTTTGGGGCTTCTGTGCTTCTGTGGAGTTTGCCATCTCTGAATGTGGAGGATTAGCTTTTCTTATCTCTGTCTGGTGATCAGAGGCTTTAGTCCTGGGCAGATTGTCGGTTCTATGAGCTTTCCCTGAGTTAAACTGAATATGCCTCACTGGAACTGGAATGGAAGGGTCGGACCACGAGGCCACACTCTCCCCCTGGCTCTCTGGGTCGGGTTGCTTTCCGGAAGTTGCCTTCAGAATAGCTGGCCGTGAGGCTGTTTTGTCAGCCTGTGGGGGGATGGGCTGCAGCTTCCCCAAGCTCCGAGGGCAGGGACTTTCACTGAGACTTGGATAGCAGGATCCAGCCCGTGGGGCTGTCTTGCCCGCCCTGAGGGTTGCTGTTGTTTCGACCCTGCTCTCTGCAGCGGGAGCTCCAGGCAGTGACTTTCACTGGGACTTGGATAGAAGGCCCTGAGGGTTGTTGTTCCGAGGACCCTGCTCTCTGAGCCGGGCCAGGCTGCGGCTTCCCAGAGCCTTGGACTCTGTGCTCCTACCCCTTAGGTCCTAGTGATCTCGGGTTCTGGCTTTTGAGGGGAGCCGTACCTTTTGATCCGGGTCCAGGTCCAGGAGGAGGGTTCCCAGGGTCTGTGCTGTTGATCGTTTTGAATTTCGGCGCCTTAGGAGCTTATAGTTTGAGATCGGTCGGGAAGGGTTTTCTGGAGATCTGAACTTTAGCTTTCTCTAAGCCGCCATCTTAACCGGAAGTCCATGACTTACATTTTCATAAGTTTCTTTCCCTCTCATTTACACTGGAAATGTCTTCAATATGCATAGTCTTTCCATGTTTTATCTCCCTTTAGGACAATCTTCCCTTGAGGATGGAGATGTGTTTTTTGTTCTTTGTATTCCCAGTGTTTACCACCATAGTACTTACAAAATATTTATGAATTTATTGATCCATTAATTGGTAGTTCCCTATAACAATGATATCACAGGTCCCTATCCCTATATTATTCTGTATTTAATTTTCCATGCCATGTAAATATTGTTTCCCTCATGGCTGAAATTAATCTTATTAAAAACAGGAATTACTTTCTTTTTCCCTCTAATACTGAACACAGTGTCTGGCACATAGTAGGAACTTTATGCATGATTGTTCTTTTTGTGGCTAATGAATAGAATCTTCTTCACTTTGATTTTTTTTCCAGATGTCCAGTGAATAGCCAGAAGTCTAAACTCTATGTACTTTCTGTTCATTTATCATTGCCAGTTCATGTATCTGGAACCTGCAGCTCATCTCTCTCCACTTTACCTCAGCCACATTTCATTATGAGTTAAGGTTCATAATGCTCAGATAGGATTATTCTCTCTTCTGACCTTTTTGTCTGGGGAGAAATCTATTTCTCTCTATGTCCTTTTCTAGTTTATTAAACTTTATAAAAGGAAATAAAGGTAAAAATTGGCATGTATTATAACTATCTGTATTTTAGAATGAATAAATACATTTGTTTATAATACTATCCTTAATCTTCAACTAGTGCTAGCAGGGAACTTTTTTGGCATTATTGTCAGACCCATTTGTCTTCTTATCAGTCTTTGAAACAACCTCTCTCCTACCTCAGTGTCAAATCCTCACCAAAGAAATAATTCCTTTATAAATCTTGTTCAATGGAGAGATTTATTACATCCTATGTTCCTAAGCTTTTTGTGAATTCATTTTTAATGGTTGTAGATCAAATGTTTACATGACTACTGGGATTGGAATAATATAATTGTTCACATCACCACGGAGGGTAGTTTCCTCTCAGATAGAACTGCATTACTCATTTTTTTCTTTTATCAGAATCACAAATATTAACCTTTGGAGTGACCATTACCCTTTAATTAACAAACTTGCAATATCTAATGTATCATTATCCTTTTTAAATTATTTCATTAAAAATGATGACACTAATGTTCAGCAAGTTGGAATTTTCTAACAAGTTGGGATCTTCTCTTTAGTTCCAGAGAGATTCATTAATTAATCATATACTTGTATTAAAAGACAAGGTAATGGAAGCTTTGTCATAAGTGAATAACATTCAGCAATTTAATCTATAGCAAAGAGAGGACCATTTACAAAATGCTCCATGAAGCTATGGAATGTAACAAAATTGTGGAAGAAGTTTATAGAAATGTTTGGCAGGAGAAAGATATGGTAGATTATGAAATTATGAAAACAATTTACATGCTCATGTAGAAGATCTATTTCCCATAATTCCTGAAAATGAGAGAGCTTCTCTCACTAGGAAATATTCTATGGATTTATTTTCCCTGAAAGTACATGATCCAAAACATGGCGATTTAATTTTTCAAGGACAAGGATTGGATGAATGCTCTCTGCAGGAAGGGTTTTCTGCTGTGATCTGGGAAATGCCATCTAGACTCCAGACAATTTCTACAATTTGCCTAGGCTTTTGGCCCAAGGCAATAAAATACATATATCCGTGGTTTATAAACATAAAGCAGGAGAGATGTGCTGGTAAATTTTTAACCAGAAACTCAGGGTTGAGGGAAAGAGGAAACCTACTCCAGATATTCTTTTAAGTTTCATCTGCATTATTAATGTTTTCTCCATCATTTTCTAAAATCAGACAATGAAGAAGGCAATAAATCAAAATCTGATTTGCAGTACTTTCCAATTTTTGAGGCATAAGTGTTCAAACTTAAAATTTAACAATCAGCTTTACATTTGGCTCCACAGCCCTGAGAAATAGTTAAAAGACATTGTTTCATTTTGTCCTGTCAGCAGTCATGTGAGTCAGGTAGTACAAATATCAGTTCCAGTTTATTAAAAGGAAAAGGAAGCTCAATGAACCTCTTTTACTTTGTATGATTTTTTAAAGTTTTACATGTTTTACTCCATACAAATTCTTTTGCTTAAGCAGGCTTTCCACTACTCCATAATGCCTTAAAAAGACTTTGAGGAGATATTTTTATTGGAATTAGAATATGGGGAATTATTAAATGAAGGATGTGATATGAACTTAAGAAAAGATGGAATTCATAATTTATTAATACATGAATCAAGTGCTTTTTAAAAGAATACATAAAAATAGACACATTTGGGCTTTATTATTCACTAAACCACTCAGTCAATTGTGTAATTATAATTACATGGGCTACTATCAGAAATTATGAAAATTTGCTTTTTCCCTCCTCATGCTATCATCAAGTATATTCCTAAACTATTCTTAGAATGACTTTATAAAGACAGAGACAGAAGTATACTGACCACTATATGACAATATCTTCTCAGCTGCATTTTGTGGGGTAGGGTAGGGTTGGGGCTGTAAAAATTATAATCTGCTCCATTATTTTAAATCTTCCCTTTTTTAAGATAGCTTAATTTTTTATTATAAGAAGTTTAAAATCATTATTGTCTTGAGCATGGATTTCTTTTACATGTGTTTTGAAATATATGGTCATTCTCCTTGACTTCATTTTCTCAAGTGATATTAATGGTATCTAATACTTCTATCATGACCAAAGAAAAGAGATGACTATAAAAGTGCATGTAGATCTGTTCCCTTGTGCATGTATTTGACACCTACCTTCTATTTCATTGAATCATTACTTTCTTGATTTTCTGACAGTGGGATCTTAAACCAACTCTCTAATTTTCTCCTCCCATTTTGTAGCCCTTTTTATTTCTTTTATAAAATGAGGTAGGGAAACAAGCATAAGTGTAAACATGAAGAATTTCCTCAGGTGTCATTTTGTCATGCATATTACTACATTAAACACACATTTATCACATGGAATTTTATGCCATGCCCTCATGGTATTGGGGTAAATATAAAACACTCTCTATCATTATGAAGCTTATAGTTTAGGAGGCTGTATGCTAACTATGACTATAGAGAAATATTTAGTCAACAGTCCTGTTGAGGACTGATATGTTGTCTTTGAAACATAAGAAGATAGTTTTAAAAAGGAGGCATTTAAACTATTTATTGTCATGGAAGATGTCCTACGCAAAATCCAAACAAATGGATTCAGGGAATAATTCTTTTTATTTAGTCAATATAATTCAAATGTTAATATTGGAAGATGTCACATTACCAATTTGACCTAAGTCTTAGAGTACTTAAAAACTTTTAAGTTCATTTAACAATAAGGTCAAAGAAAAATGTCTATCTGACCATGTTAAAATCATAAAGTTGATGAAAATTCTAGATTGCTTAGATTATCATATGTGGCTGGATAGGTGATCTGTTGTGAGTTCATTCATATGTTCTATATGTTTCGGAAACACTCAGGAGATAGAAAATGCATCGGTCCTATAACTGACAAAATATCAAGCTGGGAAACTGTGAGATACTTTGAATTAACTCATACTAGTCACTACCAAAAATGTTCATATTTGGCACCAATATTTTCACATTCACAGTAGAAAACTATGAATCTTGGGATTCTATGGTCTTGGAAGAATCAATATTTACTCAGATGACAAAACTCAGTTAAGTAAGATAACTCAGAAAGCAAATGAAAGACCTATGACCTGTATGAAAAGGCAGAAGCATATTGCAGATAGGACTTTCTTTCAAGAAGTAACATAAAAGAAAAAATCAAAAGTATGATAAGGAAAGAAGAGGCGCCAGGTATATAAGAAGGAGCGAAAATAGATGGACAACCTTAGAAAACAGGAGGAAGACCTACAACATTTTGGAATGTTCTATAGAGTATTTATAAAAACATATAAGCATAAAGCACACAGAATGAGAAAGTAAGGGGGAATTGAGATTGCTATGTTTATAGGTAGTACTTACATCACAGTATCAAAGTATACTCACGTGGAAAATTCCCAATGAGAAAACAGGTTTGTTATTAACAATTACTGACTTTATTCCACAAATAATGAGAATAAAACTATATGGAATAAAAATTAGGCAGTAGCTGGATGGCCCAGTGAATACGGTTCAAGGCCTAGAGTCAGGAAGACTTATCTTTTAGAGTTCAAATACGATCTCAAATGCATATAAGGTATATGACACTGGGAAAGTCAGTTAGTCCAGTTTGCTTCAGTTTCCTCATCTGTTAAATGAATTGAAGAAGGAAATGCCAAATCAATGCAGTATCTTATAAAAAAAAAAAACTTGAAAAGGGATTAGAAATGTCAGACACAACTAAAACAACCAAGCAACAATAATTAAGCATAGAAGCAGAGATGTGTAGAGCAATAAAAGATATTAGAAGTTATCTACACTTCCGGTCAAGATGGCGGCTTAGAAGCAGTGAAAGTTCAGACCTCGAAAACCCTTCCTTACTGATCACAAACTGAGTGCTCCTAGGACACTGAAATTCAAGCTGAACAACAGGACAGACAGGGGGAATCCTCCTCCTGGACGTGGATCAAAAGGTATGGCCCCCCAAAAGCCATAACCCTAGATCACTCGAATTTAAGGGGTAGGCAGAAGGAAGGTCCCAGGACCCATCCCCCGCAACCAAGAGTCCTGAGCCCATAGCAGCAGCAGGAACCTCAGGGCCGGCAAAAGGGCCTCAGCGCTGGCTATTCTGAAGGACTCACCTTGAAAGCAACCTGAGCCAGATGGCAGGGAAACATAGAGAGAAGGGGGATGCCTGTAGCCCCCTGGCTGGATCCTTCCATCTGAGTCTCAAGGGAGGTTCCAGCTTTAGGGCACCAGCTAAACCCAATCCCATCAGGAGCCCTCAGAGCTACTGAAAGGATAGAAACCTCAGGGCCAGCAAAGGGGTTACTTTGAAGGGCTAACCTTGAAAGCAACCTGGGCCAGTCTCCAGGCATTCAACACAGATTGTGGAGGAGATTTTTTGGTTCCTGGATCATTCAGCCCATACCAGCTGAACCTAATCCCATGAGGAGCCCTCAGAGCCCAGGAAGACCACAACCCCTCCCCCTCTTAGAGAGCAGGGTCTTCTGAAAAAACAGAAACCTAGAGGCAGAGTCAAGATGGCAGCCTAGAAGGAGCATAGACCTGGCAGCCTGGCCAGAGCTTTGGAGATCCTCCATATTTGCTCCAGTCTTCCAGGAAGTTTAAAACTCAGAGCAAACCCAGCCCAACCAAGCTGAACTTAATCCCATCAAAATTCTCCAGAATGCAGGGAAGCCAAGGCTCCCCACTCATCTTCATTGACTACTGGACTTTAAGCCAATCAAAAGGCTCCAGAGGACAGGGAAGCTCAAACCCCCAACAACCCTCCCCCAGAGACTACACCAAGAGATCTTCTGTTAACTCTCCAAGAGGGGAGACTGATAGAAGTCCCCAAACAACAACAAAAAAATGAGAGGAAGAAGAGCACAAACAAACACAGGGAGTAAAGAAGGGGTGAATTTGAGCAAACAACAGAAAAAGAAGAAAGAAACTACAATACACAGCTACTACTCAACAAATGGAACAGAGGGGGAGAGATCTGCAAACAATAAACCAGAAATCCCAGCGAATTGGATACAAGCTGTGTAAGAACTCAAAACACAACTAAGAGAGACTGAAGACAATTGGGAAAAGAAGTTAAAAATCAAGATAAGTCATCTGGAAGCAGAGGCACTTGAACTAAAGCAAGAAAATAGTGTCTTGAAAGCCAAAATCAACCAGCTGGAAAATGAGGCAAAGGAGATGAAAGATGAGGCAAAGGAGATGAAAGATGAGGTAAAGAGGATGAAAGAAGATCTTCAAAGAAAAACAGACCAGAAGGAAAAGGATGAACCAAAAAGCCATTGAGGAAATCCAATCTTTAAGAACCGGAATAAAACAACTAGAATCAAATGGCCTCACAAGGCAGCAGGACACTATAAAACAAAACAAAAAGAATGAAAAAATTGAGGAAAATGTGAAGCATCTCATTCACAAAACAGACAATTTAGAAAATCATTCAAGAAGAGACAATTTAAGAATAATTGGACTACCAGAAGACCACAACAAAAGAAACAGCCTGGACATAATACTATAGGAAATTATCCAGGAAAACTGTCCCGAGATGCTAGAACAAGAGGGGAAAGTGGAGATTGAAAAAATCCACAGATAACCCCCTGTATTTAATCCCCAACTCACAACACCAATAAATGTTATAGCCAAATTTAAAAACAATCAGATGAAAGAAAAGATATTAAAAGCTCCCAAGAAGAAGCCATCCATATACCATGGAAACATGGTGAGGTTAACACAGGATCTGTCTGCATCCACACTGAAGAACCAAAAGGCATGGAATACGATATTCTGGAAAGCAAGGGAACTTGGTCTACAACCAAGAATAAAATACCCATCAAAACTGACTATATTCTTAGAGGGGAAAGTATGGTCATTCAACACAACAGAAGAGTTCCAAGCATTCATAAATAAAAGACCAGACCTGAACAGAAAATTTGATATCCAACCACAGAACTCAACAGAATAATCAAAAGGTAACTAAAAAAGAGGGGAAAAAAAAACAAACAAACAAAACAACAAAAAAATTTTTTAAGAGACTCAATAGGTTAAAATGATATGTATCCCTATTAGAAAAGAGGTCATTGGTAATTCTTAAAAACTGTTGCTATCACCTGAGTAGCTAGAAGAACTACACTCAGAGGGAACAGTGACAAACTGTATAGGATGAAAGGATAAGACATATATAGGTATATAGATATATGCATTCATAAATACATATACATGTGTATGTATATATATATTTTTGTATATATGTACATGACTAGAGCTAAAAAAGAGGTTATGACTAAAAGAAATAGGAAAAGAAACAAATGGGGGTAAATTTATATGTCACAAAGAAGCTCATGGTGGGAGGGGGGAAAACATCGATACACTGGAAGGGTAAAGAGGTTGGAGATAGGAAATACTCAACTCTTAAGTACTTTGAAACTGACCCAAATATGGAAGAACAATCCAATCCATTGGGGAAGAGAATAGATTTGCTCCCTATAGGGGAATAGAAGGGTAAAAAATGGACTGGTGGGGAGGGAAGCAGTACAAGAGAGGGAGAGGGTGGGGGATTTTAAAAAGACTACAGGGGAAAATAAGGGAGGGAAAAAGAAGGGAGGAGGGTAGAAATGGAAGTAAAATAAGAGGGGAACTAGGGGGACTGACTGTAAACAAACATTGGTACAGAAGGAAATAGTGAAAGAAGAAAAGGCAGGACCAGGAGTAGAAATCAAAATGCTGGGAAATAGACAGCTAGTAATCATAACTCTGAATGTGAATAGAATGAACTCACCCATAAAACGCAAGTGAATAGCAGAGTGGATTAGAATCCAAAACCCTACCATATGCTGTCTACAAGAAACACACATGAGGAAGTTAGATACGCATAAGGTGAAAGTAAGAGGATGGAGCCAAATCTATTAGGAATCAAATGATAAAAAGAAGGCAGGAGTAGCAATCATGATATTGGACAAAGCCAAAGTAAAAATAAATCTAGTCAAAAAAGATAGGGAGGGCAATTACATCCTGATAAAAGGCAGTATAGACAGTGAGGAAATATCTGTACTCAATATGTATGCACCAAATGGCAAAGCATCCAAATTTTTAAAGGAGAAACTAGAGGAGCTCAAGGATGAAATAGATAGAAAAACTATACTAGTGGGAGATCTGAACCTTCCCCTATCTGAACTAGATAATTCAAATAAAAAAATAAATAAGAAAGAGGTGAGAGAAGCAAATGAAATCTTAGAAAAATTAGAGTTAGTAGACATATGGAGAAAAATAAATAGGGACAAAAAGGAATACACCTTCTTTTCAGCAACACATGGTACATTCACAAAAATTGACCATGTACTAGGGCACAAAATCATTGCAAACAAGTGCATAAGGGCAGAAATAATAAATGCAACCTTCTCAGACCACAATGCAATAAAAATAATAATTAGTAAGGGTACATTGATAGATAAATCAAAAATTAATTGGAAATTAAACAATATGATTCTCCAAAACCAGCTAGTTAAAGAACAAATCATAGAAACAATTAATAACTTCATTGAAAAAAATGACAATGATGAGATATCATTTCAAAACATATGGGATGCAGACAAAGCAGTACTTAGGGGTAAATTTATATCCTTGAGTTCATATATAAACAAATCAAGAAGGGCAGAGGTCAATGAATTGGGCATGCAAATTAAAAAACTAAAAAGTGAACAAATTAAAAACCCTCAGATGAAGACTAAATTAGAGATCCTAAAAATCAAAGGAGAAATTAATAAAATTGAAAGTCAAAGAACTATTGATTTAATAAATAAGACTAGAAGGTGGTACTTTGAAAAAAAAATAAAATTGACAAAGTACTAGTCAGTCTAATTAAAAAAAGGAAAGAAAAAAAACCAAATTGACAGTATCCAGGATGAAAAGGGAGACCTTACCTCTAATGAAGAGGAAATCAAAGTCAATCATTGAAAACTACTATGCCCAATTATATGGCAAAAAATATGGCAATCTATGTGATATGGATGAATACTTACAAAAATATGAATTGCCTAGACTAAGGAAGAAGAAATAAATTACCTAAACAACTCCATATCAGAAAAAGAAATTGAACAAGCCATCAAAGAACTGCCTAAGAAAAAATCCCCAGGTCCAGACGGATTCACAAATGAATTCTATCAAACATTCAAAGAACAGCTAGCCCCAACACTATACAAACTATTTGACAGAATAAGCCAAGAAGGGGTTTTACCAAATTCTTTTTATGACACAAACATGGTACTGATCCCAAAGCCAGACAGGATAAAAACAGAGAAAGAAAACTATAGGCCAATCTCCCTAATGAATATAGATGCAAAAATCCTAAATAGAATACTAGGAAAAAGTCTCCAGCAAGTGATCAGAAGAGTCATTCACCATGATCAAGCAGGATTTATACCAGGGATGCAGGGCTGGTTCAATAATAGGAAAACCATCCACATAATTGATCATATAAGCAAGCAAACTGACAAAAATCACATGATTATCTCAATAGATGCAGAAAAAGCCTTTGACAAAATACAACACTCATTCCTATTGCAAACACTAGAAAGTATAGGAATAGAAGGGCCTTTCCTAAAAATAATGAACAGTATATACCTGAAACCATCAGCAAACATCATCTGCAATGGGGATAAACTAGATGCATTCCCAATAAGATCAGGAGTCAAACAAGGATGCCCATTATCACCTTTATTATTTAATATTGTACTAGAAACACTAGCAGTAGAAATTAGAGAAGAAAAAGAAATTGAAGGTATTAAAACTGGCCATGAGTAGACCAAGCTTTCACTCTTTGCAGATGATATAATGGTTTAATTAAAGAATCCTAGGGAATCAACCAAAAAGCAAATAGAAATAATCAACAACTTTAGCAAAGTTGCAAGATACAAAATAAACCCACATAAGTCATCAGCATTTCTATACATCTCCAATTCAGTTCAGCAGCAAGAATTAGAAAGAGAAATTCCATTTAAAGTCACCTGAGACAATACAAAATACTTAGGAATCTATCTGCCGAGACAAGCACAGGAACTATATGAACACAACTACAAAACACTCTCCACATAATTAAAACTAAATCTAAACAATTGGAAAAACATTGATTGCTCATGGGTGGGACAAGCTAACGTAATAAAAATGACCATCCTACTCAAACTTATATATCTATTTTGTGCCATACCCATTGAACTACCAAAAACTATTTTATTGAATTAAGAGAAAACCATAACAATGTTCATTTCGAAGAATAAAGGATCAAGGATATCCAGGGAAAGCATGAAAAAAATACAAAGGAAGGTGGCCTTGCAGTCCCAGATCTCAAACTATATTACAAAGCAGCGGTCATCAAAACAATTTGGTACTGGCTAAAAGACAGAAAGGAGGATCAGTGGAATAGACATAGAGTAATTGACCTCAGTAAGACAGTTTTTGACAAACCCAAAGATCCCACCTTTTGGGACAAAAATCCAGTATTTTATAAAAACTGCTGGGAAAATTGGAGGACAGTGTGGGAAAGATTAGGTTTGGATCAACACCTCACACCCTACACCAAGATAAACTCAGAATGGGTGAATGACTTGAAAATAAATAAGTAAACTAGAAGTAAATTAGGTGAACCTAGAATAATATACATTTCAGATCTTTGGGAAGGGAAAGATTTTAAAACCAAGCAAGACTTAGAAAGAGTCACAAAATGCAAAATAAATAATTTTGACTACATCAAATTAAAAGGTTTTTGTACAAACAAAACCAATGTAACTAAAATTAGAAGGAAAGCAACAAATCGGGAAACAATCTTCATAACAGAAACCTCTGACAAAGGTCTAATTACTCAAATCTATAAAGAGCTAAACCAGTTGTACAAAAAATCAAGCCATTCTCCAATTGAAAAATGGGCAAGGGACATGAATAGGCAATTTTCAGTTAAAGAAATCAAGACTATTAATAAGCACATGAAAAAGTGTTCTAAATCTCTTATAATCAGAGAGATGCAAATTAAAACAACTTTGAGGTATCACCTCATACCTAGCAGATTGTTCAACATGACAGCAAAGGAAAGTAATGAATTCTGGAGGGGATGTGGCAAAGTAGGGACATTAATGCATTGCTGGTGGAGTTGTGAATTGATCCAACCATTCTGGAGGGCAATTTGGAACTATGCCCAAAGGGCGATAAAAGACTGTCTGTCCTTTGATCTAGCCATAGCACTACTGGGCTTGCACCCCAAAGAGATAATAAGGAAAAAACTCGTACAAGAATATTCATAGCTGCGCTCTTTGTGGTGGCCAAAAATTGGAAAATGAGGGGATGCCCATCAATTAGGGAATGGCTGAACAAATTGTGGTATATGTTGGTGATGGAATACTATTGTGTTAAAAGGAATAATAAAGTGGAGGAATTCCATGGAGACTGGAACAACCTCCAAGAAGTGATGCAGAGTGAGAGGAGCAGAACCAGGAGAACATTGTACACAGAGACTGACACATTGTGGTACAAGAGAACTTAATGGACTTCTCCAGTAATGGCTTTACAATGTCCCTAAACAACCTGCAGTGATCTAGGAGAAAAAAAAATATCCTCAAGCCGAGGACAAACTGAGTAAAAACACTAATGAAAAGCACCTGCTTGACTACAGAGGTTTGGGAAGGGAAAGATTTTAAAACCAAGCAAGACTTAGAAAGAGTCATGGGGGACATGATGGAGGAGAGATGCTAAATGAGCACCCTAATGCATATACCAACAACACAGAAATGGGTTCAGAGAGCAAGGACACATGTGATACCCAGAGGAATAGCCCATCGGCTAGGGAAGGGGTGGCGGGGCCGTGGGGGGGGAGAAAAAGAAAATGATCTGTTTCTAATGAACAATGTATGAAAATGACCAAATGAATTAATGTTTTAAAAACTAAAAAAATAAATTAATTAAAAAAAGTTATCTAGTAATATCACTACATTTTATATGTAGAATTGACTTGTCCATGATTGCACAGAAAGCAGAAGGTAAATATAGCTGTCAATAAAATCCTGGTTTCTAAATTTCCCTACACAAGCATTCATTTCATTACCCAAAAGAGTGGCCAAACTTTCAATGTGTTTATTAGAAAAATAAATTAAATGTGAGAAGGCAGGTATTTTATATTGTGAAGAAGACATGAAAAATAAGGACTTTGATACCTTAATTATTAACTATTTAATAGATTCAATTTGATTTCAAAATTTTTCTCAAATACCTCTTTTATTTCATTTGACATTTATAATGCCATCTATTACTCTTAAAAAGAGATATCATTGTCTGAGGCTTGAATAGGCTATTCTTATGTAGAAATTTATATTATAATAGGATTTCCACTGTATCATAGTTTGCTTTCTGACCTATGTCATATATCCAGAACAAGCATAGAATTTTCTCAGAGAATGAATTTGCTTTGGGTTTCACACTATTGACATTGAGAGATACATAGTAAACCAAATCAATTTCAAAAGGCCTCTCATTCTCTAGATACCCTTGCAGAAATCATTCATTTATTTTTCTACAAAGGGGAAACCTTGAGAGATTATCATTGATATCAATCTATGATTAAATTTTTGGTCTTGTTCAATATTCAGATGAAGGACAGATTCTTCTCTCCTTTAAGACTCCTTCCTAAACAAGACAATTTAATTTTATGTGGCCTTTACCAAATGATTATGTCTCTAGAAATCACCCAGTCAATTAATATGATGACAATAATAAACATTAAATTATACATATTATCCATAACACTGATCTCCAGTGGCAAAATGATTTCATCTAATTAACAGACAGAACACAACCCCAAACAAATATTAAACTGAAAACAATTTTTTCCTGATGAAAAAAAGAATACAAAAAACAACTTCAATAATACTGCTTTTTGCTCAAGTTCTTTAAGCTAGTGGGGTGTATGCTTCCCAGAAAAATGCAAAATATTACATTGGCATTGTTCTTATTTTTTAACATAAAATAAGAAATTAAGTTTGCTAATAATTAACATATAGATTAACAATGGTAGCCTTACTTAGTTTGTATTTCAGATAGACACATGTCATGTTTATTAAAAGAGGCATTCTGAGAGAAAAAATGAATGCCTGAATGAACAAGCACTTTAGAGTTTATTGAGTGCCAAACACTGTGATAAGTTCTGAAGTTAAACAAAAAGTAAAAACATTCCTTGTCTTAAGAAGTTCACTTTTTAATAGAGGTGGATCACAATTAAAAGAGAGTGGTAGCCAGGAACAGATATTTTGATCCTAAAGATACAAATAGAAAACAGGTCTATAGGGAAGAAGACTGACAACCTTCTGCCCCCTACTTCTAGAGCAATGGCAGAGGTGATTTAGTAATAGTTCTAGAATAGGAGGAGGGTGGGATAAAGATGAGAAGTATACAGCAGAAATCAGCTGGGGAGAAGATAGCAGGGAATATAGAGTTAAGTGAAGTATGAAATAGTGGGTCAGGTATAATAGTCACCAATCAGGCAGAAGGGAGAAACAGAAATTCCAATATTCCAGACCTTCATGTTATGATCTTTAATCCAGGCAGTGAGGTAAGTAGATGGCCCAGGACCAGGGCATAAGGAAAGGAAGTTTCATGGTGTGAAAGGTTTTGAAAGAGTGTCCTCCCTCATCAGTTGGCTTACAGAGCACTACAATGTAATGCAGTTTAGATGTCAAATGGATTTATGGACTCCAAAGTGTCCCCAAATTTTTGTGTAGTTTTAGGTTTCAATAATTTCAGGAATATAAATACTCCAAACTTACAAAAGAAAGCAGCAGCATTTGGGAGCTTATTTGTTTAAATTTATTTCACATTTAAATAGTTTTTTGAATTTTGAATAATATGCCTTAATTTTTCTTTAACAAGATGGGACACTGTCATTATGCAATAACTGTCTCTGGATGACACTTTCTCAGACTACTGTATTGGTAGAGAAGGTTCTCTTGCTCAACCACCTTGGTCACCTGATCAACCACCATTAGATTCTTGCAGTCATATCAAAACTACATCAAAACTTTGGGTAATCTCAAGTTTAGGATAACAATTATAATCCTTTCAGTCCCTGAGTCAATTGATTTAAAAAATCAATGATTTTACAAAATTGTGGTTAAGTTGAATTAAGAAATATAACTATTTTTCTCATTTAAATAATTACCATTTCAATTTTTAATGTTTGTAACATGTACTTCTGAAATTATTAAAGCTAAACTTCATAGTAAGACTTTTTAATAACCTATTATGCAAAATGATGAAATGGCTTAAAAGGATTCCTATGAAGGAATTTTAAATTTAATTTAAGTTTAAATTTAAAATTTAAAACCAATGTTTTAAAATAACAATAAATGAAAGATAAAGAAAACAAAAAAGAAACTGCAATTGGCACCTTACATGGATTGTATGAGTCCTTTATCAGGGATATAACAAGATGAAAACAATGTTAAACTACTAAGATTTGACAAGAGTTCTATAGTTGATTGTGGTGTGAGATCTGCTACCATTAATAAAAAACCTCACCTTAATTGAGTATTAATTAATGGTTGTATTAAGTCATCACAATAGGAATGATATTTTAAATAATAATAGCAACTAAATAGTACCTCAAAAGTTTTCAAATGCTTTTAAATATTCTATTGCATTTGATCCTCCCAATACCCCTTTGAAGTAGGTGCTAACATCTCTATTTCACAGATAAGGACACTAGAGGTGATAGTGGTTAAAAGAGTTTCTTGGGATCACATAGGAAATGTCTAAGGCAGGATCTATACATGGGACTTCCAGAGTACACTGAACCTCCCAGCCTGAATCTAAGCTTTTCTTACTTAAGTAAGCACTACCACTTTTCAGAATATTTCCATCTATATTTTTAAATACTCTAGGAATGGAATTTTATAACTTGTTTTTTTTAAAAAAATCATCCAAATGAGTTACCATGGATTTTGAACTCATTTGTTAAAAATAAGAAAATATAGCACCTGCCTTTTAGTTTTAAAAAATTGACATCAGTGAAAATGGAAATTTTGCAGGCACGTTCTAATGAAAACATTGTCATAGTTGGTGAATAGGAACAAAAATGGAGGATTATGATTTAGTAACTATGGCCAATGAATTACTTCTTTCATGTGGATCAAGATGAATTTTTATGATGCTTTTAAAAGCTATGACAGGCATTAAAAAAGCATTGAAATGAAGTAAACTTAGAAAAACACATTTGAATCACTGTATTGCAAAGTGTTAAACCAAGATTTCAGAAACAATGAAGCTTATTTTATTGCATTTTCATAGTAATTTTTCAGTGAGAATGAAATATTTTGTTCAATTAATAAATTAAATGAAATATTTTAAAATAATTTAAATATTTATTTCACCTCTATCACAATCCTTGTAACTAATATTTTTGGTTTATTTTAAATATGTTGTTAATAAATGTGTAACCTATATAACTGATAGTCAGATATTAGCAGAGCATGCTTATTTTCCTAATAATTCAAAGAAGCTTGGAGATTACTTCCTTAGAGGGATAGGGCATACTCCGGCTGGTTGTTAAGAAGAATTAATTTGACCCTAAAGAGAAAACCCTCATGGGGTCAGAGTTCAGAGAAAATGAAGAAAATGATAGGCCAGGTCTTGTCAAATTTCAGAGGGGAATCAAGTAAAAGAGCAAGATGGGATTTGGGAATATGTTCATGTCCATATTTCAAATCCAGCAAGATCAGCATCATTAAGTCTGGAACACAAAATTAAGGAGTAAGCATAAGGAAATGGATGGATAGTTTCAAACAGCTTTATTTGATAGAGCAATCATCCTGAAACTATAGTCATCCTTATTCAAGCATAAGCTGGTATATATTTAACAAGTGACTTTCTATAACAGATGATGAAACTTTAAATTTAATTTGCATTATTACCTTTTTATCCATTACTTACTTAAATATGGACAATCACTAAAGCACTATATCAAGCCATGATTTATAGTTTTGATGATTTCTGGATTATAAATTCTCACACTGAAAATTTAATAATCTATTTCATGAGTCAGGATGAACAGGTTGCAATAAAACTCTGCTCCCATTCATCACTGTGCTATACCACTATTGTTATGAGATTGAGATAGCCAACAACAATAGAAATATGAGTTGTTGGGATTTTGAAGTAAATATTCTTAACTGAGTCTTATTTAACGTGTAATTTTTTCTAATTAAATGGTATCTGTTTACTATGATTATTTTTGCACATAATTATAATTCAAACTTAATGAAATCAACAGATATTTTCAACATTTACTACTCTTGATTGGAAGATTAAGAAGATAAGCATCAGCCTGTTCTAGCTTGTCCATCCAAAGAATTTGATCTTTTGACACATAATCTTTAAATCCTTTCAGAGTACTACAAATGAATTCATAATTATCTCATCCTTCACAGAGGTCTTCCTCTGTAAAATATAGATCTCCTTCTCTGCCTCTGTTTCTTATCTCCCTCATTCATTTTCCTTTTCTCTCTTTCCCTCTTTTTGTTTCCAACTATACCTATCTGCCTATATATGGCATGTTGACAAATTAAGAAAATGTATTTTATCTTAATGGAAACAATTAAGAATTCTACATTTAAGTGGGAGTAGCATCAGTTTTGGAATCAGAATACCTATTTTTGAATGCTTTCCCAAACATTTCATATCTTGAGGGTTTCAGTTTCTTAATCTATATCTTGAGAGACTTAAATAGAATGATTTTAGTTCCTCTCAACCCTAAATCCTATGTTCCTAGCACATAGTTTGAATTTAGTAAATCTTTGCTCACATGTAACAATTATTATAATTCAAACATATTTAGTTCATTGTCTTCCTTAAATGGAAATATGGTAACATAGGAAAAACATCACCAGTTATACTCTCCCTCTTAACTGATTCCCATTTCCACCCCCTACTGCAAATACTCATCAGCTTAAACCAGGGAAAACTCTAGTAGCTTTCTTCTGCCATTGGTCTATTTACTTCCAGGTTCTATTTCCTTTAATCCAACTTTTCTCCATATAATTGACAAAATAATTTTTCTAATTTGTAGTGTAATAGAATTACTCTGCTCAAAAAATTATCAGTGTTCCTAATACCTAAAAGATAAAATATAACTCCTTAACCTGTCACACCTGGCTTCCACTTACCTTTCCAGATGTATTTGACATTATTCCCCTTAAATTACATTTTCCAGATAAATGGAGCTAGTAGCTATGCAATGAACTTGACCCTCTATCTTCTTGCCTGTGTTTACAAAAGTCATCCTACATATCCAAAATGCACCTCCTCCCCATTTCAGCCTCTCTGAATCCTTGCCTTCATTTTAGAGCCAGATTAGGCACCAGAAAACCTTCTCTATTCCCACAAATTTATAGAATCAAAGACCATAAGGTTATGGATTTAGAGCTGGAAGGAAATTCAAAAGATTATTCTGTCTACTTTTACAGATAATGAATTTGAGACTCAAAAAAATTAAGCTAGGAAGCACAAGAGATGGAGCCCAACATTTGGAGTCAGAGAGACAAGTTTGAATCTAGCCTCAGATATTTAGTAGTTTTATGACTGTGAACAAGGACTTAACCTATCTTAGCCTCAGTTTTGGCCTCAGTAAAATAAAGGAATTGAACTCAATGACCTTAAAGATCCCTTCCTGCTCCAAATGCTTGAAGCTTTGAAATTATATGCTTCAGGCTATGAGATAAGAAAGTAGTAGATCTCAGAAAGGAAACCAAGGTCTCCTGAATCCAAATCCAGAGTTCTTCCTATCAATTCAAGTGTTCTGTTATTTCTTAAATTTTGCCTCACCATTTATTTTTACATTCAGAATTTACATCCCAGGAGGATGTAAGTTCATTGAGGGAAATGAATGCTTTGTTGGTGTGTTGATATTTCCATCCCCATAGCAAGCTATCTTATATTGATTTTGAGCTGAATGTGTTTGATGAATTGAATGAAATATAATTTGGTTTCATTTAATTATTTCACAGGTCAGCCAGTCACAACATGGGCACAGATAAGTGAAGAAAGTTTGTGTAGGATGGATTATTCCACTCAGCCATCTTCATTCCCTTATATTATAATGGTGCCTCTTCTAATCAGCAAAACAATCCATTGAGGATTATGGGTCTGAAGGGTGAACTAAAATTATAATCTATCATATAATTTCTATTGTCATGTCATTTATCTTTTTTCAACAAATACTAATGATAGTTCAGTCTTTTAAAAATTATTTTGCATATTGATACAATTTTCAATAATTGTTTACTGATATTTTGTGATCCATGTTTTCTCTCTCCTTCCTGCCTCCTCCCCAAGACAACAGGTAATATGAATTGTGCAAGTGTTATCATACGAAGCAGATTTCAATGTTCATCATGTTGTGAAAGAAGATACATATTACTAAACAGTAGACAAAAATTCATGGAGGAAATAAGTGAAGAACGGCATCTTTCAATCTGCATTCAGACTCTATCAGTTCCTTTTATACTGGTAGATAGCCTTTTTCAACAGGATTCCCTTGGGATGATTGTTCAACTTTCTTCCTCCCTTCACATGGGGCAGGACACTTTCTCTACTAATGAGAAGTTCCCATTTCAAAGTGTTTCAAATCTGGGTTTACAGAGAATTTCAATTGTCATCTCATTTCTTTTTTTCCACAATTAATACTAAAGAAAGATGAATCCCAACTATCTCTAGAATCAAATAATAAAATCCTCTGTATTTTAAAGCCATTTATAACTCGGCCTCTCCCTACCTTTCCAGTGTTCTTATATACTACTCTTTTCCTCAGTCTGATGACACCAGGCTCCTAGCTGCTCCTTGAATGCTAACTGAACTCTAGCCTCTAGCATTTTCACTGACTATACCCCAGGTATGGAACTCTTTCTCTCCTCATGACATTCTAGCTTTCCTTACTTTCTCCAGGTCTGAGCCAAAGTGCCACCTTCTGCAAAAGTAAATGAATAAAATAAAATAAAAATGTCCCACTCTTTCTTAATGCAAATGCCTTCCTTGTGGGAATAGCTTAGTTTATCTATCTATATCTTGTTTGTAAACTGTTTTCATCTTGTTCCTCCCATTAGAACATGAGGTCCTAGAGAAAAAGGACTGGGTTTATATTTACTTGGCTATTTGTTTTTTTTCTTGCCTTTCTTTGTGTTCCCAGCTCTTAGCACAGTGGTAGCACATAGTAGGCATTTAAAATGCTATTTGACAGAGTGATTTAGGTGAGAATAAAGCAACTAGAGCAATCTTTACTTAATGGATAAGATTCCCACTGAACTAAGATCCAAGGAAAAAATTACAAAGAGTGAGGCAGAAGGTAAAGGACTGAGTATAAAAACTCCTTTAAAACCATATTGTATAGCTGAAGTGAAAAACTGGTAGGTATAAATTGCCATTTTTGCCCCCTAGGGTATATCAGAATTGTTAGAGAATGTCTAGAATGTTCGTTAGCTAGTCAGGTTTGTAATTGAGCAGGGTGTTGATTACTTTTATATATTACCCAGGAGAGAATTCTATCATTCTTTGAATTATAAAAAAAAATTCCTATCATCACACACACACACACACATACATATATACATACATACATACATACTTTTAGCCATAAAAAGCTTGATTATTTAAGAAATGTGGTTTATTAAATTGAGCTCCTGGTATAGTGGGAAAAGTAATATAGCTCAGGAAACAGACTGTACATTTGAATTACAACGGGGATTCTTACTGTATCTGCATGTAACAAGCCTCTGAGTGCCTCTTTAAAATGGGGCTCTGGATTAGAGGAATCTCTGAATCTTTCTGGTTCTATATATATATAATCCCTCATGCCAAGAGAATGTAGTCTTTGTGCATGTGGGGAAATAACTTGTTTTGTTTTTCTACTTTTTCACCACTCATTCATTTCTCAGTCATTTCAAATCTTCCTTCTGACTACTGCATTAGTGATCTTGCTCTCTTAGAGTTTTTTTAATAACATCCTAAATGTTGGATCCTATGCCTTCTTTTATTAATGCTCATTATTCTTAATTTTCTGCAGCATGTGAAATAATTTCCCATTCCCACATTCTTCTTGATTATCTTTATTTACTTACTTTTTGCTGAGTTCTCTATTTTTTCCTAGCTCTATAACTAACCCATTTTCCTGTCTCTAATATGTAAGTATTCCCAAAGCCCTCTTTTTTTTGAATCTCTCTCTATATTCACCTTCAGAGATGAGGACACCACTTCCATACTTTCAGTTTATGTGAACAGAACTGCCAAAAACTATATCCCTTGATTCAACATTTCCCATCAGACTTTCTAAACACATTTGCAATTGACCTCCACCTAGATCAGGGGTCCACAAACTATGGCCCAGGGGCCATATGTAGCCCACTGAGGCCATTTATCCAGCCCCCACCACATTTCGAAGGGGCACCTCTTTCATTGATGGTCAGTGAAAGGAGCACTTTATGTGGCGGAGCCACAAAATGTGACATCGCTCACATACAGTACTACTTCTGCTGACACGCTTTTGCGTGGTGCCTTAGAATGAGATGCTATGCAAAGGATTATGTGGCTGCACAATGGGAGAAGTCAGCATAGTGAGCAGCAATCTGGGGTAGGGGATTCCACACTGTGTATACTGCTGCCCAGTTAGGGTTAGGGTTAGGTTTTTATAGTCTGGTCCTCCAATGGTCTGAAGGACAGTGTAGTGACACCCTGTGTAAAATGTTTGGGGACCCCTGACCTAGATGAACTTCCAGTACCTCGGATAAAATATGCTTCAAATGAATCATCATATTTTCCCCAAAAAATATTATTTCTATCAACCTTTTTCAACAGTTCTGTCATGTTTGACTTTTTTCTTTTACTCTAATAAACAAATATGTTGATTCGTCCTATATAAAGTCTCTGATCTTCAGTTTCTCCTTTCTTTTTTACATTTCTACCACCCTAGTAGAGGTAATCATTACCTATCACATAGTCATATAACTTCTAAGCAATTCCCTTGCCTCCAGTGTCTCTTCCCTACTACACCCTACTAAATCCATATTCCACATAGCTATTAGAATACATTTAGAAATGCAAAATCTGACATCATAATTCCACTACACAGATAAATTCTTGTTACCAACTAAGAAAGGTTTTAAAAAGTAGAACTATTTCAGGAGTGAATAGTTTTTGTTTTTGTTTTTCTTATTTGAGGGATATTGCTCATACTTTCAAATATATCTGAAACATCTTCATCTTTCCATGCCATCTCTACTCATCGAAATACTACTCATTCTTCAAATAAAATACCACCTACTTCATGAATTCTTTTCTGAACCTATTCTCAATATTATCTATTCTTCAAATTCCAAGTAAAATACCAACTACTGCATTAATCTTTTCCCCTATCCTCCTATTCTGTGCATGATGAAGTTTTTATTCATGTATCTGTTTTATCCTCTCTACTAGTTTATATGTGTAAGATTTAAATTAATATCCAATTATTCCAAGTATTATATTTTATGAAGTTTATTAACAATCACTTGAAGCAGAAGGAAAATAAACTAAAAGAAATAGAAGTTCAAACATAAATATCTAACAAAAATAAGACTACGTGAGTAAGATCTCCTGCCTACCCAAAATACCACTTCCACAGTTGTGATCAGGGGAAAAATGAGAGATGGGCAGGGTCACAAGCAAACTTTATCTCCAAAACATAAGGACATAATATGTGAGCAAAAGTGGAATGCTGGGATTTTGAGTTCTGTTGAACAGATCCTAATTACTCAATCGCCCCTGTGACTCCAATGGAAAATTATCATGTATAAATCTCCAAGATTTACATGCCTAGTTTCCCCATGAAGTTAGTACATATAACCAGTTTATATCTCTAAATATCTTTAACTAGAGGTACAGAAAATATTGCATTTTCCAAGGGAAATTTGCATTAATTTGGGGATAAGATGGAAATAAAAGAGAAAGAGAAGAAAACTAATGATTGCTAGGTGTATTTAAAAAAGCCAATTTGGGGGCAGTCCCCTTTAGCATGAGAGTGTGCATTCAAAATAAATGTGTTCAACCCCCCCACACATTTCAATTTCACTACATCCCAAAGTTCATTCTGCATCTTGTAACACCAAAACATGGTTGCCAAAACTGTGAATGTTAAAAACTATAAATGCCAAACTGTAAAGGTTTTGGCCAAACTGTAAAGGATAATTTTAGTGTTTTTACTTAAAATCTAAAATAAGTTGTTGCCATGGGAAATTCCCAAAATATGAAAAATACCCAAGTCACCTGGGATTTAAGGAGATTTTAATTAATAAAAAATGAAGGAATTAAGGGAAGGAGAGAGAGAGAGGGAGAGAAAGAGAGAGAGAGAAAGAGAGAGAGAGAGAGAGAGAGAGAGAAGAGAGAGAGAGAGAGAGAGAGAGAGAGAGAGAGAGAGAGAGAGAGAGAGAGAGAGAGAGAGAGAGAGAGAGAGAGAGAGAGAGAGACAAGCAGTAGAAAAAAGAGCCTAGGTCAAAATGGCCTAGACCTGAGCTTAAGGGAGAGTGAGTCAGTCTTTATCACTCACCACAAGATCATCTTCAAGCAAACTCCAGTCCTTCAAACTTTGAACTCCAACTAACTCCACCTCAAATTCAATAATCATCTGAATTCCTCTTATCCCTTCCTTTTTTTAAAAGAAAAACCCTACCTTCCGTCTTGGAGTCAATACTGTGTATTGGCTCCAAGGCAGAAGAGTGGTAAGGGCTAGGCAATGGGGGTCAAGTGACTTGCCCAGGGTCACACAGCTGGGAAGTGTCTGAGGCCAGATTTGAATCTAGGACCTCCCATCTCTAGGCCTGGCTCTCAATCCACTGAGCCACCCAGCTTCCCCCATCCCTTCCTTTTAAAGAAATTTTCCCTTATGTCACTTCCCCTAAATTTTCATATCTACCAATCACAGTAGATGCTTTTCTCCAGGACTGCCCATTCTTCATTCTTGTTTTCTTTTGTTCTCACCTTCTCTGGTTAGATTAAATACTCTGAGACTTCACACCTCTTTTGTTAAGCTTGCCTTTTGTAAGTTGCTTGACCTTTTAGGTACTAATTTAACCTTTATAGGTACTTAGCACCCTTTTGTATTAGATCTAAAATTAGAACTAGCTTAAGGTTTTGCTTTACTATAAGTATGAGTTAGGGACTTTTCATTGTTCAATCATGAATTTGCAACTTTATCTTCCCCTAAGGCACTGTCTGAGTAAGGTGGAATAATTTTAAAAGTTCTCAATACATTCCTGATCAAGTACTTCCATTGTTAAAAATGGGGAATAGCTTAATCAAATCTTCTGAAGTAGAGTCTGAGTAGTTTTAAGATTGGCAATCTTTTTGTGGAGTGTGTGGTTTCTGTAGGCTTCTCTATGGCACCTTCTCCAAGGTAGGTAGCAATTTTCTTACACTAAAATTACTCTCAAATGAGAATTTAAACTTTGCAATATAGGATAATAATATAATCCTTCCTGAGGTGGATGTTCACCAAAACATATATCACCCAGGGATACATGGTTTGAGTTATGAGGTAGATGAATTGTCAAAAGAACAATCAAAAACATAAAAAAATAAAAAGTAATTTCCAGATGAAACATAAAAAAATCAAAGTTTCATATGTAAAGATTATAAGTAAGGAAGAATATACCTACAGCAGGTCCTTGAATCAGGACTCCATTAAAGTGTTTTATGTCCCATAAGCCTGTAGTAGCAATTATGCACTTACCCAATCAGCAGCCAGGACTACAAAAAAGTGCCATAATTTGAAAGACAGAAAAGGGACTAGCTTTTGAAACAGAAATGGAAATAGCATTCCCTGGTCAGATTTTACATTTGCTCTCAGGAACAGGGAAGCCAAAATGGCAGTATAGCTGAGTTATTTGTTAGAAGTCTGGATCTGGCACAAGGGAATCCTGTATCTTACTTTGCAAATAACTGATTCCTCAAATCTCTAAATAAGTTCAAGACCCCTTTCTTGGCACAGAATCTCATCAATCCCACTGGGATTGGTTGGTCTTCTTGACCTTATTCTTATAAGCACTGTGCAATGACTCTTTTGTGATCCCTTCTCCTGGAATCAGGTACAATCATTAATCAACATCCCATAATATTTGTAAATCAATGGTAGGTTTTCACAATCTAAAGCTTTTGGATATGCATTGATATTAGGACATTAGGACATTTTAAACTCATCCTAGTGCAAAAGCAAAAATAAACTAACAAACAAAAATGACTATTAATACTGGTAACATGTGTTTCAAGTACAAAAAATGAGAGAGAAAAAAACCTCAAATACTCTGTGACACATACAGGGAAAAATAATAATTTTTTTAAAAATCAAAAATATATAGTTCACAATCAGTGACACACTGTGTTTGCCAAGGAGAAGCATAACACAAAAGTTTCTCACACCCAAAAATAAAATCAATTTCCTTTTTAATTTGGCCATGATCCACAATGTGCCTGCTAAAGATTTTCATGAAATAACAGCTTTATAAAACTGTAGCATAGCAGGTAATACACATTCAAAGAGTTACCAAAATTCCCAAATCACACGAGCCAATCTAATGACAATAACAAACAAACCTGCTATCATTAGGTTTCACAGGAATCTCTATAGTTAGTGAAGCTTTTGGATACTTGTCACAAGTTCTCCAGAACTAGCCAGTCTTTCAATCTTGGCTGAGATATTTTAAACAAAGTGTGTTACTGCCATCATTCCAAAATGTTGCAGGAGAGCCCAGAAAAACTTCTGTGCTGCTGATGAAAACCTTTTGAGTCTAAAATGTCACCAAGAATCTAGATCATTCTGGTGGAAGAGTAGAGTAAGCTGAAGAGTTACAAATATTAGAAACATTCAGAAACCACTAGATTCCATGATAAATTTTCCCCCTTAGGAGCCATCCAGGAGTGCCACGACCCCTAGGAAAACCTTCTCATTTCCTGTATGAGACCGTAACAGCCTTAAAAAGCATGTCTTTATATTTCTCATCCATTACATTTTTATAAATGTGGAGATGGGGAATAAAATAGTGCTACAGCACTTCACTTCAACTACTAAATGGAGCTTTACCTCCTGTTACGTACAACTCAAAGGTAGGCAAATGATCAGTCAGAAGTAGTACTGCTACTAGATATCTGAAAATCACTTATTGAGACTCATTAATACCAAAGGTTACTGATACAGTTTGCAACCAGTTTGATGGAACCCATCCATCATCATCTATGTAACAATTAACAAAGACAAAAAGAATCAAAAAGTTATTTAGGCAACATATGACCTTAATGGATCTGGTGACAAACCCAGCATCCATAAGGACCTATATTTTTGCCACAGAAAAGGGTTTGTCGAAGCTGTTTGTGGACTTTTATATTGGTATTTTCTACAAATACCAATTTGGGGAAGGTACAAAGAAAGACAATGTAACAGAATATATAGCTAAATGACCAAAACACAGTAGCTGGAAATGGCATAATGTAACAAATGATATTAGATTAGATCAATATGTGAATTTAAAAAATGAAAATTACATCTTAAAGCAAAACAATCAGCAAATACAATAACTATGAGAGGATACAATCAATCAATACAAGAGTTCTTTTCTCCAATTTTTTTACTGTGTTACAGAGACGACTTCACTATTTGGAGGGGAACAAACTGAAACAGTTAACATCAATAAAACAATGGAGTGTGAAAAGGCTTAAAAATTCACCTCCAGACTCTTTAAAGTTCCTTCTCCTCCCCAATGTCATCATCCATTTAGATTCCTTTGGACACAATTCTGTGGTTCCCCATACCCATACTGGGCATAGTGGGAACAAACCCCATATAGGATGTGTTGCAGAGACTGAGCATGCTTAAATAGTAAGGGGGAAAGAATCTCTCTTCTGAATTTTGAAATTATTAATGTGTTTCTCATTGCTGTCTATTTGAGTCTGTAGTTTAATCAAAGCAACCTTATGTTGATTTTTCTTGAGGAGAAATTATGCTATGAATAAGAGCCCTCCTAGGAACAGTGCTAAATAAAACCATTCTAAAGTGTTGAACAGTTTGAACTCAGTAAAATTCTCTGGAAATAAAAAAAAAATTCAAATTTAGGGAAAACTTCATTGCCAGCATGGTTTTAAATATCTTCTTACACACGCCACTCTTAGCTAGTTCAAAAAATGGAGGATGGCTGAAAGGCTTTAACTAAAAGAAAAGGCAAAGGCTTTCTCTCCACCCTCATAACCAGGAGTGTGGAAGAACCATGGGTTGGTTTCAAATCAATTTGGTAGCTTAATGGGGGTGGAAATAAGTGGGCTAGGCAGCATGGAAGGGAATCAGGATCTCCTATTTGCCGCATGTCCATGCTGTGCTGCTAGGCTGCTACTAGTCCAAAAATTTAAGCTCCAAACACACTTGAGACTCCCATGGGGGGGAGCAGTATAGCTGGACCAGCAGGGGACCAACTACTATAGCTCCTCACCTTCCATGCAGAGGGAATTCACAGTGCTTGGGAGCAGCAGCGAGAAATGCCAGCACAGGCAGATGGGCACAGGTAGGATGCAGCAGGAAGTAAAGTGGGTGGAGATGCCACTACTTCCCAGAGGGTAAAGGCAAAAAAAAAAACATACATGACAGGAAAAATGTGGTTTTAATCTATTCACTCAGAGAGAAGTAAGGGTCATAAAACTTCAGACTTCTGGTCACAACAAAGTAAGACTTAAATTAATAACCAATAACTCCAAGTATTATATTTTATAAATTTTATTAATAATCACTTAAAGTAGAAGGAAAATAAACTAAAATAAATAGAAATTCAAACCTAATTATCTAACAAAAATAAGATCACAAGGGTAAGTTCTACTGGCTGCCCAAAAGTCTGATTCTGCAGAGGCAATCAGGGGGAAAGAGAAAGAGGGGAGAGGTCACACACAAACTTTATCTCCAAAACATAAGCAGATCCTAATTACACATGTGTGAGTACTCTGAGAGTAGAGTATTGTTTATAAAAATAAACAGATGATATTTTGTCTTCTAGGTGTCAAACCAGTAGAGTTAAATACATTAATTAAATTATTATGATTCTAAACATTTCTATTTAAAGGTAGAGAAAATCCAAAGAGACAGAAATCAATTCTGCCTTCAAAAATCTTTCTGTGCAAGCCTTTTGTCTTCATACAAATTTTTAGAATTCAAGAGCAAATTCAAATTATATAATCAATTTTAAACAGGAGGACTATATGTGGCCCAAAATTCTGCTATATTAAACAGGACATTCATTTCACTTCTAGGGCATCCTAAAGAATAGCATAAGGATAGGGAATATTGTTTTTAAGCAGATTATTAAAGGTTCTTATGTCTTTTCCCAGGCATCACTACTTTATACAAGATTCTTCCGTGAATTTTTGCTAAATTACTCTTTGAAAATGAATTTAATCTTGGGGAAAAAAAAAAGAATGATAGTCACACACAGAGAAAGATCAAGTACTGGCAAGGGGTAACTAGGTGGTGCAGTGGTCAAGCACTCAGCCTGGATTCAGGAAGTATCCTATTCCTTAGTTTAAATCTGGCCTCAAACTGACTAACTAGGGTTACTAAGTAACCCTAGGCAAGTCACCTAACCCCTTTTGCCTCAGTTTTATCATGCATAAAATGAGCTGGAGAAGGAAGTGGCAAACAATTCCATTATCTCCTCCAAGAAACCCCAAATGAGGTCAGTGTTGGATATGCCTGAAACAACTGAACAATAAGAAGTACTGGCAGAATTCCCCATTCAAGTCAGACAAAAGACTTTAGACAAATAGACAATATGATAAAAGATGAAAAACAGGCACTTCTACTTTGTATCTTATACAGCTTCTAAACTTTGTATCACCCAGCCTATACTGGATGTTTAACAAAAGGTTGTTGAATTGAATTGATCTTTTCTCCTATAAAGTCTTGTTGTAATGTTTCGTTATGCAGATTTGGGATATATTATCTAGGACCCTATATTATGTACCAAGTACTGGGGTCACAGATCGTGAGATGGTCCCTGGCCCCAAGGAATTTACATACTAATAGAGAGATACTGCAAAGAATTGGAGTAGTGGCCCCAGAATGGATTTTTGGTATAGAAAATAGCAGGGCTGTAAAAAGATTTATAAAAAAGAAAGCTATTAATTCCTTTTTAGGATCAAGGCAAGAGAAGTGGTTAGTAGGGGAAGAGGGTATGTATTCAGGAACAGGGCCAGTGGCAATATCTCCACATAACCAAGTCATACCTGGCATACTGATATATGGAAGGTTTTGGTCTACCTAAATGTAGTTATTTGAAGTGGGATTTTCCTCAATCAATCCTGAATTAAGACAGCTTGGCCTCAGTACTCAAACAAAAGAAATTAAGTCTCACTGTTGGGAGAAGTGAGTTTTATGCTTTTGTATTGTTGACATTTTTCCAGGTAGGAAGCCAATATTTCTTGCAAGTTTTATATTTTCCACCTTGGGGGATGAACCCTTCTAAATTTGTTTTGTAGGAAACATTTAGTCTCTAAATAAAGTTTTATTTAACTATGCTATATATACATCTTACATATATATCCCCAGCAGCCTTTATAAAATGAGCTCATTCCATAATAATCCTCTTAAATTAGCATGAATAAATGGAAATGTTAAAGGAAGCTCTCAGCACTACTATGATTCAAGCATCAGCTCATAACTCTCATCCTCTCTCCCTGTGTATATCATAATGTATATCATATCATTTGAGGCTAATCTTACCACATAAATGAAGATACCTAGATAGCTTTACCCTGAATGTACCTTCATGTTGATTACTTTTTCACATCTAGCCAATAAGCTGGAGATATACCTCATATATTAAATCCTTTCATATAACCCAATAACATGGAACATGCTATCAAAAGAAAAATGTGGTCCATTTTTCATAATCCCCCCACCTCTTTTCTCTCATATTTTTCCCTCTCTTAGCTTGAAAACTATGGTACTTGTTTCTTGGTAATGAATTCACATGCTTCCCTTGAATTTCTTTTTCCTCTGAAACAGTCCAGTGAGTTTTTATCTATCTTTGCAGACAGCCATCTTCCCAAATCACCTAGAGATGTGAATGATAACCCTATCACCTACTAGACAGAAACATCAAAATTCTGGCCACCATTCACTAAGATAGCTTTTTTCTTATCTGAAGCTATCCATCTATAAATGTGTAAGGACAGAGCCTTCTTTCAGTAATGCAGCTGGTTATAGCAACTAAGAATAGCACTAGCTTCCTTCCAGATGATGTAGAGTAACTCACCTTCATCAAAATAAAGTAGAACAGGATTCCTGACTTTTGAAGGACAAATGGAAAAAATACGTGTTAACTATAAATAGCACATAAAATCTAAGTTAGATCATTAATTACCATGCTCATTGTATCCTTAGAGGTAAAAAAATACAGAACTCTCTCTATATACATATATATATATATATATATATATATATCATTATCCACAACTACTATTTACATTTGCTACTTTAATTATACAGGATTATCACATATATTTCATCTGATCCTGGCATTAATCATATATTAATATATAAATTAATAGCCATAATGTGCTAAAGAAGAACTCAAAGTTTAAAATTTTAAAACAATAAAACTGTGATGTACTTTTCTGATGTCAAATTTAGGCCCTCCCATTTCATTTTGTCTTTCTGACTTTACCAAGTATTATGTCATCAGGTAATAGGATCCTGTAAAACACCAATTAGTCTTTAGTAAGCCACCTTAATATAAGCCCCTAGAAGGTTAAGAAGAGAATTGTTTTTTCCTCTCCCTTTAGATTCATTTATATTTTGTACTGTAATCATGATCACAAGACCTTGATCCAAATAGATAAAGCTGTATATGTAGAAAATGTTTTATTGAATTGGATGAAACAATGCATTTATTTTTCAATTACATTTTTCCATGTTTTTGAAATTAATTTCAAAATGATATATGCAACATTGCTTATGCCTTTAAATTATTCATAGCCTCCAAGTTATTTTTAGATTCTTTTAAAATTGAATAAATATATTTATTATAGAAATAGTAATTTGATATTTCTTAAGTAAAGAAAACAAATATATACAGTAAGACACATCCTCCCAGATATCATCATAACTTTATCAGACATATTATACTTCTTTGGTGTAAGGAGACTGAAAAAAAAAGAAAACTAGAAGAATAGTTATAAAACAGAAAAAAGCACAGTGATTTGAATCAGAAACATCCTTAATGAATGGCATTGGAAAAGCAACCAGAAATGATAGATCTCATTTAAATTTTTAATAATGCATTTGATATTTCATATTCTCAAACACTATTCCTCTTACTTATTATATCATGGATCATTCACTGGCTTGGAGGAGCTTTCCTTCTAACTGACATAAAGCAGGTCTCATTACTGTCTGTGAAAGCCTGAGGTTACCAAAAATCATTTCACTTCAAGTAAATTTAAAACTTGAAAACCTACAAGTCAAAAGCACATGCATCACTCCATGCTGCCACCTTGTTGCATTGGTCTTTAAATTTTAATGATTTGTGCTCTGGACTTACACTCCAGTCTCTTACCTCTCTTTCAGAGCTCTCATTAGGTAATTTGAAGTTTGGCAGCCCAGGACACCATACGACAGTGCATGCGTTATTACTCTTTTACATGTTGGGCATGAAGTGTGGGTCTTTGCATAACCTATTCAGACTCAAGTCAAACACAGGCAATAAAAGTGCTTCATTAAATGGGCGTGTGGGCTACACAAATGTACTAGGATGACATCTCCTAATTGTCTCTGGCACACTTTAATAAACTGCTGAGGCTCAATAGATGATACAGGATAAAGGCCAGGAGCCCTGAGAAATCTGAATTAATAATTAATACTAGTTGACTATCATAGCTCTCTGGTTTCTTGCTGTGGTAAAGAATGTCAGTGGAAGAGCTAGATAGGAGGCAATTTGTTTGTATGAGGATGGCTCTGGAGTACAATAAATCTTAATGAGCTCTGACTCTCACCAGACCTTCTGAAGGCTTCTTTTGTTGTTTCTACTCACAGTGGGGAAATCATGATGTCTTAATAGCCTTGGATAATTTGTAGAGGGTTTGAATCTTGTATAGTCAGATAATGCCTAAGACTATACAAGCAATAGCACATTCAGCTTCCCTTACTAATCTCGTGGCAATTTACTGAAGTGTTACACTTTGATGATTGCTTATTTATTATTTTATGCCAAATGTTAGCAGAAAGAGGCCACCTTTTTCTTTTGCCCTTCTCTGAGATACATAGTTCAGCTAAAAGGAACTCTGAACTCTTGTTATCTATTCAGAGCCATTATTTGTTGACACATATGAAATGAGGGGATAAATCTTATTTGGATTTGTATGACAATAAGAAAGGGAAGACAATGTCAAGTCCATGTTCTTGACTTCTTGATAAGCATTCTAATCCTATGTATGAAATGACCATATCCAGGGAAACTGTGTGATTGGGAAACTAAATTAAGCACAGCATGGTTATAGAAGAAAATCTATTTCCTCAGTGCTTTCATTATTATCAAGAAACTCAATCCCAGCATAGAGAAGTTGCTCATCCCTATATCATTTTCAATGCTAAAGCATGTCATTAAGAGATGAGTATAAACACATTTGATTCTATGTAAGGAAATTGTGTGTTTTTCATGGGGACAAAGTCGAAATGTGAAAATATGTAAAAAATATTCACTTTAATGTCACTGGAGATCTGTGAGGGGAAAATGTGATACTTGTTTTATTAGAATATCTTTTCATTTGTAATGTCATTACTGCTATGTTAATTTAGCCTCAGTGGGAAGGACTTAGGCAATGTACTCTATTTACTCATGATAATGATGTGTTCTTTACTAAAACTGCCATATATTCTTATTTGGGAGTACAATTTCCATTACCTGTGCTGGGGATCAAACCTTAACATTTCTATCATTTAACAGTTTTTTGGATGAGGAAAATTTAAGAGTTTTTAAAAAGTTGAAAAATATCCAAGTTTCCATTTGAGTCCAATAGAAATTTTAGTTCTAGACCTAGACCTTCTCATATCCTTGAAAGAAGGCAGAAAGACACTATCTCCTTGGCAGAGATCTGGAAACTAACATTTATTTTCAGCTCTAATGGTCTCATCTGGATTTTCTTCCCAGGAGCGTTAGCTGACAGAGGACCCCATGCTGTGATTCATGCTGTTTAATGTCAATTTGATGGCTAATAAAGTTATCATAATCCATAATTTAATTATAGATGATAGACCAGGCTCTGATTCTAACACTCAGTATCTTGGCTTCATTACATTTCTGGGCTGCCACACAACTGATTCTGGGCAGATCTATAGTGCAGGGTCATGGGAAGGGGAAGTTTCTTAATAATTGTATCTCATCTCATCTCATTTGATGGAAATATTCCACATCCAAAAATGATACATTTTTGCATGTTTATCTGTGTATAAATTCTATGGTGGTAAGTGTACATTTTTAATGATTTTGTATGACTTTATTTCTACCTCATATGTCCCACTTACTATTCTATGCCAAAATCTTCTCCCTGTCACTACTGTCACTGTCTAATCTACCACATAAAATCTATCTCCTGGGAAAGGATCATTAAAACAAAACAAAACTAGGTGATTATATATCTGATCGGTAACTGGGTTGTCATTTTAAAGATCTGAGGAGGTCTTAATCTCAACCCAAAATGTGCCATCTACCACAATTCCTCACATATCCAATACCAGTGGGTCTCTTCTTGTTAATTCTATTTCCCCAGCCTATAATACCCTCCCACTCTTCTCTACTTATGGATCTTTCAAGACCTAGTCACAGTCTACCACTATAGAGAAATTTTCCCTGACTACTCTCACCTTTAGACCTCCTGCTGGTACATCTTGGTCTTAAATTTTGTATCTCTAGAACTTTACATAATGCCAAATGAATTAATAAATGCTTATAAAATTGAATCAAAATACTTTCTAGTCTATATCCATATCCCTTTTGATTCCTCTCAATGATCAGTTCCATTTTTATAAGTATAGTACCACATTATGATCGCTCCAGAGTTCACCTCTATTTGATATGACAATTCATCCTGAATGAGGTATGTACAAGTCAATATTTCCAGTCCTCTTTTTTTTAAACCCTGACTTTCTGTCTTAGAATTGATACCAAATATCAGTTCCAAGGCAGAAGAACAGTAACAAGGCAGAAGAATGGTGAGGGCTAGGCAGCTGTATTTAAGTGACTTATTCAAGATCACACAGTTAAGAAGTGTCTGAGGCCAAATTTAAAAACTTAGTATCAATACTAAGCCAGAAGGTAAGGGTTTAGATAAAAAGAAAAATATCCTTTAAAGATATTCAACTTCTCTTTCATCTGAGCATCCACTCAGCACAAAAGATAACATGGTGATTATTTCTTAGTAGAGATTTTTATTTAGAAATTTAGAAATAAAGGTGTTTCATTGTTTTATTTTTTAGGAGAAAATATGACATAATAAATAGGCATCTGGCCTCAGAGCTACAAAGACCAATGTTCAAATTCTGCTTAGGACATTTAACTGGCTATGTGACCCTTGTCAGATGACTTAACCTATTTGTTCATATTAACACTTTAAGACTCTACATTACAGAGAAAATATTGACCAAAACAGGTAAAGAGAGTGACAGTGAAATTGCAGATTTAGTCCCTAGTTGGGTGGTATCATTTTGGGCACTGTTGTTCTGGTTAGATTTGGGTTTTCCTTTTGAATAAACCTAGACTATACTACCCACAGTCCTCTGATTCCAGATGCTAGATTTAGAACAGCATCAGATTATGAATAGAAAAACTGTGAGCCATTTCAGATGTTACCCTTAAGCCTCTAGGCATTTTAGAATTGTAAAACTGCCAGACATTTGGCATCTTGGAGAGGCTATGAAAACATCCTTCTTGTTTCATTGTTTTTCAAAGGATCTTTTAAGTCCTATCTTTTGTGAAAGACCTAGGTTCATTTCTATGCTATTATAACAATGTTGCAAACACCATCATATCATTTATGAAACATTGGAAATACATTCCTTTTGATTGGACTTTACTAGAGAATGCAATCTAAATCTTCTGTCAGAACCATCATCTACAGGAACATTTACAGAAACAATTTTATGTTCCCCCACACTGAATTTGCTGTGAACAAATGTGGTCTGCTGTATACTAATAAAAGTGAAGTGAAGATGAAAAAAAAATCCAATTCCATAGTGAGTCCAAGGTCAAAAGCTTAGCTAAGTGCTTTTTCCCTTATTAAGCTACAATGATTGCTCCTGTTATTTTAAGTACTTCATCAAAAATCATAGGAATAGCAGACTAGCATCTTATACTTTTCACATTATAGCTAGACCAACATTGTATTTGGATTTCCTCACATTTTAAATACAGTATCAAAACTTTAAATAAAAATAAATGCAAATTAAATTTGTGTTCATCTATGTACTTTCTCTAGAAATCTCAGAGGAGTTCATCTCATTCTAGTGAAGTAATGAAGAAGGTAGGGTAGAGAAAGTGGAAAAAGAAAAAATGGAAAAAAAGAAGATAAATTTAAAAATTAGTTTTATATTTCAAAAAAGGTATATGAGAAATGTGGTCTCTTTTTTGATGTCCTGCATTTCTGGAAGCGAATAAATTGAGCAATATAGATTCCACTTGAGAAGGGGAAATCTGGTGGGGCTCTCAAATCATTACCATTTAAATTAATTATTCATATCCTTAGCATCATAGTTCCTTCTTACAATCAAGTTCTAAATTCTACTTTATTTCTAGACATGGGCCACATATATGAAGTTAGAGTTGTATAATTATCTAATAAATTCAGATCTATCTTAATGACAAAACTACATAATTCAAGAAGTAATGTTTTTTTTTTAATTTTTTTCATATATATCTTTAAAAATACCTTTTTAGAGCAATTCAAATTAACTGGGACAATACATTGTTCTCATTTTGCCTAAAAGTAGTCTGCATTTTGATTGAAGTGATATACTGATTTTATAAGATATAATAACAACAAAAACAATAATCTCATCAATAATGGTCAACACTTACTTAGAATTTTAAAGTTTTCAAAGTGCTTTACATGTCTTTTCTCTTGTTATCTTCACATAACCTTGTGAATTAGGTATTATTATTTTCTTCATCTTAACTATGTTGAAAATGAATCTCTGGGTTTAAGGGATTTATGAAGGGTGACATAGATAGTATAGTAAATATCTGAATAAGTATATGAA
This sequence comes from Monodelphis domestica, assembly GCF_027887165.1. Lineage (NCBI taxonomy): Eukaryota > Metazoa > Chordata > Mammalia > Didelphimorphia > Didelphidae > Monodelphis > Monodelphis domestica. The sequence continues at coordinate 119,062,202 of NC_077234.1, read as the reverse complement.
TTTTTCTCCTTGACTCCAAATGCAGCATTAAATTCACTGAGCCACCTAGCTGATAGCATTGGTTTGTTTTTATTCAACCACATGCCAAATATTAAACAAAAAATTAATTGTTACAAAAGACAAATTATAAATTAACTTGGATAATGAAGATTATATAAGGAAAACTTAAGTTTATATCACTGGCATGTGGTTAAGATCTGCTTACATATTTAAGCATAGACAATATAAATATTAAAATAGACATATAGAATATTTACATTCCATTGATATTGATTTCATATAATTTTTGGTATAGCATAAAGAAATGGATTGAACCCCCTTCACTCACACAAAGTTCCTTAAGAAATGCTGAAGTTTTTAACAATAAGCACATGAAAAAGTATTTTAAATCCATCCTGACTAGAGAAATGCAAATTAAAACAACTCTGAAGTACCACCTTACACCTAGCAGACTGGACAATATGGCAGCAAAAGAAAGTTATAAATGTTGGAGGAGATGTGGCAAAATTGGGACACTAATACACTGCTGGTGGAGTTGTAAATTGGTCCAACCATTCTGGAATTAGGCGCAAAGGGCTTTAAAAGATGCCTACCCTTTAACCCAGCCATACCACTGCTGGGTTTGTACCCCAAAGAGATAATAAGGGGAAAAAAAAACTTGTATGAAAATATTTATAGCCGTATTCTTTGTGGAAGCAAAAACTTGGAAAATGAGGAGCTGTCCATCGATTGGGGAATGGCTGAACAAATTGTGGTATCTGTTTGTGATGGAATATTATGGCGCTAAAAGAAATAATGAACTGGAAGAATTCCATGTGAACTGGAAAAACCTCCAGGAATCGATGCAAAGCGAAAAGAGCAGAAGCAGGAGAACATTGTACACAGAGACTGATACACTGTGGCACAATTGAATGTAATAGGATTTTCTACTAGCAGCAATACAATGACCCAGTACAATCCAGAGGAAATTGTGAGAAAGAATGCTGTCCATATCCAGAGAAAGAACTGTGAAGCCAAAACTGCATTTGAAAAATGTGTGATCTATTACGTAGTGCAATAGATATATGGTTACACTTTTTATGTTAAAGGATGGTGCTACTGCATATATAAGTAACACAGAAATAGGTTTTGAACAATGATACATGTATAATCCAGTGGAACTGCTTTTCGGATTCAGGAGGGGGAAGAAAAAAGCAGGGGGGTGAAGGGGGATCATGAACCGTGTAACCATGGAAAAATATTCTAAATTAAAAAGGAGGAAAAAAAGAAATGCTGAAGTTTTACTTGAATACATTGAATAGAATTGGAAACATAATGAATAGCAGAGGGGAAAAAAATTACAATTCAAGAGAAAATAAAGAGACCACTATTCTAAAATAACTATGAGTCTTGAGTATAGGTTGCTTTTCCAATATGATCAACAACTACATTTCAGGATGTTATTTTTAAAATATAAGGTGTTGGCTAATGTAATGGTAAAGAATATTTTAATGTCTTATGCAGAATATTTTAATTTCTTATCCAGTATTTTCTTAAATTTTCTCCTCATTTTATTTGCTTTGGAGACTAGATAACTACATTTGTTAACTGATATCAGATGTAATATTGGAAAACAACAACAAAATAGCTGACAAAGAAGATAAGTGGACATTTGGATAATATGAGGAATGGGAATTATATTTTACTAGGAAACAAATCATGAATATAAAAAATTTCCCATAAAAGTCAAAATGTTTACAAACACTGTTTTCACTATCTGAGACATTTTTACATATTTCAATTTCCCTCATTCTTAAAACCTCTGATTGGATATTATACAACTGTAAAGGATACTGGGTGAAACATAGACAATGAAAATGTTATTTTCTTCTATATCATAGTATGTATAACCCAATCCTATCTCCAGGTCAGATTTGAGAAGTTAATGATTGAATGTATTATTTCACAATTGTAATGGTTCACATGGCATTGAATCATTCGAATGAAGACTCTGAATAAAGAAAAAACTAACTGAACTACAAAAGTATCACTCTTTTTTCTTTCAAAATTACAATGCAAAATTCATTCCTCTTCCATTGGTCCCATCCCATTTACTATGATATACTTCAGGCTAATCTTTACATTACCAGTTCTTAGCACTATGCTTAGCACATAGTAATTAATGCTGCTTAACTTGACTTCAGTTATTCACCTGCTCATTTATTCAACAAATAGTTATGCACACTGTTTTTTGTTGAGATACAGTATAGTATATTGCCAGATTGCTCGGTCTAATTGCTTAATTTTTCTCAGCTTCAGCTTTCTGAGATACAAAATGAGCATAATAATGGCACCTACTTCACAAGGTTTTTGTGAGATTCAAATGAGAACCTGAAATGATTTGTAAAACAAAGATTTCTGTAAAAACTTAAAATTTATGTAAATACTAGCAGTCTTAATAAGTGTTGTTATTAACTGCTTCCCCCCAAATTTTCAAAAAAATTTCAGCTTTTCTTTCATCCTATCTTTCCCTTTCCCTTCAAATAATGGATTGTATGATTGTATCCTAAACAATTCAGTTATTACTCCTTTCTTTCTGTCACTGAAATAAGCCCTTTCATAAATGTCACAGCACAGGTTTAAAGCATATTAGGATAGTTATATGTTTTTCCACACAAGAGTAAAATAATTATCTATTGCTTTACAAGTCCTTTGATTAAAGATTTTGGCCAGATTGGTACATTAGTGGGATAAAATTCTTGATTATGATGATGCTTAAGAAAAAGCCTGTCTGGCTAAAGTGACCCTGAGGTAAATCTTATAGTTGTTGTAACACAAAATGAAAGGTAGTATATAGAATCAATTAATCGGTTATTCTCTGAAAGTTGATCTATGGTTATAAAAACTAGATTGATCCACTTTTGCAAACCAATTCTCTTTAATAAAACAATGTTGTAATAAAGTAAATGCATTTCTTTTAATTCTCTATGGAATAGCATCATTAAAAGGGCAATGTTTTATTGGGTAGAAAATCAGACTAAGAAATAATTACCCTTGCCCTCAAAGAGTTCATAATCTAGTTTGAAATGCATCAGTTCAACTAGTGAATATAATGTGCTGTGGTAAAGGTAATAATGGTCTCTTACCAATTTATATTTTATAGTGAATCATATTTGCATATTTCTAGTTTGCATCAACTATACCAAAATTGCAGTACTTGGGAGCAATTTTATATTCATAATTTGCCATAATCTACTATGTTCAAAATCTTGATGTTATTGTCAACTATTTCCTCTCCTGCATAAGCTTTATTCAATCAGCCACCAAGTGTTATTACTGTTTCCTTTAGGATAAAAATATAAGTTCTCGTGTTTTTCATTTAATGGCTTTTGCAGTATGACTCCAGCCTATCTTTCCAAGATGATTACACATTTCTCTTCTTCACACACATACTATGCCCTGATCCAACTGGCCTAACTACCATTTCTTGCATGCTACATTCCATCTCCTACTTCTATGCATTTGAGGAGCCCATTCCAATATTTGCAATCCTTATAACCTCTTACAAAAAAAAAAAAAACTCTTTAACTCCTTTAATTTCTAATGTCATCTGCTTTAAGAAGCCTTTTTAAAAATTTTCTTAAATTGTTATCTTCACCTTTCCACCCCATCACACATCTAGCATTGTTTGTGTATGTGTTTGTGTGTGAAGGGATTCTATCACTTTTGTTTTTGTATTTCCAGGTCTAGTACAGTGTGTGGAATATGATAGATATTTAATCAAAGCTTGTTATTGAATGAATAATTAGTTCTATCACCTCATTTTCTTCCCACTTTTATTGCCTTGCTAGAGCCTTTCATTGCCACCCACTTGTATTTTTGAAATACTTTCACTTTCTCTATGATTTTAATCAATCTTTCACATTGCTGCCAAATTAATGTCATCTTCAGTTCTATCTATGTTACTTCTCTGCTCCAAACCTTTCAATATCTACCAATTGCCTACTAAATAAAGTAGTCTTAGTATTCAAGGACACTTACAATCTGCTGCTAGCTTTATCTCAAAATATTCTCCACCACAGAAATTATACTCCCACCAATATAGACTTCTTATTGCCTTGAGCACAATTTGAACCTTTCTAGCTTTGCACACACTATAAATGGTGTCTTGTTTGCCACCTCCCGTTAACCTCTGAAATTCCATTCACCTTTTGAAACTCATATTAGATGCTTCCTTTGTAATAACAACTTTCCTGTTCACTCAGTTGGAAATCTTTTTTCACATAAATATCACGTAAAATTTTGTATTTTTTCTTTTACACACACAAACTATCTATCTATGTATCTATGTATCTATGTATCTATGTGTGTATGTGTGTATGTATGTATGTATGTATCTATCTATCTATCTCTATCTCTCTCTTGATCTATCTACTTATCTTTTAAAAATTCCTAGGCATCTGAGTTTATATCCTATATCCATAAACAATATTAAGCCTGTACTTGTTTTGTGAGAGATAATATCAGAAAAGAAAGTCTTTGATCTCATGGAAATTGCATTCTAATATGAAATATGTGTGTACTTATATGTATATATGCAAGAGGAAAATGTCAAATTCTTACAAATGTGTTTATATACCTATATCTTATATATATACATATATATATTTATGTACCTGTATATATACTTACTTATTATATACACCGGACATTAAGGGGGCACTCAATAATTATTTATTTACTGATATGTTAACATATATGTTCAAATGCTTGTGTACATTTTTACAATGTATATATGTATGTATGCATGTTTATGCCAGAATGTTTTTGTGAATATATAATATGCACATAAATATTTATGTGTGTGTATTCAAACATATACTTAGTTGGGTATACACCTATGTATAATTACATACACATAGGTATATATAAAATTTAGGCTAAGATTATATATCTTGTTCATATACCATATTAGATTATAAGGTTAATGAGGTCAGAAAGTATGTCTTATCTAATCTTATCTCTTGCAGCACATGGCATAGGCTTAATAATCTTTTTGGACATTTTATTTTTAATAGTACATAAACATAAATACATAGGAATTTTCTATATTTTGAAATATCCCAAAATTGCTTAAACATTCACATTTTTGTCTATTTTTAGATGTTTTTACTCCAATATGTCTAGCTAGAGTTCAGAAGCAAAGGCAATATTCTTAGAAGCATCACAAATTATGTCACTTTCAATGCCACAAAATGAATAAAGAAAGGAACATCAATGTCCTTTTTTTATGCATTGGAAAACACCGATCTAAGTCAACTATCATCTTTTCTTTTCATTCTCCTCATGCTCCCACTTAAAAACTTTAAATTATAGTTTTACTAGAGGATTTTTAAAAATTATTTTGGAAGTGTTTTGTTTTTTTCCCAAAAAATGAACAGATCTAAAGAATTAAATGGAAATAAAGAAATGAAGAAGAATTACATTTTTTAACCTGATGGAATTTTTTAAGGAAGCTATTTTAATGAATCTTCAATGAAAATGGAAAACAGCAACAAAAAAATCCTTCAGAATGTATACCTTTCTTCTTATTTAAAAAAAGATGGTAACCCTTAAGCACTTCATTTCTCCATTGCTTAAATTTGTATAATAATATTTTCCTCTTATCTCACATGAAAATTTCAGGGGTTAATATGATATTTAAAGTGATTTTTTTTTGCTACCCCCAGGAAAAGAATTTCAAAGTATTACTAGTATATATATATGTATATATAAATTGTTTTGCCAATGTACCATCTATAAAAATTAATATAATAAAATTAAAAACTATAAATTCATATTCATTTTAAGTGCCAAATAATAAAAATGTACATTATTTTAGAATACATTATTTTATAACGTAACTAAAGAATTTAAAAGAATTTCATTATATATTTTTAAAAGAAAAAAGTTGTAATTTCTATTCTATTTTAGGCCTCTATTTGTACCTACAGTATATTTTGTATTTATACAGTCCTTAAGTTACTGCAAGGCTCGATAGCAAATGCATGGGACAGTTTATCAGCTTTATTATTTTACTTCAGTTTATAGGAACCTTAGAATTAAGATATTATGATATCTTAGTATTAAGAATTTTCCTAAGAATCCTTTAATTTCATTAATTATACTTTATAAATACTCTATTATCACATACAACCCCTAAGGATGATAATAGTTTAAATATTTTTAAATAAAGTATGAAGTATATAATTTTAAATGTGAGAAAGAAGATAATTTAAATATAATGTGAAAATAAAAAAAGACATATTCAACCCTTTCTAAAAGCTAGCTGTTTTAAAATGGTATATATATATATATATGTATATATATATACATATATACCTATAATACCTATATATATATTTACATACATATACACACATCTTTACATGTATATACCTATGTATGTATATATTTGTTCCTCCAATATTTTCTCCCCTCTTCATTATTAATGGTTTTCATTTGGGTAAAATCTGACATTGATGGGAAATATCAGGATGAGACTTTAATTTTGCATTTTTATTGCATTTTTTAAATATGCAGTCTTGTCATATTAAAACATTATCATTGACAAGATGAATTTGTTTTCTCCTAAAACATTTGCTCACATTCAGAGACACAAGCAAAAGAGGAAGGCCTGCTTAATCATTTACAAAGAGTGCAAAGAATTCAGCTGACATTTTGAACATTTAACATTTGGGAAATGCTTTGTATTCTTTTAAATTTGACTCAATTCTCTCTATATCTGAGAAAGTATGCTCTGGTCATAGAGACTTGCTATAAGGATTTTCCCTAGGTTGTTGTAAGATAGATTTTTATACCTAATTGAATGTGGATGTTATTCACACTTTGTACCAATCTTGATTAGAGAAGAGTTTAAGCATTTAACTGCCACCTTCTTTCCATCTTCCTTTCCACTAAATTGATGCTCACATATGCCTTCATGTGAAATAATTTACCTTTAACTTACATATATTTTCTCTTTTCTCAGTGTTTCTCTTTTTTTATTTCTTGATTTTTAATATCATTCCATAATATTCAAACTATTTCCTGCTCTCTGTCTATATATTCTCCTATTCATTGCCCTAATAGTAATGAAATTATTGAGTATCTTTATTACCTTAAGTATCCTACATAACTAAAGCATTTTAGGTACTCTAATTATCATAGTTAATTTAAGCATTTTAGTTATCACCTTCTTACTAGTAATATAATCCATTTAAGTATAGCTTTTCTTGATTACCTTAAAGTAGCTTAAATATGTTAGATATTTCTTGTGCTATAACTATCAGAAGTATTCTATTTATCACTTCCCCATGTAAGGATGTGCTTCATCTAAACCCACTAATTCTCTTCAGATTTTTTCTTGTTTGTTGGATTACTTATGATGCTTCTTTTAAGAGTTAGATTTCATCATCAATTTTTTTTAACTTTGGCTGTTTCATTAGGAAAGACTGAAATTCCTCTATTTAATTAAATGTCCATTTCTCCTGGAAGATTACACTCAGTTTTTCTTGGTAGTTGATTTTTTGTTGTAGGCATAGATATTTTGTCTTGTTGAATATCATATTCCATGCCTTCTATGCAGAAACTACTAATGTAGAAACTGTGTAATCCTGATTGTTATTATACATTATTTGAATTGGATTTTTCTGTCTGATTGTAGTATTTTCTCCTTTACTTTGGGGTTTGGGAATTTCACTGTAAGAGTCCTGGGATTTTTAAATTTGGGATTTTAAATCAGGATGTGATTGGTGTATTCGTTCAATTTCTTTTTGCCCACTTTTGTTCAAGAACATCAGAGACTTTTTCCATAATAATTTTTTTTAAATATTGTGTTCAAGTTCTTTTGATCATGGCTTCAGGCATTTCAACAATTGTTGAATTATCTCTCCTGTATTTATTTTCCTTATCAGTTGTTTTTACAGTGAACAATTGGAAATTTTCTCTTTTTTTCCATTCTTTTTTATTTTTTTTTCATGGTTTCCTGCTGCCTCATGAAATCATTACCTTTGTTTCATGCAATTCAAATTTTTAAGGAACATTTTCTTCTTTGAGATTTTGTACTTCCATTAATAGAAATTATTTTCCTGTTTGAAGTATTCTATTTTCCTTTTTTTAGAGAATTGTTTTTTAGTTAATTTTTTATTCTAAATGGTTGATTTTTCTATCATTTTTCTTTCTAATTTTTCTTCTAGGTTTCTTATTATTTGTTTTTCTATTCTGTGTTAGAAATTCTTCCAGCTTGAAATTATTTTGCATTTTCCTTTGAGGCTTCAGAAGTTTTCATTTTTGTACTGCTACTCTCATCTGAGCTTATATTTGGGTCATCTATTTTATTGATATATTTTTCTAACATTAGGCTCTTCTGCTGTATTTTGCTCATGTAAGGGCTATTTACCCCCTTATTTTTGCCCATCTGCTAAATCTTAGCTCTATTTGGGGGTTGGGAATAGTGTCCTGTGCTTGTACTGTGCCTGGGAGAAAATCAGTTATCTCAGTCTCATATTGAGCTGTATGTAGAGGTAGCCTAGTTGGCCTGCTGTATGTAGTTTGCAGGTATTCTATTCAGCTTGTTCCATTTGGGTTCTACTTAATTCCACTGAAATTAGACCGTTTTGAGCTGAATTCCTCCCATGGCTGACTGTGCTGGATCATGCCAGCTTCTGTTCTGGCTGGATTATGCAGGACCACTCTCTACCCACTGCTGATTTTTCTTTATTATGTTGGTTTTTGCTCTTACTCTGCTGAGGTTGGGCCAAGACAGGTCTGTTTTTTCCCTCAAAGCTTTTGCTGTATTGTATCTGAATTCTTCTGAGACTTGCTCAGCACTCATCCCCCAGTAATATGATAAGCTCTCTTTGATTTTTCTCCATGTTGTTCTAGGTTAGAGCACTGATTCACCATTTCTTTTGTTGGTTCTGCTGCTCCAGTAATCACTTTAAGGTGTTTTGGGTCTTCTGTGGTTGCTTAGAGGGTGTTAGGCTTTAAGTGTCTTTTTTTTTCTTTCCTTTGCCTATCTTAGACTGATCTCTTCCATGTGGTTCCTACCTTTGAGTGGGATGCAAATGTTGATTAGATACAGACAGTAGGGATAGATGAGATACCTCATAAAAATAATAATTTTATGCACTCAGAGCAAAACCTTGTTTCCTTAATCAGTTCATATTTTGCTCACCACATCATATCAACAACTTGTGGTGTGGTTGATGATGATATTGTTCAGTGGTTTCAAAGGTATCTAACTCCATTTGGGGTTTTCTTGGCAAAGATAATTGACTGGTTTGTCATTTCCTTATTCAATTCATTTTAAAAATTAGGAAACTGAGGCAGATTAAGTGATTTACTGAAAGTCAGACAGTTTGTAAGTACCTGAAGTTGGATTTGAACATAGATCTTCCCATAGGTTGTGTAAAAGAGAATTTAAATTCCTTTTGTTTATTCTAACTTAATCAAGAACTTGAAGTCCCCCACATTTCACACTTATTTAGTCATTAACACTTAAAAAGAACATTTTACTAGAAAAGGGAGTTCATACTCTAAAAGACCACAAGCACTGCTACCCCACCTACCAACCCTCTGCAGTGCTAGGCAAATTGGGAGACTGTGATTGATTCCTGAGATGTGAAAAGGAGAGCTGATAGGTGGAGAAAACTGTGTATAATCTGGAGCCTCTAGGACAAGGAGTGGATATTGGATGGGATGGAGAGAAGAGGGGGGATTGATGATGGTGGTGGTGGTAGGTGGTTCCTGTGCAGTCTTTTGCCTCATGGGCGTGAGCTCTGGTGAGGTTCTTCTGTGACTTCAGATTTCAGCTTCCTAATTTGGACTTTGGATTCTGGTGAAGATTTGGCTTTCTGCGTTGGAAACTCACTGAAGATGGATGCTTGCTAGGGTGAGACTCTTGCCTCCTTGGCATGAAAGACTACCTCTTGCGGCTCAGCCTCTTTCATGTAGGTCTTTGGCTGTTGAAATACCTGGCTAGTGAGATTTGCATTCAGCCTCACATTTGAGATCTGGAGTCACTCAGACCTGGACTTAAGGTATTTTTAGCTAGGCCATATTTTGTACCCCATTCCTACATTCCCTTCACTTATTATCACATTTTTTTTTGCTATCATAAACCTACTAAAGCTACTAACAGTCTCATGACTTAATATTTAATTGTTATAAAAGGTGACCACAATTTTTTTAATTCTTATATTTGTCAAACCCATTTTAATTATTACAGTTGGTTCATAACAGGAGGCTTCTTTGCCTACTACAAGTAAAGTCAGATATTTTGGCATTGGGGAACATCTTTAGAATATATTTTCTAAAGTGTATTTCCATAAATATAGTATTATAAAGGAAAATTTTTTCCAATTTGTTCATATGAACCTTTCCTTATATTTTTAAGTAATAGAGAACAAGTAAACCTCAATTTAACTTGCTTTGAAAAACCCTCAGCACATTCTGACAACTATTGGTGTCTTAAAAATGCCATTTGAATATAATATTTATCATACATAATTTTATTATGGCAGTTTTGTATGTAATAGATATATCCTCATATTGGAAAGTAAATTCCATTCAGACAATCTTTTGTTATCAGCAGAATTTAGCATAGTATTTAAAACACTTCTAGATGAGAAGTTGGTATTCATTTAATTTAAAAACAACTCCTAATTTTAGAGTGAAGACACTGAGGGCCAGAGACACAATGAAAAATAAATAATGTGCTCACATTTAAACAGCTTTTTAGAGGGCAGATCTCTGCTTAGAATGAAGTTTTTCTGATTCCTAAGACCTCCAAAATATATGGTGCTTAAACGTGTACAAATACACAGTTCAGTATCTTAGTCATGTTGTTTTTCTAAAGTATCATTTTAAGAATACAAAATTATGCATCTAGGAGCAAGAGTATCAACTGCAATTCTAACTCTGAAATACCAATTATATACCAATTTAAGATGATCTCTGATGACTTTAGGTAAGCAAAAAAGTGAAATTGAGAGTAGGGGCAGTATAGAGACAAGGAAATTTTCCTCAAATTTCTCATAGGTAAATAAACTATGGATATCCATTAGAAAATATACTAAACATAACTTTTGGAAATAATGGTTAACATTTATATGTCATTTTAAAGTTTCAATGAGGCCTCTGTTGATTATCTTAAATTTAGTCTGTATATTTTTCATTATACAGTTTTTTCCTATCCTCTACCCCATTAAACTATAAGGTCCCTGAGACAAGGGATTGTTTTGCTTTCTTTAGGTCCTTAGCTCATACCACAATTCTTGATGCAAAGTAGATGCTTAACACATGCTTATTGACTAACCAATTTTCTGCTATAAATCATTTTGCCCTATGGCATTTGAAACTATCAATGATCACTGCAAGAAAGGTAGCACCAATGTTATTTTTTTCTGTTTTTCAAATATAAGACTTGAGTCAAGGAGAATTAAATGGCTTAATTTAGTGAATTACATAAAATGACAGAGCAAGCACATATACCATGAACTCTTTTTATAAATATAATTAGAAATATATATTTATAATTCCTCTTTGGGACCAAAGACTTTCATTTTAGTTTTGTATCTCCACCACTTAGTACAGAAACTGGTATAAATGTCTTAGTAAATACTTGATAATTGATTGCATAAAATGAGGCAAATAGAAAGCATATTTCTATTCAATAATTCAATTTGATTAACATCTATGGAAGGGGTGTACCAGTGAGCCCAGCATGAAAACATGTTGTTCCTTGGAATCAAGTTCCTTGAAGTCAAGCAGAGCAATTAATTGAAAATGGAGTTAGCAGGAAGGTTGTGAATTCTTAATAAAGGGAGGAGTGTATTCCTCCACCCTACAGCTCTCCAATTGAGGGGGAGTAGAAGAAATGCAGAGTATCAAATTTTAAGTTATTCTTCTTGGTGAGAAAATTTCAGGTGACCAATAAATTTATGGGGCTGGAAAGGGTGGCAGAGGATGTTGTTTAATCCTAAAAATCTCTCAATAGATATTTTAGAGATTAAACTTCAAATTACTTTCAAACATCTTTACCAGCTAAATAAATCTAGTCTAGAGTTTGACTATTTCTAGTTTACAGATGAGGGAACTGAGGTTCAGAAATTTGAAGTTATTTGCCCATTGGCTGAAAACTCAAAACAACTGTTATCACCAGTTTAGTAGAAAGTTTATACATTCATCTTTAGATGAGATATTCATAGGTAATGAAATTCTTATACAGGTTAGTAATAGTTTATTAAGGAAAACATTGGTCTGCTAAAGGGTTTTGTACATAAAAGTATCATCTGATATATTTAAACTAATATTTGGGTAAAATGTTCTTGTCTCTGATAATCCAGCCTCCTACAGGATTCTTATTTAAGCTAATTTACTATAAACCATAATACATGGTGTGCAGGTCTGTAGAGATTTCCTTATTCTTTAAGATCACATTCTTTTGTGTCTCAGATGTTATCATCCATTTTCAATGGGCCAAGATCCCTGATTAGTAGAGAAATCAGAATATTGCATAGAGATATCTCTTCCACTATAGTTTTTTTTAATTGTCCAGCTAGAGAGATTCAGACCTTCTATTTTTTCTTGGAATGAAAGGCTTAAAAACAACTAAATATCAGAAGCAACATATATACGGAATTTCAGAGCTATCTTTGTATTTCTTTGCCTCAGTAGTCACAATTTTGGCTCTTAATCTCATTTATGTGGGTTTTGTTGCATGATACCGCTTACAGTCAGGGTAGCATTTGCCAAACCCTGAAGGTAATAAATTGACCATACAGTCTATGTAGGCTACCTACTACTCAATATATTTGATCTATGCAATAATTATAAATTAGTTCATGAATATTCAATGCACTAGAGCAGTGAAATATCAATCACATGCATTTTACCTTGGCACTACACACTTTTTTTTCTTATCAAGTATGATATATGACATACTTTCTAATTCTGGGAATTTCTTATGGTTGGGGATAAACACTCTAAAATTTGGAAATTTACCGGTGAAAATAGCCAAATGTGAGTCAAATGGTGGGATAAATGTAAACATGGCAGAAATTCATTTAGTCAAATCCATGTGGGAATATAAAGACAGTTGTATCATTACATTTTGCTTTTGATAAATAGAGATTTGGTATTAGTTATTGAATGTATATATGTTATAATAATACAGACTATTAATTGCTCTTTTATTTACATGGACCATGACAGATTATCTTGACTGTAATTTGCTACAGGGTGCAGTGATTTTCTATGGCAATTCCCTTCCTCTTGACTTAAATGGTTTGATTTTTATTTAAACATTAATATTTACTAAGAGTATCTAATCAGATTAACAGACATTGCTAAAATTCTAGTGCTGTCATAAGCATTATAGATCTTACTTTACTAATGAATAAGTTTTATATTTTATGTGCAAATTAGGAATTAGTTATTTATTGGATAACAGAATCCTAAAATTGAATGGGACCTTACAACTCATGTATCCATGAGGTAAGTGATCCATCTACTTCCTTTTTCAGTATTCAGTAAATTGGAAACAAAGTAGGATAATGTGAACAAAGCATGTCCCCATTTATACATTCTTATAACTTTTATTTTCACTAGTCATAACAGACAGTCCTAATCTCAATTTAATACAAATAAAATCTGTTCCTGCTCTCATATGAATGGTCAGTTTATAGTCAAATAAGTGAAGAAAACATTGGCAATTTTATGTTTTTCCACAACTATATATATATATATATATATATATAGAGAGAGAGAGAGAGAGAGAGAGAGAGAGAGAGAGACAGAGAGACAGAGAGACAGAGAGAGAGAAGAAGAGAGAGAGATGTATTTGTTCTATACTAAATAGAAAATTTACATGTATGGTGAAGCTATCAGGAAGCTAAATGAATGCTGCATTTTTAAAGTAAGAGTATTTCAAATAAGCATATTGCAAACATATTATAATATTCTTGTGGCCCTCAGAATTAAAATACTCAGACTAAACACTTACTGGGTCTATTTCCTTGCTTAAGTACCTTTATTCTTAAGGTGTTCAACAAGGGTTGAGAATATAACTTCACCAAGACCCAGATTTGTCCTGGAAAGTCAAGGTTTCTCATTGTCTCTGTCTTTATCCCGAAATATCTCAAGAAATTCCAATAAAAGCAAGTTTATAAATTATATCTAGAGTTATCACCAAAATGCTCTTTCTCCATAAAAATCTCTTTTAGAGAAGGTACTCAATGTATGATACATGTATTGGTTATAGGACAATTGTTCACTCCATCATTGAAAATGCAAACAACTGCAAAATAAATGGAAAAGACTGACAGAATTCATATTACAGAAAAAAATACACATGTTCAATACTTCATTTTTCTCCACTTATCTGTAGAAGAACAAGACAACTTTGTTGGACTGGTGAAGGGGTAGTATACACTCACATCAGATCCTTCATTGCCACTACAACATATAAGGTCCAGATTTCTTGTCCAAACAAGCATGGTGTTATTTCTCCTTCAGCTATTGGATGTTCTTGATAATGGTCATTTTCTCTTTTAAGACAAACTTCTCCCTTTAGCCAGCCCATGTTCACATCCAGAACTCTAAGAAGTTTCCATTTGCAAAGTTATCACCAACTCTTGATTTAATGAAGTCTGAGATTTGAAATCCTGCCTCCAAAATATCTTGGGCTAGCATATATTTAAGCTCCCATGTGCTTGTGCTGAAATCTATAAATGCTGGCATTGGGGTTTGATGTAAATGCATTTGATATAAATGCAACAGAAAGAAATTCAAGTGGACTAAAACAGTCCCCAAAGAAAAGTATTCAAACAAGGCAGCCTACTATGCGCCAAACATTGTACTAAGCAGGTAAAAACATTTTTCATTATAGATTTCCAAGGAGAGGAAAGGATGAGTTAGTCCTTTGACAGGATCCTTACCTCCTGATATGGAGGAGTATATTTTCCTAATCCTTTTTACCCAATCCTCTTTGACAGAACACCCCAGTCATTATTATCTTAATAAGTTGTATGTTACTAATATAGAAGTCATAGATCATGACCTTAAGGAACATATCAGAGTACATATCTAAATTGTGAGAGATTACCATTGCAACAACTGAGGAGTTCATCTGGTCATCTTTTTTATACTTATAAAATAGAAATAAATTACTTAATGGATACTTTGAGAATGGAAATTATTAATTACTACACTGTAATCTTCTAAAAAACATTATTTTAAGGGTATAGGTCTTAGTCCTGTGACTTGCACATAGTAGGTGCTTCATGCAGTTTGTTAAATTTAAATCCAAATGATCAATGCAAAAAAGTGAAACTTCTGACTTCTTATAAAATATTTGAGCCAATCAATTTTAAGACATGATTAATAATTTTGAACTTGAAAATAAAGGAAAATGTAGTAATATTTACATGCACAGGTAACATTTTATCTTGACAATAAAAAAGACAATTCAATACATTATATAATATAACTTGGAAATATCCTACATATATTTTGGACACAAAATGTTCGTACATCATTTATATTTTGATTACGAGGTGCTGTGTTCATGAATAATGTAAAGCATCTGAAAGAATGGGCTTTTTACATTCCGTTCCGGAGTTCAGTTTTTCAGCCAGAATGATTTAACAATGTAAAACATATGTCACTGATAGAATATGATTAGAAATACACCATGCTCTGACAGCTAACAATTATTCCCATGTGTATTTGGGTTGCAGTCATGAAGGCTATAGAAGGTACATGAGGTAGCTCAAAAATCTAATATTTGTGCTTTAAAATAGCAGGAAATGTTTGAAATTCCATGTACCCATTAAAATTAGGATGGGAGAAATTAAAATGTGGCAAAATAGCATCCATTGACCAATTAAATAAACATTGAGAAAAATGTCATGGTATTACTAACATATTTAGAAGACACTGCTATGTGATGTTCAGTTAATGAATTACAAATTACCTAGTTTCTATGTTTAACACTATCTCAAGAAGGTAAACAAAATATTTTAAACATCTAGAATTTTCATTGGAATTCATTATATGATTAGTGTTGATTTATGAATAATGGTCAATCTCTTTGTTCTATTCTCTTCTAAAAGAAATAATATTCTTCAGTATGTTAAAATCAATTCTAAAGCAAGTCACATCATCATAGCCTTTGTTACATCTCATGGAATATAGTCCCCAAATGGACCAAAATCTCAAACTGAACCATGTGTTTGTTTCAACAATAGTAATTAGTAACTTTCAGAAAAAAATATTTATGTATTTGTTTAAAACATTTCATTCCAAGGTTGTACACACTTAGAATACTATGGTAATGCATTTTTATGTCACTTCATTCATTGATTACTTGAAAGAAATGATTATTTTATTAGGTCACTAAAGCTGGGTTTAGCTGGAATGGATTTATAATTTTGAAGGGATTGACTCACCAATCAAAATAACCTAAACTGATTTCAAACTAGTTATAGTAAAACTATTAGGATTCCAATTACCTTTCTTAAATTTAAACAGTGGAAAAATCTATCTATACAGAATCACAAATGCAATATATATATATATATATATATGTCATGTATATTAAAACTCATTCTTAATATAAATACCATGAATCATATTTTGATATAATAAATTGAGTATGTTTTGTTTCCACTCTTTTCTCCCTGCCATTAGCATGGTAGGTTTGAAATAAAATTTGATCATCTGCTTACGTTACACTAGAGAACCACTTGAGTTTGAATATCGGCTCTGTAACTGTTTGCCTGGGAACAAGTTACTTAGTCTCTCTAAAAATCAGTTTTCCCTGACTGTAAAAGGAAAGAGTTATACTAGATATTTTAGATTCTTTGGGATTTTAAATCCTATGATCCACTTATATCCTAATCTGTAATTTTGCATTGTCTTAGCTAAAACATGGTGATGAATTTGAGTATCACATTCTAGAAATGATTTGGACAATGAATTATACTGGTACCCAGGGAAGAGTCCAGGGAGGTTGTCATCAAACATTTTTGGATATCATGACTATAAATATATTCCTTTTTGATTAACATACTACACTAAAAGTATTGCACAGAAAGCTTTTTTTTCACATGAATTGATATCTTTGCACCTCTCCCCTATCCCAAACTTCAGCTATTCAAATATAAAATGTAGGACTTGACATTTATCCCTTTAATTTTATCTTATTATAGTCAGCCTATCATTTTAAAGCTGTTGAGTTATTTTTGGATACTGATTCTGGCATTTAAAATGTTAGCCACACTACTCAGATTTGTGTCATCAGCATATTTAATAAGCATGCCATGTTTGCTTTTATCTAAGTTACTGACAATCTTTTTTTTAAACAGTATTTGGCTAAGAAAAGATACTTGTGACATTATGCATGACATTCTTTTGTAGTGACAAAGATCTTTTAATTTCCGCTTTTTGGAACCAATCTTTCTACCATTTCCAAAGTCTTCTAACTTTTTTCTTATCTGTATGATCCTACTTTGTTCATAAGGATATCATGAAAGATTTTATCAATGCTTTGCTTAAATCTAAAAATGCTACTTTCAACATGAAGAATTTATATTACATCTGGTTGCCATTCCCTAATTTTCATTTCATGAGGGCTTTATCAATTACTAGCTCTGTGAACTTGGGAAATTTCACCAAAAGGGACTCTTCCTGCTTTAGGGGAAATAAAGTGTACTTCAATTGTAGACTGCCTTTTTCCTGATTTCAAGGTACTCAATCTTCCTGTAGGGGACAGAGAGATTCCATCCCATCTTGTGTCAGTATCCTTACCTGACCATTTCCTGACTGTAAATACTGAATAAAGTTACCACTACATCATTCCCTACCCCCAACCCTGCCCCTCTCCTCACCAGGCCTATTCCTGCCTGCCTAAACTGAGAAAAATGGCATTCTGTCAAATTATTCTACTACTGTCCTGCCATGTCTTGAGGGTAAGGACAGAAAACCATTCCACCATTTCCTTCTATCAGCTTCCTGACCTGAACATATTGTGATACCCTAAAAAAATACCTTGAGTCAACTCCTAATGATGTTGATAACCCATCTGAAATCATTCATCAATGATTAACAAATGTTGTTCTCATCGCACCTGTCTCATTAAACCTTTCCCATTTTAGTGGTTCTGAAAACTTGACTGCCATTATTCAAACTCTATCTTCTATCTCTCACTGATCACTCTTATTTCCATTCCCCTCAACCCAATGGCCAACATATTCCTCTCTAAAATTACTTTTTTCCTCCTTTAACTATGCTTTCCAGAATGCTCGTTTCACAGTTAATAGAACTCATTAAAATCCTAAAACCTTTTCTTTTCTAACTCCTTTCATCCAGCAGCTCTCACTGAGACCTGACTCTCTCCTAATTCCACAACTTCCTTGACCATCATTTCTAGTACTAGTTGTATTTTCACTTATTGCCCTAACTCACTGGTGAAGGTGGTTGTTTTGCCATATGTCTTGCTCCTTATTCTTACTTTCAAGCTCACCCTTTGCCACCATTACTATTAATCTCTTCTCCTTTAAAGTTCATGCAATCCATATTTACCATACAATCAAAATCCTCTACCAGCCTTCTAGAATAAGCTTTTCCCTCTTTCTCAACCTGCTTTCATAATATGGGACTTCAGTGTGCATATTAATACCTCCTCAAAAAGCTTAGATCCCAGTTCTCCAATTTACTCATTTTTCTATTCTTCCACCCCATCTCTTGTATATGAAGATTTTTATATTCTTGATCTCAATATCATCTGAAAATTATCTACATTCATGTTTATGAACTCTCAAATTCCCTTCTCTGATTATAATCCATTGTCATCCCACCTCTTCCTCTGATTTGTATTCCTAAATTGTTTTCATCCTCAATCCAACTTAAACGTCACAGTGGCTTTGAATTCTTTGTTCTTTTTCAACCCATTACTCCTGCACTAGCTATCTTTTCCTACCTTCCCCATCTTGACTCATTATTGAACTAGAGTAACTCTTTGTTGCTTCTTCCCTTTAATTTTTTGACTCCTTATTCTATCACTGACCTTATCTTGCCAGTTCTGAGCTCTGGATTATTTCCACCATAAATTGCCTCTACTCCTATTAACATGCTGCTAAATTAATTTGGATAAAATCATGAAACCAAGCTGACCATCTCCACTATGAATTTATGCTATTCAATTTTACTGCTCTCTAAGTGAATGCATCAAGACCATCCTTTCTTTCCTCTAAAATTGACTCACTGTCCCACTCACCTCAGCAGCTTTTCAAACCTTTTCATTCCTCTTCAGATTTCTCATAGTTCTCCCTTCCTTCCAATGTCTTAGGTGACAGACAGCTCATATTTCCCTGAAAACAAACACACACAAAACTTCTTTGGCTCCCCACACAACTTGAATCTCCAAAACACCTTCTGCCTCTTCCTTTGTCTATATCCTTATATCACAGAGAGAACTCTTCTTGCCAAGGTAAACCTCTTTTCATGAATAGGTGATTTTATTGCATCTCATCTTCTCCATCAGATGCCCTTTCTATCATCCCTACTCTTTCACATCTTCAATCTTTCCCTGTCTACTGGCTACTTACTGATGGCCTCAAAACATGCTCATGTCTCCCTCATCCCTAAAAATCCTTCACTTACTCCATCAATTCCCATTAGTCGTAAGCCCACATCTTTCCTTCTTTGAATCACTAAATTCCTTGAGGCTTTCTACAATTGATGGCTCTATTTCCTATTCTCTAACTCTCTTCTTAAATCTCTTCAAATGGCTTACAACATCATTATTCAACTGAAATTACTCTCCCCAAAATTATCATTGATCTCTTACTAACTAAATTTAATTACCTTTTCTCACTCTTATCTGAATATGTTTCTTAAGCTTTTGATTTTGCTGATCACCTCCTTGTTAATATTCTCTTCTCTTTAATTTTTTGACACTCCACTATTTGATTCTCCTCCTACCTAGCTGACTATTCTCAGTCTTCTTTGATGGATATTTATCTAGGTCATTTCTGCTAACCATAAGTATCCAAGTAAAATGTCATTTTACTTAATGATTTCATCAGCTTCCATCTTTACTGATGATTCACAGGTCCACTTATCCTATTCTAACTTTTATCTTGACCTTGAATATAGCATCACCCAATACCTATTTGACTTCTTGCACTTAAATATCATATAACATCTTAAAAATCAACATGTCCAACACAAAATTCATCACTTTCCTCCTAGGCAATCCTTTCTCTTTCTCAACTTCCCTTTTAAGGTTGAGGATACAACTTCCTTGAGTTTCCTATTCTTATAAGCTAGGTTTTGTCCTTTACTCATCCATCTCTCTTATTCCCCATATCCATTTGTTGACATTTACTGTTGGCATTATCTTTATGTCATTTTTATGTCTATCAAATAAGTTTCCTTATCTTGTCCGATACTTCCACCACCCCTGTATAGGTAATCATCACCTAATGTCTAACCTGTTGCAATAGCCTGTTTATCTCCCCACTACAAATCTCTTCATAGTAATACTTTACTCATATGCCATGCTGATCTTCCTAAATACCAGATCTGATCATGTCACACCACTCCTGCCACTCATTCTATCAACTCCAGTTTCTCTCTATCACATTCAGTAACACTTGTAAAATCTTTTATGTTATATTCAAAGTCCTTAATAACTTAACCTCCTCCTACCTTTCTAGGGTTCTTCTATCCTACAGATGATGTGCCATTTACCATAGACCAACTATGAGTATTTTCACTGGCTGTTACTCATTCTTTGAACTCTCTTCCTCATTTCTTTCTTCCTTGCTTCTTTCTAGCCCAACTAAAATGATATCTTCTCAAGAAAGCTCTCTGGGTTTCTGCTTTATGCTATTGCCTTCTGTTAAAGACTAACTTCAATTTATCCTATACAGATCATTTTTATGGCATGTAGTAGTTTGCATGTTGTCTTCCCATTAGACTATGAACTCCTTTAGAAGATGGTCTTTCTTTTACCTTTCTATGTATTTCCAGTATTTGGCACATTACTTGGAGCAGAGTATGCACTTAATATATGTATATGTTTTTGAGTATACTAACTTGACTATATCTAAAGTTTTCCCCTTAAAGAGAAGGTATTGTCCCTGTTAAAAAAGAAATACCATAGGCTTGGTCAGGCCTTTTTTATGATAAACTCATGCTATCTCATTATGTTTATTGTTTTTCTATCCAAAAGATAATTAAAAAAATTGAATCCAGATTTCTTGAAAACCCTTTCTCTTATGCAACTTTTATACAATTCCTTAAATTTATTGAATCCATAATTTCAACAATTCATATTTCCATGATGTCCTAAAGCTAAGAAAATATATATTTCCCAGCAACTTTGTGAAATAGGAAGTATAAATGTGATAATTCATATCCTACAAAAGGTTCAAAGAACTAAATGGCTTGATTAAGATCACAAAGATAATCATCAGCTGGAACTCAAAAATAGACCTTCTGAGTTAAGAAGAAATAGTTTCAGTTCAAATAACATATATGGAAAGTAAAAGGTTAGTGAGGTTTTCTTTTTTTCTAGGCTGGTTGTCTTTATTTTAGTTATTATTTGATTTATTTAGGTTTTTATTAGAGTAAATCACAAAATTACTCACTAAAGTAGAAAGTTTTCCATTTGTGTTATTTTAGGGAGTACCTACTGAGATCAAATAAACTGTTCTTGAAGTTTTGAAGTAATATTGGTCCCTGTACAAATTAAATTAGAGTTTAACATTGACATTATAATAATAATTTTATCAGTAATGTAAAAGAAAAAGGGTTAATTATATAAAAAGTTTGAACTGTATTACATTTAAAATAGGGTAGCCAGGAATTTATATTAATTCCAATGAGATTTATTCACAATTTATTTACAAAATATAGAAAAGAGTAAAGTAAGAAAATCAGAAAGAGGATAGGGTAAGATATCTATCCTAAGCACTAAGTAATTTACTCCTGGCCCCTAGCTCAACCCAGATAGGGAAAGTAAGTCCTTAGCTGGCCTTAGCAAAGCCAAGGACCTGAGGTAAGTCTCTCCTGAGTCTAGTTTTTTTTTTTTTTTTTCCAGAAAATCCAGGAAAGGAGTCAGCTTTTTCACTTACCACGTGTCAGTCCAAAGGAAGAGATTTAAGGATAGTCTCACCAGGAACAGGGTCTCAGGGTTAGTCAGCAGATTCTTCTTCAGTCTCTACTCCAAAGGATAAAGAACTGACTCTCACAGGAAGTTGTAATTCCTTTTAAAGACACTTTCTTTTGTGTCACTTCCTGTGCCTTCCTCCACTTTTTATATGGACAAATCATAGTCCAAAGGCTGCCCAGGAGGCAGTCAGTCAATTCTGATTCATCATGTACTATTGCACACATGGGTCACGGAACTTCCCATTAAATGATCAAGTGGGATGTTCATACTTTTGGTGATTAGAACTAAAAATGGGCAGGGGAGTTAATTTCATTTTCATAATCAGGGGAGAGTTAAATGTAATCTTCATAGGCAATAAAAGATTTGTACTAATAATCTACTTCTCTTACTAATGTTTACTACATATCTATTGTTGACCTTCATTAAGTTCAACTCATTGGAAAATAAAGATGAGTTTGCATTTTTCATTACCTAAAGAGAACATTTAATATTAATAAATCCAACATTTCACACATTAATAGTTTCATTTACTAATATTGTTTTTGTAAGGCTGCATGATTTTAATAAATAACTTAAGTAAATCAGTACAATCAGGAATTAATTCTTCCATGGCTATAGATCTTTATGACTAGTCCATCTTTCTTTATAAGATTTCTATGTACAAACTTGTTGTGACTATATGTGCTATGATATTTATGTACAGAATGCTGTATGTATGTTACAGTGATTTAGCCAACACATTTTGTAAGAGAAAACAAACTGATTTGTGAAGAAGAATTATTGAAACTATTAACAAAGTTTCCAATGACAGCAATAGCTTTATAGTCTTCATTAAATCACCTGTTGTGAATAGGCAAAAGAAGGAAGAACTCCAGGATGGGGGTTACTCTACTTCATTATGAGTGGGATTTTTTTCTTAGAAAGCAATGTGATTCTGTGGAGTCTGGCTACTTGGGTTTGTTTCTTAGAATCTTTATAGCTGTATTTTTCTGGGTTGATCCCTGGAAATAACTTGTGTACTGGACTACACTAAAAGGTCAATGTTTTCTGCATATAGAAAACACAAATGTAATAGTAATAATCATTCTATATCATAAAGTGAGAGAAATTTATATTTAACCATCTAATATAGCCTTCTCAAATAATTTAAAGGGCCATGTAATTGCATTTTAAAATGTGATGATGATTATTCACAAGTATAAAACAGAAAATTAATATTATACTAAGCTTTCTTTTTAGATGACAAATTATTTGTAGAATAATTTTAGCAATTGTCACAACCCAGAAGTCACTGAAATATTTTTTACAAAATCTTCACCTAACAAAACATGAAAAATCTTTTAAGTGGATACATATAACTGCCAAGGACAATTCTTAATTATAATGCAAATTAATTATTAAGATCCAATAGAAGAGGATAATGAAAGAATATAAGCAGGATCTGTTCATATGATATTAATGAATATTACAGAGAAAAAAGAATTAACCTAAACCTTTTCATAATTAATCTATATCACTTTATATAATTAAAAAACAAGATAATAAGTAACCAAATAAAACATAAAATAAAGTGCATTCACTTATCTTAATTTTTTATGAAATTTCTCCATTTTTACAAATGATATGATTATCCTATTGGTTACGTAGGATTCTCGTGTTAGAAACATCTCCATTCACTCTGTTTTCCTTAATATCAATATATAGATATTTGAAAAATACTGTTAATTCTACCTCAGCAATATTTACTTTTTTTTAATTATTGTCCTTCTGAATTCATTTAAACTACTCTAAGAAAAACCAGAAATGGATAAAGGAACAGACATCAAAAGGAAGATCATCATTTCCTAATTCAAAGAATATAGATAATGGCCACAATATAGATTCCCCTAAAATTAAAAGAAAAAAATCATCAACTGATGAAACTCAAACATTGGTAAGTGTTTAGTTATGATTGCCAATGACAATTCTTATTTATAATACAAATTAATTAGTAATATAAAAGAGAATGATGGAAGAGTATAAGCAATATTCACTCAAATAACAATGATAAATAATTTAGGGGAAATTAATTATCATAAAACTTTTCATAATTAAACCAAATCACTCTGAGGATGAGTTAAAGATGGAATGTGAAGGAAGAAAGAAAATGCACAAAAATTAAAATGTCTGTTGAACATTTTTTTATAAGAATAATAGTGGAATCAAGAATTTGGACACAAAGCAAGCTCAGATCATAAGAGTAAGTTCTATGCTACGATTGACAAAATTGTGATTAAACAGTATATCCCAATAATCTGAGAAATTATTTCAAAGGATTTTTGAAAGTAACTCAAATTTCTACTATTTGAAAAAGGCGGTTGTTAAAACTTCAGTGACCACTGACACATTACTACTTTCTCATCTTTAGCTACACCTTTATGAGATTAACAAACATACTCAGGACACAGATGAGAAAAATATGAGAGAACATACAAACATTTTAGCTACTACATTTGGTCTTAGCCAAAAGGCTGAGAAATGATCACATTTCAGATAGATAGCACAGAAAGTTAGTGGGATTGATCTAGAATTAAATAGGAATGAGAGCATGGACTGAGTTTTATTTGGAAATCTGCCCACTATTTTAATAAGTGTAAATATCCTTTGGATTATCACAGAAGATGAATTGCAGGTATGAAGTAATATGAAAGATATTACAAAAGCAAATTATAATTAGAAAAATTAAATAGTTATGCAGTAAAGCTTATGAACAGCATATGTTTTACATTGATATATGTCATAAAGGCATATAAAGGAAATCACCAACACATTTGTCTCTGGAAGATTTATAAGAAGATATGAAAAAGTGTTCATGGATAAGAAGACATAAGAGATTTACTATCCCCACTCTTAGAGGGAATGCACAAAATGATAGGATCATTGATTAATTGACATACTAAAGCACATGTTGCCAATACTTCTCTGTGCTTATTTTAATTACCCTTCTATCTGAATGGAGGTATATTTCATTCACTTGAAGATATGTAGATCCAATTGAGAAAAGGGAGAGTTACAATTGAACTTTACAAATCATCATTTAATTCATACTTATCTTTCATGTTACCAATATTAAAGTTATATATGATATATAATACATATATACTTATATTTACACAAATATGTATGTGTGATCATCTAATAATAACCATACATTACAATTAAGTTCAAATCCTGGCACTAATACTTAGTAACTCTGTGAGGTGGGACAAATAATTTCCTTTTCCTGGCCATTGTTTCCTGATCTGTAAAATAAAGATTTTATAGTTGGTACTCTCTTAGTCCTCTTTAACCTCTAAATTCTATCATCTTATGAACCAGAACAAGCTCTACAGAAAATGACTCACAAAAATAATGAATCAAATTTTCTTCAATCCTGCTATCTTCAGCTTCCTCTCCCCAAACATCATCCCAGAATCACATACACTTTGACTAAACTATGACTTAAATCATAGCAGGAATCAAGTCCATATGTACAAAAAGATAGCTCTCAAAATTTATAGTGATTTCCAGACTTAGGAATATGTGTGGGGGAGGAGGGAAGGCAAGAAGGGGAAACCCTTCCTTAATGAACTATTTTTGACCAAAATTGTGAATAGGAGACATGTGCTTTGGACTACTCACCCAATGTTTGTGCCCTTTAAGGAAAACTTGGAAACATGCAATTCTCCTAACTTACTATTTTTATGGAAAAGCAAACTAATTCTTTAAAGGTATGGAAGATTGGTGTTTTAACACTTAAAGGAATATTACTCAAAGCAAAGCAGTATATTAACACAAAAGAATAGACCCTTATTAGTAAATGAATGGGTTCTCAAAGCCATAAGATTATGGAACATTGTCCTTTCCCTAGTGTAGTTACTTATTAAGACTGGTTCACTTTGTTCACTTGCTTCATAGCTTAAACCTGGTACTAAATTAGTTTTGAATCACAAGGATTTTTATCAGTAAAATAAAAGTTATGCCTTTGGATTACTACTTTTAAATGCAATTAATATGAACCTAGACAAGAAAAGAGACAAATATAAAACAACGCAGAAAGCTATACTTGTCTAATAATGAAGGTTCTTAAACCACTCAAAGGTATTATTAGTGCAAAATGATCTTTTATAAGATGACACAGCTAACTCCTCCCCCAAAAAATGTCAAAGTATTTCATATGTTTAAAGGTCCAAAGCACCAGGGACTAAAAATGGTCCAAGTTTAAAGGTTAATTTAATTAGGTTGTCAAAATTAAAAGTAAATTAAGTTGTCAAAAGAAACAATATACTCTTGTAATCCAAGATAATTAGGTGAATTATGATATTCTTAAACATTTTATAAAAGGAATATAATTTAATTAGAAGTGGTGTTGTTAGTAGTATAATAATGAAAGTAAAACATTAAATGTAATATTAATTTAAAAAATTGTGGTCACCATCTATAAAATTAACTCCCAAGTCATGAGTCTGTTAGTAGCTTTTAACAATTAATTTTTAACAAAAAATAAGATAAAGTAAAAATAGGGAAAAGTAGGAAGAAGACAGAAAATATCACCCAGCTAAAATCTCTAACCCAAATCAGAAAGCTGAAATCCAAAGTCCACCAAGCTGTCAAAGTCTGCAAAATCCCTCAAGAGCACAGTAGGCACCTCCAGCTCCAGACCCTGTTCCACCCCAGCCAATAGAGAGATTGTGCTCTGCATCCCCTGCCACACCTTTTTCTTTCTCTTTTCCTCCCTCACACAATGTACCCATGTACAATGGGATATGGGGTAGGATGAAATTAGGGAAGACAAGCCTTGGAAGTGGATTTTATCTACACAGTAGTAATCATTTTCTTACTGGACTCTTCATGACTATTTCATCAACATTACTTTAAAATTACTTATACTGATTGAATCAAATTATTTTTTCTGATTCATTCAATTTTTTTCAACTCAGTAATTGTATCTTTAACTATATTTTGTTTAATTGCATAAACTTAATATGGAATATAAGTTAAAACTACTGTATTCAGCCTTGTTAAAATACTTGAGCTCCAGATAATCCTATAGAAATCTAAGTAGATAGAATAGCATTTGTTATGTATCTGAAGTTTACATAGCCCAAAAGAATCAACATGGCAGAAAGTGAGATGCTTTAGATGTGTTCTGAGCTGCTTCTTTTTATTACTTTACTAAAGATAGCAGCTGTCTTATTTTTCACATCAGAAATACTATAGTCCATCCTTGTTATTATTTTATATATCCCAGCTATGAGTGGTGTTGCTCTAAGTTTTATCCAAAGAGCTACTAACACCCTGATTAAAAATTTAATTCTAAATTTTATTTCTCCTAAAATTGTACCTTCCTCTGTGCAATGCATCAACATCACAGGTCATTGAACAGACAAAATTAATCTGATATACCACCTGTGTGACACAGCAAATGATAGATTAGTGTGATTCATCATTAATGAATATCATCAGCTGGTAATCAATTAGTATTTCACTCAAAGGATCAGCACCATCAAGAAAGAGTGAGTCCCTAAATTGAATTATGCTAACAAAGGTACATGTTTCTGAGTAGTGTAATTCAGGTGGGGATAAGTGGATATGCAAATGCTATGTCAAATTCTCTGGATATTATTTTTTGTATGTTTGTTTATGGCTGTCAGACTAGCAACTTTGTTAATAGGATTGTATGCCTTGGATAAAAATTATATTTATTTTGGTTGTTTATCCATTAGTATCCCACCATCTATTGTATCTCAGTCACCCACAATCTCCTCAGACAAAGTTAGAAACCAGTCAAGTTCCAGGAAAAATATTAAATAGCTGTATAATAAGACCAGATAAAATCTAAAATATTATTTGTTTTGTTTCTTCTACTGTTTGTTTCAAATAATCTGTGACTAAATTAACTAGCCCCTGAACTGAAGACTTGGTTTCAGATGATAACTTTACTATATTTTGTTAAAAGTAACAGAGATCATCCCTCCTGATTAGAGAAATGCAAATTAAAACAGCCTTGTGGTACCACCTTACACCTAGCAGACAGGTCAATATGGGAGGAAAGGAAAGTGATAAATGTTGGAGTGGGTGTGCTAAAATTGGGACACAAATATGCTGCTGGTAGAGTTGTGAATTAATCCAACCATTCAGGAGCGCAATTTGGAATTATGCACAAAAGACTTTAAAAGAATGCCTGCCCTTTGATTCAGCCATACCATTGCTGGCTTAGTACTTCAAAGGGATAATAAGGAAAAAGATTTGTCCAAAAATATTTATTGCCACACTCTTTATGGTGGCAAAAAATTGGAAAAGGAGGGAGTATTCATCAATTGGGGAATGGCTGAACAAATTGTGGTATTTGATGGTGATGGAATACTATTTTGCTGAAAGAAATAATGAACTGGAGAAATTCCATTTGAAATGGAAAGATCTCCAGGAATTAATTGATGCATAGCAAAAGGAGCAGAACCAGGAGAACATTATATATAGAGACATTGTGGCACAATCGAATGTAATAGACTTTTTACAAGTAGCAGTGCAATGATCAAGGACAATTCAGAGGAACTTATGAGAAAGAACGCTATGCCCATCTAGAGAAAGAACTGTGGGAGTAGAAATGCAGAAGAAAAACATATGATCTGTGAATTTTAAAAATATTACACCCTAATCAAATCATTCTTTAAAAGATCTGATTTATCTATTTCCTGACTAATAACAATGGAGATACTTGGAATAACGGAATCAGGTCTTGGAAAACCCACATTCTCTACCCTACTCAGTTTAACAATATTTTAAAAGGTCTGTATCAAACTCAAGATTCAATTATCTAAGGAGATGGCCTTCAACAAACATGTGCAAAAAAAGGACAGACCTCTGGGCTATCCTAAGTCAAGCTAAGTCCTCATTAGTACAGATGAGACACAGAAAAGTCATGTAAAAACATCCATACAAGGCATGTCAGTTTCTGCCTCTTTCTCTTTTCCTGGAGAGACGACTCTGGCTGGCAGCCCTGCTAAGTGTTCCAACATCTTGGAGTGCTGGATGGTGAGTTTTCCCTGGAGCTGATTTCAGGATTGGGCACCTTAGCTAAGCTTCTTTGGAGGTCAAGCTGATTCTTTCCTCCTTCACATTCAAACCGTTACTTTCTAGTTCTCCTATCTTCCTGCCTGGTATTAGCCCCTTCTTTCCTCCTTCTTCTTAAAATCTTCTCTACTATATCAATTAAATCACCATAAAAATTGGCACCTGACTTGGGTATTTTATTATTTGGGATTCACCCTTTACAGATCGATCATATGAATATGATTGGGGTTTTGATGTTAAAAGAAAATAGGTTTTGAACAATGGTACATTTATAGCCCAGTGGAATTGCTTATCTACTCCTGAAGGGAGGAAGGAAGAGGGGTGGGAAAAATCATGAATCATGTAACCATGGAAAAATATTCTAAATGAATTTTTAAAAGAGAGTAACAGAGACCAGAATAATCTTCATGATAATTTCATAGTGTATATAACTTAGGGCAATACCATTCTTATAAAGCATAGTAATTCCCACATTATAAGGTTCTAATAAATTTGAGTTGGATTGGATTGACCATGCAATGAATAAAATGAATTTGATATTGGTTAAGATGCAATTAATGCAGGCAGAATTAAGAATTCAAGAATTATATCAATTTTTTAGTCAAAATTCTCCAGTCTCTACATTGATGAGATGAATTGAATGATGTTAAGGTAGGATTTGGGGTAAGGGAAAAACAAGAGGAAAATATATAAATAAATTCTGTTTTATTATTTGGGAAGGGCAGGAAAGGAGTAAGGGTTTAGGAATATACTTATACTTAATTTAAAGGATTATAACTAACTAAGTTATATTACTAAACTAAAACATTAGCTTCCCAAATATCAAAATCTCACACCAGGAGTCCAAATCAAATAGGGCCATGATCTGATGTTGTTAGATGTCCAAGTAAGTCCAGACTAATGCTGCCAGCAGCCAGATCCAGAAAAATTCCTTCCCCCATTGATCACAGGCAAAATCCTCTTCAAGGTGCTTCCAGGAGAGCAGACAAGGTCCTTCCAGAAGAGCAGACTCTGAAAAGCCATTGGGCATAGAATGTTCCCAGATCTCAAGGCTCAGGCTCCCATGTGACTCTTGGTCACATGCTACTGTCAATCATTCCATGAGATTTGCATTTCTCAGTTTTTGCAACAGTTTTACAAATTGCAAACCTTTTCATCCTTTATCACAATAGTCATGGGGACTCAATGTGGTACGTATAAATATAACTTTGTGATTAGCAATCTCCAAGAGCTGAATAATTCTCTTTTTAAGGAATTTTAAGTATTTATTAATATAAGGAATATGAAGATGGACTATCATTATTATTTAATAAAGTATAAGCTCATATTTTTAAGGTCATGCCTAAATAGGCAAAGTGAGAAATTAGAATTCATTTTAACCAGCATGATTGGACATTTAACATAGTGTTACATTTGTAGTCAGAGACTGGATTTGAAAATTTGCTTCAAATATTTCCCACTTTGTGATTATAGTAAACTTAACCTCTCTTTGCCTCAGTTTCTTCATCTCAAAAATAAAAATAATAATAGTTCTTGGCCCATAGAATTAGTACAAGAATCATATAATATACAAGTTCTAAATTACTTCATTTTCTTTTCTATTGTTTTTGTTTCACTTTTCTTAAGTATTATAGGTTTTAATATAACAGCCTTCTCTAAGGTTTAGGAAATGAGTTTATAACCAACCTCAACCATTCCTTAGCTCCTGCCTTTACACTTATCAAGAAAAGCAAGTATTTACTAGACTAGGTAGTTTTTGAGCTATTTTGGCCTCCTCTTTGGGACAACTATAATTTATCAGTCAGACCACTAAAATTTTTTATTAAAATTAGAGTCAATGTTTACTGTTCCTATCTCCCATTTTCAGAACCAAAAGTGTTTTTCTTCTTGGAACTATTCATAATCATATGTAGCAAATTCCCATCTCTAATCTTTTATTACAAAAATTATATTTGATTTCTTCTCTGTTCTTGAACAAGTCAGTGATCTGATTAAATATAGGTAGTTGATTATAACATTATTGCCATATCAATTACAACTAAAATTCTGTCTTTTAATGTTGCCTTGTGAACAATTCTTGTGTTTATGTGTTTATACACATACAGGTATATGACATTGTACTGTCCTTTACACTGAATCTCTTCATCCAAATGCTTTTTGCTCTATTTCTTGGAATAATTATTCTTAATGCAAAACCTTATGAAACTTCTTAGCAGTCTTTTTAAATTGTTTTTCCAGATTACATATCAGTAAAATTTTTCATAACAATTTTCTGACATCTTGCAATCTATATTCTCTCCCTCTCTTAATTCCCTTCCTCCTCTCAAGGAGGGCAGATAATGTGATATAGGTGGTACATAAGTTATTGTACAATACATATTTCCATGTTCATCATGTTGTAAAACACAATACATATTGATTTTATTGCAGAAAAAGTAATCAATGAAATAAAGTAAAGAATGGCATGCTGAAATCTACATTCCAATTCTGTCTGTTCCTTCCATGGCAATGTGTATCCTTTTGTGTAATGAGTCCATTGGAGATGTCCTAGATCCTAGCCTTGTGAATAATTAAATCATTTGCAATTGATCATTATACACTGTTGTTGCTACTATATACAATATTCTCCTGGTTCTTCTCACTTCACTTTTTATCAGTCCATGTAAGTCTTTTCAGTTTTTTTAATGATTATCCTGTTTGTCATTTCTCATGGCACAATAGTATTTCATTATAACCATATACCACAACTTATTTAACCATTCCCAAGTAAGATTAAAATTAATATCTGACAATTCCAAGTATTACATTTTATAAGATTTATTAATAATTACTTGAAGTAGAAGAAAAAATGAAATAGAATTAAAGCCTGAATAAAACTTTCCTGCTTCTGAACTTCCCCACCTCCACAAATTATAATCAGGGGAAAAGAGAGTGAGAAGGCAGAGCTACACAAACCTTATATCCTCCCTATGTTAGCACGTAATGTGAGAAGTGTTCTAGTGGGGAAATCAAGAAGGAACAAAAGTGTTGTCAGATACTTGAGAGAGGGGAAACAGATAAAAGGTAGCACCACTTCTCCCTCTCCCCAGGCAGAGTTGTTTGATAATGGAGACAGATATTAATAGAACTGAAAGGTAAGAGGGAATCCCCTTCAGTCTCTTTCTTCTTTAGTTGACGTATTTTTTAATTCCCCTTCTAGTACATTGAAGATAGTTGAGTCTTCAGTAAAGCAAAAATAACTATTTATTGGGTAAAGGGTTGAGGTATAAATGAGGATAAAGGAAACAGTAAGTCCTTGACTATTTCCCTTCTAGAGATGGTTTCAGGGGGTTTCAAGTACAAGACTATTTTAATGTCTTTGTGAACTCAAGATGTTGGTATTTCTTGTCTCAGAGATATAGTTTGGTGAATCTTCTGAAGAATAGGCTATAGCCTTCCCCTAAGGGAAAAGTCTCTATGCTAATAATATAATAGATAAATGGGCTGGATCTTCTATTTCTCAACAAAGGATTTAGTGGATATAGGTTGTCCTCTCAGTATGGAATTTGTTCCTTCCCTCTTCAAGCCAAGGAGAGAAAAAGTTCCCTGTTCTCCAACTGCTCTACCTTTTAACTTGGCTGGAATGTTCCATTCCCATCCCCCAATAGCAGCAGAGTTCTATCTCATCTTTTTTTATGAGATAGCTTTTCAAAACCCAGTCTTTCCATTGATTTTTAGCATTTTCCCTTTCACAGAAGTAACATGGGAAGCTGGGATTTAGAGTCCTGGGGAGAAAAATCTAATTTTATACCCCAAGTGATGGATAACCTTTCAATTTTTTAGTTTCTTGTCACCACAAAGAGCTACTCTGAATATTTTTGGTACAAGTAGGTCTTTTATTGATTTGTCAAAGATTATGCACAGTTTTATGACCTTTAGGCATGATTCCAGATTGATCTCCAGAATGGTTATAGAAGAGGGGATAGAGCCAATATGGCAGCATAGTAGCAGTGAAACCTGGAACCACTATGAGGATCCTCTCAGACCAACCTTAAAATGGCACCTCAAAATGATAGGGGTCATGAAATCGACAAGGAGAATAGGTGAAGGGGTTCTTCTGTAGAAAACCACTAGAAAGATAGGTAGATAGAGTTGATTTCCATGGGATAAGGGGAAACTGGAAGTAAATTTCCGCACAGAGGGGTGTAAGTCAACCATCCTCACCTCCTCTTCCAGATTCTGATCCTGGACATAGGCCTATGTCAGGATCCAAGGACCCTGGCTAAGCCAACAGTAGAGTACCCCAAATGCCCCTTGAGGTCCTAAGCCTTGGCACCAGTCTGAAATGAGGCCATAAGTCCATAGTGCCTGGTCTTTTCAAGTCTCTGGTGAAGTCCCTAACCACATCTAAAGCAGCTCACTGTGTTCAGTATGGAAAGCCATCAGCAGAGGAGACAGAATGATCAGTTTTCAGAATTCCTGATCCATACTCAAAAAATATTAAGAAAGTGATCAAACAACAAAATAAACATCTAAACATAGAAACTTTCTATGTAATTAAAGAAGAGTAAGGACCAGATTCAGTAAGGGTCAGTGAATTCAAAGCAAAACTTCAAAGAAAAATAGGAATTGGGCTCAGGAGCTATAAGAACTCAAAAAGGAATTCAAAAATCAAATAAGGGAAGTGGAAGAAAAGTGGGGGAAAGAAATCAAAGTAATGCAAAAAGAAAATAACATCTTAAAAAGAAAAATTGGTCAACTGGAAAAAGAAACATAAAAATCCAATAAAATAAAGAGTTCCATAAAAAGTAGAATGGACCAAATGGCAAAGGAGATTCAAAAAGTCATGGAAGAAAATCATTCTTTAGAAATTATAATTAGCCAAATAGAAGCAAATGACTTCATGAGACATCAAGAAACAATGAAAAAAATGGAAAAAAATAGAAGGAAACATGAAATATCTCCTTGATGGAATGATTGACCTGGAAAATAGACCCCACAGAGATATCTAAAAACTATTGCACTACCTGAAAATCTTGTTTAAAAATCTAGATATAACATTACAAAAAATTATCCAAGAAAACTGCCTTGATATTCTTGAACAAGAGGGCCAAATAGAAATTGAAAGAATCTACAGATCACCTCCTGAAATTAATCCCCAAATGACAACTCCCAGGAATGTTATAATCTAGTTCAAGAGCTTCCAGGTCAAGGAGAAAATACTACAAACATCAAAAAATAAATCATTGAAATATCATGGAGCCCCAGACAGAATTACACAGGATCTGACAGCTTCTAAATTGAAGGATCAGTAAGCTTTGAATATGACATTATGGAAGGCAAGGGTATTGGGTTAAGAACCAAGAATCCACCATCAAGACTAATTATATTCATTCAGGGGAAAATATGATTATTTAATGAAATATAAAATTTCCATGTTTTCCTGAAAAAAAATAAGAAAGATCAGACCTACCCAGAAAATTTGAGGTACAAATACAAAATTCAAGAAAAAACATAAAAAAGTAAATGAGAAATTTAAAGTACTCAATAAGGCTCAAATGTTTATAACCATACATGGAAAGATGCTATTTCTAACTTAGAGTAATTGTATAAGTTTATAGCTCTACCAAAAGTGTATTAGTGTCCCAATTATCCTACATTCTTTCTAGCATTTACCAATGTTCTTTTTTGTCTGTAGCCAGTCTAATAGGTGTAAGATGACACCAGAAAGTTGTTTTAATTTGTATTTTTCTAATTCATAGTGACTTGGGACTTTTAAACATTCTACAAGCCTTTTCTGTTTTTCCATACTCAGTAAGCAATATTAAAAGTATAAGACATAATTATCTCCAGTGGGGTCTCTGATTTTTCATGACACTACTCTCTTTTTGTCATCTTTCAATCTGTCTGACTGAAACCCTCTTAGTCTCCTTTGCTGGTTAATCATCCATTTCATCATACTCTTAACATACCCTGACCCCCAATCCACGTGGAAGCTAATCTTAGCCTGAGGGAATATTACTCCATTTTTTTTGTTGTTGTTGTTTGTTTGCTTGTTTTTACCAGTTGGTTTTCAATCCTGAAGAAATTGAGTCTATAACCAGCAGCCTGGGTGATGAGCCATCTGGGTCTGGGGCACAGAAACAGGCTGGCAGAATGAGCCAGGTGCCAGGTGAGCAGCAAACAGCAAACAGGTCTGGAGCGGAGGCGGGAATGCAGGCAGGCAGGCAGAAGCACCCAAGCCGAGCCAAGCCCAGCCGAGCTATGTAATGGCTGGAACAAGCTTGGTCAGCAACAGCTTTGTGAGGGTAAAAACCTTGGCCAAAGAAACGTGACTTAAAAAATTTTTTTCTAGGTAGTAGCTATGAAAAGCTGAACTTAGTAGAGAAAAGAATCAGAAAAGAATCAGAAGATTGAAATATTTCGTTATCCCTTTGCGGTTGCCAAAACTGTTAAAAATTAAAATCACCAAACTGTGGCAGGCAAAAATTAGCTTCTCTACTAGAAGAATTATATTTTTAGAGGTTCATTAAAGATTAAGAATTTAAGAAAATTATAACTAAGAAAGCATGTGCCTAGGAGGGCCAAAAGGCCCACTCAATTTCACTTACATTATGAGAGACGCGTCTGCTTGGAAGCGGAAGTTGGAAGAGAGCCTCAGTAGGCTTTTACCGCCAGTTAAATAGAAATTTTGATCTCGCCCAGGTGAGGATCTCAGTAAGATTACAAAGCATTCTGGGAAGTGGCCAAGGACTTCTGGGGATTGAAGTCTGGGGTTTGAATCTTCATTTTTATACCCTAGTACCTAAATTTCCCAAGACCTCTTCTCTACCTCTAAACTTGCTCCTCTACCTCTAAACTTGCTCCTTTTTTTTTGGTTAGCTCATCAGCCTTGATGGATTCAACAATTATATCAGTGAAGATTATATAGATTAACTATGAATTTATATGCATATAAATATCAAGGTATAAAATATAATCTCTCTTCATATATAAACACGTGGGTGTGATCTTCAACTCCTCACTCTTTCTCATCCCAAACATAGTCAATCAGTGTCAAAGTAGAGAAGAAAACATTAAAGAGATTTTATGAAAATAAAATCTATATGACTTAATTTATTTGAAAAAGTAGTTAAGTTATAGGGGAACCTTGATGAGATCACCCTCCCTATTATGATACTTTCTTTTCTATTGGTTTTCATGAATTGTCTGTCTA
The DNA here is from genome assembly GCF_027887165.1 of Monodelphis domestica. NCBI lineage: Eukaryota > Metazoa > Chordata > Mammalia > Didelphimorphia > Didelphidae > Monodelphis > Monodelphis domestica. The sequence goes on along the minus strand of NC_077234.1, from coordinate 119,025,711 downwards.
TTGGTTCTCTTTCTACTTCTCTTTCTCAGTTTAATTTGTTGGATTTTCATCCAGGTTTTACCTACAAACTGTGGTGTCTACAACGAGACTCGATCCTAGGATCTTTTTCCTAATATTATTTTATTCATCAACTGATATAATCAGATCCCATGCATTAGATTATCATCTCTATATGTTTGGTTCTCTGATCATCTCATCACCATCCTCTTTTTTTAACCAAATAAGAAAATATTTGTAGATCATTGAGTGCATTGCCCAGTATATAATACGGTCTTAATGAATACATATAATCAATGTAATATTGCAATCAATGCATGTAAATATGAATAAATCCTTCCTCTTTCTGACCTCTAGAATCCCATCTCTAATTGCCTTTGGAGCATCTCAAATTGGATATTTCACAGACACTTGAACTCAATAAGTTCAAACAATTCATTATTTTCCCCCTAAAAAAAAAATCAAAGCTTTTCTTTCCTAAGGCTCAAAATCTAGGGATCAGTCTTCAGATGCTCACTCTCTCTAATCCCCAGTAGTTCCAATCAGTTGTCAAGATTATCACAACAATTTGAGACACAGGTACTATTAGTATCTCTTTTATTTTCCAAATGAAGAAACTGAGACAAACAGAGATTAAGTGAATTGGTGAGAGTCACAGAGGTAGTATGTGTCCAAGGATAGATTTGAATTCAGCTTTTCCCAAGTTTATTATTCTATTCACTATGTCACCTAGAGCTTTACCCAATCTTCTTTCTTGAATGTCTTTTGCTGAGATTGTCATATATATATATATATACACACACATATATTATTTATTTGCACATTATTGTTTATATGACATCTCCCCCAATATAGTGTGAGCTCCTTGGAGTAAGAACTTTTCTTTTCTTTTATTCTTCTTTATATCCCCACTGCTTAGCAAATTCTGGTACATCATAGAAGCTAAATAAGTTGTTCTTGATATATCTTTTATTTGCTTCATGAGAAGACATCTCTTGTGCCTCTAGGACAAATAAAATTTATATTCCCTCCCATTTGTTCACTTTTGCTGTTACCTTTTCCAATTATAGAGATGTCCAATATTGGACATCAAAGTGCATGATAACAGATTGACAACTCAAGAGCTACAATGATCATTGAAAAAATTATTACCTTCTACCTTAGAATCTATAATATGGATTAGTTCTAAGATTAAAGAGAGTGGTAAGAACTAGGCAATGGGGGTTAAGTGACTTCCCCCAGGGCTACATACCTAGGAAGCAGCTGAGGTGGGATTCAAACCCAGGACCTCCTTCCTCTAGTCTTGGATCTCAATCTACTGAGCAATCTAGCTATTCCTTACCCTGAACATTTTAAAAGTTTTCTAGGAAGTGCTCCCTGATGTGTTGCACAATTTTATATAGAGGATTTATGAAAACACATGGAGGACAATTGCCCAGAATCAGAGAGTAAAGATAAGATTGTGATCTGCATTAAATGAGGAATTCATCGCATCAGTGAAATCAAAGATGCATTTTAGAACTGAAGGTATAACAGTACTTAGAAGTTCCTTGTATGAGATATCAAAAGTCTGTTTCAACTATCTCTTACTCTTAAATACATACTCTTTAATAGAAATATATTTCTCATAGACAAGAATGCTCCAGATTGCCTTTATACTGCCTTTAAGCATTAAAAATTCTTAATTGAGTAGAAGCACATAAGATTTCTATATTCTGAATGACTTTTACATACTAAATAAAGTATTTAATGTGCACTGGCTTTATATAGCACCAAATGATTTTTCAATGTTGCTACAAAATTTAAAATGTATATTATCTAAAATTATTGGGATTATTCCTCCTTTGTGCACAAGGTGGCAAAAAGTAATGAGATGTTTTAATAGAAATGCCATTGTGTTCCTTCCTGGCAACTCGGATATATTAGACTTCTCATTACTTATACTACTTTTGTTTTCAAGGTTCTGATATTTTCATGGATTTAACTTTTTTTAAATCTTTCCTAATCTCTCTGTATCAACTTCATTTGACAAAGGTCTATCTTTGAAGTAGGTGACTGAAAAATAAAAATACCAGTGCAAAAATAATTTTAGCCTAACATATATATTTTATTTAATGTTACATGAGACATGAAGATCTCAAGGAAATGCAACTTCTAAAGTTTTCTTCTCATGATAATTTTTGGCTTCTGGCACTTTCATACTAATAGGCATAGTTTAGTGACAGGAATATTTTCAGTCTAAGCAAGACAAAAGTGGATATAAATCAATGTGTATGCTTGCCTAAATTTGACCTATTAAATCAATTTTGGAAGCTACAAAAATGGATCCTAAGTTCACTATCATTAAAAACCTGTCCTCATACCTATAAATGCATAATAGCTTTAAAATACAGGATGAGCGATAGGTAAATTCACGATCAGCCCCATTTTTTAATCTGATGAATGGCAAGACTCTTATTCACAGAGAGTGTTGTGAATGATGCTTAGAGCCTTGCTAGTCAAGAGAATGAATTGTATCAGGTTTCAGAGTCAAGATCAATGGTGGGAGCAAGGGAGAATTTTGGAACACCTTCCTTGCTTCCTGGAATCTTGCTGATACAAACTTTTGCATTAAGAAAGAAAACAACAAAAATGAAAAACACTTCTCCTCTCTATATGACACCAGTCAATTACTGTCAAGTACTGTGTAATTTTAATTTATTTCCTGTTCTCTAACAAAATGCAAACAAATTTTAGAAGTGGAATTTGACTGTAACACAGTCTTTGGACATGAGACCATACTAAAATAATTGAGGGTATCCCAATTGTGATTAGAATATATACAAGGAGATAATGCTCACTTGAATCTAATTTAGGAATTGATACTTATTGTAGGATTCTCAGAATTGATGCATATATATATATATATATATATATATATATATATATATATATTCCAAAAATGGAACTAGAGCATTAGAGTATTTCATGAATAGCTAAGATGACCTTCCAGTCTCATAGACTAGAATTGTCTGAAACAATAACACCATTACATGAAACAACCTTTCTTGCACAAAATTTCTTGCACAAAACTGGAACTATGGTAGGTCAAGTTGAGCTTTGCCCCAATCCCCAAAATGTAGAGAGGAAACATTGGAAATTTTTGCTATCAGCTTTATATATAAAAAGTCAAGCCATTAAGTACAATGTCTGTTTCCATAACCAATTTTCTAATGTGGCCAGGGCTTTCTACCATTTGTCCCTAATTCTTCCTGCTCTGAATGCCTTTTAAGAACCGTTTTTTCCACTCCACTTACAGCATCACATTTTTATAAAATTCCCATTTATATAAAAATAGCACAGCAAAACTATTTTGGAGACAAACTCTGAGCTAAATTGTTAAAATAAGAATTCATATCTACATAACGACTAAAGATTCTGCAGTAAAGTTTATAACCACAAACCTTTTATCATGCAGGCCTTTGCAAATAAACTGAAGAAGAGCTAGAAATCATTATTACTATAAGACATATTGTGCCTTGGCTCCTAGCAAAGCCTGCACAAGGCACAGGATCCTGCTGCAGAGACCATTCCTTCTATTTGCCCATCTCTCAGTATCCTAAGTGATGCTAGTAAAAGATTTCCAGAATAGCTTCAAGAGCTTAGCTAGTTGCCTAATCCTGTAAGCAAGGAAAAGGAGTCATTATAACAAATCAGAGGGCAAAGTAGGAAAAGACTTGTAACATCTGTTAATTTCATATTAAGCTCCTACCATGGGCCAGATACTTGGCTAAGTCCTGGGAATACAAAAGAAGCAAAATGCCTTGCCCTCAAGAAGCTTATGTATTGCATATTCTGTCCAGCATAAAAGCATAAAAGAAATAAAAAACAAGAAGCTACCAAACTTTCATCTTATCTTCTAATTCCTTAGAGGTTGGGGAAGGGGATGAAAGATCTTCAAGGGTTAATGGCTGTACTGAGGGTCTCTATAGTTTGGGACTTATTTACTCCAGCATTTCTACAATCACCTATGAAGAGCTCACAGCAAATCACTCATAGCACAGATCTAGTAAAAGTTGACATTCCTAAAAGGAAGAAACCTAAAATCCAGATGAGTTTCTCCTTAGCCTGGCTCCTTTCTGCTCCTACCTTATGCCTGTGTTTATAGTTTCTTGCTAGGTTCTTCTCCCCTTACCTTGGGTAGCGGTATTCTTAATTAAAGTTCTTCTTCCTATTGCTACTCTTTTCTTTGGCAGCTACCTATCAGCTTACCTGTAGCTTCATCAAAAGTTTCATTATTTTCCTGGATTACATCACCCTAGACTTGAGACCATTAAACAGATTCAGTAGAGCCCTTGCAGCCAGAAGACTTTGGGTGGCTCATCTGTCCTTTACAAGAGCTGCAACAGATAATGTTATTGTCATTTTAGGTAGCTGAAGCTTACAATGAATTTTTCTTCATAGGAATGAATGGAAAAAAGGAACTCTGGATATGGGCCTCTTTTCACTTGAACCCTGTAAGAGTGATAGTAAATAATCAGCAATACACTTTTAAGGCACTAAAAATAATGGCAAAAAACTCCTAAGTGCCTTTGAGGTGCCCTGTGGGCATTTACAATGGTTCCCTATCACTATTTGATTATCTTTAGGTCAGCAGTTTGCTGAGAATTCCCAGTGAAGCTCCCTCACTTCATCAGTTGATATCCACTTTAATTAATCTAGCTTTGCAAGCCAATGTTGACCTTCCTCCATTTTCTACGTGCAGACTTCTGTGTTGTTCTCAGTCTCCCACAGCCCTTGTAGTTATTACCTGCTGCCTGTGTTGCTCTTGCCACTCTGAGGCTTAGAACATCAGAGATAAAAATGAAACTGGTTAGGTGTCAGAACCTACCAATTAACCCAACTTCTCTACTCAAGCTATCTCTCTAAGTGAGGCTGTTCACCCTGAGACAGATGTTAATGTAGCTTTTCCTCCACACATGCTCAGAACTGTTAGTTCCCAGCTAAGCTGCCTATGTGAGCAATCATTGAGTACTGCTTCTGTCTGGAGAGCAAAGTATTCCCTACTTACAATTCCCCTAGGAGAGCTCACTGAATCACAGGAGAGAGTTCAGGGCTAGATATATTGATTGGGAGTATTCCACAGAGTTTGATGGTACAATATATGGGAGTATATGAGATTGTCAATGAAGAGATTTCGGGGAGAAAATTAAAACAGCAACAACGAAAGAATCCTTGCTTTCTTCATTTACTGCTCCAAGAGCAAAACAAGGAAAGGGGACAGGACTTGATAGGAATTAAGTGATGCCTGGCTTGGTTTAGAAGAGTCAAAGATGAACCTAAGGAAAATAACAAGTCAAAGAGGTTATTTGAAGGTGACTTTCTGAAACATACCGGTATCTCTCTACCTCTTGATTGTCCCCAACCCCAACACCACTATCAAAGGCCTTCATGCTGATTTCTGGCTCTCTTCTTCCAACTCTTCAAGATTCTTTTTTTCATTAATTTATTTAGTCAATTTAGAACTTTATTCCTTGGTTACAAGAATCATATTATTTCCTTCCCTTCCCTCCACCCACTCTTTCCTTAGCTGACATGCAATTTCACTGGGTATTACATGCGCCCTTGATCAAACTCTATTTCCATGTTGTTGGTGTTTGCATTAGGATGTTCATTTAGAGTTTACATCCCCAACCATATCCCCTCTACGCATTTAATCAGGCAGTTGTTTTTCTTCTGTGTTTATACTCCCACAGATTTTCCTCTGAATGTGGATAGTGTTTTCTTCTTGTAGATCCCTCCATGTTGTTTAGGATCACTGCACTGCCACTAATGGAGAAGTCCATTACATTCGATTATACCACAGTGTATCTGTCTCTGTGTACAATGTTCTCCTGGTTCTGCTCCTTTCTCTCTGCATCAATTCCTGGAGGTCATTCCAGTTCCCAAATTGCCCTCCAGAAAGGTGGGATCAGTTCACAACTCCAACAGCAATGTATTAATGTCCCAACTTTGCCATATCCCCTCCAGCATTCATTACTTCCTGTTGCTATCATGTTAGCAAATCTGCTAGGTGTGAGGTAATACCTCAGAGTTCTTTTGATTTGCATCTCTCTGATTATAAGAGATTTAGAACACTTTTTCATATGCTTATTAAAAGTTTTGATTACTATAACTGAAAATTGCCTATTCATGTCCCTTCCCATTTATCAATTGGAGAATGGCTTGATTTTTTTTGTACAATTGGTTTAGCTCTTTATAAATTTGAGTAATTAGACCTTTGTCAGAGGTTTTTGTTATGATGATTGTTTCCCAATTAATTGCTTCCCTTCTAATTTGGGTTGCATTGGTTTTGTTTGTAGAAAAGCTTTTTAATTTGATGTAATCAAAATTATTGATTTTACAGTTTGTGATTTTTCTAGTTCTTGCTTGGTATTAAAGTCTTTCTTTCCCAAAGATCTGACATGTATACAATTCTGTGTTCATCTAATTTGCTTATAGTTTCCTTCTTTATATTCTGGTCATTCATCCATTCTGAGTTTATCTTGGTGCAGGGTGAGAGGTTGATCCAAACCTAATCTCTCCCACTGTGTTTTCCAATTTTCTCAGAAGTTTTTTATCAAATAGTGGATTTTGATTGCCAAAGCTGGGATCTTTGGGCTTATCATAGACTATCTTGCTGTGGTCACTTATGCCAAGTCTATTCCACTGATCTTCCTTTCTGTCTCTTAGCCAGTACCAAATTGTTCTGATGACCACTGCTTTATAGCATACTTTGAGATCTGGAACTGCAAGACCTCCTTCCTTCGCTTTATTTTTTTCATGATTTCCCTGGATATGCTTTATGTTTTTTTCTTCCAAATGTCCTTTCTTATGTTTTTTTTTTCTAATTCAGTAAAAAAGTTTTTTTTGTTAGTTCAATGGGTATGGCACTAAATAAGTAAATTAATTTGGGTAGAGGTGTTATTTTTATTATGTTAGCTCATCCTACAGATGAGCAATCAATGTTATTCCAATTGTTTAGATCTAGTTTTAATTTTGTGGAAAGAGTTTTGAGTTGTGTTCATATAGTTCTTGTGTTTGTGTTACCAAAGAAATTCCTAAGCATTTTATTTGTCTATGGTGATTTTAAATGGAATTTCTCTTTCTAATTCTTGCTGCTGAGATGTGTTGGAAAATATATAGGAGTGCTGATGACTTGTGTGGGTTTATTTTGTATCTTGCACCTTTGCTAAAGTTGTAGATTATTTCAACTATTTTTTTGGTTGATTCTCTAGGATTCTTTAAGTAGACCATCATGTCATTTGCAAACAGTGATAGCTTGGTCTCCTCATTGCCTATTTTCATATCTTTAATTTCTTTTTCTTCTCTAATTGCTACAGCTAGTGTTTCTAGCTGTTAAATAATATTACATAATAGAGATGATAATGAGCATCCTTATATCACTCGTGATATTATTGGGAAATGTTCTAGTTTATTTCCATTGCAGATGATGCTAAATTAAAATGATATGTTTCCCTATAAGAAAAGAGGTCATTGGTATCACCTGGGCAGCTAGAAGAAGTACACTTAGAGGGGACAGTGACAAACTGTATAGGATGAAATGCCAAGACACAAATATGTATATAGATATATGTATGCATAAAAATATATATGTATATATATATAACTATAGCTAAAGAAGAGGTTAATGATAAAATAAATGGGAAAATAAACAAAAGGGAGTAAATTTATATGTCAAAAACAAGCCCATAGTGGGAGGGGGGGAGAACATCAATACGTTGAATGGGTCAATAAGTTGAATATAGGAAATATTCAACTCTCACTTGCACTGAAATTGACTTAAAGAGGGAAGAACAATCAAATACATTGGGGCAGAGAATTGATTTCTGCCCTATAGGGAAGTAGAAGGGTAACAAACAGAATGGTGGGGAGAGAAGCAGTACAAGGGAGGGAGAGAGTGGGGGAGTAGTTTAAAAAGACAGTGAAGAAAATAAGAGGGAAACAAGAAGGGAGGGGGTAGAAAGGAAAGTAAAATAAGGGTGGGAATTAGGGGAACTGATTAAAAACAAAAAATTGGTGTAGAAGGAAATAGTGAAAGAAGAAAAGGCAGGACAAGGAGTGGAAATCAAAATGCTTAGAAATTTGCAGCTGTTAATCATAGCTCTGAATGTGAATGGAATGAACTCACCCATAAAACTCAAGTGAATAGCAGAGTGGATTAGAATCCAAAATCCTACCATATGCTGTCTACAAAAAACACACATGAGGAAGGTAGACACTCATAGGGTAAAAGTAAGAGGATGGAGCCAAATCTATTGGGCATCAACTGATAAAAAGAAGGTAGGAGTCGCAATTATGATATCTGATAAAGCCAACATAAAAATAGATTTAGTTAAAAGAGATAGGGAAGGTGATTACACCCTGATAAAAAGGCAGTATAGACAATGAAGAAATATCAGCACTCAACATGTATGCAACAAATGATATAACATCCAAATTTCTAAAGGAGAAACTAGTGGAGCTCAAGGATGAAATAGAACAACTATACTAGTGGGAGACCTGAAACTCCCCCTATCAGAACCAGCTAAAGCAAACCAAAAAATAAATAAGAAAGAGTTAAGAGAAGTGAATGAAATCTTAGAAAAATCAGAGTTAGTAGATATGTGGAGAAAAATAAATAGGGACAAAAAGGAATACACCTTCCTTTCATCAGCACATGGTACATTCACAAAGACTGACCATGAACTAGGTCATAAAAACATTGCAAACAAGTGCAAAAGAGCAAAAATAATAAATGAAACCGTATCATATCACAATGCAATGAAAATAAAATTAGTGAGGGTACATGGAGAGGCACATCACAAATTAATTGGAAATTAAACAATATAATTCTGCAAAATCGGTTAAAGAACAAATCGTAGAAATAATTTCATTGAAGAAAATGACAATGATGAGATAGCTTTTCAAAATCTATGGGATGCAGACAAAACAGTTCTCAGGGGGAAATTTATATCCTTGAGTTCATATATTAACAAATTAGAGAGGGCAGAAGTCAATGAATTGGGCATGCACATTAAAAAACTAGAAAGTGAACAAATTAAAAATCCTCAGATGAAGACTAAATTCGAGGTCTTAAAAATCAAAGGAGAAATTAATAAAATTGAAAGTCAAAGAACTATTGATTTAATAAATAACACTAGAACCTGATACTATGAAGAAACAAATAAAATAGACAAAATATGGTTCAATATGATTTAAAAAAGGAAAGAAGAAATCCAAACTGAAAGTATCGAAGATGAAAAGGGAGACCTCACCTCTAATGAAGAGGAAATTAAGGCAATCTTTAAAAACTATTATGCCCAATTATATGTCAACAAATATGGCAATCTAGATGATATGGATGAATATTTACAAAAAAATAAATTGCCTATACTAACAGAGGAAGAAATAGATTACCTAAACAACCCCATATTCAGAAAAAGAAATTGAACAAGCCATCAAAAAACTTCCTAAGAAAAAATCCCCAGGTCCAGATGACTTCACATATGGATTCTTTCAATCATTCAAAGAACAACTAATACCAATAATATACAAACTATATGACAGAATAAGCAAAGGAGTTCTATCAAATTCCTTTTACATCACAAATATGGTACTGATTCCAAAGCCAGGCAGGTCAAAAACAGACACAGAAAGCTATAGACCAATCTCCTTAATGAATATAGATGCAAAAATCTTAAATAGGTTACTGGCAAAAAGATTCTAGCAAGTGATCATGAGGGTTATTCACTATGACCAGGTAGGATTCATACCAGGAATGCAAGGATGGTTCAATATTAGGAAAACTATCCATATAATTTACCAGACTAACAAGCAAATGGTCAAAAGTCACATGATTATCTCAATAGATACAGAAACATCCTTTGACAAAATACAACACTCATTCCTATTGAAAACTCTAGAATGCATATAAATTGGAGGTCCTTTCCTAAAAATAATAAATAGCATATATCTAAAACCATCAGCAAACATCATCTGTAATGGGGATAAACTAGAAGTCTTCCCAATATGATCAGGAGTGAAACAAGGATGGCCTTTATCACCTCTATTATTTAACATTGTACTAGAAACTGTAGCTGTAGCAATTAGAGAAGAACTCTTCAAGATTCTTGAGCACCAAGATGCTGTATTCCCTTTGACATCTCATTTGGCACCACCATTGCTTCAAAAATCACAGGTAAATGAATGATTCCTATAACTATATATCCCATTCTGGCTATTCTCCTAGGATTAAGGTCCAAATTGGCAAGTACATATTTGATATTTCCACATAAATGGCTCAACCATACCAAAACATGTCCAGGTCCAAGACTAAAATTTTTCATCTTTCCCCTCAAACAAACTTTTCTTTATGGTTTTCTGTATATTTCCACCATGTTCTTAGTAATTTATGCTCAAAATCATCCACTCATCTCCCATATCCAAACAGATGCAAAATCATCCTTGCCTGTACATTATTTCCTAATAACTCCTCCTTTCTACTCCTATTGATATTACCACAGTAGAAGACCTTTCTGTCACCTGGTTAAAGAATTGTAGTGGATCGCCAACTAGTTCATCTGCCTTCAGCCAATTTTTTGTTTTTCTTTAGTATCTCTGTCTTGTTCCTTTGAGTTCCATCAATGGAAACGCCAAACTAAGTGCAGTGCTTTGGGGACATGATGAGGAAAAGTTGGAATTTGTGGAGATGCTACTGAATCCAAACAACCTGAGTCAAGTAGAGGGGTCAAACAAATCCTGGAAAGTGATCAGGTTTTGTTTATTAATGTAGGGGGTGTATGTGTCACTTATTTTTCATATGAGATTTTATGTTCTATGAAGATAGAGATACCACATCATATTTAAATTTTGTATATGTTTCATAATCATCAGCCATAATTGTTGCTTAAGAAATGTTTGCTGAATTGAATTATTATGCCTGAAAAACTGCTCTAATTTTACACTATTGTGCTTTGGCTCCTGGAGAATTGTGTGAAATAAGAAGTGCATTATTTTGGTGGAAATCAATAATCAAGGAGAATAGTGGTATTGGTTCATACCTCTACCAACAGTATATTATTTTTTCCCAATTTTTCCACATACCCTCAAATATTTTTGTTTCCATATTGTTGTCATTTCAGCCAATTTGTTTAGTGTGAGGTGATATCTCAGAGTTGTTTTAATTTGCATTTCTCTGACAGTAATCTGAAGCATTTTTTAATATGACTAAATATAATTTTAATTTCTTCATTTGAGAATTCCCTATTCATATCCTTGGACCATTTATCAAGTGGGAAATAGACTAATACCTTGAACTCTAAATCTATGATCCTATAATCTATGAACTATGTAACTCTTCTGTCATCAGATAAAACTCACCTCTAAAAGGTTCAATTGTTTTGTTTACTAATTCTTAAAGGTTTTACTTTTGACTATATCTTTTCTATTGATCTTGAAAACCATTTCAATCATTTTTCTCTTTAAACATCATAATATTCCAAATGATAAAAGACATTTTTACATTGAATCAATATATCCCCCAATGAATTTTCTCCTCTACCATAAAGGCTGTTTTCTCTGAATCTGCTATCCCATCTTAGAGATAAGAACAAAGGAAACAAAGCATATTAGTCTCTCTACTTCCTTGTGGCATGGAGTTCAATCCTAAGGATGGTTAATTAGTAGATGACTAATCCCCAAACTAATTGCACCAGAGATGATTAAATTTCTACTTTAATCTGCTTCATAACAAATTTATTCCTCCTTGTTTTCATGGTCGCCATTGATGTGACCCTCATTTGCATACTGCTTACAGTTTTTGACTTGTAAATATAAATGTAAGACTGAAAATCAAAAAGGATCTGAAAAGTAAAAAAAGAAATTAAGTGACACAAATGTTGTCCTCAAGCACATAAATGGTTATTTAAAAAAAAATCACTATATATTTTTTTCCATTGAGGTTGGAAAATTTAGAATGAGCAAAGAATGTTTAGTTAGAGATGACGGGGAAGAAAGCATTCCAATAACATTGTTCTTGACTCCAAAGCCCTAGAATCACAGTGGGAGCTTTAAATATCTAATAGGTAACTATCTCCCCATGTAGATTATGAAACAGAGGCTAGCTAAAAGAGTGAACTGATTTGGATAAAATCTCTTTATGCCCTAAGATTCAGTCATTTGTGTTTTGCCCTGCTGTACAAAACTGATCCATTCTCAGAAGCATTTTAGATAAAATTTCATACAAAAAAAATCAAGGGCCTTTTTTTCACAGTTGAAGATATTTAAGTTATTCATTCTTTGCTAAGAATCTACCGACTACTGTTTTAGTTAATATTTTTCTTACAGTTGGGATAAGACAATAATTTGATTTTGCTATATTTTAAATTTTATAATAATGACTTGTAATTGCAGAATATCTCTTTTCCATGAAGCCTAATGTGTTTTATGGACATTGCTTCATTAATCCTCCCAACTTCCTCTTAAAGTAGGTATCATGATCCTCATTATACAGATGGAAGACCTAAGGCAGAGAGATGTTAATTGATTTGCCCAAGGTCACACAGCAAGTCAGTGACTGGGCTGTGACTTCTGACTCATTGTCTAATGCTCTGCACAACAGGCCATTCTAGCTTCCTCATTGGGGAAAAAGACAATTTATTTTAGGAAAGTTCAACAACAGGCTGTTGAAACCTCGGGCAAAGTTGCAGAGTGCAATATAACACCATCCTATTGGCATGTAGTCAATGTACACAAAGGAGAATGAACAGCGAATTTACTAATACAAATAGAGAAGAAAATGTGTCTCAAAATAGGTTTGTACTGTTGGAAACTAACACTATTCTGCTGAAAGAATGTGGCAACAGTTTTGCAACCATATATTAATTGTGAATGTTCTGAAAATATTCTAGAGTTTAATAAATCAAAAGCCAGGACCTTGGCTAGATCCAAGGAAACTGCCTGATAGATTTGCCTCTTTTATTTCTTCTATTTTAAAAGTTATCTACCAATTCACTGGACCTAATTCAGTTGTAATGATCTAAGCTCAAATCCAAACCCAGACAATTAACTGTGTTTTCCTAGGCATTCTCTTAGCATTTCTCTGACTCAATTTCCTCTCCTGTAAAATGAGGATAATAATAGCACTGGCCTCCCAGGGTTGTTGTGAGGATTAGATATGATGTTATTTATGAAGTAATTTTAAATATTAAAGTACTATACCCATGTTAGTAATTATAACTAGCTATTATTAAATATTAGTTGTTGTTATTCAACTCAGTTTAAGTCTCTTCATATTATGGTAATAATGTACAGTACTTTAAGGGAGTATATATTCTGGAAGTTTGTTATCAGGCTTTGAAACCTCTCAAATATGATCTATTAACTAATTTTTCATATATTTCCTAATGATCAGGTTACTGATTTCCAGAGAGATTCAATATTCAGGTTAACCATCAAATTATACATATATATTTAAATTACAACTAATTAGATATAAATGGAATATCCATTATGAAGAAAACAGAGATCATTCAAGGTAAACCTGCAATCATTACTATAGAGCTTTTGATAAGCCCCTTTACTAAATCATCAAAACTTGCAAAGTAAAAGGTATATGCAGTTTTTTAAGAAAAAAAAGGAGAGAAAGTTGACTGGTTATTAGATAACAGAAACATGGCCTATTTTAATACCTATATATAAGTTCTTTCCAACTGGGTAGGACAAGCTACAGTTTCTACCCCATTGAAAAAATAGTCATTGTGAAGACGGGTTCTTTTTTATACCTTGATAAGGATTGGGAGAAGGTTCTCTGTGAGGTTTATGGGATTTTAAAGAAAGGGAAAATGTAGTGTGCTCACCAAACACCCTATATAAACAGGCAACCCAGAGTACTGTTTTGTTAGTTGCTGAAAAAGCAATAACACCATTCTGTTAGCCCCATTTAAGACTGTATAGCTCAGCCCCAAATGGGAAGAATCCAGAAAAAGTGCCCTAAATATAGCTTTCCTCACATCAAATTAGTCTCACTAGATTACTGCATCTGGTGAGTTTTACCTCTGCAGTTCAATAAAGATAAAGCTGCAGAAATTCTGAGCTGACGTGTGGCTATATGCAGAGTGCTTTGGCAGCAAAGCCAAGTATGTAGTCAGAGTGGGGACTTACCCTTGAGCTTCACAGTGGTTGACAGAACTGTTGGTCTTTGGCTCATATGCTTTTCTTAAAGCCGATTACTTCAGGGTGAAACTAGAGAAAACTATTCCTGCTCTTACTCTCTACTTTGGAAAAGTTCCTATTGATGCTTGGGTAAATGATGCTAGGTTTGCCACTGAAGCCTTCATGCTCCTAAACCTGAACTAACATTTTCACCTTCAAAGTTCCCTGAATAGAATGCTATTAGGAGAGAAAATGGATTTCCTAAAAACAAATGAGGACTAAATGAGGTCACATAGTTTCTATCTACCTGAAGAAAACTTTGTGCCTATTCTTCCAACTAAAGACATGACTCCAATGGGACTTTTAACCTAATGACACAATTCAAGCCTAAACTAACTTAAATAACCTCATTGAAATTCCATAATATACTTACTGTACCCCCACTTGTAGCAACAGATGTGAGATTTGGAAGGCAACAAACTGTCCTTGATTTTTTTGGTCATTCTGCTGCTGGTGAGTTGGATGTATCCATCGACTAGGAATGGCTCTGATTGGAAGGTACATCTGTTACATCCCTCGGTTAATTTTTATATTACATGAGATGATGCATGATAGAATTGAGCACATGATTAACATTTGTATTCCTGCCATTCAGACTGCTGAAAAGGACCAAGTCCTAGATGAAGAACCCCTTAAAGAATCTAGTATTTAAGGATACTAGTATACTAGTACTAGGATAAGCACAATGATAATAGAGTATCCTAAAATGTTTTGATGTCTTCTCAGGAATCCTCTTATTTTCATGATATGGAATGTTCTTACATAGCTATTAATACTTCAGGCTATCAAATGTTTCCTCAAAAATCATTTACTGGAAAAGAATAATGGAAACATACAAGCTTATCCAGGTAGCTCTGATCCACTAATAGTCATTAAGATAATAACAAAACTTATAAATGATATCAAAGACTGTTTAACCATTATTCAAGTCCTTTCCCAATCCCATGTCCTCCTTGTAGTTTTTACTAAGCATTTGATTCCAGTGAATTCTCAGTTTTGTTCATTCATTTATTATCTTAGAGACCTGCCCTTATAGGCAGGAAGAGTAGAATTTCAAGTTACAGAATAATACATACTAATTGTGACCATGGGCAAGCTCCTTAAATTCTTAGTGTCTCAGACTGTTCTTAAGACTACTTTTTACCAAAAAAAAGTACTGATAAGTACTAATGTAGGGGATCTTCTATTTCATGAGTTTGCACACCAAAAGAATCATAACCCAGAATAAAAAGAAATGGGAAAAGTCAATGATTATATTATTGTGTTTTTATTTAACTTTTTGTGTTCCCTATATAGTATGGGTAGGAAAATACAAGCTCACATAGGATAAGAATATTAATATTAAGCAAATAACTGATACGATAAGGCCATGACATGGTTTATCTTTTATTTGAAGTTTATTTGGAATTTATTTCCCAAGTCAATCTGACCACTTCTCTCTCAAGCATATAACCCAGAAAAATAAAAGAATCTAATATATTTGTTAAGCACCTACTACATACAAAACACTAAATGAAATCATCAAAAGGATTTATACATACTCCCTCTAAATCTCTATAGAGCTAGTATGGTGAGCCTGCCTGTGAGAGCATGACCTATGTCTCAGCAGAGAATGTAAACTGCTTGAGTAAATGTAAAAAGCAAAAGAAGCTCAACTATCCCCTGGGAAAACTTGCATGTTACCCTGGGCCATTCTTGGTACTATGTTTTCTTTGTTCGGCTTCTATATAATATCTGACCTGGCCTATAGGGAGTACAAGGATCTATTATTCTATTCAGTTCTGCTGCCATCTAGGACAATTCATCCTGTGCATAACTTCCCTTAAACAACTGAAGTAACCCAATAAAGAATAATAAATAGGTCCATTTGCCTCACCCTGGCATAGACTTCCCTTATTTCTTTGGTGTTTCAATTCTCTTGCAGTTGGTCTGCCAACTCCCAATTCTCATAATCAGAGTAGAACTGATCTTGAGTCATTGAAAATCAATCCAAGGCTAGTGCCTAGGCCAAACACCTTCTAGGTACTAGGTGTTAAATGACAACAACAAAGCATTCCCAGCCCTCAGGGAGCTTACATTCTCTTTTATATATATATAAAGTGAATCTTGATCTGAATCTCAATAGAAGGCAAGGAGCCTAATGGGCAGATTGAGAAAGGACCACATGTCCTGCAAAGATGGTAACCCAAGAGGCAAAGAGACAAGTTGGGTCTCTCAGACAAAATGAAAAACTAATAATCTTGTTTGGAACATATGAAAAGTCTGAAAAAGGCAGGTTATGAAATCAATTACATTTAATCATTTTATCCTCCTCAAAAGAATGTATAAGTATAGGTCTAAGAAATAAAACTGAGTTCTACCTGCATTTCTATCATTAACATGCTGTTTTAACTTGGGAACATAATTAGGTTTTGGATAGGAGCCAATATTTTCCTAATTTCTAGACTGAAGAATTTAGATTAGATACTTTCTAAAGTCACTTTCAGTTCAAATTATACTGAATATATGTTTCATTTGTGGGGGAAAAATGAAAATGCTTTAGTATAGTATCATAGGAGAGGAGGCAGAAAATTAGAAAATGAATAGAAGTTTAGAAGTCTGATAAAATATATTAATTGAGTTACATATAGAATTTAATTTAAAATTAAATATTAAGAAGTTCAAGAATCAAAAAAATAACTAAAAGTTTATGGATAAGGGGAGAAAATACAATTTAATTTTCTTTAAATTAATTGTATTTTCTATTTTTATGCTACCTATTTACTGGATGGTATCAAATCCTGACTATTAGATTCACTATGCATGAGGAGGGTATTCCCAGGAGAATCCTCAGGATTACACATACTTTTTATAATGGCTTGCATGAGGCTTCAAAGAAATGCAGAAGAAAAGTGAAGAAAATGCTCATTTTTTTTCCTAGTAAATGTGCTGAACTTCCCAGGGGACAGCAAGAAAAGATTGTGTTTAAGGGATACCTAATAGTCACTTGAATGATTTAAGGACAGTCACAGTAATAAAGGTATTTCTTCCCCATTCCCCATTAATTAAGTGATTATGAAAAACAATATTCAAATAAAGAAAAATCCTCATAAAAGTACAGGGAATATATTGATGCATGAAAAAGAGGAGACATCATCCAATGACAATGAATACAAATGCCCAATGACACTCATTAGAAAGGCAAAAGATGCATTTTGATGGAGATAAGGTATTAGTGAGTTTGATGTGAGTTGAGAGACTTTTAGCTTCTTCCTAGATACAGTTTTTCAATACAAGCCACTGAAGTATTTCCATGCTTAGGAAAAAGCACAACAATGAAAAAATCATTATACTCAGGGTAGTACTTTATGTTATTATTATTATTATTATTATTATTACTCTCCATTAATTTTGTGACCCAGTCACATTAGATGACTACAATAAAGGTTTCATTTTTGTTTATGATGTCCCTTCCATTTTTGTTCCTAGAGAGATGACCAATTCCCTAATAACTTGGGATCAAGGACCATATTTTGTAAAAAGGAATATAACTAAGTCTTCTATGTCAGAAGGGAAAAAAAAATGTATGTCTTCTATTTCTAAGATATAGATTTTTTTCCTTGAGGCATACATAGGAATACTATCTTCAATATCAGGAAGGGCCTAGCTCTCTTGAATGGCCTAGAGAAGCCTTAGCTGTGTGCAAGCATGAGATATCATACATCATACATCATAGCAGAGAGAAACTACTGGCCCCAATTATATTCTCAGTATAGGACCATTGTCCTTCTTGGGAAAAATCATGGGAAACCTGTATTCTTATGAGTGTCATTACAAAACTGAAAAGCATCTGACCTAGAAAAATATATAGATTAATGGGTAGCCTTTGTGACATGGGTAGCTTGAACACTTGGTGCTTGCTCAATCATATATCACATGGTATACATATAAACCTAAAAAAGATTTTGAGAGTGGTGAAACACTAGTCCAGACATATGCTATATTCAATGTTCTATTGAGGAATCTATATTTCAGACTAGAGAGGCATAAACTTCAGATTATAGAGTTAAGAAAGGACATATAAATGAATGGACTCAAGAATTCCTAATAAACATTATAATTGCCACACAGATATTTAAATTTAAATGAAGACAAGGATTTGTTTTCTTAATTCACAAAACATGTTACAATTACTAGTTCTGTGTCTAATAGAACTACAAAAATCATCTTAGTTTTACATTATCCCCTGGTTAGGTCACTCAGGAAAGAAATTTCAGGTCCATCAAACAATCAAGTCATATGCAAATATTGTAAATTAAATCAGTTTCTATAGGACACTAAGTGATGATATGAATAAACTTCTAAAACAAAAAAGGAGATCAATTATTAAATCATGACTATATGAAAAGCAAATAAAGAGCTATATTGCTATATTGCTCACATTTGACCACACCTTGAATAAAAGAAAACACAGTGGAAATAAGTAAATGTGATGATATTATGAATCTGAATGGATTCACATTCAAAATCTAAGCCAAATTTCTTAGAATTAAACATAGGATAATTCATATCTTATTTCTTAATTGTCAGTGTCAGAATAAAAGGAAGGGAAGAGAGGAATCTAGTATTGAATGCCATTTTTAGTGTATTTATTTAATAACTTCTTGATCCTATTTACACTAACTAAAATCTCTTGTGGCTACAAGTGCTGTATATTTATAGAACACTACTATGCTTCTTTTACTTTCTCCTAAAAATACAATGCAATTATTGTATATTTTAGTTAACTATATAATTATAACTACACATATAGTTATAGAGACAAGTTATAACTGTATATAGAGATTTAGGTATTGTTATCCAAAAAATAAACACATCTTAAAACTATCATATTAGTATGTTTATATGTTACGAGGTACTAGGGGAAATGTTAAGACCAAAACTATTCAGAAAAATTTGGTAATGTGTTATTTTAGATAAGTTAATATTCCAGATATGAATTTTTAGTATTAAATCTTAAGTTCAATTGATTATTTTCCCATATCAAGAATTAATAAATTATAGGAGGTGGAGCCAAGATAGCAGCATAGAGTCAAAGAAAGTTCAGACATCTGAAAACCCTTCCTTCCCTATTAAAAATTAATGCTCCTAGGGGACTGAAAATCAAATCTAACAACAAGTCAGAGCCAAGGAACTCTCTTGCTGGATTCAACTTAAAAGGTATGCCACCAAAAGCCAGAATTCAAGAGCATTCAGGGTTAAAGGGAAAGAAGAAGGAAGGTCCTGAGACCCCTCTCCCACCTAAAGAACTAAGCCTCCAGCGGCAGATGGAAACTCTGGGCTAGAAAAGGTACAGGTCTGGAGGGAGTATCTTGAAGGCAATGCTGTGGCAGGCTTAGAGCATTGGAAACAGGCAGTGGGAAAGCATTTAGAGAAATAGCACAGAGCTCAGAGCAGGCAGCCTAGTTGCAGTAGCAAAGACACTCCATATTGCCCCCTCCCTTCCCAAGGTTTTGGTCTCAGGGCACATCCAGCCTCCAGAAGGCAGGAAAACTCAAGCACCAATACCCCTCCCCCACAGACTGGGCTGAGAGATTGGCTGACAAAGCTCCAAGGGTAAAGGCAGAAAGAAAAGCCCCAAACAACAAAATAATGAGAGGAGCAAGAGCTCGGGAAACTGCATGGAATAATGAAGGGGTATATATGAGCAAAAAACAGAAAAAGAAAAAAAAAGAAATTACAATGACAGCTTCTCTACAGGCAATGAAAAAAGAGCACACAGAACAGACGAGGATGAGGTAACACCAAGCAATAAAACAGAAACCCCAGCAAATTGGATACAGGCTCTGGAAGAATTCAAAATACAATTCAAAACACAATTAAGAGAGGCTGAAGACAACTTGGAAAAGAAATTAAAAGATAAGTCATTGGGAAATAGAGGCACTTAAACTAAAACAAGAAAATACTGTCCTGAAAGCCAAAACCAACCAGATTGAAAATGAGGCAAAAAGGATGAAAAATGAGACAAAGAAAATGAAAGATGAGGCAAAGAAAATGAAAGATGACCTCCAAAGAAAATCAGACCAGAAGGAGAAGGATGATCAAAAAACTAGGGATGAAATACAGTCTTTAAGAACCAGAATACAACAACTAGAATTAAGTGACATCACAAGGCAGCAGGACACTATATAACAAAACCAAAAGAATGAAAAAAAATTGAGGAAAATATGAAGCATCTCATTCAAAAAACTGAAGATTTAGAAAATCATTCCAGGAGAGGCCACTTAGGAATCATTGGTCTACCAGAAGACCATGACAAAAGAAAAGGTCTGGACAGCATAGTACAGAAAATGATCAAAGAGAACTGCCCCAATATTCTAGAACAAGAAGGAAAAGTGGAGATTGAAAGAATCCAGAGATCACCTCCTGTACTTAATCCCCAACTGACAAACCCAGGAATGTTATAGCCAAATTCAAGAACTATCAGATCAAGGTAAAAATATTACAAGCTGCCATGAAGAAGTCATTCAAATACCATGGAACCATAGTGAGGATAACACAGGATCTGGCTGCATGTACACTGAAGGAGCAAAAGGCATGGAATATGATATTCCTGAAAGAAAGGGAACTAGGTCTACAAATAAGAATCAATTACCCAGCATAACTGACTATATTCTTACAGGGAAAAGTATGGTCATTTAACAAAATAGAATTCCAAGCATTTGTAAAGAAAAGACCAGACCTGAACAGAAAATTTGATGCCCAAGCTCAGAACTCAAGAGAATCATCTAAAGGTAATTAATAAAGAGAGAAAAAAGAAAAAGAAACAAAAAAAACCTTTTTTTAAAGAGACACAATAAGTTAAAATGATATATATCCCTATAAGAAAAGAGGTCATTGGTAACTCTTAAAAATTTTTATTATCACCTGGGCAGCTATAAGAATTATGTAGCAGTCCAGCCCATAGGTATTATAAAGAGGCAAGGATTGTGAATGGGCACATGGCCATTCTGCCCATGGCAATGAACTCTGTTCCCAGCGTGGCTGGAGTTAGGGCGTGAAATCTTGCTTCCCTTTGTCTCACTCACCTGAGGATAAAAACTCCACCTTCACCTTGTAGTAATTTTCAATTATCCAATGGCAATACACTATGTAACTCATCAATATGTATTGAGACATTGTGTAACTTATCAATAAGTATTGAGTACATTTGCATATCAAAGAGACTAAATAGGGAGCATGGTCAGCTCTTTCTAGTCTTGGATGATCTCACAGGTTTGCTCAACACTGTCTTTTCACCTTCTTCTTTCCCCTCTATCTCTACCTGAGGCCAGGTGTATCTTTCTTTTCCAATGCTAATACCTAGCATTCTCTAATTCTCTATATTAATCTCTATTCATTCTCTTAGCTGAGTTATATCATCCTCTGACCTGTGAAGTGTTAAATTGGGATCTCTGGACGGAATATAGCCTTTCAGTGACGTCCGTTGATCAGGGCATGGCTGAGGCTCCAAGATATTAATGATAACTGATCTCTGACTCATTATTGACATCTCAAATTTGGCTCCCTCATGCCCTTCACGGCATCCAGAATTTCTATTCTTTTTCTATTTTCCTACCTTAAGGCTTCTCACAGGTTCAGAAAGCCTTAAATTACACTCAGAGGGAACAGAGATAAACTATATAGGATGTAATGCCAAGATATAAATATGTATATAGAAATATTTATGCATAAATACAATATATGTATATATATATATATATATGTGTGTGTATGTATGTATATATACATATATATACACAACTAGAGAAAAAAAGAGGTTAATAATAAAAAGAAATGGGAAAAGAAACAAAAGGGAGTAAATTTATATGTCACAAAGAACCTCATTGTGGGAGGGGGGCAAACATCAATACACTGGAAGGGTAAAGAAGTTGGAGATAGGAAATACTCAACTCTTACATGCATTGGAATTGACTGAAAGAGGGAAGAATAATCAAATACATTAGGGCAGAGAACTGATTTGTGCCCTATAGGGAAGTAGAAGGGTAAAGAACAAAATGATAGGGAGGAAAGCACTACAAGGGAGGGAAAGTTTGTGTGTGGAAGGTAGTATAAAAAGACTGTAAAGAAAATCAGAGAGGAATAAGAAGGGAGGAGGCTTAGAAAAGGAAGTAAAATGAGTGTGGGAATTAGAAGGACTGATTAAAATCAAAACATTTTTGTAGAAGGAAATAGTGAAAGAAGAAAAGACAGGACTAGGAGTAGAAATCAAAATGCTTGGAAATCCATAGCTGGTAATCATAACTCTGAATGTGAATGGAATGAACTCACCCATAAAATGCAAGTGAATACCAGAGTGGATTAGAAACCAAAACCCTACCATATGCTGACTACAAGAAACACACATGAGGAAGGTAGACATGCATAGAGTAAAAGTAAGAGGATGAAACCAAAACTATTGGGCATCAACTGATAAAAAGAAGGCAGGAGTCACAATCATGATATCTGACAAAGCCAAACCCCCCTATTTGATAAAAACTGCTGAGAAAATTGGAAGACAGTTTGGGAGAGATTAGGTTTGGATCTACCAAGATACACCAAGATAAACTCAGAATGGGTGAATGACTTGAATATGAAGAAAGAAACTATAAGCAAATTAGGTGAACACAGAATAGTATACATGCCAAATCTCTGGGAAAGGAAAGACTTTAAAACCAAGCAAGAGCTAGAGAAAATCACAAAATGTAAAATCAATAATTTTGATTACATCAAATTAAAAAGCTTTTAAACAAACAAAACCAATGCAACCAAAATTAGAAGGGAAGCAACAAATTGGGAAATAATCTTCATTACAAAAAGACTCTGACAAAGTAATAATTACTCAAGCATTAAATCAATTGTACAAAAAATCAAGCCATTCTCCAATTGATAAATGGGCAAGGGACATGAATAGGTAATTTTCACTCAAAGAAATCAATACTATTAATAAGCACATGAAACAGTGTTCTAAATCTCTCATAATCAGAGATGCAAATGAAAAAAACTCTGAGGTATCACCTCACACCTAGCAGATTGGCTAACATGACAGCAACAGAAAGTAATGAATGTTGGAGGGGATGTGGCAATGTTGGGACATTAATGCATTGCTGGTGTAGTTGTGAATTAATCCAACCATTGTGAAGGGCAATTTGGAACTATGCCCAAGGGACACTAAAAGACTATCTGCCCTTTGATCCAGCCATAGTACTGCTGGGTTTGTACCCCAAAGAGATAATAAGGAAAAAGAATTGTATAGGAATATTCACAGTATTATTAATTATTAATATTCATAATATTCGCTCTTTGTGGTTGCAAAAAATTGGAAAATGAGGGGATGCCTTTCAATTGGGGAAATGGCTGAAGAAATTGTGGTATATGTTGGTGATGGAATACTATTGTGCTCAAAGGAATAATAAAGTGAAGGAATTCCATGGGAACTGGAATTACCGCCAGGAAGTAATGCGGAGTGAAAGGAGCAGAACCAGGAAAACACTGTACACAGAGACTGTGGTACAATTGAATGTAATGAACTTCTCCATTAGTGACAATGCAGTGATCCTGAACAACTTGGAGGGATCTACAAGAAAAAACACTATCCACATTCAGAGGAAAATCTATGGGAGTAGAAACAAAGAAGAAAAAGAACTGCTTGGATATATGAGTTGATGGGATATGGCTAGGGATGTAAACTCTAAATGAACATCCTAATGCAAGCACCTATAACATGGAAATATGTTCTTATCAAGGACACATGTAATACCAAATGAAATTCCATGTCAACTACAGGAAGAGGGGGAATGGAGGGAGGGAAACCATATGATTCTTGTAATCAAGGAATAATGTTCTAAATTGACTAAATAAATTAATTTCAAAAATAGGAATTTAGAAATGATACAAAGTAACATAAAGGAAATTTCTCTATGGCTTTACAGGTCATTGAGTTACCTACAAATAAGTGACATATTCCTTCGTCCTTACTCTCTAAAGATTTCGCATTTGTACTTTCATTCTTTTTACTTCCTATTTAGCATTTCTTCATACAGAGTTTCTGCTCATAATCAGTGATATGACTGTTGGAGGGAGAATTGATGCATATCTTTCTGTTCACAGATGATTGTGTACTCAATGCAATCTATAAGAGTGAGATACACCAAAGTATAGATGAATTCTACCTTCTAACTTTGGTCTGACAATTAACTCTAAGAAAACAGAGGTTCTCAACCACTCATACTTGTACCATCCATATGGGAAATTACTGAATACTGTAAATAGAGAAATTGTTAATACTATGAATGAATTAATTTGTCTTGGAAGTATATTTTCTTTTTCTTTTCATTTTTTCAGATTACATCACCCTTATTTACCATCTTAGAATCAATATTGTATATTGGTTCCAAGGCAGAAGAGTGGTAAGGCTACACAATGGGAATTAATTGACTTGCCCAGGGTCACAGAGCTAGAAATTATCTGAGGTCAGATCTGAACCTAGGATTTCCCATCTCTAGGCTTGGGTCTCAATCCACTGAGCCACCAAGATGCCCCCTCAATACAATTTTTAATAATTGTTTTCTCACACTTTACAATCCTCATTCTCTATTCATTCTACCCCTCTCCAAAAGGCAGGTAATATAGGTTTACATTTGTTATCATACAATATATATTTCCATGGTTTTCATGTCATGAAATAAGAAATACTGCTTACAGTAAATAAAAATCATAGAGTAAATAAAGTGAAGAATCATATGCTTCAAACTGCATTCAGACTCTATCAATTCCTCCAATGGTTCTAAGCAACCTTCATCTTGAGGCAATTGGAGATGTCCTGGATCTTTGCCTTCTAGTTAAATTATTCATCTGTTCACATCATATACTATTGTTGTTACTATGCTTTTGGTAGTATATTTTTCAGGGAAGTACCCATAGACAATGAAGTTGAAGGGTACATTGCCAGAGCTAGATCAGTGTCTTAGGGGATCCAAACAAAAGAGTGGTAGAGAAGAGAATACCTACCAACTGAATATCTATAAAATCATTGTGTTTGCCTCATTTTTGCATGCCTATAAGATCTGGACAGAATATTAGCACATACCAAGAAACTAAATAGCTTCCTTTTGAATGGTCTCAGGATTCTGAAGATCATTTGACAAGGTATTGGACACTGAAGGCCTTTCTTGAGGTGACTAGTCAAACATTCAAACTCTACTGCAAAGAAACTCAGATAGGCTTGCCAGAGTATTTGAAGGAGAAATGTACATTTGCCTAAAAGATTATTTTAAGGGGAAATCACAAAGGAAGTCAAAAGAAGTGGTACAAGGACTCTCTCAAGGTCTCTACGAAGGACTTTGGTATGAATTATGAGACATGGGAGACACTGGCATAGGACTATCCAGCATGATGTACCAAATTAAAGAAGGCATTATGCTCTATGAGTGAAGTGGAATTGCATTAGCTCAAACAAACAAACAAACATGAGATACACATATTTAGAGATAATATCCCAAATGTTCAAACAGGATGTTTGTGCCTGATAGCCTGTGGAGAACATTCCAAGCTCATAAAGTCTGATCAACCACTGTCATACACACTATACACTCACCTTGACATACTGGTCTCATTTTGGTCCTCTTTAATTATAAAGGACAACCAACACTCCAGAGATTGCAGATTTGTATTTTCTTTTTCTTGACTGAAGGCATGCCATTTTTTACATAGTTTCTATTGTTTGATAGAGACATCACTAGTGCCACAGCTGCTGCTATTACTATTGTCATTGGCAATGATTACTCAATACTATTCTTGCATATCTCTTTTCTCTGATTTTCTTCTACTCAGTTATTCAGTCTGAAACATAATCTTGATTTTTTTTATCCTTTGTCAAAATTCCAGCAGAATTACTACAAAATGTGTGGGAGAATATGATTTGAGGCATAGATTGATAATAAAAAGGACAGGTGACAGGAAATCAATGGCAGGACAATGCACATATTAGACAGAATGGAATGGATCAACAGAAACTCAGTAAATTTCCCATACAGTTACAGCATTAATATAACTACCTCCTTAATCAATCATTCAAGTTTTGTTGTTGTTGTTGTTTGTCCCTTCAGAAATCTCAAATAAATTTTAAAAAATTAAATGGGTGGGTTGTCAGTTGAGCTTCCTCCCTAGCCCAGTCTTATGATGGCCTTTTACTGATAGGAAAATCCAGAACCAAACTCTTATGAATGAAAAGAGTGAATGATATTTTAATATTGACTTGTATATCACTGAATAGTTTCATGTTTCCTATTTTTTAATATTTTAAAAGTATAAAAGTGAAATATTTTCCATTATTCTCTAACAAAATAAACAATAAATTATGTACTTTTTCATGTGACTTTTAGTAGCTTTATCAGTAGTTGAATATCTCAATTAAAAAAAACTACTTTGTAACAAAGACATCATTATTATTTTGATGAAGTTTAATCTAATCCAGGAGTATATACTTCTATGAGAAGAAGAATTTTTTTTATAAAAAATCAAGAAACAAAATAAAACAGGGCAAGGAAATAGTATGGGGTGAGGGGAAGGAGAGGGAGAAAAGAAGATGGAAATGATAGGTGGAGAAGTCAATAAGAATTTCTGAATCATCAGTTAGTAGCAAACATTTTATCTTTGTATCCCTAGTACTTAATATAAGGTACCTTAATATCACTGAATTGAATTGAATGATTGTTAATTACCATCATTGTTTTCTGCCAGTTGTGAATTTGTTCCTTTCAATAGTTTTGACTATAAATATGCAGAACACTTTTTGGTTAAATAAGATTGAGATTCATTCTTATTGGGTTAGATGTCTGATCTTAAAAAAAAAGAGAGAATTTGAGAACACATGGGATAAGGGCTTATGAAAGGCTGACAGGACTGTGAGTCACTTCTGGCAAACTCAGATTCATTAATTCAGTTAATTGAATTGAGCACTGTTATTTTGACAACAGACATCATAGGTTCTCTGGAGTGCTCAGCAGTATGGGTGTTATAGTCCATATGGAAAATATCTGCCTTTCCAAAAACAAAATGAACCAAAAAAATGAACTGGTGCATCTCAGGGATGTTAGGAAGAAAGGAGCATACACTATATACTATAAAATACCATGCAAGGTTTTGGCTATAGATAGACGAGTGAGAGATATAGCAAATTACTTCATAATAAACAAGGGAAATAGGGAATAATTGAGGGGGCAAAGACAAGGTCCCAAGCCTTTGTTTTTAATTTGATTTAATGTAATTCATCTTTTGTGAAAAGCATATTGAGTTAGGTACTAAAGTTACAAGTCAAAAATGAAAATATTCCTTTTAATTAGGAAAGATTTTTTTATAAGAGGGGCTAACAAATATGCCATCACTTAATAACTATGGATAACAGTCCAAATCACTTAACCATATTTGCCTCAGTTCCTCAAAAAGGAAATGGCTAAACCACTCCAATGTTTTCATTAAGTAAACCTCAAATGGTATGATGGAAAGACAGGCAAAACTGAAAAAAAAAACTCAGCAACAGGCATACAGATGACTTAAACTGTAAATGTAATAGCCTTAAAGGAGATTGTATCCCCTCTTTTATATAAACAGAGTAATTATAGATCAAACAATTAAGATATCAGTATATACCTTTTTTAAGAGGTGATTCTTTAATTGAATTAAATAAGGAACTATCATGAAGAAAGTGTTGTGGGAGAGCTTTGAGGAGAAATCCCAGGTTCAGGACAGGTTTAACCTTTGCAAGAATGCAAGACTCCAAAATTTAGCTTAAAACATAGAAAAAAGAGAATAATGAAGGGAGAGCCCAGAGGTCATCTTTCTCTTTACTCCAGGTCACCTTCCCTTAGCACTGTAGGAATGCAAGGAAAAATGCGTCATTTATATACTCTCTGACTTGCCCCACAATCAGGGGTGTTATGAAAGGGAATTCTTTATTCTTTTTGTCTATTTTGAATTAATCAACCAAAAACTTAAATATCCCTGCTGAACACTAAATAAAGGGGTACACAAGTCACTTACTTGGAAGCCCCACCTTTTTAACTCAATCAGTCAGAAACTTGTGAATCCTTCGATAAAAGTTTACACCCTTAGAGGATGAAAGGTGGATTCCACAGACATTGCCCCTCCCCCTGGCCCCCGGGTAGTGCTAGGTAATTTGGAAGCTGTGATTGGCCCCTGTGAAGAGGGGAAAGGACAGGAAGTGATATGAAAAGGACACAAAAATCCTCCTGGCCCAAGGGTCTTTGGCTTGAATCCTTGTCTGATAATTTGCCCCTTGGAGGTAACTTTGGACTTGGACCTCAGCTTTGACTTGGGATCTTGGCTTCTTGAACTGCTCCTGCATCGTCCCCTTTGGACTTTGTCTTAGGTGAATGAGTAGCTGGCCTTCCCTTCCTGGCTTCTGGAGAGATTAGTTCTGGAGAGGTCTCCTTCTCTTGGAGAAGGCTACACTGCTGGGACCTTTACATATGACCCTACCAGGTCCTCTGACTGAGGGTTAACAAGCCCTGCAAGGGCTGAGCTGGACACTGGAGCAAGATTTAGTGTGATAGACTAGACATTTTATATACCCTCTTCTTACATTTCTCTACTCTCTTTATACCTTTTTGTAAATAAAAGTTACTAAAAGTCACTTGACTTGAACTATAATATTTTTAATCAGTGACCACATTACTTTAGAATTCTCATATTTTATTCCACAGGGCACCAAACTTTTTACACAGGGGGCCAGTTCACTGTTCCTCAGACTGCTGGAGGGCTAAACTATAAATAAAAATTTTAAAAATGAATAAAAAAAACCAAACAAATCTATATACTGCTGTCTGGGATAATGGAGGCAGCCACACTGGCTATGATGGGCCTGTCACACCTTGCACAGGCCCATAACCACCACTACTATATAAGGCAGCAGTATACACAGTGTAGAATCCCCTCCCCCAGATCTCCTCTCATCATGCTGATGTCTTCCATTGTGCAGTCACATAATCCTTTGCAAGGCACCTCATTCTCATTCAGTTACTCTCAGAACAAGGTGCCACACAAAGGATTATGTCACGGGAAGTAGTATTGTTTTTGAGTGATGCCTTGTTTGCAGCATCACCACATACAGTGCTCCTCTCACTGACCACCAATGAAAGAAGTGCCCCTTCCAGAAGTGCAGTGAGTGCTGGATAAGTGGCCTCAGGGGGCTGCATGTGACCCATGGGCCATAGTTTGGGAACCCTTGTTTTAGTCAAACCCCTAAATTTAATCCCTACAGTGTTAGGACTTCTAGAGGAAGCCTGTATCCCCATATCATAAGGACCTACAAAACCCCAGGATTATATAAGCAAAAATACCTAATATCATAAGCCAAATGTCTTTTGTTTGAAGTGCCTTCAATTTTTCTTCCCAAACCAAGTAGATGTCCATGGGGGAAAAATAGAAAATTAATTAAGACTGAAGAATGAATCAGAAAAAGTAGGGGTAGGCTGGAGGTTTAGAATAACAAAACAAATTCGTACACCTGTAACCTTGAATATGGCCCCTTTTCAAAATAACTAACAAATTTCACATGCTTCCTATATTTCGATCTACCAATGAGATCAGGAAGTTGGGAGGGATTCTGGGATAATTCAAGAAAGTTTTGTGAGAGAGAGTGAGGAGAAGGAAGAAGGTCTCTACATCCAGGTATGGTTAAATTTAGTCCTTTATTTAGAAAGGATGTGAATGTTTTAGAGACAATCACTCAGTATTGATCTGTCTTGTTTGCCTCTGCTTTCCTATTCAGGCTCTGAAAGAAGAGTCTATTTGCTATCCCAGTATCACCTGCCCCAGTTAAGTATGCAGCTGAGACCAGTGAGAATGATAGTTTCCAGGGAGCATTAAGCCTAGTGAGCCAGGTTGAATGAGGTGACCCCTGCTTGCCTAAAGACAAATTCTCCCTCCTTAGAATGAGTTGAGATGTAGTTGCCCTTAATTGCTCCACTCCTCTGGAATCTGTGCTTACTTTCTTTTCTGTAAGCTGAATTAGTAACATAGTCAGAAAGCTCAAGTTCCTGTAGAAGTTTCCTTGGCTAAAACAGTATATATCTACAGCAGTTCCCATTTCCATCTATAATTCTGTCCATTGCCACATTTATTCTATTATATGGAATATATTAGTAGCTTCTAATATCTGTTTGTGTGATGTTATATGGAGTATAGAAATTAGGAGCCATATAGTTTAAAATAAAGGTAAACATACACACACACACACACACACACACACACACACACACACACACTGTATGTAGTAAAGAATCAATAGAGAGAAGGTACTAGAATTAAAGGAAATTGGTAAAAGTATCCTGTAGAAAATGGGATTTTAGCAGGAACTTAAAGGAAGCTAAGAAAGTCAGAAAGTGGAGATAAATGGTGAGAACATTTTAGGTCTGAGGAATAGGCTGTGAAAATGTATTGTCTGAATAAAGAATATCATGTAACATGAACAGCATGGAGGCCAGAATTATCTGCTTAAATGTGTAAATAGTATCATATTCTTTTGTCTCGGGTTTATAGTCCACTTTGAATAGACAGATTCAATTTTGTCATTATTTCTGCCTAAATATTCACTACAAATTGTAGAAGAACCTTATTTTGTTGCCTGCTGTTGTAGGGGGCCAAACTATAGCACACACACACACACACACACACACACACACATTTGAATGAGAGAGAGTGCAGCCTTTACTTTTTAAACTTATAGAATAATTTGTTTAGGGGCTCATGGTTGTTTCTTTGTAAGGGCCTGAAATTTGAAAATCTTAGGAGGAATGTAGTACATGGTTAATCTCTATAGTTGTATATAGATTGAATAAATTCATGCTTCATTGAAACATGTATATATAAACAAAAGTACATGGTCACATTTTTGTGTTTAAATAAACAAAGCAAAGATTTTAATGAAATACTTTTTAGATTATTCTATCCCAATGGGAGTGCTTTTATTTATAGCATCAATCTTTTATTTCATTCATTGTAATCTTCAAATGACTTTTGTCTTCTTTGTAATATTATTTGGGAAAAGAAATGGGGGAATTGGAAAAAACAGGGGATAATGGAAGGTTTCTAGCAGGGTGTGGAGGAGTTTAAGGGGAGAGAGGGAATATTGCTCAGTGAGGCAAAGGAGAGAGACTCCACCTGTCAAGAGGAAGCAGCAGGGGTCCAATAAGGATTGTTTCTCTTGAATGACTGAACTGATGTTCAGCTCCCTCTTTGCCCCAGAAAAGATATTCCACGTATCTGACTGTGAATTAAAATAATATAAAGTTTAATAACCAGTTGGGATTAGAGTTTTTTCCTCAGCTTCAGAGCTGAGGCCAGGCCTCATAGGCTGGTGGTGGGTTTCTCCCACTCGCTTCTACTCTATATCAGTCCTTGCTCTGTCTAATTCAGAATCTTAGCAGTAGACAGAAAGCAAACAAGAACAGTTCTAACCTTCAGAAGCCTGTGTCTTCAGGCTGAACAGAGTAGAGCTACTCCACTCTAGACTGGGCTGAATAAGCTCCCTCCTCCCCCACCAGGCAGGAAGTGAAACCTGGTAGGAAGGAAGTGCTAGTCATAAGATCCAACTGCCACTCCCAGTTGCCCCTCCCCCCACCAATTCTCAGTCTTTTTTCCTTTCCACAATCCTCCCCTTTTTTTTTGTTGTGACCTTCCCAAGGTCAATTATTTATATTATAGTTACCAATTTACTATATCTACTCTAAGGAATTCTATGCAGGAAAGTTTGGGTGAGGGTAATTTTAGGTTTTTACAATAAATTCAGTACAGTAAATGTTTAAACAAAACTATTACAAGAAATTTGGATCTTAGTGATAATACTACTTACTCTAAGTTAACTAAAACTAATACATTATTTATAGAAATTATTTACATATAATACAACAATATGTATATTGTTCCACATCCTGATGTTAGTCAAATAGAAATATCTATTGATCTTTCTATTTGCCTAAGACCTTATGGAATAACTATATACATATTTACATTTTGCATAAATACAATTTCAGACACTTGTTTATATAAACAAGGTCTCTCAATATGTCAGTTTGTGATTTTGTGTTTTGTGTCTAATAGTGTTTTGTTGAATTAATACTTATCAAGTTTCTTCAGATTTCCACTTCTCATGTTGACTAATGGATCTCTTCTTTCTTTCAAGTTATGTAGTGATGCATGCTATTTCCCTAATATGTGAAGTTACTTTTGTTTTATTATTTCAACATACTCAGTTTTATATGTCTTGTTTTCGATCTGTCCTCTTCTTATGTAAACAAATTTACAAAGTTCAAAGTCTTAGCTGTCCATTTCAACTTTTTTTTCTTTGTTTCATTTCTCTAGTAGCTATTAAACAAATTTACAAAGTTCAAAGTCTTAGCTGTCCATTTCAGCTTTTCCTCTTTGTTTCTTGTCTCTAGCACCTTTTCTTGATGCTTTTCCTCTGAGCTCATTTAAAATCTTTTCCTCTGGGAGGCTTTAAAATCTTTTCCTTTGGGATGCTTTTCCTCTCCGTTGCTTTTCCTCTGGACTGGAAAGTTGTCTTCAACATTGTGTCACTATTATTTCTTTGTGGTGTACTTTTTATGTTAATCAGTTTTTGTTTTCATTTCTCAGCACTATCTCTTATCTAATTATCTTCTATGTCTGTTACAGTGATGTTGAACTATTCTGGTTTTATGTGGGAACAGTGGAACCATAAAAACTTCCCTACAATTTTTATAGCTGTTGGGGTAGTAAGCAATACTTCATGTGGTCCCATCCATTTTATGTCTATAGCCAATTTTCTATTGAAATTTTTTAAGTATACTATGTCTTCTGATTTGATGTTGTGCAAACTGTAATCCAGGGGTATTGTTTGTTGTATCAAACCCATTTCATGCAACTCTGCTAATCTTGTTTGTAAAGCTTGTATATATTTTTTTAATTGACAGTTTCCACCTATCATTGCAATGTAAGCTGATTTACAAGTCCTTCCTTGCCAAATTGTGTGTCCATATAGCTTCTCAAATGGAGAGATGTGCACATATCCACTGGGTCATGTTCTAAGTTGGAACAGAACTAATGGCAGAATGTCTGTCCATTTTTGGTGTGTTTCTGCATGAAATTTTCCTATTGATATTTTAATGTCTTTAATCTCTCCACTTGCCCCAAACTTTGGGGATGATATTGTGTGTGGTATGTTGCTTGTATTCCTAGATTTTTATAAATTTCATTTAATATTGATTGAGTAAAGTGACTTCCACGGTCTGAGTCTAATTTTGAGGGAATCCCAAATCCAGGTATGATTTCTTTTAATAGGATTTTGACCACAAATGCTGCATTGTTTTTTTGGCAGGAAAATCTTCTGGCCATCTAGTCAGTCTGTCTATGATGACAAGGCAATACTTAAACACTTTGTCTTTTGGCATATTGATAAAATCTATTTGTATGCATTCAAATGGAGTATGTGCTAATGGAAGATCTCCTAACCCTTTGGTCTTATAATCTCCCTGACTGAAAATTTGCATACAAGTTTTACATTTTTGACAAACTCTTATGGCATATGAGGATATTCCTGGTACAGTCAAAAATCGTCTCACTGAATTGATCACGTCTTGAATTCCACAGTGTCCTTCTGCATATATTGCCTTGCACACATGATAAAATAAAGTTTTAGGCAGGATGGGCTTGCCTAGTTGTGAAAACCATATTCCTCTCATTTGTTTTGCTCCTAAGTTCTTTATCCATGACTGAACTTACTGTTCATTATAGGCATTAGTTAGATTGTCCTGTTCAACTATTACGAAATTCAATACATGTAAAGGTCCTTCTCTAGCTCCAAATTTTGCTGTAATGCAGCTCTATGGTTTCCCAAGGACACATGATCATTAGCCCCTGTGTGTGCTCTACAGTGGATTATTGCCACTTCCTTGGGAAGTTGTACAGCCTCAAGAAGTTGCATTATTACTTTGGCAAATGTGATCTCTTTGCCTGCACTTGTCAAAAATCCTCTATGTTTCCAAATTTCTGCTGTGGCATGAATTACTGAAAATGCGTACTGGGGATGTATGTAAATATTGACCCGTTTATCTTTACTAATTTGTAAAGCATTTAATAAAGCAACTAGCTCTGCCCCTTGAGTGCTCATGTGCTTTGGTAAGGACGCTTACCATAATGTCTCTGTTTGTGTTACTACTGCCACTCCAGTATACCTTTCTCCATTATCTATCATGTTCGAACGATCGGTATACATTTCAGTGTTGGGTTGTTCCAGGGGAGTGTCTTTTAAATCATTTCTTGGTTTTTCTACTAATAATATTGTTTCTTGGCAATTATGTATGGGTTCCCCTTCCAACAGCAGATCTGGAATCAAGTATGCTAGATTCAATGGTTGGCAATGTTTAAAGTGATGTTTTCATTGCTTAGTAACACAATTTCATATTGAGAAAGATTTTGTTGCGTGCAAGCTTGTAAATGGCATTTCTTCAATATGGATTATAGTTGGTGTGCAGAGTAGATATTAAGTTTTGATCCTAATAACAAATCAGATGACTTTTGAATCATGGTGGCTGTGACTGCGATTGCTCTCAAATAGGGAATTATTCCTTTATCAATTATATCCAGCTGTGTACTATAATATGCCATTGGCCTAAAATTGGGTCCTAAAGTTTGGACTAACACTCCAGAAGCTATGCCTCTTGCTTCATGTACAAAGGGATGGAATTCTTTGTTGTAGTCTGGAATACCTAAGGCTGGAGCTGTTATGATTGCCTCTTTGAGCTGTGCCAAGACTTGGAGCTGCTCTTTCATATGTAGAATAGAGTACCTCTACTCTGTTCAGCCATTGCAAACTTTCATAGATCCTAAGCAGAAAATAAATA
The DNA here is from genome assembly GCF_027887165.1 of Monodelphis domestica. Classification (NCBI taxonomy): domain Eukaryota; kingdom Metazoa; phylum Chordata; class Mammalia; order Didelphimorphia; family Didelphidae; genus Monodelphis; species Monodelphis domestica. The sequence goes on along the minus strand of NC_077234.1, from coordinate 118,990,564 downwards.
TAATCTGGAATTGTTATAAAAAATAAGTTGTAAATCATATAAAAAAAACATCCAATCCAGGCCAGATAACCCATGGCAAGTAATAGTTTCTTTGTCGTCTTATATCTTGAATAGCTTTTTGCAAGAGAAAAAATGTTTGTAAGTCTGGCCCTTTAAGAGGCGCCTCCTCTCTTCAGGAAAAGTGATTTCTTTTGGGTGTGGTATCACTAGGCAGATTAGTTGCACTCAACACTGCTCTCAAAATGGTTACTTTTCACATCTTGGAAAGGACATTTCCCCCTTTTTCAGTAAGTTTTACTTATATTTTGTTATCATTTTCATATGTATTTCATAGCGACAGGGAGTATCAACATAAAAACTGAGAACAGTACAGATCTGATATTTCTGTCTAAATATGACAGCACTTCAAGTAAAAGTCCATTCACTTTTATAATACATTTATTTGTATTTCTCTACAATAGCAGAAAAGCATATTGGAGAAATTGGATGGAGAGAAATGCAAAGTAATCATGATGGTACAAAAATTTTTAACAAATCTCTAAGACTTCATTTCTCAAAAAAGTATAGAAATGAGTCCAATGAATGAGAATACTAGTCATTCCCCAATTGATATATTGTCAAAAGATACCAACAAACAGTTTTCAAAGTAATTAAAGTTCTCTGTAGTCATGTAAAAATGCTCTCAATCACTATTAATTAGATAAATGCAAATTAAAACAAATCCAAGGCAACAAACTACACCTATTAAATTTGCTATTTTGATAGAAAAGGAAAATAACAAAACTTAGAGGAGATTTTGGAAAGCTGTGATATTTGAGGGGGAATTGTGGATTGATTCAACCATTCTAAAGAGAAATTTAGTTTTGTCCCAAGGACAATAAAATAATATATACTGTTTGATCCAATTACTAGGTTTGTATTCCAGAGACAAAAAATAAATAGGAGAAGGACCTTTGTGTACAAAAACATTTAAATTAACTTTTTGTGGCAAAGAACTGGAAAGTGAGGGGATATCTCTCAACTGATAAATAGCTTAGTAAGTTATAGTAAATGATTGTAATGGAATACTATTATTCTGTAAGAAATGACAGGCAGTAGGAGAGAAGAATAACCTGGAAAGACTTTTAAAAACGAAAACAAAATGAATAAAGCAAAATGAGTAGAACATTGTACACTGTGACAAAAATACATATATTTGTACATTTAAATAATTAATTGTTATAATTTTCCTAAAACTTTTCATTTACTGCAATATCACTACTATGATATTATGATTTCCAGTGAATTGCAAAACCATTTAAAAAACTCTGAATGTAAATAAATATTTTATTTCATTATTTTAACTCTTGAATTCATTATCTAGGATGCTAAATTATAGTTATTATGTTATCAAAATATAAAAATTTAAAAGCAGTATTATGGCCATTTAATACCACCTTCTTTGCATGTTAAAAAATTCTTATTAAAAGAGGTACACAAGTGTCACTTAATAGAACTCTTATCTATGAAAGATCTTTCCAGTCTTTTGATTCATTTGTTTATTTTTCAATAATTTGATTATAAAGAATACTTTAACCTCATTTGTTGAAACTAATTATGACAGTCTATTATAAGTAAACTATCCTCTCTATTCCATAGTATAGCACTGGAGAAGCCATTCCAAATTGGGTATTACAGATGGTATTCTTATTTTTTATGTAAATATAACATTCAATAATGAGAAACAGAATAGAGAGTAGATCTTTTAAAAGGTATCTGAATATGGGATATCTATCAGGATAATTTATCAGGAAAATAACTTATTGTTTCAATCAGAATACTCTGAATTTTTATTTATTTAATATAAAAGTTTTAAAGGGGCAATTTGAAATACATCTAGTTTAACCTCCAACTCCTTCCATAATATCTGAGAAACCTATGTCATATAATTCAGTTTAAAACAGCTTAAATTAATCTTTTTAATAAACAAATTTGACTGTGTTTCTCCATTGCTGAAAAAATCAATGACATTGTACTTGAAACACTAGCAGTAGCAATAAGAGAAGAAAAATAAATTGAAGGCATTAAAATAGGCGAGGAGACCAAGTTATCACTCTTTGTGGATGGCATGATGGTCTACTTAAAGAATCCTAGAGATTCAACCAAAAAGCTAATTGAAATAATCAACAACTTTAGCAAAGTTGCAGGATACAAAATAAAGCCACATAAGTCATCAGCATTTCTATATATTTCCAACACAGCTCAGTAGCAAAAACTAGAAAGAGAAATCCCATTCAAAATCACCTTAGAGAAAATAAAATACTTAGGAATCTATCTCCCAAGACAAACACCGGAACTCTATGAACACAACTACAAAACACTCTCCACACAACTAAAACTAGACTTGAACAATTGGAAAAACATTAACTGCTCATGGGTAGGACGAGCCAATATAATAAAAATGACCATTCTATTCAAACTTATTTATCTATTTAGTTCCATATCCATTGAACATCCAAAAAATGTTTTTACTGATTTAGAAAAAAACATAAGTTCATTTGGAAGAGCAAAGGATCAAGACTATTCAGGGAAATAATAAAAAAAAATACAAAGGAAGGGAGCCTTGCACTCCCAGATATCAGACTATATTATATAACAGGGGTCATCAAAACAATTTGGTACTGGCTAAGAGACAGAATGGAAGATCAGTGGAATAGCGTCAGGGTAAGTGACCTCAGCAAGACAGTCTATAACAAACCCAATGATCCCAGCTTTTGGGACAAAAATCCACTATTTCATAAAAATACTGCTGGGAAAATTGGAAGACAGTTTGGGAAAAATTAGATTTAGATCAACACCTCACACCCTACACCAAGATAAATTCAAAATGGGTAAATGACTTGAACATAAAGAAGTAAACTAGAAGTAAATTAGGTGATCACAGAATAGTATACATGTCAGACCTTTGGGAAGGGAAAGATTTTAAAACCAAGCAAGACTTAGATAGAGTCACAAAATGCAATATAAATAATTTTGATTACATCAAATTAAAAAGTTTTTGTACAAACAAAACCAATGTAACAAAAATCAGAAGGGAAGCAACAAATTGGGAAACAAACCTCATAAAAACCTCAGACAAAGGTTTAATTACTCAAATTTACAAAGAGCTAAATCAACTGTACAAAAAACCAAGCCCTTCTCCAAAATGATAAATGGGCAAGGGACATGAATAGGCAGTTTTCAGATACAGAAATCAAAATTATTAATAGGCACATGAGAAAGTATTCTAAATCTCTCATCATCAGAGAGATGCAAATCAAAACAACTCTGAGGTATCACCTCACACCTAGCAGATTGCCTAACATGCAATTGCCTAACATTGCAAAGGAAAGTAATGAATGCTGGTGGGGATGTGTCAAAGTAGGGACACTAATTCACTGTTGGTGGGCTTGTGAACTGATCCAACCATTCTGGAGGGCAATTTGGAACTATGAACAAAAGGTAATAAAAGACTGTCTGCCCTTTGATCCAGCCATATCACTTCTGGGTTTGTACCCCAAAGAGATAATAAGGAAAAAAACACCTGTACAAGAATATTCATACCTGCGCTCTTTGTGGTGGCCAAAAATTGAAAAATGAGGGGATGCCCTTAAATTGGAGAATGGCCGAACAAATTGTGGTATATGTTGGTGATGGAATACTATTGTGTTAAAAGGAATAATAAATTGGAGGAATTCCATGGAGACTGGAACAACCTCCAGGAAGTGATGCAGAGCAAGAGGAGCAGAACCAGGAAAACATTGTATACAGAGACTGACACACTGTGGTACAATCGAACGTAATGGACTTCTCCATTAGTGGCAATGTATTGTCCCTGAACATTCTTCAGGGATTTAGGAGAAAAAAAAACTATCTACAAGCAGAGGTCAAACTGTGGGGGTAAAAACACCAAGGAAAAGCAACTGCTTGACTACAGGGGTTGAGGGGATATGGCTGAGAAGAGACTAAATGAACTCTCTAATGCAAATACCAACAACATGGAAATGGGTTTGAATCAAGATTACATATGATACCCAGTGGAATCATGTGTTGGCTATGGGATAGGTGGGGGGTAAAGGGGGGGGAAGAAAATGATCTTTGTATCCAATGAATAATGCTCAGAAGTGACCAAATAAAATAATGTCAATTTAATAAAAAAAATAAAAAATAAATTCCAGAATTCACAGTTCTAGTAGAAAATATCCCCAGTGCTTAGCATAGCTCCTGGCACATAGTAAACCCTTAATAAATGTTTATCAAATTTAATTAAATGAAATGATTTCTATATATTTGGACAGATTTCTTTTATGATTTTTTGAAATACTTTATCAATGCTCATTCATGGTCAAGACTTTTCAGACACTCCAATAATTCTTAAATTAGCTTTTATTTTACCCATTTTCCAGGTCATTTGGGGTTTTTTAGGAAATAGATTACATTTGCTTTCATTTTGTAACAGCCTTTTTTATTTCATCCTAATGTTTCTCTCTGTTATTTCTTTTTGCTTTATTCTAATTTTCAAGGAGTTTGTTACTTGGGCAAGATTTCATACCACCTGTGCTAAGCTGCTAAATCTCTTTCTGAGTTTCTCTTCCTTAGTACTCATTTCTTTTTTAATCCTTTTTTCCACTCTTTTAGTTTTATTTTTAATATTACTAAAACATTTTTGAACTCTTGCATGATTTCTTATAGAAATTATATTTAATCTTGGGTTTAAACTATTTTTTTTACTTTCATGTAAAACAATTACTACTTCCAATACAAGAGGAATAGTTCTGAATTGTCCCTCTCCCAGTTAAAAATAATGACATCAAATACTTCCTCTGTTACCTACAATGTATTAGATGTCCCTTTTCATGGTTTACGGCTGCTAAGATCTTCATCTACTCCTGCTCCCCAGTTCCTATAATTTCTCTGATATTTTCCCAAAATATAATTATGAGATTTGTATATAAAATTATCTATCAATCATAGGCCAGCATTAGAAATCAAAACAATCAAATAAATCTCCAGAATTCATTTTATTGATTTGAAATTTGAGGTATTTAGTTTGGAAGCAATAATAGATTTGACCTCAAAAATACTTCTTCAGACCCTCACAGGCAGGTTACCAAAGTAATCAGCTAATTTTTTTTAAACAGAAATTCAGCTTTTTATCTACACAATTATTAGTAGTTAATTTGTTGGCTCATTAATTCTAACACCATTCCTTTCTCTACCTCATACATTCTTCTAATTGGTCAGTTTATGAAGGTGATCTGTACCATAAACATTAAATTACTTCTTCTGACCAAAACAAAACAAAAGAAAAAAGAAAAACCTCACTGTAGTTCTTCCTAAATTCTTGAGTTTTTATATGTTTGTATATTCCACTACCCTCCACTCAAAATATCATATTCCATTATAGAAAATATGAATTACATTTTGAAAATGTATATACTAAGGCAAAAAGTAACTTTTCATTTTTGGAATTTACAACATAATTTTACCTCTTATCATTAATGATTCAATTTCTCTTTTACCTCCATTATTTTAATGTACTTTTGAAAGTATAAGAAAATGCTAATAATTGTCTCTAGTTAACAAGGAACATCATGTAATTGAATGTTATAATTTATGAATTTATCTGTCATTGTACTTACTAATTTCTTTTCCAATTTAGTTTAGTGCCCGTTGTTCTGGAGGAGGGGGTAATGTTTGTGGTTAATGAAATAAATGAACTATACACCTCATATTTCAAATTCTTCTATAGTTCCTTTATATATGTAATATTTTCACTATTTCAAATTGATCTTCCATGTTTTAGCAGATAGAGTCATAAGTTGCTTTATCACAAACACTCAATCAGGTTTTAGACAACTCTTTGGTACTAAGGTGTGCAGAATTTACCTTTTATAATTTTTGAGTGTTAGTTTACCACAAAATCAATACTAATGGCCTTTGTCACGTGGTAAAAATTCTGCCAAAACTTGTGCTTGGCCTACAGAGCCTTAGTCACCTTGAAGTCATAATAAAACATTAGTGTTAGAATTGAGAATATTATATGTAAAATGTATTATTTGCCTTCAAAACTTTCAGTAATATATGCATACTTTTCCAAACATCAGATAAAAGATAAAGAGAAAAATAAATATCCAAGCATGAATCTTATAAGGCCATTTATTCATAAAGCTACATATTCAGGGATTCCTCTGGGTTTTTTTTTTGGTATTGTTGTTTTGTTTTTTTTTAATTCACCCTCCAGGAGAAATCTGTATAATCCACTAAAAATATATTGTAAATTTAAATTTCTTCATCACCAGCATAAAAATATATGTTCTTGTTCCAACTTTTCTGGTGGATAGATTCTTGCTCTCATAGCACTCCCAGTGGCCAGATGAGATCTTTAGTGTTTGTTAATACCAGGCAAAATAAATAAATCTCTCATATATAATAAGAACTAGTTTACTATAACATATATTCTTATTCTTTCTCATGAAGATTTAGGTGTGTTCTAATCTTTATATTTAACAGATAACATACACATTAGAAGTTATTTCTAGACTTAAAATCAAATGAGCTAGGTTTAAATGTTCAAATCCTGGCTCATTTCCTTAATATCTAAGAATAATTAACATTTATGCAGTACTTGCTATTTGCCATGTACTGTACTAAGCACTTTACAATTATTATTTCATTTAATCCTCAAAAAATGTTGAAATTTGAGCTTTCTATTATTCCTATTTTATAGGTAAAGAAAGTGAGGCAAATTTGGGTTAAGTAACTTGTCCAGGATCATACAGGTAATAATACATGTCTAAGATCGAATTTGAATTCATTGTTTTCTGATTTGAGGCCCCAGAACTCTACTGCGCCACATTTGTGGCACAAGTTCTAGCTGTAAAATCATGTAAAAGTTATCAAACCTTTTGAAATCATGATATCCTGTAACATTAGGAAACCACTATATCCCTCACAATAAATCAAAAGCTTTAAAGTCTTAGATAAATGCAAGCTGTTTTTATAATTCTTACCTGAAGCAGGGGTGTATTAGAGCCAGTTCCAATGGGATATTTATTGCTGATAGTTAAATTTGGTGTGAGAGCATTTCTAACTCCCATATTGTAAATTGATTTATTGTTCTGTTAATAGCCTAAATAAGAAAGTGATGGAGGAAATATCAATAATACTAATTAAATTTAAAAATGTGTCTTGAATTTTTGGAGACCAGTTGTCAAATATTTACTAGCACACCCCTGCTTAGGAGAATGTATAATGGTCACTACAAAGGACATATTCCCATTTGTTGTTCTATTGGTATAGTACTTAGATAAATGAAAACATAAAACATGTCCTCTAGATACCTGGCACCTAAAAGAAAATGATACAGACAAATAAGCAGAGGCCAAAGCTCTGATCAAAATGAGTAAAGGCAGGATACCAATACATCATTAGACATTATAGAAATAATATCAAATACAAGTCAGGGATGAAAGTGTTTTGTTGTGGTAGATGATTAAAAAGACTCCTTTTACTTATGTAACAACACTTCAATATTTCAGGGGGATAAAGAAGCTTTCTTTTCAGTTTTTATTTTGCTGAATTGAGCTCTGGGTTCTTTGCTTAAAGCTTAAGGAGAAGGCTATAATTGGAATATTTTCATGAGGTGGTCATTAACAAGGAAAATTTTATTAAAGACCACTCAAAAATCATTGCTTTTTGTTTGCAAAAACCCATTTAATTTATCTTAGGTGGATTTGCAATTACTAGTTGTGCTTCTCAGTTCAGCATGGTTTCTGATGGCTTGTGTTATGAATAATCTTCCCAAAGTCCTTTGTGCAATTTCCAATTTAGTGATGTGTTTTTCAATGACCAATATCATTTAGTCCAATTAATAAACATTTTAATGTAGGTCTTTATTAAATGACCTATCAAGAACAACATAATATTGAGGTATTGAAAACAATAATAATAGAAAGAAATAAGGAACAAGGAACAAAAGGAGAATGCTAAGTGCATCATATTCTAGAGCAGTGATAGCAAAATCAAATAGAAATGAATGGGGACAAATATTGATTTAGAATTCCACAATTTAGTTATTTCATATTGTATTTTAATTTATGTTGGTCAAAATTTTCCAATTAAAATTCAATCTGGTTCCAAAAGCACTAGGGAGTTTTGTTGGCTATCTACTGAAAGAGTTGGCACCTCTCTTTCAAAACACCTTAAATCTAAGCTAAAGACTTGTATATTCTATTTTATCTGATTGGCAAAAAGAGTCACTGAAAAAATTTTAATTAATGAATAACCAAAATTTGTGCCTTATGAATATTATTCAGTGACTATGAAAGTGTCGAAACTACAAGTAAGGAAACTTAAGAAATGTACATTAAATGTCTACTATTGGTAAAGCATTGTGAAAGGGAGATTAGTGAAGGTAGAAGATTATGAAAATAATCAAGGCAAATAATGAGGAGGCCAGTACTAGTACAGATAGTACAGTGGTACCCTAAATATAGGAAAGAGGACAGTTTATAAAATGTCATGGAAGTAGAATCAATAACATTTGAAATATGATGTTACCAAAGAGGGAAATGTTGTTCCCCCATCTTTGGTAACTAAATGATATTGCCAAGAAATAGATATGAAAGAATTAGAAGAAAGACAAATTTAGAGAAAAGGTGACAAAATACAGCATTTGAGAGGTGCTGTGTATCCTTGGGCAAATTAGTTAATCTCAAAATCACAGTTTTGTGATTTTGTTGATCATTTGTAAAACGGCTATGATTATGCTTCTGTTCCATACCTTAAAAACATGTTATAAATCTTAAAGAGCTATATCATTTAGAGTTATTTCTCTGTCTTAAAAAACATGGTAAAATTATATTTCTCTTTTAAAACCTTTTTTGTATATCTATTATTGTTTTTAGATAACTTTAAAATACTAGAATTATGGACTATCATATATCCTATTTTTAAGCATCTGGTAGAGATTCTTAACCTGAAGCCCAAAAACTTTTTAAAGAAATAACCGGATAACTATATTTTAAAAATATTTGTTTTCCTTTATATATCTATGTAGGAGCAGCTGGGTGGAACAGTAGATAGAGCAAGGAAGACCCAAGTTCAACTATGACCTCAAACATTGTTATGTATGTGATTCTGGGCAAAGCACTTAGCTATTTTCCACAGTTTCCTCTTTGATAAAATGATCTAGAGAAGAAAATGGCAATTTATTCCAGTATTTTTACCAAGAAAACCCCAAAAGGAGTCACAAAGAGTTGGACATAACTAAACAACAATAACATATTCCTATTTATTTTATGCATTTAAGATCCTTTTTCTAAGAAAGAGTCTATGAAACAAACAAAAAAAAAAAAGGGTTGACAGTTTTTACCAGTGTCAAGCCTGTCACAGGGGTTTATCAAACAAAAAGATTAAGAATTTTTGTACTATGACCTATAAATTAATCTAACGTAAGAAACTGCCCTGTTATATGACAAAGTGACATGTTAGGGCGATGTATTTATAATTATAAAGGACTTTAGAAGCCATTTAGCATAACTCCCTAATTTTACAGATGAGGAAATGGAGGCAGAGAGCCCAAGTCTGTGTTGGTGTAGATGTGGCAAGAATGCCAGGGCTTCCTAGAGGGGTCACTCCATCCCTCCTCTCCATAGCACCCCAGAACATTGTGTGCATGCCCTGCTCCTCTGTCCAGCCACCCAATGTGAGCACTTCTTCCCTCTACTGTCTGGAGTAATGTATGTGTGTATGTGTGTAGGTGGGGTTCACAGACAGCTTGAAGATGCAGTTTGAGCACACAATGTCAAAAACATCCACCAATGCTGGCCTAAGTGATTTGCCCATAGTTATAAATTTAATAAGAGGCAGAATTTAAAACCTGGGCTTTCTGACTATATCTGTGTGCCCTATCATCAACTATGTTATCCATTCATTTTATACATTGATTTTTTTGTCTGATTACATATAGTAATGAGAAAATTACATTGCTGCTTTAATATAACTACTTAGATAAGGACTGGAAGCTTTAGAGATTAAAAAAAAGATGAAATGAAAATATTTCAAATGTTACCTCTTCCTGTCATAACCTTGTAAATCTGCCATATAAAGTAGATACAGATATGTATAAACAAGCAATTCACAGGACAGAATATATATAAGCATTAAACTAGAACAGGACAAAAAAAAATCTGAAAAATTCTGTATAAAATACAAGATCCAGAAATGTCTGGTTAAATGCTTCAAAAAAAGGTTTGGATCTCAGAACATAATTTGGAATATTTTGAAGTGATAATCAAACTCAAAGGAATATAAGAGATATGAAGGGAAAGATTAGAAAAAGATGAATGGGGCTAGGACAGAGTTTTTGAGAATACTCAGCACAGGAAGGAGAAGAAGCAGTAAAGAAGTCTGAAGAAAATATCACAGAAGTCAAAGGAAGAGAAACTAAATAGCAAAGAAGCTATTGTAAGTCATTGATGTCAAATGCTGTCAGAATTCTAGAATAAAAGTAAAAAGAAGAGATAATCAGATTTAATGTTCAAGAGATGAGATTAGAAGTTACTTGTGAGAGGTTAAGAAGACAATGAGATAGTAGAGGAAATTATTACATAATATTTCTTTTAGTAGTTTTTTAATAAAGAAGAGAAAACATAGGACATTAGCTTGAGTGATAAAGTAATAGAGTTAAAATATAAGCATTATTCAATTACATATATAATTTTTGACAATTGTTTTCTGATATTTTATATTTAAAATTCTCTACCTCATCCTCCCCCAGATGGTAAGTACTCAGATATTGTATAAACCGGTGCTTTCATACAATATATATCTCCATATTGCTCATGCTGAGACAAAAGACAGATATCACACATAGAATCAAAAGGAAGGAAATAAAATGAAAAATGGCATGTATAGATCCACAATCAGACTCCAACAGATTCTTCTTCGGTTGTGGATGACATTTTTCAACATGAGCCTTTGTGCATACCTTGGAAATTTGCTTTGCTGATAATAGTTTAGTCCTTCACAGTCGATTATCATACAATATTTCTGTTACTGCTTATGGCACAATAGTATTCCAGTACAACCTTATACCACCACTTGTTCAGTCATTCCCCAACTGATGAAACCCCTACAGTTTCTGATTCTTTGTCACTACCAAAAGAGCTGCTAAAATGTGTTTTGCATTTAAGGGTCCTTTTCCCTTAGCTCTGTTCTCTTTGGGATATAGACACAGCAGTGATATTGCTAGGTTGAAGGATATTCAGAGTTTGATGGCCTTTTGGGCTTTGTTCCATATTGTTCTCCAGAATGGTTGTATAAATTTACAATTTGTCCAACATAGTATTAATGTCCCAATTTCCCCACATACCCTCCAAGATTTATCATTTTCCTTTTTTGTCATATTAGCCAATCTGATAGATGTCAGTGAGCATCTCAGAGTTATGTTAGTTGACATTTCTCCATTCAGTATTTATTTGAGGCATATTTTTCATGTGACTATAGTTTTAATTTTTTCCTCTTAGATCTGCCAAATCATATCCTTTGATAATTTATCAGTTGGGGAATTCTTTGAATACTTATAAATTATAGTAAGTTTTCTATATGTTTGAGTGGTTATATCCATATCAGAGACACTAGCTATAAAAATTATCCCCAATTGTTGATTTCCAAAGAAAAATATTTCTAAGGATAGTGTAGATGTGAGTATATTTGTAGGAAATGAAGAAATTACCTACTGGGTTAGAATGAGACATTGAGGATGACTAATGGAATAAAGTCCTAGAGAAAATGAGAGTAGATAGAATTTAGATTTGTAATCTTTTTTTTAACTTCAGTAAGGAGAAGGGTACTTCAGACTTTGAACCTGAAGAAAAACAGGAGAGGATGTATTAAAATGCAAAGAAGTTTGAGATACAAAAATGAGAAGAAACAATATTTAAAAAAAAAGATTCAGAACTTGAGTCAGAGAACCTGATGTCAAATTGCAGCATTGATTGATTCTTGGGCAAGTCATTTAAACTTTTCTGAGCTTCAGTTCTCTTATCTGTACAATGTTGAGACTGAAATATATTATATGAAAGTTTCTTTACAATTCTAAAATATCTGATTCCATGAAATCAAGAAACTCAAAACAGATCAATATTTGTAGTAACATATTAAATATGTCCATCTACTGGAAGAAGTAGGGGACTCTCAATTTGGGAACATAAAGGAAAGAGAAAAAAAAGGTTTGAAGTATGACAGAGTCAATTGGACATACATGAGAGAATCACTATGTATTAATGATGGTTCAGCAGAGAATGGAGAATATACATTTACTGTGGACACCTTTCTATTATTTCATTAATTCTTCCAGCAGCATTCCATGGCTTGGGAGAATGAACAAAATAGTGAGAATCATCTAGGTATGAGAATTAATAAAGGGTTAACAGAGAAAGGATGAGGGTATGGAAAAGATGGGAGAGAAAGGAGGGAGGATGATGGAAGATGATGGATGGGGACAAGGGGAAGTACCTTAATGAACTGCTTAACTACAAAATTCTTACTTCGAAAGGACAGAAGATAAAACAAAGATAATGAATGAAATATCATGATGAAGACACAATTAGGGCAAAAATAGAGAGACGGTGGGAAAACTAGAAGAGGAAAGGATTGTAATTTGAGAGGGGATTTTAAGACCCAAAATGAAAAGCCAGAAGAAGCCAAACACCTGTTCCCTTTTGAGAGGTTGTGATTTTGAGTAAACACCACCAATAAATTGCTCTGCTGCAACTGCAAACACTCTTCTTGCTCTCTGATCCTTTTACTCCTACTGGGCTTTGCTGCATGTGCTGCTTGTCAGAGGTTCCGCTAAGGAAAGGAAGAGGAAGTAGCCCCAAACCTCAGTAGACATTTTAGCTACTAGAAAGAACAAAGTGAGGCTATGCCCTAAGAACAAACCAGGGCAACAGCTTAGCTTTCACATGAAAAATCTTACCAGATTTCAGTTGTCAAAGTTGGAACTTTCCCAGTAAATCTCCCTTCAAGGGAAACATACCAACATTCTGAAAAGTACTAACTGGATGCAATTCCCTCTATGATTCATATCTGATTAGACCATAACATTTGCTGAGCAGGGCAATAAATTATATAATTCTAAGATTCATGATTAGGACTAGAATTGCTAAGCTATCCTGAAAAATACCTTATTGGAATAAAATCTAAAAAAGGTTTAGCTTGAAAGCATTTCCAGTTGGAATATTACATTCTCACTGAAATATTTGGGTCAGGCAGTCATCCAATACTAATGAAACCTCTGCAGGACAAAGGTACCGACTGAAATGGGAGGTTTACCTGCTTTTTGTACATAAAACTTAATTTCTTATACTATGTTTAGAAAAGGCATTTACAATATTTCCAAGAAAACACTTACCTTTTGTTGCCAGGAGTTATCAATCCACCAACTTTGCAAATACTTGTGTCTACAGGACCAATGAGAGGTTGTTTGTGGTTTTTTTTTGGAATTATTTGTTTTTCAAAATGAAAAGAAGTTGGTATTGTCACCAAAAACATATCAAAAGAAACATTCTACTTACTAGAGAAATTTGTGAGGCTCTGCCACAATTACTCTGTAGTATTCTGAGAGAGCATCCCATTACTTCTGCTGTGCTTTCTGTGAAACACCTTGCCATAAAAACAGAAGTTTAAAAGCTCTTCACATTGGCATAGATCTGTTGATGACTCACTTTTCCCACAATGATGTAATTTTCCACATTATTTTGTTCCATTAATCAAAAACATTAATTTTTCCTTCAAAATAAAGATTTTATACTGATTATCTCCAGCTTTATTCAAAAAACCGTTTTGAAATTTGGTAGTTTCTATTTAAGAATATTATAGATATTTAAGAAATAGTGATAAAATGATATGTATAACATTACTAGGATTTGCAAAATAAGTTACTAAAATCAAATTTTTTCTTTATAGCATCACCTGGAAGTACACACTCTTATTATTTCCATTTTACAGAGAGGTTAAGTGACTTTCCCACAGTCACATAGATATTACATGATTGAAGGAGGATTTGAATTACTCATCTTGATGACTCCAAATATAAATACCTAATTTCCTCAATGAAGCAATATTATAAATGGCTTAGGTTTCCAAATTAGCCAGCAAAGGCATCTTTTTAGCCCACAATAGATTAAACTTGAGAAATGCCCAGGAGCAAAAGACGATGTGGCATCAGAGAATTCTGAAAAAGGGAGGAATAAAAAAAAAGGCAAAGAGGAAGATAATTTTCTCCCTCATTTATCACAGGAAAAAAACAACTTTTCTCTATCATGCCCTCCCCAAAAAAGTATTCCATATCCTCAAGTGATTTATTTGCTACTCACATCCCAATGAAAATATTAATACTCTCATTTTATTTTATCTAAAGTAGATGATAAGGATGAAAGCAAGATAATTAAATTAATATACTGGAGATGGTGAAGAAAGTACACAGATCCACATGATTGCTTCCAAATTACCCTCCAAACAAACATGATATAATGCCTAAAAGAGAATTCTTGAACAGTATAGTCACAAAAGAAAGAGTGAAATAAAATTTTTGTTCAATACAACCTAGAAGGCCAACACAAAAGATCTGCTTCACCAGAGTGGAAATGGAGTGCCAAATAGTACCCCCAAGAAAGAATTAATTGTGTAAACAGACCTTGGGGATAACTGAATGAGCAGCAAACACTTCCATAGCTCTATGCACTATATAGTAAGGGACAGGGTGGGTGAGAAAGCATATCATGAGATTAAAGCACACATTCCTGGTGTAAAGGCCAGAATGTAAGGGGTTGGACTAGATTATTAAAAGAATGGTTGCCAGCAATTTAATCAATTCTAAATTCTAAAGGTAAGAAAATCAGAGAGAGGATAGCATAAGTTAACTAGGTTATACACTAAGTATTTTACTCTGGCCCCATGCTCAGCCCAGGCAGGGATAATTAGCCCTCAACCTGAGGGGTCTCAGCCTTGAACTGAGGGCCCAGGGAAGAATGAAACAAGAACTTCAGTCATGAAACCTTTCTCAAGAGGGGTGGCCTCTCCTGAGGCTAGTCCCTTCAGAAAATCCAGGAAGGGAGTCAGCCTTTTCCACTCACCCACATGGTAGTTCAAAGGGAGAGATTTAAGAACGGTCACACCAAATCCAAAGTCTCAGGACCATTAAGCAGATTCTTCACCAGCCTCCAACTCAAACTCATAACTCTAGAGAATGAAAAACTCCCTCACAGGAAGTTGTAACTCCTTTTAAAGACACTTCTTTGTGTCATTTCTTATGCCTTTCTTTACTTTTTACATGGACAAATTATAGTCTATAGTTTTGCTTAGGACTGCCCAGTCAGTCTTTTCTGATTGATCACCCACTTTCTCACATATAGGTCACAGACGTCCCCCACTCAAGTTTAAGTGGGGTATATATGCTTCTTGTGATTAAATTTAAAAATGGGCAGGAGAGAGTTAAGCCCATCTTAACAGCTGGCTCTGGGAATAAAACTCTTGTCACATTGTACATACATAGGTCATGGTCTCAGACCTAATAGGATCACTAGTAAATAGTGATATTTGTAGTCACAAGAGATCAGGGGGAAAGAGTGCTGGAGGTTGCTTATATTTGCTTATATACCAGAGCACAGGCCTAGACAGTATTAAACACAACTCTCCTTACATAATACCACATACAAATAACTGAAAACTTATAGATTCCCAAAGCAAGCTCTGAAGGTAGTTACACAAAGAACCAGAAACTTGGAACCATTTTTTCACCATGGGAGCAAAATCCAACTTTAATATATTTTTTAAGTTAAAAGAAAAGTGCTGGAAGATGAGCAATTTAAAAAAAAAGAACTTCAACATAGATTATTATTTGGGTGATAAGGAAGACCAAAACATAAACTCATAAGAAGACAATAAAGTTGCTACTGCTACATCCAAAGTCTACCAAAAAAAAAATATGAACTACTCTCAAACCCAAAAATAATTAAGCAAGAAACTGAAAAAGGATTTCAAAAATAAAATGAGAGGTAGAAGAAAAGTTAGGAAAATAATGAACAATACAAGAAAATTATGAAAATAGAACCATTGTAAAAGAGGCATAAAATGAAAATGATAATTTAAAAACAGATTGGGCAATTTGGTAAAAAGGCTATAAAATCTACTGAAGAAAAGAACTTCTTAAAAAGCATAATTGGCAGAATGGGAGATGATATTAAAAGCATATTGAAGAGAAGAACTGCTTAAAAGACAAAGTTGGCCATATAAGACAAAAGACATAAATTCACTGAGGAAAATAACTTTGTAAATAGTAGAACTGGCCAAATGGAAAAGGAGAAGCTTCCAAAAGAAAATAATGTCTTAAAATTTTGAATTGTGTAAATGGAAGATAATGACATCATGGGGCATCAAGAAGCTATCAAATTCCAAAGAGTGGAGGGGGGGAAATAAAAGAAGAAAATGTAATTTCTCATTGAAAAAGTGACATGGAAAATAATTCCAAGAAAGATAATCTAAGGATTATTGGACTAACCTAGAAGCATAATCAGAAAAAGAGCTTACATATCTTTGAAGGAATTATCAAGGAAAATGTCCCCAATACTTTAGAACCAGAGGGAAAAATAGAAATTGAAAGAATCTACTTTTCCTCTTGTGAAAAAAAATCCCAAAATCATAACTCTTGGGAATATTAGAGCCAAATTCCAGAATTCTGAGATCAAGGAGAAAATATTGCTCGTACCTAAAAGTAAATAATTCAAATATCTTGGAGCCACAGTCAAAATTAATTTAGCAGATTGTATATTAAAGAATCTAGCAGCTTGTATACTGAAGAATTAGAGGAATATGATGTTCCAGAGGGCAAAGGAGATAGGACTTTAAGCAAGAATTATTTAGTAAAAATGAGTATAATCCTTCAGAGGAAAAAATGGATATTCAATAGAATAAAGGGCTTTCAAACATACTTGATGAAAGCAGCTGAGCTGAATGGAAAGTTTTACTCTCAAATATGAGACAGAAGAGAAGCATAAAAAATTAAGACAGAAATTAAAAGACATTCAATAGGATGAAATTATTTACATCCCTACATGAGAAGATGATTGATGTAAATTCTAAGAAGTTTAACATTTTTAGGAAAGATAAAAGTAGTATACATAAGCAGAGAGCATGGGTGGGAAATGAATTTGAGTGACAACTAAAAATAGTAAGAAGTAAGAAAGAAGGAACGGAGAAATAGAATGGGGTAATTATTTCACATAAAAGAGGCATGAAAGAACTTGTATGGTGGAGGGAAAAATAGGGGATGTAGGAATTGGAACCAGGGAATCTTATTCTCATTTTGGACAATTGGATAAAATAAGGAAGACTATATATGATAAATTGGGCATAAAAAAACCTATAGGAAAGTAGGAGAGAAAGAGGATAAGAAGAGGATAAAAAAAAGGGTGAATTGGGGAATATTGTGGTCAGAAGCTAAACATTTTTGAGAATGAACAGAATGAAAAGAGAGAGAAAGAGATAAGTGGAGGGGGATATAATAGAGAGTAATATACAGTAATCATAACAGTGGGAAAAATTGCCAAGTCTTTCCAATAAAGGAATCATTTCTCAAATACATAGAGAAACGAGCCAAATATATATATATATATATATATATATATATATATATATATATATTACAAGGCATTCCCTAATTGTTAAATAGTTAAAGGATATGAACAGGTAGTTCTCAGACAAAGTAATTGAGATTATTATTTATGGTCATGTTTAAAATGCTCCAAATCACTATTAATTAGAGAAATGCAAATTAAAGCAACTCTGAGATGCCATCCCACAACTAACAGATTAGGTATTATGTCAAAGAAGGAAAATAAAACTTGGAGGAGATCTGGGAAAATTGAGAGATAAATGAACTGTTAGGGGTGTTGTGAATTGATTGAAATATTCTTGAGAGTAATTTGCTTCTAAGTACAAAAATCTTTAAAACAGGGTATACCCTTTGACTCAGCATTATCATTATTGTTTGTATCCCAAAAAGATAAGAAACAAAAAGGAACAAAAGATCCATGTGTACAAAAATATTTAAAGCAACTTTTTGTGGTGGCAAAGCATTGGAAAGTGAGAAGATACATATCAATTGGGGAATGACTAAGTTATAGTATATGATTGTAACAGAATATTTTTATACTGTAAGAAGTGATGAGTAGGAGGACCTTCGAAAAACCTGTAAAGATTTACAGAAGCAGAGTGAAATCAACAGAAACAGGAGAACATTGAATGCAGTGACTGAAATACAATAAGATGAATAACTGTGAATAACTTAGCTATTCTAAGCAATACAAAGATCAAAACCTATCTAAAAGTACTCTCAATAAAAAAAAAAATCTCTTCTGATTCCAGAGGAAAAAAATGTTGTGGAGTCTGGATCTAGAACAAAGTAAACTTTTTTCAATTTCTTATTTGTTCAAGTTTCCTTCCACAAGAGGATTAATATAAAAAAATATTTTACACAACTACACATGCAAAATCTATGCCGACTGTTTTCCACCTCAGCAGAAGGGAAAGGGAGGAAAGGAAATAATTAAAGTCAAAATTCTTCAAAAAATTTTCAAAACTATTTTCAAATGTAATTAGGAGAAAAGAAAAGAAAATTCAAAAAATTAATATACTCACATGTATTTGACAGAAGAAACTAAAGACCTTGGAGAAACAGGAGATATTTCAGTATTATTATTCAGTGAATGGACAGGCTATTGAGGAAGAAGTGAACTTGGGCAAAAAAGAGATAAAAAATATGCATGAATGCATGTTAATACAAATTATTTAACATTTGTTCATTTGTATTTGTGTAGTGTGTATAAGAGAAAAAATATCTCAAAAGAAAAGCAATGCAAAAATAATATGTATAATATTCAAAGTTAATTATTGAGCTTAAGAAGAGAAAGCAAATTTTGAATGTTGTTTTAGAGCTAAAAATGGAATTATAGATATAAAACTAGAAAGCATCTCATAAGCCATTTAATTTGATAATAAGAGAGAAAAAGTTAGAAATAGTTCACACTTATCTGGCTTCTCTTACCTCTGTTAAGTGGAATTATTTTTGGACTGGAAATCTTTTAGATGAATTTTTACAGAGGAAGAAATTTAAAAATAGGGAAGTTAAATGACTTGGCAAGGTCACACAGGTAGTAAATAGAAAAGTCATGACTGGAACCAAGTTAGCATAAATTGAAAATTAGGCCCCTTTCAATGTGAAGCCTTTCCATTGCCTCCTTAGTCATTTTCATGTATGTTAATGAGATTTATTAGAATATAAATCATGATTGGAATATAATAATGGAAAGGTACATATATTCAAGAATTTCAAATTATGTAATTTATAAAATAATTGGGGAAGAAGATATCAATTAAAAATGTACCTGTAAGAAATTATATAAACAACAGGAGAAATAAAAATGCATATGCACAAGGAAGAAATTTTAAATAATATATAATGTAGGGTAATATACTGAGGCAGAATAAATAAATGGATAAAATTTTAAGAAAATATTACAAAGCTAGTACAAAAAAAACATGATATTCAGCTATTTGTATATTTGCTGGAAATACTAATGCTAATATTTTTTTAAAGTAAAGTAAAATCAGCAAACTGCTTTCTCCAGAGGCTGGAGGAAATGACAATTTGTACTGATTATGTGTACTATATTCTGACCAGTCTGGAGTAACTAACTAGATGCCAAGAAAGAAATAATAGATTCCTTTAGATAGAATGACTATTCTAGCTTCAAATTTATGACTGATAAAGAGGGAAAGCTAGGAATATCTTGAAACATATTTAAGATTCTGCATTAGGGGACTTCAAAGAGATCAGAAAAAAACAAACAAACAGCATCTCTTGGTTTAAAATTACATTGGGTAAGCTTTCTCAAGATGAGTGAAATCCCTTAAGAATTCAATTTAAATGACCAAAACCAAAACAAGTAATTACAGGCAAAGGACAACTAGGTAAATTTTCCTAAAGAGAAACGGGGAATTTATAAATAAATTTGAATGGTTAATGATGTATATAAGAAGCAGTACGTCTTAATGAGTAGTGTCAAGGTGAAAGACCTAGGTTTCAGGACCTTATTTAATACTTACTAATTGTCATCCTGGGAAATCAATTAACCTCTCAATACATTAGGCAATTCTCTTGCTGGGAGTTTGCCAATTTGCTTTGATAGAGGGAATTTCCTTAGTCAGGAGTTCCCTTTACCAATTAAATCATAGGTCTATTTCATTTTTTCTATTTAAAGACATATTTGCTATACAAGTCAGTCATTTATTAAATAAACATTTATGAAGCACTTATTTACAGTGTCAGACACTGTGCTAAGCACTGTGGATATAAAGAAATTCAATAGATAATCCCTGATCTCAGGGAGCTCACAGATGAAGGGGGGGTGACAAAATGTAAAAAACTAAGTAGAAATATGATAGGGAATAAATTGGAAAAAATCAAGAGAGGCAATGTACTAGAATTAAGGAGGATTAGAAAAGCCTTCATAAAGAAGGTGATATTTTATCTGGTATTTGAAGGGAGACAAACAATTCAAGATATGAGGATGGAGAAATTCCAGGAATTGGGAATAGTAAGTGATAATAACTGTATTGCAAAAGAATGCATTGTGTAAGCAAAAATAAAGGGCATATTGTCACTGGGTTTCTGAATATGTAGGGACATGTAAATTTTACAAAGAATAAAAAAAAGGCAATGAAATTATAAAATGCTTGGAATCCCAAAAGAGTATTTTGTTTTTGATCAAGGAGATGATAAGAAGTCATTTGAGTTTAGTGAATAGTAGGGGCGTGACATGACCAGACTTTTACATTAGGAAAATCACTCAGGAAGCTAAGTAGAAGACAAATTGGATTGGAGAGAAACTTTGTGGCAAGTGGACCAATCAATATTCTAAGCTTGAGGTGAGAAGAGCCTGCATCAAGGTATTAGAAGTATCAGAAGACATATGTAAGAAATATTATGAAGGTAAAGTTAATGGGCATTAGCAACAGTCTGCATATAGGGTGTAATAAAGGGCAAGGAGTTAAGGATGACATTTAGATTGTAAGCCTTGAAAATATGGAATATAGTAGTGCCCTCAGTACTACTAAAGTTCAGCATGGAGGAAATTTGGGGGATAAAGGTTACAAGTTCAGTTTTGGACATGTTTAGTTTAAATCACTATTGGTCAGTTTGAGGCAGTTAGATATATAAATTGAAAGATCATCAAAGAGGTGGTGGCTAGCTAGATCAGTGAATCTAAAATATCAGCATGAAGAAAATAATTGAAACCATGGGAGTTGATGTGATCATTGGGGGAAATAATTATGTAAGAATATTGTAAGATACTCTAAAACTCAAAATGAGATGAACTAGGGCATTAATTATAAGGCAAAACAAGTAGATTTTTTTGGCATATGTTAGGAGAAAGAAGATCAAAGTATGTAAAGGACCCTAGCTTATAATGGATTGGATAAGAGAAAAAATTACAAATATTCCACAATTATTTGGCTTCTGTTTCCTCTGTCAAGGAGAATTATTTTTGGATGGGAAATGGAACAAAAATGTTTAATGAGAATTTGATATTCACTCAAAGTGCTATAATAGTAAAATGAGTTTCATTTGCCAGGCCCAGATGAACTACATCCATGAACTTCAGAGAAGAGGAACATGGGATTGCTAAGCCATTGTCACTGACCTTCAAAAAACTATGGCAAGTGGAATGGATATTTCAGGATCTGAAATATTCAAACTTGCAGATTTAAAAAGGGAGAGAAAAAATGAGTTTAGTCTTCAAATAATAGGTCAATGAATTTAGCAAAATTCTAAAATATTACCAAGATGATGATTAATAAGCATTTTGAAGCAAGATATAATAATTACTATGTTAGCATGACATCATGAACATATGATGCCTAATTTATTTATCTTTCTAAATAGTTACTGTACTAAAAAGATCAGAAAAATGATACGTGGATGCATTCTTAGATTTCAGCAAGCCATTGATAACACCTTCCCTGGTTGCCTTTAGAAATACTTGATCTGGGGCAGCTGGGTATCTCAGTGGATTTGAGAGCCAGCCCCAGAGATGGGAGGTCCTGGGGTCAAATCTGGCCTCAGACACTTCCCAGCTGTGTGACCCTGGGCAAGTTACTTGACCCCCATTGCCTAGCCCTTACCATTCTTCTGCCTTGGAGCCAGTACACAGTATTGACTCCAAAACGAAAGGTAAGGGTTTAAAAAAAAAGAGATACTTAATTGCTGAACAAGAGGTGGAAAGAGATAAAAAATATAGTTCATATAAAATAGGGAGACTTTGTATGAATAAAATTAATGCAATTAGCATAATAATAGCATAATAATAGATGTAGTCAGTTAAGAAAAAACTGTATTCAATATCTCTGTTAAGGCCTGATGTCCCACATGCATTTTAGGAACTAACAGAAATGTCTAAGACTAAAAATAGTTCTCAAAATTAAAGAAGAAATTATTCTCAAAAGAAGAATTATAAACTATTAGACATAGAAGGAAGGCAAAAAAAAACTATATATAAAAATCAGACAAACTCTGAGTTTTCACTTTATAATCAGTAAAATAGGACAAAATCTGGAAATATTATATATTGGAGGAGTTATACAAAGACATATTAATTCACTCTTGATAGAGCTATGAATTGATCCAAGCATTCTGCAAAGCAAAAAAGTAATTATGCTAAGAAGCTGATTAAAATGCCCAGGTCTTTAGACTCTGAAATCCTATTGTTAGAAATATACCTAAAGGTGGACAATGATTAAAAAAAGAAAGGTCTAATAATAGATGAGAATATTTGTATGATCATTTTTTAGCAATTAAGAACTAGGACAAAGTCGATGTATATCAATGGCTAAATAGGTTGCATTCATATAACAAAAGATGGCTGTGTTGTAAGAAATGATACATAAGACAAATACAGAAAGGCTTGCTTTTGAGAAGGAAAGCTATGGCAGATTTGGACAGTAAGCTAAAAAGTTGGGATATCAGCTTGCCAATAAAGTTCTGTATAATCAAAGGTATAGTTTATTTTTTAATAGTAATATATGATATGTGACTATGAAATTTGGATTATGAGAAAAGCTAAGCACTGCAGATCCAATCATTTAAATTGTAGTACTGGAGATGACTTTTGAGAGCCTGTTGGAGAGGAAGGAGATCAAATCAGTCAACACTAAAAGAAATTAATACAGACTACTCATTAGAAGGACAAATTATGAAGCTGAAGGTTAAATACTTGGGTCATATAATAAGAAGGCAGGACTTATTGGAAAAGACCCTGATTCTGAGAAAGATTAAAAGTAAAAGAAAAAAGGATAGGGCAGAAGATGAGACAGATAGATAGTGTCATGGAAACAGAGAATAAAAGCCTGATGTGCCATGGGCACAGGATGTCACAAAGAATCAGACACAACTGAGTAACTGAACTACAAGGTCAAACCATCCTAAACGCTGATTGATAACTTTTTGCTTCATTTCATCCAAAACCAGTCCTTCACCTCACTTTTCAGCCATTTTCAAACCATTCTGGCCTGCTCAGATTTCCTCTACTTTTTAGCTCCTTGTATGTTTTCTTTAGCTATTAGGATATTAACTGTGAAAACAATAACTTTCTTTCTTGTTTGTATTTTAATCTTGGAGCTTATATCACAGCGCCAGCTACATAGCAAATATTTAATAAAATGCATTTATGTAGTCATTCTGAAAATTAATAATCATTTGCATCTCTAATACTTTGTTTCAGAAGTCTGTCATTCACAAACACATGCATTACAGATGGATTAATTTGGCAAAGAAT
Organism: Monodelphis domestica; assembly: GCF_027887165.1. NCBI lineage: Eukaryota > Metazoa > Chordata > Mammalia > Didelphimorphia > Didelphidae > Monodelphis > Monodelphis domestica. Next base: position 118,966,646 of record NC_077234.1, on the reverse strand, counting down.
CCACCCTTTACTAAAGTAATCTTCTGTGTCAACATATGTCTTCTATCTCTATTTGTGTTAATATTAATTTTATTGCGAAATTAGTTATAAACACATGACCTAAAAACTAATATAATTTGGAAATTTCTGAAGTCAAAATTTTGACCTAGAGATCCAACCATTCTGGAGGGCAATTTGGAACTATGCCCAAAGGGCAATAAAAGAATGTCTGCCCTATGATCCAGCCATAGCACTGCTGGGCTTATACCCCAAAGAGATAATAAGGAAAAAGACTTGTACAAGAATATTTATAGCTGCAGTGTTTGTGGTGGCCAAAAATTGGAAAATGAGTACTTTGTGTTAAAAGGAATAATAAAGTGGAGGAATTCCATGGAGACTGGAACAACCTCCAGGAAGTGATGCAGAGCAAGAGGAGCAGAACCAGGAAAACATTGTACACAGAGACTGACACACTGTGATACAATCGAACATAATGGACTTCTCCATTAGGGTCAATGCAATGTCCCTGAACAATCAGCAGGGATCTAGGAGAAAAAACTCTATCAACAAGCAGAGGACAAACTGTGGGAGTAAAAACACCAAGGAAAAGCAACTGCTTGACTACAGGGGTTGAGGGGATATGACTGAGAAGAGACTCCAAATGAACACTCTAATGCAAATACCAACAACATGGAAATGGGTTCGAATGAAGGACAGATTTGATACACAGTGGAATTGCGCATCAGTGATGGGAGGGGTGGTGGTAGGGGGGGGAGGATAAGAAAAGGATCTTTCTTTCCAAGGAATATTGTTTGAAAATAACCAAATAAAATAATGTTTAAATTTAAAAAAAAGAAAGAGAAGAGATAATGAGCTAAACTTGTCCAATCTATAGGCAGATAAAATTCCAATAAGCCACAGTAGGAGATAAGAGTTTAGGGTTGCATGTTCCTTTATCCCAGGTGCTATGGATTTTCTAAATCTCAAATGAAAATGTGAAAAGGGAAAAACCCACAGGATGTCTACTATTAATGCCTTTTCATTTCTTATAGAAGGTATGCCTCAAATTTCTCATCACATACCTGTTTAGACATTGTTGAGTATTATGTTTCTGTAAAACATTTCAAAGGTTGATGGAAGTTGTACCTTTCAGCTTTTATGTAAAATAAAGCACACTGTGCTCTATCTATTAAAAAATTTTGACCTAGAGAAAGAACTAAAATGGCATTAATTACCATTTGGAAGACTCATTAGTTTTTAAAATTATTATAATTTGGGGCAGCTGGGTAGCTCAGTGGATTGTGAGCCAGGCTTAGAACCTAGAGGTCCTAGGATCAAATCTGGCCTCAGACACTTCCCAGCTGTTTGATCCTGGGCAAGTCATTTAACCCCCATTGCCTAACCCTTACTCTTCTGCCTTGGAACCAATACGCAGTATTTGCTACAGAGTTTTGGGTCCAGCCCTCCCAAGGGTACAAGGTCCTTGGAGGTGTGGAGGCATCAGCAGTTAATAAATGGATGGGAAAGAGTTAACATTTCAACCTGGCATCAGGCTTAACAGAAAACTGTTCTGCTTTGGTTCAGCCTTGACTTTATTTTATAACTTGATGGTTACATACCTACATGACATACAGTTTTATTCTTCAACATATGTTTCCTTATAGATAATTGGATGTCATACATGAACTTTGTTTTGAAAAAAGTTATTTAGTCAAATAGATTTTTCCTTGGTTTCAAGAATCATATTCTTCCCCTCCCTCAGTTCTCCCACCCCTTCCCATACCCAAAGTGCAATTCTACTGGGTTTTACATGTATCCATAATCAGTACCTATTTCTATATTGCTGATGTTTATACTAGTATGATCATTTAGAGTACATGGCCAATCATATCCCTCTCAACCCATCTAATCAAGAATTTGTTTTTCTTCTGTGTTGCTACTCCCATAGTTTTTCCACTGGATTGTGGATAGTATTCTTCCTCGTAGATCCCTCCGAGTTATTCAGGATCACTGCATTGCCACTAATGGAAAAGTTCATTATATTCAATTGTACCACAGTGTATCAGTCTCTATGTACAATGTTCTCCTCGTTCTGCTCCTTTCACCCTGCATCCATTCCAGGAGGTCATTCCAGTTCACATGGAATTCCCCCAGTTTATTATTCCTTTGAGAACAATATGGTTCCATTACCAAAAGATGCCACAATTTGTTCAGCCATTCCCCAATTGAAGGGCATTCCCTCATTTTCCAATTTTTTTTGCCACTACAAAGAGTGTAGCCATGAACATTCTCGTACAGGTGTTTTTTTCCATATTATCTCTTTGGGGTACAAACCCAGCAGTGATATGGCTGGATCAAAGGGCAGACAGACTTTTATCACCCTTTGGGCATAGTTCCAAATTGCCCTCCAGAATGGTTGGATCAGTTCACAACCCTACCAACAGTGAATTAGTGTCCCTACTTTGCCACATCACCTCCAGCATTCATTACTTTCCTTTGCTGTCATGTTAGCCAATCTGCTAGGTGTGAGGTGATATCTCAGAGTTGGTTTGATTTGCATCTCTCTGATTATGAGAGATTTAGAATACTTTCTCATGTGCCTATTAATAGTTTTTATTTCTTTACTTGAAAACTGCCTATTCATGTCCCTTTCCCATTTATCAATTGGAGAATGGCTTGATTTTTTGTACAATTGATTTAGCTCTTTATAAATTTGAGTAATTAGACCTTTGCCAGAGGTTTTGTTATGAATATTTTCCCCCAATTCCTTGCTTCCCTTCTATTTTGGGTTGCATTGGTTTTATTTGTAAAAAAAAAAAAACTTTTAAATCTAATGTAATCAAAATTATTTATTTTACATTATATGAGTTTTTTTTTCTAACTCTTGCTTGGCCTTAAAATCCTTCCTTTCCCAAAGATATGACATGTATACTATTCTATATTCACCTAATTTATTTATAGTTTTCTTCTTTATATTCAAGTCATTCACCCATTCTGAGTTTATCTTGGTGTAGGGTGTGAAATGTTGATCCAAACCTAATCTCTCCCATACTGTCTTCCAATTTTCCCAGCAATTTTTATCACATACTTGATTTTGATCCCAAAAGATGGGATCCTTGGGCTTATCATAGACAGTCTTGCTAAGGTCACTTACCCCAAGTCTATTCCACTGATCCTCCTTTCCGTCTCTTAGCCAGTTCTATATTGTATTGATGACCACTGCTTCATAAAGTAGTTTGAGATCTGGGACTGCAAAGCCACCTTCTTTCCTATTTTCTTTTTCATGATTTCCCTGGATATCCTTAATCATTTGTTCTTCCAAATTAATGCTGTTATGTTATGTTTTGTTTTGTTTTCTAATTCAGTAAAAAAGTTTTTTGGTACTTCAATGGGTATGGCACTAAATAAGTAAATTAATTTGGGTAGAATTGTCATTTTTATTATGCTGGCTCAACCTACCCATGAGCAATCAATGTTTTTCCAATTGTTTAGTTCTAGTTTTAATGGTGTGGAGAGTGTTTTAGTTCATATAGTTCCTGTGTTTGTCTCAGCAGATAGACTCATAAGTATTTTATATTGGCTAGGGAGATTTTAAATGGAATTTCTCATTCTAATTCTTGCTGTTGAGATGTGTTGGAGATATATAGAAATACTGATGACTTATGTGGGTTTATTTTGTATTCTGCAACTTTGCTAAAGTTGTTGATTATTTTGACTAACTTTTTAGTTGATTTTCTAGGATTGCTTAAGTAGACCATCATATCATCTGCAAAGAACTTTAGCTTGGTCTCCTCATTGCCTTCTTTAATACCTTAAATTTCTTTTTCTTCTCTAATTGCTACAGTTAGTGTTTCTAGTACAATGTTAAATAATATAGGTGATAATGGACATCCTTGTTTCACTCCTGATCTTATAGGGAATGGTTCTAGTTTATCCCCATTGCAGATAATATTTGCTGATGGGTTTAGATGAATACTGTTTATTATTTTCAGGAAATGCCCTTCTATTCCTATGCTTTCTAGTGTTTTAAAAAGGAATGGGTGCTGCATTTTGTCAAAGGTTTTTCTGTATCTATTGAGATAATCATGTTATTTTTGTCATTTTGTTTATTAATATGGTGAATTATGTGGATGGTTTTCCTAATAATGAACCATCTTTGCATTACTGGTATAAATCCTACCTGGTCATATTGAATAACTCTCATGATCACTTGCTGGAGTCTTTTTGCTAGTATTTTATTTAAGATTTTTGCATCTATGTTAATTAGGGAGATTGATCTCTCTCAATTTTCTTTCTCAGTTTTTGACTTGCCTGGCTTTGGAATCAGTACCATATCAGTGTCATGAAAGGAATCTGGTAGAACTCCTTTGTTTATGCTGCCAAATAGTTTGTACAATATTGGGATTTGTGGTTCTTTGAATCTTTGATAGAATTCATTTCTGAATCTATCTGGACCTGGGGATTTTTTCTTAGGGAGTTATTTGATGACTTCTTCAATTTTTTTCTGATATGGTTATTTAGGTATTCTATTTTTTTTCCTCTGTTAATCTGGGCAATTTATATTTTTGTAAATATTCATCCATATCACCTAGATTGTCATGATTATTGCCATATAATTGGGCATAATAATTTTAATGATTGCTTTAATTTCTTCTTCATTAGAAGTGTCTCCCTTTTCATCTTGGGTACTGTCAATTTGGTTTTCTTCCTTTTATAATTATATTGACTTTTAATTAGATTAACTTTGTCTATTTTATTTGTTTTTTTCAAAGCACAATGTTTTAGTCTTGTTTATTAAATCAATGGTTCTTTGACTTCCACTTTTATTAATTTCTCCTTTGATTTTTAGGATATCTAATTTATGTTCATCTGAGGATATTTAATTTGTTCAATCTCTAGTCTTTTAATTTGCATGCCCAATTCATTGACCTCTGCCCTCCCTAATTTGTTAATATATGAATTCAAGGATATAAATTTCCCCCTGAGTACAGCTTTAGCTGGGTTTTTCTTTTATTTTGAAAGGATCTCTTATAATTGTAATTTTCTTCATTGAAATTATTAATTGTTTCTATGATTTGTTCTTTAACCAATTTTGGAGAATCATTTAATTTCCAATTAATTTTTGATTTGCCTCTCCATGTACATTACTAATTATTATTTTCATTGCATTGTGATTTGAGAAGTTTGCGTTGATTATTTCTGCTCCTTTGCACTCGTTTGCAATGTTTTTGTGCCCTAGTACATAGTCAATCTTTGTGAATATACCATGTATTGCTGAAAAGAAAATGTATTCCTTTTTGTCCCTATTTATTTTTCTCCACATATCTACTAACTCTAATTTTTCTAAGATTTCATTCACTTTTACCTCTTTCTTATTTACTTTTTCATTTGATTTATCTAGTTCTGATAGAGGTTGGTTCAGGTTTCCCACTACTATAGTTTTTCTATCTATTACATCCTTGACCTCCACTACTTTCCCCTTTAAAAATTTGGTTGCTATGCCATTTGGTGCTGTCAAATAGAAAAAACGCAGAACTATTAAATAGTCAAAATCACTCTTTAATCAAGGGAAAAAGGGGTTCAGTGCTACTAGGTTGTGACAACAGAGCTGCTCCCCGAGACTGCACAGAGTCTGGATGCCCTGGTCACTGACCCCTGGGAGTGCCATTGACTCAGGATGGACTCTGAGGAACAAAAGAATTTGGGGAACCTATAAACCACTCTCAATGACCTGGGGGCTAAGTGTGAGAGGGACAGTTGATTGACTTTACAATGGTAAGAAAGGAAAATGAGGAGTTCCAGACAGGAATGACAGTGTGGGGCTGATGCCTCACAATGGACACAAAAGGGAAAGACTCAGCCCAGGACTGGGTCACCTTGGTAATGGACCTTAGCCTAGGTGGAGAAACCATTGGGACAAAAGAGATATTTATATTGGATGGGATTAGCTGTTCCCACCCAAAACTACCAGGATGTCCATTCTCTGGTGAAGTGGGACCATCCCTCAGGGGAAAACCTCTCCTGTGACAAGGTCAAAATCTGGGGTTTATACCCTAAATCTAAGTAAACTGGGGAGCTCTATATTTCCATGTTGACAGTGCATACCTGTTGAGTACTGATATTTCCTCATTTTCTATAATGCCTTTTATTAGGATGTAATGACCTTTCCTATCTCTTTTGACTAGATCTGTTTTACTTTGGCTTTGTCATATATTATGATTGCAACTCTTGCCTTCTTTTTCTCAGTTGATGCTCAACTGATTTGGCTCTATCCTCTTATTTTTTACCCTATGTGTATCTACCTTCCTTATGTGTGTTTCTTGTAGACAGCATATGGTAGGGTTTTGATTTCTAATCTACCCTGCTATTTTCTTGCCTTTTATGGGTGAGTTTATTCCATTCACATTCAGAGTTATGATTACAATTACCGTATTTCTCAGCATTTTGATTTCCACTCCTAGTCTTGCCCTTTCTTCTTTCACTATTTCCTTCTACACCATTGTTTTGTTTTTAATCAGCCCCCATAATTCCCACCCTTATTTTACTTCCCTTTCTACCCCCACCTTCTTATTACCCTCTTATTTCTTTTCAGTTTTTATAAACTACTCCCACCCTCACCCTCCCTTGTATTGCTTTCCTCCCCACCAGTCCATTTGTTACCCTTCTACTTTCCTATGGGACACAAATTAATTCTCTACCCCCAATGTATTTGATTGTTCTTCCCTCTTCAAGTCAATTGCAATGCAATAAGAATTGTGTATTTCCTATCTCTAACCTCTTTACTCTTCCAGTGTATTGATGTTTTTCTCTCCTCCCGCCATACATTAACTTTTAAGAAATCATTTAATCAACAATCTATGACTATCCTATATACTTTGATTCCATGCATTCTAACAACAAACATGAAGCTCTTACAGAAAATGTTTGCTTTTTCATCACAGGTGGAATAAATAGAAATCAGTTCTCATTAACCCATGATGTGCTCAGAGATGTGGTTAAGTCCAGAGCGATTATTCCTTACACTAATCATATACACAATCAATCATATCTCTAAGAAGATAATCAACAAACCACTGTTGCACATTGGGGGTCAAAGGATAGAAAAAAACATAGCCTATTTTTTAGGTATTACTCCAATATCAGGCTTTTGTTTCCTAATGTTTCACTAAGGTATTTAAGACATATTATCTATGCTTCATTTAGCAAAACAAATTAGTGTGATGGAACATATCAGCCTCTCTTTTAAAGTGAATTAATATACTATCTCAGGGAAGCTTGTCCTGGCCTGTACATGGGATGGGGAATCCAAGCTCCAAGCACAGTTTTGCTAGGAATTTTATACCTGAGAAAATGGGTCCCATTTATAATCCTTTATCTAAATGGGTACATAGGAATATTTAGTTTTAATTTTGTAAGTAGGATCTCTTGGTAATATTATGGTGGGAAGGAGTGGGACATCTGTGTCAACCCTGTAGGCATTTTGCTCTCATCTATTTTTCCTGTGGCTGAGTAAGAATAATAATCATAACAATTCCAATAATAAGGGGGTGTTAATAATAGAAGTCACTCAAGAGGTCTGAGTGGATGTTTCCATCCATCCTTGAGGCCACCATACAGCCTCCATCTTCCACATGTGACCATGTCAGACAGGATATTTGTGATGGCTCCTGGCAAGTCTTGATTCCAAGATGGAAGGTAAGGGTTTAAAAAATTATAATTTCTCAAGGAAGGATACTATTGAACACTCTAATCAAAATAATTTTCATATTATGAATATCAATTTTGTAGATAATTTAAAGGATAACTCCACATTAATATAGTATTTAAAATTTTGTAAGGTGTGTTCCTCACTATGACTCTATGGAGCATATAGTATAATTATTGTCATTATTCTGAAAGATCAAGTCCTCCAACAGATTTGGGATCTCAGATTTATTTAGGAGTTCCCCTCAGGAATTCATATTATGGTCCCTCTTTACATTGCTTTTTTGTCCTTGTGCTCCCTCATTTCCTCTATAGCCTTTATTAACAGAAAGCATTACATTACACATGTAAGATGGAGTTCTTCCTCACTTTCTTCTGACATCACAATTGTACCAGTGGAGTCCTCTGGCCATCCACCTGTTATCCCTTGTTCTTGCCACATGACTAGCCCATCTTCCTTTTTGGTTCCTAATATTTTGATGATATCCTTTGTTCCTATTCTTCAAAATAACTAATTGTTATGCATGCGATGGTCTGCTCAGATCTATTGAAACCCTTTGTATTGCCTGCTGTGTTATGTGCATTTTTAATGTTTCAGAGTCAGTTCTGGTATTCTAGGATTCACAACTAAAACGCAATACCATAAATGTTTGTTTTGAAAAGATGACCTTTTGCTGTTATGGAAAGCTTGATATCAGAAAAATACCTTTGCAAATATCTGAAAGCAATATACTTTCTGTCCCCCTGTCGTCACTAGACATACTAGTTAGAATAACTAAGGTTCAAAGAAGTCAAGTGATTTCATCATCATCCATATTATTTGTCAAACCTAGAATTTGAACCCAAGTCTTTTAACTCTAAATCAAATACTCTTTTCATTTTAACATGACAAACCCCTGTTTGGAATATGTTCAGAAATATGATTGATTTATTAAAATCTAAACTCCTCTTTGTATTTCAGAATCATTAGGAGTGGGAAGTACAATCTCCCAAAATCTTATAGATAAACCTTCTTGCTATCAGTTTTCTACTGCATATAAAATGTTACATTGTAAGAACATGACTTATCTGTAGTATTTTGATATTTCACTTAAAAGTAAATGGAAAGGTCCTGCCATATATAGATCTCAGAAACACTGAATTTTACCAATGAAAGAGAATTTTAAAAATATCTAATCTATCCCTAACCCCACTTTTCCAAGGTAGAGAACTTCACTACAGAAAGAAGATTATATACTTTTGTAGGAAGCATTTCTAAGCTATTGCTGAAAATCTTTGGAGTTTCTATTTATTCTGACAGCATTTATTCCCCTGATTTAATGAATATAAACTGTGCTTCCACTGACTTTGTATTCTTGCTAGATTTCCACACTCCACTTATTACTTTAAGATATAAAGAATCCATGACTTCCTCAGATTGGGTACTACCTCTGCAGTTGGATCAAAATCCTATTCACTGTTGTTGATATAACTCCATGGCCATCTAAGTACAAAATAGTTGAAATGCGTGCCATATATGCTTTGGTGTTTGGCTTGTAGAAAATAATTGGCAATTCAGGGAAGGCTTTTTCAGCAATTGAATTCACTTGAGGTGTCCTTGATGCTTATTCTTATTGAATATCTTCTTGCAATTAGTGGATATATCTCCTTTTAATTGTTCATTGACCTATGATTAAATTATTTTGTACCAATATTGACTATAAATCACTAGGGAACTGACTTGAGTCAGAGAAAGACTAGTACCCTTTAACAATGAAGAATTCAAGCTAGTTATAACTTATTAAATAGTATTCAGGATTTTTTATGGACTCCAAATTAATTATATCCCTGCTGAAATGTGAGGAGTTGCTCTAAATTTAATGTATGAGTATTCATACAAAGAGCCCATTATCCATCTTGGCCAGCTTGGAAAATCTTATAAGAAAGTATGTTAACCTAGGAAAACCTAGACTTATCAAAACCTTGACCACGCAACATGATGAAGTATCAGGGAAAGGGCATAGTAGACATCCTACCTATTGTAGTTAAACATATTCAAAACCAACCTGATAATTAGGTATTAAACTAATATGTATAACTTGTAAATAAGATGAGAACTTTTATTAGACAAATGACCTGGAGAAGATTCTATAACTAGTTGTTATTTTGATGATAACCTGTTTCATACACTTTAAAATAACGGGAGTACATTCCAAGGTTAGTTTATGCTTTGCAATTCTCTTATTAAAATTGTTCATTTTGAATGCAAAAGGAGTCTACCTTTTGTGAAATTTCATTTTCACTCTGGAGAACCACATTTTCAAAGGGTGTTTTCTTCAATTATCAATGTAATGTATCTTCTCATTTAACCCTCTTTTTTATTCTCAATAGCTTTTTATGCTTAGTCTGGATATTGTAGCCTGCAATATTTATAGTTTATTATGCTAACAAATTATAGGTAACAATAAAGATTTTTGGCAGCCTAGTAGTCATTTGAACTTTTCTTTACAATCAATAAGATGAGAGGAGAAATTCAGAGTTACCAGTAAGTCTTTTTAGTTCTACAATAATAAATACACACAAAGAATATATAAACAGAACCAGACTTGCCATAATAAAAGAACAGGTTTCCTTGGATTCATTCAAGCATGACTTTCCTTACAAGATCCACACTCTCTTGTTGAAATTTTACCATGTTGCTCAATAATTACATTGTGATGATGATGATGATGATGATGATGATAGTAATTAACATGAATAATAAGAAGGAAAAGCTCAAAATCTCCTACCAAGACTTGAGAAGGGAGAGATCCCTAGGTTCTTTTTCCTTTCACCCTGACAATCTTCCTGGCTTTTAAGGAAAATGAAAAGTTTTTTTCTCTAATGTGTTTAAAGAACAAAAAAATTCAGTCTTTTATAAGTGAAGATGAAATGACTATGATTATTTTCCTTTATATGTCCTACTTTATAGAAATAATAGCACAAAGATATTACGACCTTGTCCCAACTTGCCAAAATAGTTGGAGGAATAAAGTGTTGGAATGGTTTGGCACATAGATCTTTTTGCCACTGCATATATTTGTTTTTCTTTCTACCCTGAGCCTTCTGCCATAGAAACCACTATCCTTATTTTTTTATGACATTGTCTTCACCTAATCTGCTTATTTTCCCTGGGCCACTATATCCCATAGTTATTGTCCAGCACTGATCCTTTTTTATGAGTTCTTCTCTATACATAACCACTTCAAGAAGGATGGTCCTATCACTACCTCTTCTGTACCCATGTTCTAATAATTCTGTATAGTTGATCATTCTCCACCTTACCTTGCTATTTTTTTCTCCTGCCAGTTCAGAGTGGAATAGATGAAAACAAATAATGGCTCCTTTCTCTCCCCCTCCTAGTTCCTAAAATGATTGCTTTTTAGTATCTCTCCTCTTTTTCCTGCACTGTTATGGCTAAATTATTGAGACTTTTTCATTAAGTTAAAAAAAGGTGGTCTCCAGAAACTTGGTTCATTCACATTTTTTTAATTAAGATTTTTAGTCAAAAAGGCAACACAGTACATTTGAAATGGCACTAGATTTTATCACAGAGTGCTGGCATTCCATTCCTGACTTTGCCACTTACTATCTATGTGAACTAGGACAAATCATTGAATTTCCCTTGGCCTTAGTTTCTTCAGCTATAAAATTCAGTGGCTGAACTAGATAGTCTTTAATTTCCATTCTAAGTATTGGATCTATGATGTTATGATCATAATTAGCAAATAATAAAGTGACTCCTTATGTCTCTTTGGCATTATACTTTTTTCTTCATCAATTTCTATCCAATTAAAGAATAAAAAGTAGAATGCTATTTTGAAAAGATTTTTTAAAGGTAGGGAAAGACTAAAGAATAAATTTTCTTACCATATTTACTCTGGATTTATACTGGTGAATTTAAAATATTCTTAATGAATTGTAGAAATTTCAGTTATTTTTTCTGACTCAATAGCTAAATGAGATAATGGCAGATGAAGCTGGTTCAAATTGCTGAAATTAATCAATAATAAAGTCAATTAGAAGGCCTAGTATAACCATGGTCTAGGGATGAATGAATAGCACAGGTAGGGGACAGTTATCCAATTAATTTGATCAATGTGAACAGTCATGCCAATAATTCAATTTTTTTTAAAAATCACTGAATTATAGTAATCAATTCACTATCTACTTGCATCAAAGTAGTCAGTCTATACCTTAATTGTCATCACAAAGTCTGAACTTTAATTTCATTTTGCAATGAACAATAAAGAAATTTGAAAATGATTCTTCTGAAATAGAAATGGCAAAACATACTCTCTGCTATGAAATATCAAGCAACTCTTCATATTAAAATTGCCTTCATTTAATGAAAAGAGTAGATACTTTTATAGCAGTTTGATCATATTTTGGTATAATCAGCCTTGATGTAAATCTAGTCTATGTCTCAAAGGCAAATGTTAAAGTGGAATAAAAAAATTGCACAAGCTTAGTTTTCCCATGTACACTTTTTCAAATGATGCTCAAAATTATACAGAACTATGCTGTTTAGGCAGTCCTTTAATGAACCAGAGTGAATGATAGGGCTTTCTATAAACAAACAGCCTCATAGAAACAGTAAAGTGGAAAGGAGGATTCATAGAATTGCATTATGCTAATCCCAGGAAACTAATTCAGGTGATGTACTACAACTACAGTATATATTCCATTCACCCCAAACAAGAAAATATACTGCAGAGACCATTCAGGAGTTTACTGTTACCTCCTAGTATTTTACAGCAAATCAATGCAATATGTATTAACTGTGTCAGCAGAGAGGATTGGGTGGGCTATTTTCAGAGTTCCAAAGCTTCAACAATTTCTGCAGGAGGGAAGAATTTTTTTAAGTACAAAGAAAATTTAAGACCCAGACTCATTCTTTCCTAGACAAGAGTTGACCTATCTTGACTACAGATATGAGCAGCAAGTGGGGCTTCCTGTAGGTCAAGGTTTTATGTTCTACAAAAAGATTTGGATTTTCTCAAAATACAGATATTCATTTAGACTTCATGAGTACTTCCTTGTATAGCCTGAAATTTTTAGGGAAGAGTTTGTTCTTATATAAATCCTTGACAAATTCATCTACAGAAAAACCTATAAAATATTCAATGTCAAGTATGAAAAATGTACCCATTGATGACACATGGATAAGTGGGTCTCAAAATGTACCCCAAAGATAGTAAATGGATAGATTTATTGGATGGTTTTATTTAATGTTGTCCACTAAATGTTTGAAGATAACTACAAGAGTCAGGAGACATAGTTTTAAATTTTCTTTCTCCTATCTACTGCCAGTGTGATTTTTGGCAAGTAACCTCAAAGAACCCGGATTTTTGTGACTATAAAATGAGAGATGTGGGTACTATGTCCCTTCCAGTTCTAAATCTATGATTCAGTCTTCCTAGCACCTAACAAATATGAGAATTTTAGTTTTGACAGAATTGATATCAAGTTTTTTCCTATACATAATAACTGATTAGCAAGTTACCTAACTTCTTAAGAATTTTTGTAGTGAGAGATAAGATCCATATCAATAATTAAGGGAATATGCTCATCTTTATGCACATTATAGCTAAAAGATTGTCTCTAGTTTAACTGTTAAGTTGTTTTCATATAAGTAATCAGTAAAGGACTCTAGTTGCTAGTTGTCACATAAGAATACAATTTAATTTGTCCTAAAATAATTGTGCCAACTCTGTTTAGAATATTCTGTTTTCATATAGATCAATGGAAAGTGAGGGATTAAAAAAAAGTTTAGAGTAGACGCAAGGAAGTAATTTCAAAAGATATGAAATAGAGCACAGATGATAGAAAACACTGTCTCTTGATTCCCACTCTCTTGGTTCTATTTTGTTAAATGTTCCTTTTCTGTCTCCTCATTCTCTTAGTCATTAATTGAGGTAAATATTCCCTAAAGGCCTGTCCATGGTGCTGTTTTTTTCTTTGCCTCTATATCCTTGCCCTTGCTAGTCTCATTTACTCATATGAATTTACCATCCTTGTTCAATTGAAAGTACTGGTTCCAAAGTCAAGTGGGCTAGGTTGAAATGTAGCCTCTAATATCTACTGCCTTTGAGATCTTAGGCCAAACACTTCATCCCCCTGAGCCATGGTTTCTTCATCTAGAAAATGAGGTGGTTGGACTAAATAGACACCTGATGTGTCTTTTGGGGCAGCTAGTTGGCTCAGTAGATAGAGTGCAGGACATAGAGTCAGAGAGACTCATGGTTCCAAGTTCAAATATGTTCTCAGACACTTACTAACTGACCCTGTGAAAGTTACTCATGCCTGCTTGCCTCAGTTCCCTTATCTTTAAAATGACCTGGAGAAAATGACAAACCACTCCCATATCTTTGCCAAGAAAAGCCCTAATGGAATGATGAAGAATCAGATTGAACTAAAACAACTGAACAAATTTAAAGATCTCTTTTACCTTTTTATCTATGATTCTATAAATGCATATTTATTAAGCAGCATCACTAACCCAAATGATGAGTAAACTGGTATCTCCAGTCCTGACTTTTCTCCAAGTTCCAGAGCTATGCCTACAACTGCTTACAATACACATTGACCTAATATTTTACTATTCTAATTTCATGTGACTTCCCTTTTTATGTTCTATTCTCAATCCAATATGAATTATTTTCCGTTTCATGAAGATACTATGTGTTTTTATGTCCACACCTTTCCACCTACTATTTCCTTGGCCAGGAATGAATGCTCTTTCTTTATATCTTTACCTGTAGAAGTTCTATTCATCTGTTTAAGATATGTTTAAAGTTTATTTCCTTTAGGAAGTCTCTGATTTCTTTGGTCTATATTATCTTTTCTGCTCACGAAGCATGTAGCACTTTAGTAATTCCTTTACATTTATTATTGTGCATTTTCCTAATTTTTATATGATTTCCCCTCCCCTACATACATACTATAAGCTCCCCAAGTGCAGGGGCTGAGTTTTATCTAAGTCTTAGATCTTATTCAGTATCTAGAAAAATGTTGGATACATAGGAAGTATTTAGTGAAAACAGAGGGTTGGAGTACAATTAATTCTAGTAGGAAAAGACCTTCACCTGAGTTCCTTTAAATTTAATTAAATAAAGAGATATTTTTAGAGTGGACAGAATGAGAAAGGTTTACTTAAGGAAAGTTTGCTGGCTAATGATGAACATTCACAATAATATGGCATTTTTTTCAAAACCACCTTGAGAGATATCAAAGGAGATAATATGTTTATGCAAGAGAAATATAGACTAAGTGTAGCTAATATAATTATTATAATCTTTATTTTACAGATAAAAAATGGGATAAAAAAGGTGAACCAATTGCCCAGAATAATATAACTAGTATCAAAAGCAAGGTTCAGAGCCAGGTATTATTTCTCCCAGTTCCTTTTGTTGTTGTTGCTGCTGCTGCTCCTGCTTTTGATTAGTCATGTCCAACTCTTCTTGTGACTTATTTTAATTTATTTACAGAGATGCTGGAAAGGTTTGCCATTTCCTTCTCAAGCATATTTTACAGATGAGGAACTGGGGCAAATAGAGTTAAATGATTTGCCCAGAGTCACATAGCTAGTAAGTGTTTGAGGCCAGATTTGAATTCATAAAGATGAGTCTTCCTGAGTCCAGGTCCAGTGTCCTAATCCACTAAACCACCTAGTTGCCCTGCCAGAAATTAGTAGTCAAATATCTTTTTGTTCAGAGTAATAAATGCAATATAAAGAACTGGAAATTATTTCCTGATGATCTTCTGAATAGTACTCATACAGAGTAGTCCAATGAAAAAATGTTACAAATTCCTAATCTAGTCCTGGTGTTTGTTTTTATTTTAACTCATGTTGAAGAACAAAGATCTCTCTGTTTTAATCTACAATTTTCTAGTGATTACAATACTGTATTCAATAAGAATTTTAAATAGTTTTCAGAGATTTCGTGGGAGAAAACCACTGATTAATGGATCTAAGTTGCACAAGATTCTACTGAGAACTCAGAGAGTTAACTGACAGTTGCTTTTCTATTGTCCCAGTAATCCACTCTACTGCTGCATTGATGGGCATGACAACTGGAAGCAGAGCTTAGATAGCATCCTGGAAATGGTTTTAGATTGGGACATTTCTCTAATGCCATAGAGATAAAACATTGTCAAAGCCATGGCTCTTAGATCTAAAGAGACTGTGGCAGCCCAGAGAATGCAAAGATGAATACTGAATTTGTGCATAAAAGAACCAGAATGCATCCACCCCAGACTAAGCTGCAAAGAATCTGCTTCTGTATGCCTCCATTTAGAATCTTGACAATCTGACCACCATTTCTCTCCCCTTGTTTCTTGACAGCTTCAGCGATACTTATCTCCAGTCTCTATTATTGGTATACACTGTCTCTCTTTACCTCTGGCTCCTCAAGGAGCTAGTTTATTTCAGTTTCTACCTCATACACAAGTCCTCTCCTGGTCCCTCAAAGTTCTGGTTACCCATCACACCACAATTACCTTGTGTCTATATAGTATATATCTATATGTGTATGCATTGCTCCCATAGATAGAATTTATTTCCTTGATTGTAGATAGAGACTATTTTCACTTTGCTTTTTGTATCTGTGGTACCTAGCACAGTGCATGGATCATAGTAAGAGCTTAATTCTTGATTCCTTGACTGATTGGTTACAGAATAGACAAGGGAGGTAACCAAACTCCAAGGGACCAGCAGGAGTTTCCACCAAAAACTAAAATGTTTCTGAACTGGAACAGCCATGTAATTCTGATATTATTTTTAAGGAAATATTTGGAAATTTCTTTCCCACTATAACATACACATACACACACACACACACACACACACACAAACACACACAGAGTATATACTTCAAAACCTGCCTGAAAATACTGCAAGAGGCTAAAGTGTTTTCCTGCTCTAACAACATACATATTAATTTGATTGAGCATTTAAAGTCTCTCTCTCTCTCTCTCTCTATTCCTTTGATCTCACATCACTTGCTAGAATGTGTAATGATTGACATCACCAGCAGTGACACATCACCAGACAGCATGTTAGCCTGGAAAAAAAAAAAAAAACAAAACAAAAAAAACTCAAAACCTGTCTGTCAAGAACACATGATCAAAGAAGCCATATCTTACAGACATATTATCACTGTCAGATAAATGAATAAATAAGCGCATTGGATGGGATCTAAGAGCAGAAGGAAAAAAAAGAGATTCAATAGTTTGAACTTTCGAAGACATAACTTTGTTATCAGTACAATCACTTATGAATATCAGATTGGTTTATAGTCTACGTGGTGAAAATACATTTCAAATATTTCCTGACACCTGTCTATAATACTGATGCAGTTTTGAAGCTAAGCAGCTTGTTGTTAAGGGTTTTCCCTTCCTCTTCTATTAGTCTAACACAAGTTTGTATTACTTGCATGAAAGAAGAGAAAGGGAAAAACTAAATCATAATACTTAGGCTAAACATATCAGAAAAATTCATATTAATCAATTATTTTCTTTGTCAATTATATTCTTTGGTTTTCATTTTTAAAAGAGAGGTAAATTATGCTAGGTTGCATCCTCTAAACAACATTATCTTATTTTTAATTCCAGTATGTATTTAATATGCTTGGAAAATAGCATTTATTTGGTTTTCCTCCACTTCTCTGTTTCATGTTCTTACTCTTAGTTTCAACTGGGTAGAAAAGGATTAAGACATATTTCCAAGGTTTCAAAATAAAGAAGTCATAGAATCAGAATTGGGATAACAAACTCCTGATGTCTAAAGATATCCACTAACAATGGATAGTATTGGAGGATTTTTTTTTTCTGATGAAAAAAATTGGATTTTTTTTCTAATGGGCTTTTATCCTTTTTACAAAACTTATTCAATGACTCATCCTTCCTGGCATTC
The DNA here is from genome assembly GCF_027887165.1 of Monodelphis domestica. Classification (NCBI taxonomy): domain Eukaryota; kingdom Metazoa; phylum Chordata; class Mammalia; order Didelphimorphia; family Didelphidae; genus Monodelphis; species Monodelphis domestica. Next base: position 118,949,029 of record NC_077234.1, on the reverse strand, counting down.
CATACAGTTTAACTTGACCTTAAACTCTCTCACCCTTACTCTTAATTCTAACCCCCAATCATTCTCTTATTATTTTGTGGGAATCTCATAAACTTGAGCTCTAAACCAAAAAAGCTGGATAAAGTGCAAAATATATACAAGATTTGGCATTTTTAAAAATCTCTAGGAGGGAAGAGAAATAACTCCACAATATCCATTTCTGTCTCCAATGATGCTGGTAATTCATATAGTAGGATAGATACAAGAGTTACAGTCACTATTTCCATACTGGAATGAAAGGCAAGATGACCTAACAGGTCTTTTGCCCCTCCAATACCCATGATTAAACTGAATTGTGATGGCAAGTTATTTGTGCAGAAACACTTATCCTAATGAAAGACTCTTGTTGGTAGTCTTTAATTTTCAGAGTGCAATTCCTAAGGGAGGAGTTGCCAATTATTTTTTAATCCCTCTTCCCTTTCCTAAGACTAGTTCCCCAGGCTAGTCAGTCTTCCAGATGTTATATGAATGAGTTTTCCCAATACCTCTTTGCCCTTCAGGAAACTCTGTTTCCAATTTGGGTTCTAAATTATAGTGAATTATTTGGAATTTAATGAATTTTTCTATTCACTTTTGTGGAACCCTTCTATTCCTCAGGTGTTTTCGTGTGTTAAATTGTTACCTGGGTTCGAAATATTTCACAGTATTTCACATTAAAACCCCAGAGAAAGAGCAAAGTAAAAGAATTAGATATCCTATAGGAGATCAATTTAATTCAGTTTTGAAGTTTAGCAATGCATCAGAGGTTTACTTCCTCTGCCTTACTTGAACATACCTTCTGGTGTCTATTGAAACAAGACAAGAAAGAATAATAGTTCCCTTTGATGTCTTTTGGCTTAGAGCATGTGAAGGTCTAAAGTTCCATTGACTTTTTGTAGCTAATGCTGTACTTCCAGCAGGCCTACCACATCAAATTTCTTCATTACTTCCATTTCTCTTTCTGTCATTAAAGTGGAGTCCCCTCCTTCATGAAGATAAAAATCTTCCCCGTTTTGCTTTCCATTACTCCCATCTACAGCAGTAGACAGATAGAAAGATAAACAAACTCCCCTTTCAGCAATCAAAAGTTCTCGAATTTTCTTGTTTTAATCACATTATCCTCACTCTTCTTTTGATACTATATTATTTATAACTCTGATTTTTGTCTTTGAGACTTCAAGAAGAAAAAAATCAAATGATGCATCATTGACAGGTCTGATCTCCCCAATATCTCCATTTAAAATAATTCCTTCCATCTTTTAAAGTTTTTCTTTTTACAATTTAGCATGCACACACACACATAATCACGCTAAATATGCTGATTTCTCTCTACCCTCAGAAAACCCCCACCTCTTAGATTCTATTTCCATGTCTTTCAGAAAGAAACAAAAATGACATTCCCTGTTCTTCCACTCAAATGACTCATAAATGCAGACACAAAAATATTTACCTTCCATATAAGACAAATTCAGCAGAACAGTAATTCTTTAAAGAGAATTTGGCATCATATTTTTTTTTTTTACATTTTACAACTAAACTTACCAGCTTTGACAATGGCACAGATTAGGTGAAAACAGGCATGAAAACAATAACAGAGGGCACTTCTATAGTGTTTATAATTTATAAATTGCTTCACATACATTATCTAATTACTTGTTGTTATTCAGTTATTTCAGTCATATTCAACTCTTCAGGAAACCAGTTGGAGTTTTCTTGACAAATATAATGGAGTAGTTTGCCATTTCCTTCTCTAGCAAACTAGGGCAAGCATGGCTAAGTGACTTGCCCTGAGTCATACAACTAAAGAGTAGTTGAAACTAGATTTAAGCTCAGTTCTTCCTAACTGGGACTGGCGTTTTAACCAGCAGATCATCTAGCAGTCTATTACCTCAATTGATCCTCATAATTATCCTAAAAGGTGGAAACTACAATGTTATTATCCCTATTTTTCGGAAGCAGACTCAGAGAAGCTTAGATAACTTGTCTCTAGTCACACAGTAAAATAAGTAAAAGAGTTCATATTGAAATGTAGGCCTCTTGTGATTCTAATTTTCTTCATGTGTTTCATAAATTTTTGTTCAAATGTGGATTGATGAAACACAGATTTATCAAGGTCCTGTGGTATTTTATAAGAAATCTACTCAAATTCTCAAATGAGGGTAAGAAATTAGATGGTCTAACTAAAGAATAAATATATTCAGTTTGATAAATTCCATGTTTTCACAGATTCATGGAAAATTTTAAAAGTAAAATGTGACCTCAATGAACTTGTCTAACCCATCAAGACTAATTTGCTTCTCTGAAACTTCTAGCCACTCACTACTAGTTCTTCCCTCTATGATCAGAGCAAGCCTAATAGTCTACATTCTGGTTCTTCATATAACAAAAAACAGTCATGATATATGACCTAAGTTGTCTTTTTTTGAGACAAAATACTACCAATTCTATCAACTGTCCTAATATGACACAGACAAGGTCTTGCCCTAAAGTGGTGGCTCTTCTCTGAATTCTTCATTTTTTTATTGTCCTGCTTAAATTAAGATGCCCAGAGGTGGGCACAAAACTTAAGATCTGAGTAGAAAAGAACATAGTAGAACTAGCATCTTCCTATGTCTGAAAGCTATGTTCTTAATGCAGGCAAGATGAACATTGTCTCCTTTGGCTTCTATAACACTCCTGGCTCATTAAGCTTGCAATCCACTAATGATCCTGGCTCTTTTCAGGAACAACTGCTATTTATCCATGTCTCCTACATATTATACTAATCAAGTTGTGTGGTTTTTTTTGTATTAAAGTGCAAAGTTTAATTATTATTACCTTTATTACTGAATTCTATGTTAATAAAATCAGTACAATATTCTAATCTGACAAAACTCTTTTACTTATTTATTTTTTTTAATAATAAACCCTTACATTCCATCTTGGAGTCAATACTGTGTATTGGCTCCAAGACAGAAGAGTGGTATGGGCTAGGCAATGGGGGTCAAGTGACTTGCCCAGGGTCACACAACTGGGAGGTATCTGAGGTCAGATTTGAACCTAGGACCTCCTGTCTCTAGGCCTGGCTCTCAAACCACTGAGCTACTGAGTTGCCCCCGGACAAAAGCCTTTTAGGTTCTAAGTTTCTCATCTTCTGTGCTAGCTCTTCATCCCAGCTTAGTGTTATCTACAGATTTGGTGAACAAACTATCTCTTCTCAGTTCATTGATAAATATATGAAATAGCACTGAGCCAAGCACAGATACCTAGGCTACTCCACTGGAGACCCCCTGCCATATTAACATTTAGCCATAAATAATTACTCTTTAAATAAATCATTTCTGAATCAATCTTCTTGAATTATTATGTTGCCTTTATCTGTAAATATTTTCCACCCAAAGTGTGTGAGATACTTCATTAAAAGATTTGGTAAGAATGTATAAAAACTATATCCATAGCCTTCCCATCACCTACTACTGTAGTAACTATTCAAAGTGGGGAAAGGGTAATGTTTTAGTAATATATAACTTGTTCTTGGTAAAGTGATGATAGTTTTCTTTTAATTCTCTTGTACCTTGAAATGTTCACAAAACATTTCTTTAATGATATGTGCTCAGAAATTTTCCCAGATGACTTGCCTATGTTTTTCACATATTTCAAATGTCAGTGACAATGGCTCAACAATCACAACGACCAATTCTTTCAGAGGCCAATGAACAAGTGTATTTGGGCCAGGTGACCTGAACTCACATGAGTACAAATGTACAGTAGCAGTACAGCTTTCCCATAAGCCACACATATATGTTTATCTTGAGACTCAAATAACTTAATGTGAAACAACTTTTTGCATTCATAATGTTCAATGCTTTACCGTGTACAGTCCACATATCAAAAATCTCAAACTCACTCAGTAAGAGAAGCCCTTGTAAGTAACCCTCTTATAGTGCAACATATTGCTGTTCAGTTGGATCATATCTGGGCCAGCCAGCAATCTGTCTCTAAAGGCAATGAAAATCCTGCCAAAGCTGGAAGTATTGGACAATTTATAAAATGAATCAAAATCATGAAGCACATTGAAGGAGATAGAAGGTTTTCAGTTAAGGTACTGACATCGGGAACTTAAGCAAGTGCTGCCTCCTTTCATAAAGGTCAAAGGAGCTCTATGGTGTCTAGGTAGGAAAGATCACTTTCGAACTAAAATGATGTGATTACCTACTCAACTTTTGGTTATACTTATAATGAAAATTAATTTTAGTTACATGGTACTTTAATGTTCATAAAATTCTCTAAATTATTGTTATCTGCTTTTTACAGATAAAGAAACTGAGACTTTTAAGTGGTTAAGCAACATTGCTAGAGTCATTCAACTAGCGTCTGAAGAATTTTAATCCAGGACTCTCAGACTTCAAGTTAGGCACTCCATCCACCACATTACATTGTTTTCATTTATATATAGTCAAATATGTCAAAACTAATCATTTGGACTACAGTGAAGTGACAGCTGGATCTATTTTAGGTAAGAGTTTTACCAGAATGAATTTCTCCTTTGAACATCTTAGCAGCTAGTCAAAAGGCATCTCCATTCTGTGCTACTTTTAAATATGCATATTTATTTTTTAGTAAGTCTCCAGTTCAGAATTTCTGTGATCTCACTAAATAAGGAGGGGTCCAGGTGACATGATAAAAGCAATGGATAATTAAAATGGATAATGTCAATGTTTTATTCAAGCACTTGTTCATTTTTTCTTCTACCCACTAGTTGAAAGTTCTTTTATAGAGGCTAAGTGAGAAAAATCTTGTGTCAAAGGAAAACATGAATGATTAAATAGAGATTTTAATGTCATGAAACATTAGAGTAAACTTATTACATTTATGACTATTTTAAATAGCTCTGTAATTTAAAAGAAAACATCATGCAAATATAACAAATAATAATACAAGCATGCTAAGTTAATGAAAAACACTTTTATTTTCCATTACTTTTGTAACATCTTGAAAAATATAGCTATTCCAAAATCACTTTTAACAGGAATGTAACTTTCATGAAAATATTGTTTTAAGCAATGCTCAGGCAAAACATTTTTGTTCTTTGTTATAGAAGTAATAACTTTATCCAAGTATTTAGGTCCAGATTCTTAATAAACTAGTGGTCATAGGGGTTTCTTCCTTGAAATTGTCATAAGCTCATTCATCAAATCACACAGAGTAGATTAACTATTTTTCAGATGAGTAGTTAATTAATTAAAAATACAGGCTATACAAATTGGAAATATAACATCACAATAAATTATTTTTTACTCCAAACAAGGATAGCTGGAGAGTTAACACTGTGCACCTCAGTAGTCATATTTCTTTCCCATCAGCATAAAACTACATACTTCATCTTCTTATGATTTATACATTAATTTTCTCTTCTGTCATGAGAAAGTTATCAAAATTAAACCAAAAAAGTATATAGGATTTGGTGACATTAAATTATTCAAGAATATCAACAAATTAAATTAAATTAAGATCCTGCCCTCCATATTATTTACCTCACAGTAGTATGATGGTTATATTGATTACATTTTAATGTCCATGTTAACAGACCACATATGTAAATTTTAGTTGCATTTTATACTAAATAGAATAAATATATTCAAATAGAATAGTACAAAATTAAAGATCAAGAGAAAATTAGAATTTTTCATCTTTTGGAAGACTGAATATCATAGATAACATAATATAGCATTCACTAGGAGCATGATCAATCAAGTTAATTTTTAAATGTATTTACTCTCTATTTAAAAGTTTTATTCCTGAAGTCTTTGAGTTGTCAACAATTTTTAAGTACCAAAGCCACAAACCATTCCTCTGTTGTGTCATCTGATTAATCATACCATCTTAGCATAACTCTCATAAAAATAAAGTATATTAGTCAACAACACATATGATGTTCACATATCTTCTCAATGGCTCATGCCCTTTGACTTCAGTGGACCCTTAAGACAGTGACTTAAAGTTCACATTCATTTTCTGACTTCACTGCACATATGTAGTAAATAAAGATTCCTTTTGAAAAATAACTGACATTGCTCTTTTGAACTCAGCTTCAGGAAAAAGATGATTTGAGGCAGCCTCTAATGGGATTGCATTTGGCTGCTTGCCACAAGATCTTAAGAAAAGTTTCTAATTTCTTTTTGCATTTGATGCACACTTGGGATATTCTGCAGAAGACCAATTTCTATTGTATATATATGCCTTTATGCTTCACCATTCTGAGTGGGGTAATAAATCTAAAGAGAAAGGAAAGAAATATTTCACAACTAGACTTCAACTCTTTATATTTTTTCCAGAATTAACACAATCCTGACTTACACAGACAAATACAGAGCAACAGGCAAAGTATGCCAAGTCCATTTCCCCCCTTTGTCATCAAGTGACAATGCATTGTGATGATCAAGTGGGTTATTTTATTTGTGAATGCTTAAGGCAATGACAGGTCATTGTTAATGTGGTGTTATAATTATTTCACTTGAGAATTCTACTCTTAAAGAGTTTCTAAAGAGGAGCATTTTGCCAAAATAGTCAGTATTAAAGTCCATCTGTTTCTTCCAATATATTGGAAATAATCCCTTCACAATGACTACAAGTAGCTTGCTTAATCTGCTATGCTATCACTGACATTTTCCCTATTACTAGTCCACCAAATGTCAGCAACTGATGAGCAATCAGTGGTTCTTGCATATATTCAGAATGGCCTTTTCACATGTCTATAATTTCCCAGAGGGCAGAGATGAAAAACGGGTCATCAGTTTTCTACTAGGAGTAACTTTAGAGATGGCAAAATAGAACAAAAGCAGTTTAGTGCCCAAGATTACACCTATAATACACATTAGAGGCAGGTTTTGAACTGAAGTCCTTTGACTCTAAAAATTTCCATTCTACACAGGCCCTATCATAAGTAAACGGATTTCTTTAGCTGTTTTTTTTTTTATGGATTTTTTTCCAAACCTAACACATTGAGCTAGATCCTTCCACATGCTTAACTTACTCCCTCATGTGTGAGGTATGGGAGGTGAGATTTTCACACTTTCTTCTTTAAAGGTATCATTGAATGTATCATTGCTGCCAATTGTAGATGGGAGCCTCAAAAGAGAAAAGTTTGAGCAATGAGTAGCAAGTGTAAGTGATTATGTCTAAGAATGACATTTAGATTCCTGGACCTCAATGTAAGTTACAAGAAGAATGTGCTCTTAAACTAGAACAGCATATAGTTTAAAAGAATTAGTAAAATAAATATTTTCCTAGAGATTTGTGAATCTGATTTTAATCTAAAATGAAGGAAGAGAAAAAACTGTTCATTTATAGCTACATATCCCTTGAGAAATTGCATTTACAACATATAAATAATTTCAGTGGAAAAGGTAATAAAATCAAATAACTCCTAATAATTAAAGCTGTCCAGTCATAGTTGGAATGAGCTAACTCAGAAGGGAATGGATTTGCAATCACTGAATGTCTACCCATAGAGGCTAAATGACCACCTATTATTAAGGATATTGAAGGAAGGATTCTTGGTAAAGTTAGGTTTAGATTAGACAGATAACCTCCAAGTACTCCTTCCAACATTCAATTACTAGGACTACAAAAAAGCCTCTACATTTCACTATTTCAAAGTCCTTCTATCATTCTGGATATACATTAAATTGTTAATGCCCTTCCTAAAATGTGGTCTCTATGAGGGAAGTTGTTGTTCCAGTTGGGGTCTGACCAAATAAAAGTGGAATCAGCCAACTATCACCTCCCTACCTTTGGGTGGCATTTAGAATTGTTTATAGTGGCTAAAATGATAGTAGCTTTTTAGTTGTCATATCCTACAATGCATATGGACATCTCAGTCCATAAAAACCTTAATGTGTGTCATTTTATTTGTTTGTTTTTGGTTATTGGTTTGTATTTTGCCTTTTTTCTGCACCTGAAATATTTTCTGTACAGGTTAAAAAGAGCCTGTAAGAAGGACAGAAATCACAAAAAACGAGTAACCTCAGAGACATGTTCAAGGAAGTTTGATGTAATAGTAATGGAGAAGTCCTTACCATATGGAGGGGTAGAAAAGGAGTAAATAGATGAGGCATGTAATGTTTGTATACATGTGTCTCACAATATTTTTAGCAGCACTTCTCAGTCATCTCCTCCATGTTTGCCTCTTCCCATCCTTCATCACTGTCTAGGAAAAGGAAATTTACCCTCAGTAAACTGTGACTTAAAAATACATCTGTTTTCTTTAAGCAATAATTTTCTCTTGCATATATTGGCTGATTGGCTGGAAACACAATTCTCTACCAAAAGAAAATTATAGATAGGTATTAAAATTATTTTTCCTAAATTCTGGGGACATTTGAAAATTAGTTCAGTTTTTTTTTTTTAGTATAATGTATATATAAGCTATGATACTTTGCCACTTCCAGGTTATAGAGAAGATAAGCTGCCTCCAGGGGATAACTTATCTTTTCACAAATGCGTAGACTGTCATTGAAATAGAAATATCCTTGAATTCCTCACATTCACTGTGTAATAAACAGTCTATTCAAACATTGAATAATGACCAAAACGGATAAAATTTTCATCTTTTCCTCCTTGTTGCATACAAAAGTTTAACCTCTAGCTGTCATTACTAGAAATATCAAAGGGTCAAAATATTTTTTAACGTAGGCAGGGATATTTGCTTTTATAATAACATTGGTAACCTCTGGCAAGTAGTAAGATATAGAATTCTTGGCAATACTAAAAAAGAAAGATGTGAACCTGAAGGTCAAGAAAAACTCAATTACCAGAAAGCTTTAGTGAAAAAAAATGAGATAGTGACTTTAATTTCTATTAGATAATAACTATATCAGTACTGAAATCTCAATCTACCCAGTTTTGATCTGAAAAAGGACAATAGTATGTTTCATACATTAATATTTTAATTGGCTCCTCTATTTATTGGGAACAGGTAGGTGGCACAGTGGATAGAATATCAAGCCTGGTGAAAGGAAGACTCATTCTCTTGAGTTCAAACCTGGACTCAGACACCTGTTAGTTGTGTGACCCTGGGAAAATCACTCAACCCACTTTACCTCAGTTTTCTCAACCATAAAATGAGCTGAAGAAGGAAATGACAAACCACTTCAGTGTCTTCCAAGAAAACTAATGGAATCTTAAAGAATAAAACATGACTGAAAATGACAAAACAGTTATTGGGTAGCTTGACCAAAACCTTTTGAATGTGATATTTCTTCTAACTAGTTCCTCAATTTTACCTTGCTCTTTTTCACTTCATATTATGTCAAGTTAGTTCATCAATGCAATATGCATTTATTATGTACCAAACACTGGCTTATACACATGCCTCACTCACTTTGTAGAGGGAAAAAATTAGACCCAATTAAGTTCAGTGAGGATATTTAAAGGCAAGAATGACATTTCTTAAGTGGAAAAGGCACCTGTCAATGGACAGAAAAGAAATTTTAGAAAATATTAATTTTTAAAATGAGCAAATATAAGTGATATAAAGCAGAACAATATTCATGTATTATCATGGATCATGATAAATGAGTGTCCATCGCTTAAAATTGTATCACATATGTTCAGTTTAGTCCAATTCAACCCAAGTCCTAGGGAAGAGGTTTGAACATATTCCACTACACAAAAAAACTTTAGTTTGTTCTTATGGCCTCTAGCATGAGAATCAAACACTTTAGCTTTTTGTTGATGGTACTTCCCACTTCCCACATCCTTAGTTTTCCATGATTTGCTTTTCATATCCTCTCAGATCCAATCAATGGAATTACTAACAGGGTGGACATATTACATTGAGACCAACTCTAAACCTTAGCTTGTTTTTTGCATGGCCAATGAACTAGGAAATTTTTTTTCTCATTAAGTACAACAAAACATGATATAAAATATAAAGCACATTCTTAATTATTTTTATCCAAACCACAATAGTTTGCCAACTATTATTCAGTTCACTAAACTTGAAATTCCATCTCCCACCTCTAATCATTTGTACAAATTATTAAAATAAGTTAAGCAGTTAACAAAACAGTTAAAATATACATGGTCATATAATGTGATGTTAAGCATATAAAATAGTCAAGACTTACAGTAATATCATTTTATAGTCAACATTTATCTGACATTTACTAGTAGGGCCTTATGTCCACAACTAAAGAAGGATATAGAAATGCTGAGAGGAATTAGAAGATTGTCCCAAAGATGATTAAAGAATTGGGAAATGAGTTAGTATTTACATAGAAGTTAGAGGATGGACTTTTTATGGAATGTGGAGAAGAGAAAACATGAGAGCTAATTAATAGAAGTCATCTAGTGTACAAGCGCCTCTTATGCAGCTCATGGTATCCAGCTATTCTCCATCTCCAGGACTGAAAGAAAAAAAACACAAATTGATTATCTGCACACAGAAGGATTTAGGTTGTATAAAAGAAGACAAAGTTTTATAATATCAGAATGATAGACTTCTGGCAAGGAGCAGAGTGCTTCTTACAAAGACTGGGGAAGAGTATGTTTGCCGGATGCTAAAGAACCTTAAACTATAATCTAGAAATGAATATAGAGAAATGACAGATGAAACCAAAAAAGCCAGGTAGATAGGAAAATAAATATGACCAAATAATTATATTGCAGGAAATCCCAGCCATTCTCAGGAGATAAAAGAAAAGGGTAAGAAAGAATATTTCAGACCTCAGAAATCTATATGCCAATGTTCATATCATAGATAATAAATTAAACTTAAATGTTCAACAAAAGGAGTTAAATGCAGTCTCACAGACATTGTCAAGACATAGCAGGATGGAACATGATTGGAATGTAATTATGCAAGGACAAATTTTGTCAAACAAAATAGAAGCAAAGGGAATGTAGCATTATATGTCAATACTCATGCATCAGAGGAGGTAAACATGGCAGAACAGATTTGAGCAAGTATAATGGAAAAAATTGAGAAAAGAATTGATAGTGATGAAATCATTGTGAGAATATAGAAGACTACCTAGATAGTCAAAGGTTATGGAAAGTGCTACAGATACAGTTACTGAAACTGACAAATGTATGAGTTAGTAAAAGAAGGCATTGATGATCTAGAAATTTGTTTCATTTCCCTTTTTGCTAATTAGGTAGATCTTATCTAATAAGATGAGAGGCATCTGATGGCACAGAAGATTGAATGCTGGAGCTGGAATCAAGAAGATCAGAGTACTTAAATACCCAGGTTAGACACTTATTTGCTGTGTGACCCTAAATCATTCACTTAACCTGTTTGCCTCGGATTCTTCAACTGTAAGATGGGTATCTCCCTCTCAGGGCTATTTCAGAAACAAACGACATGTTTGTAAAAAAAGAACTGAGTACAATTTTCTAGTACATGATAGTCACTATTAAAATGTTCATGTCCTTTCCCTCATCTAACAAATTCTTGAATTTTCTCATTGGTAGTTTTATGGAAGGGCAACTAAATGGTAGAGCACACACAATGCCAGGCATGGAGTCAGGAAGATTTCTCTTCCTGAGTTCATATCTGGTCTCAGATGCATATAAGTTGTGTGATCCTGGTCAAATCATTTAACTAAGGTGGAGAGGGAAATTGCAAACCACTCCAGTATCTCTGACAGGAAAATCCCAAATGGAGTCCAGAAGAATCAAACATGACTAAAAACAACTGAACAAAGACAACAAAGAATTATGTTACAGAAGATAGTGAGGAAATCAGCATATTTCTGTTGAACAAAATTAAAATAACCCAAAAGAATAGATTAGTGGAATGTGGCAGAGGATCCTAAATTCCTAATAGTAAAGGAATGGGACACTAAGGGGATACATGTAAGTCCTGTCTTTAAGAAGAATACGTTTAAAATTCACTATATATATTATAGATAGATATTATTTTTAATGGAGAGGAGTCAAAGAAGTTTAGGAGACTCTAAAAACAAGGCTTCCTAACCTTTTTTTGTGCAATGGACCCCTTTGAAAGTCTTATAGCAGATTAGGATCCATTCTCAGAATGTTTTTAATTGCATAAAATATGTAAGGTTACAGAAAAATCAAGTGTATTGAAATTCAATTTTTAAAAATTTCATGGATCTGAGATCCACACTTTTAAAGAGACATTGGCAATTTCCACATATTAGTGAGAGATCTAGAAACCATGTCACGTAAAAGAGATGTTAACAAAAATGAGAGGCACTACTCCTGGAAAAGAAAAGAAAAAGGTGAAAAGTTAACTGAGGGACAGTCTTATGAAAACATAAGTCAATTTGTTCTGTTTTGAGTCAAAAAAACTAGAACTTGTAAGGAGAGGAAAAATTGAGAAAGTAGTAACATATAAGTTGAAGAAATTGACAGTCAATAAACATTTATTAAGCAAGACACTGTGCTAAGTGCTAGGGATACAAATATGAAAAAAGAAAAACATAGTCCCTGCCTTCCAAGGACCTTATAATCTATTGGGGCAACAACCCACAAAATAAAGATGAAGAGGGAAGTAGTTCATAACTCTTTAAATGGAGGTTTTGGAAGGAATTCTAAATTATTCTCTCCACTCATTTGACTCCTAAGCACATTCCAACTACTACAGAGAATGCAACACTGATGGACTGACCATGCTTTTCTAATGTCAAACACAATTTAGTGTAAAAGACTATTTTACAGAGAACTTATACAAAATAAGTCAAAAGAAGTGATATAAGAACACCCTAAAGGTCTCTCTGAAGAACTTTGGTATTGACATGAGAGACAATAGCACAGGGCCACCCATAATGCTATGCTTTGATCAAAGAAGGTTCTGTGCTCATGAGCAGAGCAGAATTGCTGTATCTCAAAAGAAACATAAGATGAATAAATGTAGATTAATAAATTTAGAGACATGTAAATCCCAAATGTTCATATGAGTTATTTGTGCCCAATCTGTGACAGAGTTGGCCTAATCAACTGCACCGGGACACACTGACCATGTCATGGGGATGTCCTTTTGGTCCTGAGTATGAAGGACACAAACCTACCAACCAACCAAGAGCAGAGGGTCTTGATGAGGTATGGAAATCAAGAATATTGTGCTCTTTCAGGATGAAGAGATTTCTTGGGGATGTTGCAGTCCAGAGCAATGCAGCAAAGTGGGAAATGAAGATGCTTATCCTGGAGAAATGAAAATTCACATTGCCTGGCATGCAGCAGGTGCTTAATAAATGCTTGTGGACTAACTAACTGATATGATAGCTACCTTCAAGTGTATGAAGGAGCATCAAGAAGAAGAAATACACATTTTGTTTGGACTCAGAGGGCAAATATAGAAACAATGACTGAGAATTGTAAAGATAGATTTCATAGTCATTTTGTTCCAGAGATTCGAAGCTGGAAGGGACCTTAGGTCATTAAATCTGAACCCTTCATTTTACAAATGAGAAATCTGAAGCTCAGAGAAGGGAAGTAACTTTTCCAACAGTATAGAGGGACTAAGTGGAAAAACAGAGACTAGAACCCAGGTCCCCAAACCCCAAATCCATTACTGTTGCCACAATACCACAATATAAGGAAACATTATAGTGATTCAAGAGTATAAATACTCTACTCAGGAGACAAAGAATCCCCTATCAAAGGAAGTCTTTACTTTTTTTATTTAATTTTTCCAGCTTCCATTTTGACACAATTTTCAGTATCCGTTTCCTGACATTTTGTAACCCATGTTCTCTCCCTCCCTCTTACTTTTTCCCTCTCTCCAAAAAGGCAGGTAATTTGATACAAGTTGTAATATATTACAAAATACATATTTCCATGTTTGTCATGTTGTGAAACAAGATACATATTGCTCTCCACAGAGAAAACGTCATGAAGTAAATAAATGAAGAATGGTAATGTTTAAATGTGCATTTGGTTTCTATCTGTTCCCTCTCTGGTGGGAGATATCATTTTTTGACCTTGAGTCCCTTGGAGTAGGACTGAATTTGTGCCTTGTGAATGCCTTCACAGCTGATCTCGAAACACTATTTTTGTTGCTATGCACAACATTCTCTTGGCTCTGCTCACTTCGTTTTACATCATTTCATACAAGTGTTTTTTGAGTTTTTGTGATAATTTTGTTTGCTATTTTTTATGGCACAATAACATTTCCTTACAATCATAAACCACAACTTGTTCAATCATTCCCCAATTGATGCATATCCCATCAATTTCCAGTTTCTTGCCTCCACAAAAAAGAGCTATTCTATTTTTGTACAGGTAGGTTCTTTTCTCCTACCTTTAATCACTTCTAGACATAGCGGTGGTATTGCTGGGTCAAAGGGTACATATGCCCTTTGGGCATGATTCCAGATCCCTCTCTGGAATGGTTGCTTTAGTTCTCAATTCTGCTAACAATGTATTAGTGTCCCACTTTTTCCACATCCCCTACAACAAAGAAAGACTTTAAGCAGAGGTTTAAATATTGACCTGCTCTCTGAGTTCTTACTGAGACAGAAAGCAAGGTACATTATTTTCTTTAAGAGAGCCTCTGAAGTGAGCCTGGGATCCTATAATCTCACATTTTAACCTCCAAGATCTTCCTCTCATTATGAACCTATTTGTAGAAAGGAAGGAAGGGGGGTTGAGAGGGAGAGAGTGAGAATGAGAGAAAGAAAGGAAGAAAATAAGCAATCCTTAAGGACATAATATGTTTCAGGCACTGTGTTAAATACATTACAAATATTATTTCATATCAAAATGACAATGACTCTAGGAGGTAGTTGCTATTATTATCTTCATTTTACAGTTGAGGAAACTGAGATCAACAAAATTTAATAAATTTCTGAGGGTCACACAGCAAGTATATGATGCAGGATTTGAAATCATGTCTTCCTGGCACCAGGTCCAACAATCTATCCAATGCACCACCAAGCTGTTTTTAAAAAGTTGAATGGATTCTCATCCTTCATATCTCAAAGTAGAGATAATAAGCACAGAAGGTACAATTATATTTTTATTACCATCATCTTCATGCCTTTGTTTTTAAAGTGCAGATGGAGCTAGGCATGGAAACATTATGAAGCAATTTCAAGAATTCAATATTTAAAAGTCTCCTAAATTACATTGAAAGAGCACTATCTCTAGAATGAAAGGACATACATTCAAATGGCATCTGTATTATTATGAAATGATCTATATAAGCTTCTTGAAAATCTAAATAATTAAATGCCAGGTCTGATTGCGATTAATACCATTATAACCTTAGGTGAGTCACTTACATTTCCTGGACCTCAATTTCCATATTTGTGGAATGAGGAGGTTGAATTAGCTGGTCACTCAAGTTCCTCTAGTTCTGGATCTCTAATCCTATTGATCCTTTTTAAGGCAAAGAATATCTTTATCACACTAATATTCATCCACTATTTATTTATCTGGGAAGGCTTCCTTTTGAGAAATTAGGGTTTCAATAAGTAAATCACACATTTATTCTTATTTTTTTAATGCTCTTGTTGATTCTTCTGTTTTGTTGCTGCCACAGTGCTTTAGAGTGATTCTTTTTAGCTGTCAGAGTCCCCCAGAAAAGTTATTTTTAGGAGCTAAATGGCTCACCCAAGGTCATTTTCAAAGCCTGAATTAAAATCCTGTATTTCCAGTCCATTTCTTCAATAACTGAGTCATATGGCTTTAAATTTCTTCAAAATATTAATTGTTATGACAATTTTCCTTCCTACATCAAATGCTAACACACTCAACATTTTTGACAATTCTAAGAAAAAAGGGGAAAAAACAAGAACTAATGACTTTTTGATCTGTCATTTATAGAACTATTATGATGTTTCTCAGATGAAGACATTTATTTTATCTCACTTCAATAGTTATGTTATTAAATTCAATTTCTAGCCATAAGATTCTATATATTATGACACACATATAGGAATCTCTTTCAACTGAGATATTTAAATAATTGGAACAAAAATAATTCCCCCCCTGAAGGAAACTTGTATAAATTTTGAAGGATGATAAAGAAAAATATCCATGTTTAAAATACTAGTCTAAACTGACCTTTTCAAAACACATAAAGAGTCTTAGTTCCAGATCTGTGAATAAGTATCAGGTTGAAAGTGTTGTTTTGGTCTTTGGATGTGAAATTTTATCAAATACTCCAAATCATCACAGGATGCTAAACCAGTTGCAGTAAAGAGACTTCATTTCATCTTTTAAGCTGTAAACAGGACAAAAGCAGGTGAAAATCAAACACTAAGGTCTCTTTTTCTTCCTGCTTTCCTCTCCAATTCTTTGTATCCTCTGCTTTGGAGAAGCTCTCCCCTTTTCTAATCCCTTTCAGTTCAAAGTATGCATGTGTGTGTTTGTGATTGGTTGCTGGGTTAAGAGGTTGCATAGATTACCAGCTCCAGCTCCAGTTTACATCCAAATTAATGTCACATCTGTAACAAATTGGGATGCTCAGCTATTGTCAAACAATGTAGGGCCAAGGTTGGCAAATTAGTTAGTATTAGCATATAGACCTTTTGGCAAGAAAGGAAAGCTTTTTACTTGGAGCTGGGCATTCTGCAGGATTTGTCAACTCGAATCTGCCACTGGCCTCATTATCTCATTTGTCTTAGTTAGGCTAAATTGGCAGTTATGTCTTCATGGCAAATGTTTGTTTTTACAAATGAGCAATGGAGCAGAATCTAGGAGAAAGAACATGAGGACTTTTCCCTTGCAATTTATTCAGATAATCCCATAGCTGGTGACCAGAATCATTGATTTAAATGTATAAAGCCTTCCTCTTTCCCTTATTCTTTTCTGGTAATGGAAACTTGTTAGGGTTATGGATTCTAAAACTAAAATTAGAGAATTTAAAGAGAGATGTCACATTATTTTCAATAATTATTTTGAAATACCTTAGAATTCATTCTGTCATTAAAGAGACATTATCATAAGCATTGACATTTCATTCATTCAGCATCATAAACTGCCTTAAATAAATTAATTTTATGAAATAACTAAAATAACTCAAACTTTTAATTATACTAAATTTATTTTCAATCTATTCTATTTGGAATTCATTTAAAATGCATAAAACACTATCATTCTTTCTTAAACAGGGTAGTTTAATATTATCTTCACAATTCAAGATCCTCTAGATCATAGCTTATAACTGACAACATTTAATTTTCTTTAATGTGGTTAGGCTAGTATTCTTTTATGTAGAGGTATTTTCAAGATTTGGACAAATAGAGGAACCTATTATATAAAGAAGCAATTTGCTAAACAGAGAGAGATAATCAATGTGAACACAAATTTCCAAGAAATTTCTAACCAAGCATGAACAGTTTGGTGGATTTGTAAGAGAAGAAATAACATCTTAAATAGTTACTCTAAACGTTTGACAGAAACATTCCTGAAATGAATATGGTAACCAAAACAATACCTGTAATAACTACACAAGGCCTGTACTAGGTATGCAACATCAAAAAATAAAAAAACCAACAGAAGAACCAAATACACTTTTGTAAGGGGGGCGGGGGGAGGAGTAGAAGAGTGAAGAAGAAAAGAAAGGAGAAAACTTTTACAGATTGAATAGACAGAGAAGAAATAATGTATCGTTGGAAGACCTCCTTATTTAAGTACTGACTATTTTTTTTCAAATAAGTTTCTATACTAGAATACACACACTTATCCATCTTCCAGATTAATTAAAGTTATTGTTTATGTTACGAGCTTTGGAAACCACTAGGGGTGAGACTCACCTTTGATCAAAGGATAAGACAATATTTTAATTTGAAAAATTTGACTAAATAATCCAGTTCTTCATAAATCTGAGAACATGAGTTACTTAGAGATAATATTCCAATTTGATAAAAAAATTTTTAGGAAAAATAAAAAGCAGTGGGACAGAAATAAAGTTTAGATCAATACTTAACACCAAATACTATACTGCTTCAAGATGAATGTGTGACCTAAGTATTAAATGTTATACCAGAAAAATAAATAAGATCCATATCAAGTACCTTTCAGAATTATGATATCAGGCAGGGAATGCAGTACACTTCTTAACCAAACAATAAATAGAGATGATCCTAAAAAGTAAACAGATAATTTATATTTTGTATTATTAAAAAGCTTTTATGCAGATAAAATTGATAGAACTAGAATAGAAAAGGAATCTTTCAACTGGGAAAAAATAACTGTATCCAACATCTTTAATAAAGTTTTGATATTCAAGATACATTGGGAACTAAAACAAACATCTGACAAAGTGTCATTCCCCAGTGGTCAATTGAGCAAAAGTTATAAAAACATTAGAAAAAGAAGAAATACAAACTATCAAAATCATAAGAAAATTGTCCATGTCACCAATAAAAGAAACAAGAATCAAAACAGCTCAAAAGTGTCATTTTAGATGTTTCAATTTTACAAAGATAAAAGATAGAGATCTTAAAAGAACTATAGAAAGGCATACACTAATGGTGAGGTTATAATTTCTTCCTTATATTTTTAAAGCAATTTGTAATTATGCTACAAAAATACCCATACTTTTGCCCCACTATTAATCATTTGCCCAAAGAAGTCAAAAACAGGAAGAAAGAATATACAAAAATCAAAATATCTGTTATTGCACATTTTACAGCAACCAATAATTGGAGACAAAGCAAATGCACACCGATTGGGAATGGCTAAAAATTGTAATACATGTACATAGAATATTATTGTAGTATAAAGAATTATTAATATGAAAATGCAGAAAAGAATATGAATATTTTATACTGTGGGTGCATCATCTATTTTGGAACTGGACCCTAAGAAATTGACTGAGTCAAATGACCTTAGAGATTAAAGGTAGTCCATTGTCATGGAGACCCACAAATGATGGAGCTCCACAATAGGGTATTGTTCATTAACTAATTAGTTACATTTAATAAGCTCATGTACAAACAGTTCTGTAATTATAAGGAAGTATAGCTCTTTGGATATAATCATCTGATTCCATGGTTGATACCAATCCAGGACTACCAAGGCAAATCAGGAGATCTGGAGAGCTATGCCTATCAATATGTGGGCTTTTTAAGCAGTGTGGAACAAGGTGCACCTGAGTGTCCTAGAGCAATTTGTATGAGCTGGTAATTAAGACAAATACAGAAGAGCAAATACAGAAGAGAGATGAACTAATTCAAAAAGTAAAATAATAATAAGAAAACTGTGAATACCATAATGTACATTGACATGATAGTTGTGACTCAGCTATTTTAGTTGTATCAAACTCTTTGTGATTTCATTCGGTGTCTTTGTGGTAAAGATGATCTGGTGTTTTGGCATTTCTTTCCCTATTTCACTTTATAGATGATGAAACTGAGACAAACAGAGTTAAGTAATTCGTCCAGGATCACAAAGATAGTATCCACTAACTGATTTAAATGCAGGAAGATGAGTATTCTTGACTTCAGGTTCATTGCTCTATCCACTGTATCACCAAGCTGCCATAGACACAGAAATTACAACCACCAGAAATCAGACAAAATCAAGGGACACTATAATTATAATGATGACACGTGACCTTAAAGAAGAAATGAAATCATATTTTTCAGGGATATGTCCATGGATGGACATTATTGAACACATTGTTACAGACTCTATGTCTGTGATGATTATTTTTTCTGAATTGCTCATTTACTTCCTCTCTGTCTTTTTAAAAACTCTTTGTTACAAAAAAGGGCTCCCTGTGTAAGGAAGGGAAAAATATATATTTGAAAATAAAGGCAATGTAAAAATGAAAAAAAATCAATAATTCAATTGTGTTGTGGTCCAGGAAAACAAAGAAATTCTTGAGAATTGTATGTAAAATGGAATTCAATGGGCTTATAAAGCTTTTCCCAAATTAAAAGATTTCAACTTTGTGACACTGATTTTTGCTCATTTAGGGATTTGGAAGAGTACTCTGAATATGACTCTCAGATAAGTAATCCTTGAAACAATCATATATTTGTGTATAAACATGTATGAATATATAAAATATTTTATACACAAGCAGTGCCAAGAGATATATCTATATCTATATACTAGGTTCACTATAATATAACCAATTTAAGGTATGAAGTATAACATAGTGATGCTTCTTTGACTATTAGAAATAACAGGACTCTTAAACTACTCTTCTGCAATATAGATTTCAAGACAGTATTAATATATACATGAATATATCATAAGATAATAGATTAAGACATGGAAGAGATACCAGAGCACTTCTAAGCCCTTCATTTTCCAGCGAACAAAACTGGCCCCTTGACAGGTTATGACTTGCCCAAGGTCATAAAGTTAGTAAATGGTAGAGTCAGAATTTGAATCCTCAGTCCTCTGACTTTAAATCAAATGGGAGGCATTTCCTACTGCACCACTTAGATGTTTAACCAGGAGCTGTATACATGCACACCTTTCAATAATGCTGACCAAACAAGACAGCCGCAAATGTTATGTATCTTATTAAATAACATCCGATGTCACTCCGGAGCACAAAACAACAATGATCAGGGTTTCCAGTTAATTGTGGAGAAAGCTAACCACAGAAAAAGACAGTTATAAATGCTTCACAATATGCTACTGTGCTCTGTGATTTCTAGCCCCACAATCTCACTTCAAGTCTAGTTCTTGAAGTGGCATTTCAAAAACCCAATTTTCGTCCCATTGTATATTTGCTACCATCAAAATATTCCCTTTTTCTCTTCATAAGTTTAGAGCTTTTAGATTATGGATGCAGAAAGGTGTTCTCTTTGCTCAGCTTTACAGACACATTATTTATGGGCAAATAAAAACTATCATGTGGAACTGAAATTATTAGCAAGTTTTTTTTTCCTAAAGTATGCAACAAAGCAAAAATATTTTTTTCTTCAGCAGTAACCAAAAATGTTTTTTCTAAAATTGCTCCAGCTGGCTTTTCACAATGTAACTAATGGAATTTTAAAAGAAATTTACAATGCATACCGTACAGTTGACCTTCAAAGCTATCTATGTGTTTTTGGTCATAGATCTTCAGTGCACACTGATTATTCCTCAGCTTATGGACACATAAATGCCAGTTTCTCCCATGCATCTATGCAAGTGATGCTAATAGAACATCATTTAAGAATTTTATAGCTCCTGCATCCTAGGTCAAGCGAACAAAATAGTGATCAAAGTGAACAGAAGAGAAAATGCACTATATCATCCTCTAGTTTCCCTTATTATTCAGGAAACAAGAGTAAAAATGCATGTGAAATGGACAATGTATAATTAGCCTGACACTTTAATAATAGAGACAACTTGTGCTAATGGATTTTGAGAACTTTCTTATTGTAATGACATGATTCTCATGACTCCATTTACATGCAAACCTAAGAGCAGAATTAACTTCTGTTTATCTTTTGTAAATTTATGTTTTTGTTCCCTCTACAATTGAAAGAGAGTATATTGCACTCTCATTTTCTGATGATGGCTGAGCTTAAATAGTAATCTCCTCCAAAGGGAGATATGTCTATTTCCATATATAGTGACTGCTGCTTTTTAGAATAGTTACAGTTTAGGGTTAGAGTTTGCTATTCACGTTTGTAGAACTTTGAACAGCCTTTCCTTTTGCAAAGATCACTGTGATTTTTAAAAACTATTTTTAAAGGTTTGCCTAGGTAACAGCCACACATAAATTCTGAGAATTGCCTAGAATGACAGGCAGATATTTAGTTTCCCATTTTTTGTATGCAATAATTTATCCAGATCTAAATTCCAAAGGTACAAAAATATAAATTGCTTTAGTGACTGAAGGAGGATGAGATACAGTTTTATTGATTACATTATAGAGTAAACAGTTTGACTGTGGAAAAGTCATTCAACCATTCTGAATCAGTTTCTTTATCAAAAAAATGGGGACAATAATGAAACTCATCAATTTTAAAGAGTTGTGAGAATCAAGTGAGTTAGTTCACATAAAACATGTTAAGCCTTAAGAGCACCATATAGTGGGGATTAATATTTCTATACTTAGCCTCAGTCCTCTATCTCTATACAACTGGTATAGAGATGCCCCTGGGTTCTCTTAAATAATGCTGGAAGATCAAAGTTGTTGGCAGATTTATCAACCTAGACAGGTTTCTAGTCTCTCAAGGGAACTAGGAAAGGAGTCAGCATTCCACTCATCCAATGAAGTAGTCCAGGAGTCAGAGTATAAGTTGAAGCCAAGCTCCAAGCCCAAGATATGAGCCTCAGTCTTCAGCAAAGCTCCCTCGAAGACTCTCCCCAGTTGGAAGACTATCTCCAGAAGACAGTCTCTTCAGACTATCTTCTCAAAGATCATCTCCTCCAGGAGTTTTGGGCTTGCTTTTATGGTGACTTCTTGTCTCCTCCTCCCTTCACAGGGGCCAATCACAGTTTCCAATTTGTGTAGCACTGCCCAGGGAGCAGTGTCTGTGGGATTGACTTCTCACCTTCTGAAGGTTAAGTTCACATCCAAAAGGTTCACAGTTTCCTTACTAAACAGTTTCTGAGGATGTGAACTCTTAAAAGAATTCACAAGTTTCTGACTAAGTTAAAAAAAAAGTGGAGCTCTCAGAGTATCTTGTTGGTTTCTCACCTAGCACTAAGTAGGGTGTTCAATCTTTTGTTGATTCAATTTAAAAGGAACACAAAGGAGAGTTAATCCTGTCTTTACAATCTAGTGAGGTACTTAAGTTAGTATTAATTCAGGATAGAGAATAGAGTAAATAATTCTCTTTCACAATTGGGATAGGGAGTTCCTCATCCTCTTCGGAGCTCTCTACATAGAAAAGATATATAACTCTAAACAAATTGAATTGTACATACACACTCACACAAATAATTCAACTGGATTCTTGTACAGCTTTATATCATGATCTGAAAGGTTATAATGACATGATTTTAAAATTACCAAATTAATATTTTAGATCATTGAAAGTTTATTATAACACTAAAGTTACTTGTGCATATTTCTAAGAAATCCTATAAACTCTTTAGATGCAAGATTTGAAGAGAGGCATGCCTTCTATCCATTCAAATTATTCCACAGGCATCTAGTTCCTTATTCATAAGACCCATTTTATTCAGAGAAATCACTTACTACTCTTTGTTTCCTCTGCCCCCAACAGTCAGCAAGTCCACTTGGTGGTTGAGAAAATGATTGTTCAAAAGAAAGAAAAAAGAAGCAAATGAATTATATGTAACTTTCCTAAAAAACAAAAGTTTGGATAAGCATTATTATATCTCCACCCCATTTTCCACTATCCCCACATTAAATGTTAAAACAAAAACAAATTACAGGCACACATAGACAAGCAAAGAAAATTCTCACTTTGGCCATGTCTAAAAATCTACGTCTCATTCTAGAATCACTTTTCTAGCAGGATTCATCTTCAGGCCTTTGGACCCATGTTGTATTATTGCATTCTATTTATCTGTAAGAAAGGGGGGAAATGCCTTAGCTGACAGTTGATCATTGGATACAGGTCAGGGAATTAGCCCCCTCGTGACAAGCATAGGTTTGGCTATGGGATATGAATATTATTCATATTAACTGATAAATTGATTAGGTGGTATATATTTCAAGCTTGCAAGCTAAGGGAGAAAATAAGGAAGCTCTTAAATGACAAGAAAATTAATTAAAAGGAATGTTAACATACTAAGACAATGGTTTATATTGGGAGTTTAAAAGAGAGGATATAAAAAGCTTTCAAAGTACATATAATCTAGCAGATGTACCACTAGCAGCAAACACTTATTAAGCTCTATGCTAGTATTAGGGGAAATACAAGGTTTAGATAAGACTCCTTAGTCTCTGCCCCTATGGAGCTTACAGTGTTTTCAAGAGATATGACTCCAGCACAGATAGCTGTAATGCACAATATTACATGATAAGTGCATTAGAGAGTTACAAAAGAAAGTACTTTATCCAATGCACATATAAACCAGCACATTATGATCTACCAAAGAAGCTCAAATCTGGCAGGATTATCTTCATATCTAAAATATCAAAAAAGGAAACAATTTCTCATGATCCCATTTCCAATACAGTTATTCTTTCTTGTGGAGCCAGACAAGTCAAGAGATATCTTCTCATTGAATTTTGATGCTTTCAGTTAGATCCTGGCTAAAATCAAGGACTACTGAGGTGCTCAAAAATGAAAACAAACCAAACAATGCATTTTTGTTTTGTTTCATTTTGCAGAACGGCATAAGATGAATCTTATTTTAACTGTGCTACTTATCATGCGCCCTCAATATTATCCTGCCTCTTAAATATTCTTTGGACTGCACTGGAATTTTAGCATCTTTTTCTTTTTATTTCATCTAAATAAGTAATACAAGGGTATATATAGATATAGATACATATACTTACAAGCACATATATACTTATAAGCATGCGTACCATACACACACACACACACACACACACACACACACACAATGTGTATATCTACTCCCTAAATTTGAAGAAAGAGCCTGGCAAATGGTACATTGTTCATTGGATCATAGCTGTAAAGCTGAAAGGAACCGCAGCCATCACTTACTCCTCTTCATTTTACAGATGAGAATTCCAAGACTTATATGGGTTAAATAAGTTGTACAAGTTCACAAAGGTATTAAGTATCAAAAGTGATATTTGAACCCAGTGCCTCTACCTCCACAGCAAGCACTACCTTTGTATCTTCCATAAATAATAAATGGAAATAAATGGAAAATTCTTCAGAGGGAAAGTTAGTTTTCTCAAGTCACCAGAATGCAAATTGTTTCATGCCCAGAAAGTCATTTTTATTAATTAATGAATATTTTATTAATTATTATTTGTGTTTGTTTTATTAATTTATTTGCTTCTAGTTCTCATTCATCTTCCATGAAGGAAAACAGTTTATTCATTGACAATGTTTTCATACAAGATTATGAAATAACTTCCAAAGGAATTTAATTTAGCCTCTGAATTTAGAATATTCTCACCCAGATTGTAAATGTTAGATTTTTGATGTACTAAAACTTTTCAGAGCTCTTAAGTCCTAGAATTACTGTCTGGCTTAAAATCCACCACAGTCTAAGCTTCTTGAATAGCTGTGAGAGGTTCCCTCACTGTATTCCAGGTTTCCCTTCCCAATGAGATAACATTCATTTAATCTTTGCCCTCTCTATTAAAGATGAGATGACTAATTGAGTCAAGTTTCGTGTGTGTGTGTGCCTGTGTGTGCTTGGGGATTGAACTGGGACTATCAATTCATTTCACTTAGTCCATTGGAAAAGCTATTGGATGTTAATGATGTTCAGTCACTAGTGGTTTGGCTTGAATTTAATGCAGCAGTGAGCTAGAAGTTAACATCTTTGTGTCCTATTACTAATCTCCTGAGAAAGTCAGTCCAATTCATTTCCAGTTTTAGATTGAAAAGGGATCATTTGTTCCTGATTAAAGACAAATATTGATCCTAAAAGTTTTTTAAATGTTTGGAACTCATTTTCCCTTCTGTGACTTCTTAAGCATGAAAATGCAGTTTAACTAAGCAGGAAGCTTCATTCAAAGTTCACAATCCTCCCCTAGCTTTCAACCTCCAATTCAATTCGTTACAGCTTAAGAACCATTTATTAAACACCTATTCTGTTTTAGTGAAGGACTCTCTGCTAGGTGCTGGTGATAAAGAGCCAAATTGGGATGGGGTTGAGGAAAGTACTCCCTCTTGCTGAGAAGGAGGAGGAGTTGTATTTGTGCATGTGTGTGTGTGTGAGTGTAGATAGATGCATATATGTATATGTATATATTTATATGTATGTGCACCTATGTAGCAAACACTGACCTTAATCCTTTCCAGCTGACCAGGCTAAATCTCTTCTGTTCAATATTCTAAAGTATCCTGAGGGGTTGATTAGATGTCACACCAGCTTTGTTTCAGACACAGATACACACACACACATGCACATGCATACACACATGCACACACACACACATATAATACCCACATATTGTTAGGAGAACTGATGATTAGATCTCTAGTTCAATTTTAATCACTTATCAATTGACTTTTGCAAAGGAATATTTACTACAAAGATAGGGGGAGGATAAATGTATTAATGCTACTGCAATAACTCTACACATACATATATACACCCATACACTCATATAGCCTCAACTACAAACTTGGACTCGATGCCTATATAACAGTGATCCCATCAAGTTCTCATATAAAGGTGGCTTCAGTGTCAGATTATTACTAATTAGCCTTCAGGGCTGGAGTCCATAAAGTTGGCCCTGAAATCATGCCTTACTTCTTTGGGCATGGATGCTAGGCTGTAACACATTGCTGTGGAATGCTATAATACTAGAGAAGCCTCATGACAATCTTTCAAACACACTGCGCTCTACTCTGAGGCTGTTCCCTTTATGTTAAGTGGGAAAGAGCAAAGGAAAAGTCAAGGATTAAGGCCTGTTTCTTGGGAGTCACTTAGCCTTCCAATTATTGGGAGAGAAGGCTCTAAATCTTCTTTCCTTACAGTATTTGTCACTAGATGCCACAAGGAAAAGTCACCAAGGTCCCCTGTATATAAATGAAACAAAGGTATGTTTGTCTGTCAAGAGTCTCTTTTGCAAGTATAATGACAATCCTTCTTGAACATTCTTTACAATCTCACTAAAGCATTTCCTTTACATGTGATTATGGCTTTCTAGGAAATCATTTTTCCCAGTATCCTCGATATTACATTACATCAGCTAAAGAAGGTAAAGGTGTTTATATAAGTGACAAGCTCAATAAGGTATAGATAAGTGTTTTTGTTTTTGTTTTTTAAGGGGGGGGAGCATGTTTAGGGAGGAGAAAGCAAAACTAGAGAAATCAACATGGCTTCATGTAGAGGGGGGGGCATTAATTTATTTATCCTGAAAGAAGACAAAGATTCCTTAGAGTTAAGAGAAGGCATACCAGACACAGTATGCAGCTTGTACCAAAGCATGGAACCTGGAGATAGAATAGAATTCAGGGAAGATCAGATACATATAATTGGAATCTCTCCAGAAGGAAATTTTAGTCATGCAACAAAAAGAAATTGCAATAAATAAAGCAAATAAGTGAACTAAGTTTGATACTAAAAAAAAAAACCACAAAAGAGCAAATTAAAAAACCCAATTAAGCACCAAATTGCAAATTCTGAAAAATCAAAAGAGAAATTTAAAATATTGAAAGTAAGAAATTCATTTAACTAATAAATGAGACAAGAAGTTAGGTTTTTTTTTCCAGAAAAAAATAAAATAGATAAACCATTGATTCAGTTGATCAAAAAAAAAAGGAAGGAAAAAGCCAAATTATCAGTATTAAAAATGAAAAGAGTGAAATCACAACTAATGAAGGGGAAACAAAAGCAATTATTAGTAGTAATTTTGCCCAATTATATGCCAAGAAATCTGATAATTTAAGTGGAATAGATAGATATTTAAAGAAACATAAATTTCCAATATTAATATAAGAGAAAATAGAGTAGTTAAGAAATTTCATCTCAGAAAGAAATTGAACAAGCCATCAACTAATTCCCTAAGAAAGCTCCAGGACCAGGCAATACATGTGAATTCTACCAAACATTTGAAGGATAATGAATTTTGATACTATATAAACTATCCAGAAAAATAGCTGAGAAATAAACTATTAAATTTCTTTCATGACAGAAATATGCTATTTATATGAAAGAAAGAAACAAACCAATGAACAAACAAAAAAAAAGAGAAATGAAAATATAAACCAATATTTCTAATAAATATTGCTGCTAAAATATTTTTAAATACCATCAAGGAGATTACAACAATGTATCACAAGGATTATATTCTATGCCCAGGTACATTTTATAACAGGAATAGAGGAAAGGTTTAAATTAGGGAAACTATCAATATAATTGATCATATCAATAATAAAACCAACAGATACCATAAGATTATCTCAATAGACATAGAAAAATTTTTTGACAATTCAAGACCCATTTCTGCTTGACACACTAAAGAATATTAAAATGAATGTAACATTCCTCAAAATAACAAATAGCTTCCATCTTAGACCATAGGCAAAGATGATCCATAATGGTGCCAAGCTAGAATTCTTCCCACTAAGATCAGGAGTGAAACAAGAATACACAGTTTCTTCACTATTCAAAATTGTTCTAGAAATGCTAGCTATAATGATATAAGAAGAAGAAATTGAAGAAATTAGAATCATTTTTAGTCATATGAACTGCCTTCTTGGAGAGGGATGTGAGGGAGAGAGAGAATATGGATTGCAAAAGGTGAGAAAACAAATATTAAAAAATACATTGTTGTGGAATCTGGAAAAAATAAAAATTTATCATAATAAAAAAAAAGAAATTCCAATAATTCAGAAAAGGATAAGCTATCTAAAGAGTCAAGTATGGGTACACAGGGAACTCTTCCAGCAACTGAGATTTTTTTTAAAGACATGTACAGAAGACAAGTTATTTCAATTAAAAAGATGAATGCAAATGCATATTTTTGTAGTTATAGGGATGGAGAAATGAAAATGAGCTGAAGGTGAATATTACAACAAAGGACAAGAAAAATATTTTGCTTGTTTTCTACATATCTTGGAGAAAAGCAGGATGAAAGAAGGGATAGGGCTTCAATTCAGGGTGAAAAGGACATCGATAATAAATAATGTTATAGAAAAGATGGAAGAGATACAACTACTCTTTTCTTCTGTTTTCTTTGTCAAAGATTATAATCACTGACAGGAAATCACAGTTTAAAATGGCTAAGAGGGAGTTGATAAACAAAGGTAAACCCAGAGACAGAAAAAGCTACTCTCACTGATCTTTAAAAGATTGTGATAGAGGAGAAAAAGCACATCAGGACTAGCAAAGGGCAAATGCCCTAATTTCTTAAACGAAATAAAAATTAAAAAGGAAGTGACAGAAATTGCAAAATACAAGCCATGGAGCTTGTATTTGATTTTTAGTAATGTTCTAGTTCCACCCTACATCACTAAAATTACTTAGTCTTATACAGACAATATAATTTTTATTCCCTCTTATTTTTGATTCTTTGATAGGAGTTCAGAAATTGTTGATTTTTTTTTCTTTTTCCCTTCTGTCTTTGAAATGCTTAAACACTAATGTTACTTCCTCCCATTTGTATATTCAGAATGGATTTCAGCTGATGTCAGTAATCACAGCATTTGAAAAATAGTTTAAGGAGTATTGCTGTTCTGGGCCATGTCACCAGTCACTGTTCTAGGAGAAGTCAGCTATTGCAAGCCCCTAGGTCTTATTAAAGAAAATGTGTGGGGGAGCAGCACTAACCCTGCTGTGTGTACTCCCTTTCCCTCTCCCTTTTTTTATCATAAGGATTTACATTACTGCAGAACATGGTAGCAGTGTTATAAATAAACCAGCAATGTGTGACTCATGCTGAAGGACAATAAAGCATCACATCAGACTCCAAAAGTCACCTTCTGAATGGATTAAGTTATCATTTCTGTTCTCAGTTTAGTTTTTCTAGAATCTTAATTTTTTATTGCTTCATCTCCCCTCTTCCTTTCCAAATCACACCACATCCTCTGGATTTCTTTCAGGGTTTTTGTAGAATGAAGCAGAACTGCATTAGCATCCGATATTCTTTTAATCTAGTAAGGCTCTCAGTAGCTGTCACCCTTGCCCTGTACTTCTTGCCAAGTTTACAGATAACAATGTCTTCTAAAAAGGAGTCTTCCCATGATCTGACAACCAAAAGTTTTCACCTAAAAATAACTTAAAGTTACTGTTAACTAGAACATATCACCTATCTTGTAATATATAAGGTTTGTTCTTTAATCACGCAACAAATATTTGTCAAACATCTATTCATTATCAAAGGCATGGCATCTAAATTTGAATGATTATTTGTTAAACAAATGAACAAGCTACCCTGTTTCCCCAAAATGAGTTTACTATGTAATAGATGCAACAAAATGTTATTATGCTTGTGTGAAAATAACTTGTATACTAGAAAGTATGAATGGCATAGTAAATAAAGAATGAAACCTAGAAATACTAAATTTTGGATTCAGTCTCATGCCTCTGACAGATGCTGGTTATAAGTTTGTTCACTAGCAAGTCACGTAGCCTCTTGATATCATTAGACAATTCTTCCACTAAATTTCAGCAATGTTATTAGTTTACATTGATGGAAGGAGCCATTAAACCAAAAGTTTCTTACATTAAAATCAAATCACAGGTCTTTACCAAAAATAATCATACAAACAAGAACAAAAATGGGCACACTAAAATCTTAGGAGAGAATAAAATCAATAAAACATTGGAGACTTCATGGGAAATTATTGCAATTATCTCATTTTTGGAGCTTAATTTGCATCAGATGTGCCAGGGTCTCAGAAGAATAAACTGGTAAGTACTGAGATTGGCCTAGCAATCCCCAGGCAGTTGGAGGGTAGCCTCCTGGGAAGCATGTCCAATGGAAGAAGAATTGGTTGGAAAAGTACCAAGTCTGGAGTAAGATAGAATTTACCTTAACTGTATCTAGGAGGATCAATGAAAATCACCCAGTTCCTTCTGCAAATCACACTAGAGTAGAAACAAGCTCCAGAGGGAGAGATATGTCAGCTTACTAGCTATAATAGATCAAATCCCTGAGTGATCCCTGATAATAGAATTATCAAGGCCCTACTTATATTAAGAAATCTGAGAAAATTTCCCCAGAACCACAAAAAAGTGAAGGCCACCAGCAAAACTGGGTCAATTCTTTTATAAGGTCAGTTTAATTAATTTTCTAGTTTAAGATTCCAAAACAATAACTTGTGCATTAAAAAGTGAATTTTGTATGAACAGAAAATAGGAATTAGACTACTTTTAAGGTCTCAGAATGTTTACAGGATAGATGAAGTAAACAAATAGGTCATCAATCCTACCAAACGATAAGGGTATTTCCTAGTTCTTTACCATTGTCCAAACCATAGCCAAAAGGGAACCAAAATAAAACTTAACTCTTCTAGGATATTAAAAGTAATCCTCTAATCACTCAGTGCTGTGGGCCAAAGTCAGCTTTTTCAGGGTCCATTGCACACCATGGGTCAGTGCAGGATTGTATTCTATAATACTACTCCTAGGGAATGTAGCAGGGAGAGAGAATCAAAGTTTCACAGAGTCACAGGATCATACCTTAAGTTTCTTGCCCTAAGGATACAGGCAGTAAATGGGAAAATCAGGGTCTGAATGTAGATCTTCAAATTCTAAATCTTGTGTCCTTTTCACCAGGATGTCTAGTCCCCTGATTACTTCTCCTAGCTCCCCCTTTGCCTGAATCAGGAATCTGCTGGTGGCCACAACTTCCAGAGTCTTTTCTTGATCAGCAACTGCCTAGAGAAGGAACTGCTCAGTTCTAGCAAATCCTTGAAACTCCTGGGAGAGACTCCTCATGCTTCAAAACTATTTACCCTCTGGGTCTTTAAACCTTCCTCTTATCCGAGGACACATGTAAACTGGTTCTGATGGAATTATGTTACACAGCAGTCAAGCCAAGGCTTGGAGTATGGGAGAGATGGAGAGATTTTTCCCCAGAAACATAATGGGCATGTGACTCTGGGTAAATCACTTAGTGTTTCTAAACTCCTGTTTCTGCATCTATAAAATGTCATCTGGCTGGTACAGTGGAAAGAGTGCTAGAGCTGGACTCAAGAAAAGTCATCTTCCTAAAGTCAAATCTGACATCAGATATTTACTAGCTGTGTGATCCTGGCCAAGTCACTGAAGCCTGTTTGCCTCTGTTCCACATCTGTAAAATGAGCTGAAGAAGGAAATGGCAAACCACTCTAGTATCTTTACCAAGAATACTTCTAATGTGCTTATGAAGTCAGATATTAATCAACAACAATGAAAATGGGGATCATGAAAGCATCTACCTTGCAGGGATAATTAGACAATCAAATGAGATAATGTATCTAAAGTGCTTTACCAAACCAAAAACAATTATATAAATGTTTGCCATTAACTATTTATTGTTATCATCATTATCATGACATCTCCCCTGGAGTTTTTTTTTTCTTATCCTATTATGACTTGGGATGTAACTGAGTCATCCACACTGACTCTGCTGCAATCAATTATGGCAAATTATGTTTCTAACACATTCTTCTATCAAGTCATCTAAAAATCCTTTTCCAGATCACACCCTAACTGTCTGATGATAGATTATCCCAGTTGATAGGCAGATTAGCCTTCTGAGACACTGAGGCACAAATTGGGAATACATGAAAAAAACATGAAGCGAGCAGAACCAGGAGTACTTTTACAGAGTAAACTAATATCAACAAGGCAAGGATCCAGGACAACTCCAAAAGATTCATAAGAAATAAAAAAGGATACCCATCACTTTAGATGGAACAAATGGAGTCCAAATGCTAATTGAAACATATATTTTTCCTTTATTTCCTCCATGAATTTTTGCTTAGTGTAAGCAATCTGTCTTCTTTCACAGCATGATGAAAAGGAAGATTCATATTATATGAGATACTGCATACAACATATATCATGTCACCTGCCTTCTGTGGGGCAAAGGGATTGAAGGGAGAGGACACAGATTGCAAAATATCAAAAAACAAATATTAATATTTTGAATTGACATGTAATCTGGAAAGAAATTTATAAAAATTATAATAAAAAACATAATGTTAGCAATTTCTATGGTAGTTAATTTTTCAGTTCAGTCACTTTTCAGTAATATATGACTATGACATCATTTGAGGATTTCTTGGCAAAGATACTGGAGTGGTTTGCCATTTCCTTCTCCAGCTCATTTTATAGATGAAGAAATTGAGGCAAATATGATTAAGTGACTTGCTCAGAGTCAAAAAGGTAAACTATCTGAGGGGGTAATTTGAATTCTGGGAGATGAGTCTTCCTGACATTAAGCCCAGCCCTCTCTCCACTCCACTAGACATTCTGAGAATTAAAAACTGTAGCATTTTCATGTCATATTTTGCTTCAGTGTGTGTAGCATGAACAGTATAGTGAATAGAACTCAGGACTTAGCAATTTGTTCTAAGAGGGTTTAGCAGGTAACACTTCAGTTGAACCTTGAAATTGTGATGAATATTTCCAATAAATAGAGATTAAAATAAGAGCAGTTTGGTTATCTTTTGGCCAAACAATATAGATCTTAGCCATATGTAAAGAATTTATCCTCAAATGACCAACTAAGAAAATTCTGTTCACAGATGTGAAGACATATCACATTTTGCCAGCGTGCAACTACACATACTAGGGGGCTGAGAGACTGAACTATTAGATTTTTAAAAATTGTAGTTACCCACATTCATCATTACTCACATCTTTTCACAGTAGAACATGAATCCTTGTGTTTACCAAGAAATAAACACGGAGTCAAGGATATGGAAGCATATTTACATATAAGGAAAGAACAAGGTTTTCTGCTAATTTCAAAGGTGGCAGGAACTCATTAACCCTTTCACCTCACAAAATTTTTAACATGCTTATCTTTTATCCATGTGGAATGCATTAATGGGGGCTCAGATGCCAAGTAATATCTAACCCAAGCTCCTTATTGTAGGAATGAGAAAAATATGGAAGTTAACTGATTTTCCTAAAGTAGGAATCACACGGGTCGCAACCATCAGAGATGTTCTCTGATTACAGAAGCAATGTTCTTTCTACCCAACCACCCCAGTTTTTGACACCTCAAAACAGAGAGTATCAACTAATCAAAACTTTCTCTCTAGTCTCCTCATTGATTATTTTTCAGGCATATATATGTATATATTATTTTAAATACAAAAATGATTTGATATTGAGCATCTCATGTTATCATGTCATTTTAAGATTTAATTAATGCTTTTCTCAAAGCAACAGGTAAAAAAAGGTAGATAATTTGAGTTATATCATTCCTATTTTCTTCAGATCTGTTCAAAATAAATGTTGTATTCAGTTTCTAAATTGATGAACTAAAAAAAGTTGATAAACTAGTAAAAATTCCTGAAAGAAATAAAATAACACTATCTAAAATATGAACAGAAATGATTGTTCTAATATGAAATGTTATGTTCATATTTATAAGTATTTTTATGATATAAGCTCCAAGCAGACAGTAGTCTTAGTTGCATCTGTTTTCTTTGCCTCTTTTTTTCCCTAAAATTCCTTCCTCATCTTTTTTAATTATCAACAATCATTATTTTCATCTGTTTACCACTTGACCATTGCCAAAGGATATTATTTCACTGACTTACTACAAGTCAACTTACTACTATTGTTCTGTTTGTTTGTTTTATCTTTATATAATTCTGCTTACATGTTAAAAGTTGTTTTGATATACCCTTCCGGGACATTTCCCCTGACTTGCTAAAAACAGAGATGGTGGGGAAACAATATGAAAAATAAGTGAGCAACTGAATTTCTTTTGAATTGAGCTGCATTATTTAATTATCTGTCTATCTTGTTGTCTGCCATCTCCTAAACACAAATTCACCGCCAGAAGACTCCTCTACCGACAAGCTTGTTAATGCTTGTTTTTTTTCCCCCTTTGGTATCCCTTCCCCATTTTTTACAATACCAACCTTCTTACTAGTTGTTGGTTGATTTCCTTGTCTCATTTCTGCCCCCTCCCTTTTAAAATGTTGGTCCTATGAAGACGTCCTCTAACTCTAAAATTCTGTTTTCTATATTTTAACTCATCAACATAATCAACAGCAATTTCATATTTTTTCTTACTATTGACTCATTTGTTTCTACTTTTGCATCTTTTTCATCTCATCATAAATATTCTAAACATTCTAAATATTTTATTGGTTTGTTTTTGTTTATATGATTATTTTAGATCATAACTGGCCACAGAGCTGAGAATAGCTCAAATAATCAATATGTAATCAACTGAAAGCTTATAATATGAAATATCTATGAATTTGTATAGTCTGCAATTCAGGTGAAGATATATAAATATATATAATGTGTGTGCATGCACATCATATTTGCATTTGGAAGCTTAGAAATACAATAACAAAACCCCAATTAAATCTAACTATCCTATATGCTAACATACCATTGCTTTATTAAAACTGATAAAGATTATATAGATTTGAGAATGATATTATAAAATAAGTAAAAATAAAAATAATTGATTTGCAAAGAAAAAAAGAAGTTGAAGAAGAAAATTTCCTCAAAAGATGTCAGAAACAATGCAGGAAGGAAAGATAATAGACATGAAAAAATTACAAAAAGCATGGAAGTTCATAGAGATTGATATACAGGAATGAAAGAAATATTAACCTCATACTCTATTGTATTATTTTTATAAGTAGATTTTTAGAAATTGTTTTTTCTCATTTAACTTTTATTAATTATTGAAAATGCATTAAACTTAAACAAAAATTTGTGGGTTGCTGAAAAATGACAGCAGGGCAACCCCAATTAAAGATATCTTCGAATAATACCATATATTGTTTTGAGGGAAATTCCAAAGTTTAATTTATCAGATTCAACAAATAAAAGCCCAGAACATAGGCACAGTCATCTTCTCCATTAATTTTTAGAAGAACATACTAACAAACCCCCATTTTATATTAAAAAAAAGCAAATCAACAAATTGTTTTAATAGAAATGAAACCTTGTATGTGTGAGCATACATAAAAGAGTGTCAAGCTTATGCTTGTAGTCAATCATGACTTTTCTTCTTTAGTTTCAATGTTTAATCAACAAGCTATAAGTAATCTTAATAATCCCACTATAGTAAAGTGAAAGATAATCAGGGAAATATCTAGACTCATGAGAGCCCCTGGACCTGTGGAAAGGGCTGATGTTTCAGAAGGCATATCAACTCAGTTTTAAGTGCAAGAGAACTTTAAAAGTGTTGTAGTATCTTGAATTAAAATTCAATTGAAGAGAGACTCTTGCTTGTAAGTTTCAAGGGGAGGCTTGTTTCTCTAAATTCCTGAGAGATCCCTTATGTGAGGTCTGTGATTAAAGAAACTATATTAAAGAAGTCTTCAGAAATGAAAATATACAAACCTATAATTTTGAGCTGTGATACAGATGATCATGGAAGGATATCAGAAACAGCAATAATTCCCTGAGGAATGGAATAAGTGACACTTCTTTGCAATGAAAGATACTACAAAAGACACAGGCTAACACAGAATAAGAGGTAAGCTGAAATGATCATGACCAGAATCTACAACTAGGAGTGGAAACCAATGATATATGCTGAAAGCTGGAAAGAGCTGTAGGGACTATGGAACTAAAATAAAGAAACATAAGATGGGAAAAGAATAGGTGGAGGAGATGAGTAACATCTGATTTTAGCTGTCAAATGAATGGAGTGTAAGAAATAGCTGTAGTTGTGCAAAGAGCCAGAAGATCCAGGGAGATCACATTGTGGAGAAGTAATGATGTGGTGACTTCTTTTGGAGTTCTACCCAAAGCAATAAAGAAATGTTTGAGTTATAGAAGCTCTACAGCAAATCAATAAGTATTTATTAAGTACCTATAGCATGCTAGATACTGGTAAGTGTTGAAAATATAAAAAAGGCAAACAGCCCCTGTATCTAAGGAGATAAAAATCTAGTGAGAGAGATGACAGGAAGACAATGATGAGCAAACAAGACAGGATGGATCAGAGATAATCTCAGAGAAAAGGTATTATCAGTAAGGAAGGAACTGAAAAAGCTTCTAGCAGAAGGCTGGATGAAAGTTGAAGGAATCCAGAGAAGCTAGAAGACAGATCTAAGGAGAGAGAAAATTAATTCTAGGCATGGGAGAATGATAGTAAAAATTCACTGTCAGGAGGTTTGAGTGTCATATGTGAAGAAAAGCAAGAATCATAGTATCACTGTATTTTAGAGTATGCTGAAAGGACAAAGATGTAATAAGACTAGAAAAATGAAGTGATGGAAAACGAAGTGAGCACAGCCAAGAGAATGGTGTACATAGCAACAATAACAGTGTATGATGATCAATCATGAATGACAACTATTATCAACAAAGAGAGGACTCTGGACAACTACAAGGAATTCATGTTGAAAAAGGATATTCACTATCATAGAAGGAACATACAGTCTCTGAATGTAGACTGAAGCATATAATTAATCACTTTATTTTATTATGATTTTTCCTCTGGCATAAGCAGTATGTATCTTCTTTCACAACATGACAAACATGGAAATGTGTATTGTATAAAAACCTATATACAACCTATATCATGTTGCCTGTCACCTTGGGAAAGGGGAGTGGGAAGAAGGGAGAGAACAT
This sequence comes from Monodelphis domestica, assembly GCF_027887165.1. Taxonomy (NCBI): domain Eukaryota; kingdom Metazoa; phylum Chordata; class Mammalia; order Didelphimorphia; family Didelphidae; genus Monodelphis; species Monodelphis domestica. The sequence goes on along the minus strand of NC_077234.1, from coordinate 118,911,802 downwards.
GGATCGCAAAATATCATAAAACAATAATTGAAAATTGTACCAACATATTACAAAGACAGAAATGGAACTTATTGGGTATTAGGATGGGGGAGAGTTGTCCAGGATGACATAAATTTTAAGCCAAGACGACTGGGAAGATGGTGGTGCCCTTGAAAGTTATAGGAAAAATAGGAAGAAAGGAGTATTTGAGAGAAAGTTCAATTTTGGAATTCCATAAATAAAGGTGTTGATTAGGGATTATACACATTTCAGCTTTATCTGGGTATAAATAATAAACCCAAAATGAATGTTTAAAGCAAGGAAGGAAGGTCAGAGAAAAAGATTACAATTGTCTTTAATTTATACTACATATATGTGTGTATGTGTGTGTGTGTGTGTGTGTGTGGTGTATCTATAATATTGTACCTATTTAAGAATGTCTGATGTGCTATATGATGTATGGTATCAAAGGCAAAACTATGAAGAAGAACCAAAGCAAATCAAGTAAAAAAAGAGGGCTATATTTTGGATGTGACAGAATTTTGAGGACAATGAGGGATTTATTAGAAAAAATCATTAAAAATACCAAATATCTGATCGTCCTTAAAATTATTGCCTCCCTCCCCATTCTCAAAGGTAATTGAGAATATATCAATATTTACTGGCTTATATGAACAATAGAAAGGATATTATGACAATGGGCTTGGGAGCATAAATCAACCGTAAATCACAAGGAGAACTGCAGGTTCTGGCTCTACAAAATTTTTATGAGAGCATCTCTTATATGCATAATATCATTAATGAAAGACTTTGAAAAAGTCTTTTTTTTAGTACAAGTCCAAAATTGAGGGTACTGAGTCCAAATCTGGGCTCAGATACCTACTAGCTATATGACCATGGGCAAGTCACTTAACTCTAATTGCTTAGCTCTTACTACTCTTCTGCCTTGGAATCAATACATAGTACTCATTCTAAGACAGAGGTTAGTTGTTCTTTTTTTAGCTAAGTCTCTTTTTAGCTAAATTTGAAGTATTTCTTTTCCAAAGAACCTTCGATTTAACAAAGAATATATCATGAGTTTCCCTAATATATTTAAAATGTTTGTTTTCCAAAATATGATTTACACTCTATTTTTCAGAACCAAATTTATTCCTTAAAGTGAACAAAGGTTATGTGATATGGTGGAATAAGAGCTGAATTTAGAATCAATAGATGTGATGTTGACTTCAACTGTGCCACTTTCTATCTGGTAAGTCATTCCAGGGCCTTAATTTCCTCAACTGTAAACTATAGGAGTTTGATTATATCACCTTAGTTCTTCAGTTCTAAGTCTACAATCCCATGAATAATTATTGGAAGAAAATTATTGTTTTCTCTTGCTGAATTTCAGAAGGAGAAAATGAAATACTTTTTTTTCTTTCACAAAAATTAAACATCTGGAGGATTCCTATTGAAACAATGATGGTCCTTAAATACTAAAAGTCTTGGTTAAAAAAATAATAAATTTGAAGAGGTGAGAATTGAAGCAAAAGCATGGTCTTTTTGAGAGTCAATTTTCACATCTGTAAAATGAGAGAGATTGACCATACCATCTCTGTCAGTTTTGAAATTCAGTGGTCCTATATGTTTAACTAAATCCTTCTTGCTGAAAATAAATAGCAAAATTCTAAATAACTGTTCATATTCACATACTTCTCTGAGATGAAAACTGCAAGCAATAAAGTAAATTACATTCATATGATTGTTGAATCTCTCCTTCAACAACTTGTTTCTCCATTGTTTGAATAATCTTCTCTCACAAAGCTTTAATCTCTCCCTCTCCTATGTGTCATTCCCTTTTGCCTTTAACTATGAAAAATCCTTTCCACCATGAAAAACCTTCCTTTCACCTTGTTTGCTCCTTTAATGAACAAACTCTTTTTTGATTTGCTTTCATTAGAAAACTTCTTGAGCAATTGATCTACAAAGTAGGAACAAGCATTTATTAATCACCTACTAAATCCCAGGTCCTATGCTAAAGAATTGAAGAAATGAAGTAAAGCAAAAACATTATCCCTTACCTGAAAGAGCAATTATTCTAATTTGGAGCAAAAGGGAAGAATTTATACATACATTTATATATATATATATATATATATATATATATGTGTGTGTGTGTGTGTGTGTGTGTGTGTGTGTGTGTGTATTAAGAAGGTATTCCCCTTAACAGAAGGAAGTCCCTCATAGGAAAGAAAATTAAAAAAAAAAGGATTCTTATAGAAGATGGTGTTTAAACATACTTGTGATGGAAGTTAGGGAAGCCATTAAGCAAAAGTGAAAAAGGAGAGGATTCTACTTGGAGAGATAGTCAGTGAAAAGGCACAATTAAGAGATAGAGGGCCAAGTGAAAGGAACTTGGACACTAGTTGTCCAAGTTGTAATATTTAATGTATGGAGGGATGAAGATTCATTGTTTTAGTACAACTGAGTACATTTTGTTAGTACTCACACTTTCTTTGAGTCATAATAAGCGGGATTCCATTTCTTCTACATCAAATTTGTGTATTTACTCCAATTTTCTTTTGTCTTTCAAAAATAATATTTTTAAAAATCTCTCTAAAGATTTTTTCTTTTTTTAACCTTTTGAAAACATCAAGACCTCTCCACACTTTTTTCTTTCTCCAAATGTAAAGAAGTAGGAATAGTCATTATTACTAACACCCCTTATCATGAAAAATATTGAGACCTTTCTAATGTGGAGATGGGCTAGAGACATGAGCAGCTAAATATGACCTAACCAGATCACTTTTCTGTGGAAGGGGGGACTTGGCAGAAATTGTGATTGACAGAAATAATTGACAACTCTCAATTCATCACTCTGGTTTAAGCATTATCTCAGCTTTAAGAAGATGTAGTGGAATGGTCCTGAAAGAACAGTGAGACTCGAAGGAACTATCTATGACTCATTTCTATGCTCTCAATATTAAGAAGGAAGTGTGAGTAATTTTTAATCCCATTTCCCTTTCCACAGCATTTCCTAAAGATAAAATGACAGTACTATAATGCATGCTAGTCTTCCTCCCACTTTCAGTGTGCAATTTGTCACAATACAGAAAGATTATGTAGAACTATTTTAAACTTTCTATCTCTACTTTGGTGTCTCCTAGCCTCAGGATTAAAAGAGTTAAAATAGGAGCCAGAATCCTAGAAGTTTCCACTCAAACTTTCTTTGCAGCAAAATTATCCTTATGCTTTCAAGAACATCTTTATTTCTCTCTTCCTCATCTCTGGAGAAACAGCTGAAGGACACAAAAGGTAAAGCTCTGACACTGAAGTTAGGAAGATTTCAGTGTAAATTTGGCCTCGGACAACTATTAGGTATGTAACCCATTTAACCTCTGCCAGCCTCATTTCTTTCATCTGTAAAATGGGGATAATAATAGCACTTGTATCTTGGGTAAGTTTTTCTGAGGAACAAATGATCTAAGTTCTTGACATATAGTAGGTAAGAAATAAATACCAGTCACTATCCTTATTATAATTAAACCATTAACACAATCCTCTCTTTAAGGAATATTTCTCGCTATCTTCTTTTTATTTCTATTTTAATAGACAGTTAAATATTATTAGCTGTTAGAATATTATTAGTTATTAGGTTTTGAAAACATTATTAACCTTGACAAGTAGGAGAGTCTGAGAGTCCTGTTCCCACCTGAACCACACTAATCATTATGAGGAAAGCCTTTTTGTTAAAGTTGAAATAGAGAATTAGTCATCATACTTCTGAGCAGCAGATTTCTTAACCTTGAAGGAAGTCATAAATTATAAAAATTGTAAGAAAGTAAAAACAGCCTTAGATACTTTTTACACAATGCATAAATCTGTATTCTTCTTAGATTTAAAGATTTCACTTTTTAATCTTGCTCCCTTATTCTTAATTTTTCCCCTTTTCTTTTAGTAGTTTTTCTTTCATAGAATGTTAACTCTTGCAGGTACTCTTTCTTTATGTTTCTGGTCTCAGTGAAACAATTCAAAATATCCAGTTGAAATTTTGTCTTTTCACTGAAAAAAATAAAAGCCATACACCTAAGAAGATTAAGGATAGCAAATTCTGAATTGGAATAGAAAAGATGACAGAAAAGATACTGTTCATGAGATGCAACTCAATAAGGAGAAGGCTAAATAAGGGATTCTGGAGATGGAGGGGCTGAAAAGAAGAAACTAGCCCAAGGATTATATATTCACATTGCCTTTGTTAAAACCACTAACTCCCATACTATGCCTATTGGAGTTCTTGAGTAGAACTGAAATTAATTGATCTAATCCTCCTGCCATTATACTTCTTCAGACAATGCTCAATAGCCTGTTCCACAAAGCTATGTAGGAAGCAACCAAAATCAACAGATAAATCAAGTGACTCCTCAAGTAGCCTTACTCCTCCATATTCAGTCAGCATATCTAATCTCTCTCACATTTTGCTAAAAACTATCATTCCTATTCACACAAATGCCTTTGTTGGTTTCCCATTGCTTCTACTGGCAAGTTAATATCTCCTATTGTTAAATGAAATATTTTTCCTTATCTCTAACATTTTTAAATGTACATTCTTTTTCAGAATTTCCTCTCATCTTTTTAGGAACAGAAGTTTAATTCAATCAACAAATATTTATTAAGCATTTATGTGCCACACACTATGCTAGGTTCATGGGTATACAATAATAAAAATAAGCCTGTTTCTGCACTCATAAAACTTATAGCTTACATTCTGCTGTTTTATTTAGACCTAAGAGGAATTTCAGAGACTAACCAGGTCTACTTTTTTTTTTTTATTTTACTAAGTAGAAAATTGAGGCATAGGCAAGTTAAGTATCTTAGAGAAATTCCGTGAACATGTAAATGACTTCTACATGTAAGGTACCAAAGGAGATAGAAGTGCAGAGATAGGACTTTCCTCTTGATATTAGCAAAGATATTCCCATTTCTGCCCTAATATTATATAAAATTCGATTTGAGCTTTGATTTGGGATAGAGTGGGAAGCTCATCCTTAGTTTAAAAGAAACTTCATGCTGTTCAATAGTTGGGAAAATCAGGAAAGGACCAGAATCAACACCTACTAAGAGGCAGTTAAAATTAGGCACATTTTAAGGACCTGAGAGGTAGAAGCAACAGAGGGAATTAAAAGGCAAATGTAAATTAGAAAGACAACTCAGAAGAAATGAAAAACTTGTCACTAGATTATATGACATATATAATATTTTATGTGTAATATATTTTATTATGTAATTATACAAATATATATTTAAACAGCTACATATATCATATCTAATATAGTACATACTTAATATTGTCATATACAAATGTATATGTGTACATGCATATATATTCATGTCTGTATAGTTGGGACATATAGGGCCATGCATGCATGTATGTGTGCATGTCCATAAATATAAGTTGTATTTGTGTGTACAGTCCAAATTCTTAGAGACCAATGAAAGAACAATGATGCCTCAATAATTATTTTGCCCATTACAAGTTCAGCATCTATATTGATCTACATATATCATGGAAACTATCAAAATTATCTTGAGATATTGTGTCACTTAATTCATTTGATACATTGCTGGTTGATGTTTATGGTGTTATACTATTAGAGATATTTGCCAAAGTTAAAATGTAACTTTGATACAAATGAATGACTTTCCAATGGTGAGCTTTCAAGTTAACAAGGAAAGTCAGACCAGGAGAGATTTTTAGATAAAGAGATCTTTTAAGGATTCCTCAAATTATTCCACAAAGGTGTGATTCTGTATTAAAGCTCAATATGTAGAAATATATCAAAACTCTATTTTAAGCAGAGTACCATATCTTATAATGTGATTTTAATTTTATAGCATGTCTTGCTTCTTATGGTCAATTTGTTGAAATGATTCTGTCCAACATTTTCTTGAAATTCAGTTATCTTACGTAGCTATAATTAATTGACTTGTGGTCAATGTCTTTCATTACATAATCATTAAGAATAGGAATACTATTTCCTTTTTTCCTTCTTCTCTATAGCAAACCTACATCATCGTTCCTAATCAGTGTGTGTCAGGGGTTTATTAAATACTATTATTAACAATCTAAAGAGCTACTTCACAGAACCTTTTTGTTAGATTATCAGGAATACCTGGAGGTTAGTTGCAGATGATATGTCTCCAATATATACAATAAGCATCTGTGTTTCCCTAAGACTAACTCTGACATATTAGAAGTTCTTTAGTCACCAATTATCTTACTGCACAAGGATCTAGAACAAGTGCAACATTTGTAATTAGAGACATTCTTATATAACATAGACTGGGTACATTTTGTCATGAGAATGAAATGGGAAGATAAAGGGGGTGGACAGAGTATTCCTATCTTCCATCAGAAGCCAAAGTAATTTATTCACCTGCCTTTGATCCCACATTTGGAAAAAAGGACAGAAGTAGATCAGATTTCAATGGAAGATAGAAGATGTAAATATTGACCATTCTCATCCCTGTTTCTCTCTTCCCTTAAGTAGTGGAAGCAGTCATGAAGTACCTTCCAAAGGTCTGATCTGGATTCCCAGAGAAGGAAATGTATCAGATAATCATTTAAGGAACTTACATGCAGGTATGCTCAGAATTACATCTGTGTATGAGTCAAAATGTAGTAGGTTTAAGTTCTGATGCTTAGTGACTGGGTAAATCATTTAACTTCCAGGGCCCTCATTTTTCTCGTCTGTAAAGTAGGTATAATGGATAGAACTTGCCAATGAAGTTCAAATCCAGTGAGAAAATGTGTGGTGAATGACTATGTAAAAGCAAGATATGATTGATCATCATCAAGTCTCCTAAAAGCATTGCCTTCTAACTCCAATTCAAATCATAGGTACACCTTTCAGAGAATATGGAATTCTGTCTGGGCAAGAAATCAATTGCATATCATTTCAGGGTCATAGAAACCACAAGAGCAGACAATAATTCTAAAATTGGCTGCCTTTCTTCAAACATATTTTCTCATCAGCCTCAATGGAACCATTATAATGTAGAAGTGATTATCATGTACTCATGATAGTATACATATTTTCATACATTCATTCAAAAGGGAACATTAATTGCTCATGGGTAGGAAGAGTTAACATAATAAAAATGACAATTTTATCCAAAACAATTTACTTTTTTAGTGCCATACCCATCAAACTACCAAAAAACCTTTTTATTGAATTAGGAAAAAACAAAACAAAGTTCATTGTGAAGAACAAAAGATCAAGGATATCCAGGGAAATATTGAACAAAATGTGAAGGAAGAGGGCCTAGCAGTACCATATCTCAAACCATACTATAAATCAGTGGTCATCAAAACAATATGGTACTGGCTAAGAGACAGAAAGGAGGATCAGTGGAATAGACTCAGGGTAAATTACCTCAGCAAGACAGTCTATGTTAAACCCAAAGATCCCAGCTTTGGGGACAAAAATCCACTATTTGATAAAAAAAAAAAGCTGGAAAAAATTGGAAAACAAATTGGGAGATATTGAGTTTGGATCAACATCTCACATCCTACACCAAGATAAACTCAGAAAGGGTGAATGACTTGAATATAAAGAAGAAAACTATAAGTAAATTAGGTAAACACAGAATAGTATGCTTGTCAGATCTTTGGGAAAGGAAGGATTTTAACACTAAGCAAGAGTTGGAAAAAATTACAAAATGTGAAATAAATTATTCTGATTTCATGAAATTAAAAAGGTTTTGTACAAACAAAACCAATGCAACAAAAATTAGAATGGAAGCAACAAATTGGGAAAAAATCTTCATAACAAAATCCTCTGACAATGGTCTAATTACTTAAATTTATAAAGAGCTAAATCAGTTGTACAAAAAATCAAGCCATTCACCAATTGATAAATGGACTAGGGACATGAATAGGCAATTTTCAGATGAAGAAATAAAAACTACTAATAAGGACATGAAAAAAAAGTTTTCTAAATCTCTTACAATTAGAGAGATGCAAATCAAAACAACTCTGAGGTACCACTTCACACCTAGCAGATTGGCTACCATGACAGCAAAGGAAAGTAATGAATGTTGGAGGGGATGTGGTAAAGTTGAGACATTAATGCATTGCTACTGGAATTATAAATTGATCCAATCTTTCTGGAGGGCATTTTGGAACTATGTCCAATGGGTTCTAAAAGACTATCTGCCCTTTGATCCAGTCATAGCACTGCTGGATTTGTACTCCAAAGAGATAATAAGGAAAAAGACTTGTACAAGAATATTCATAGCTATGCTATTTTTGGTGGCAAAAAAATTGGAAAATGAGGAGATGCCCTCCAATTGGGGAATGGCTAAACAAGTTGTGGTATATGTTGTTGATGGAATACTATTGTGCCCAAAGGAATAATGAACTGGAGGAATTCCATGTGAACTCAAATGACCTCCAGAAATTGATGAAGAGTGAGAGAAGCAGAACCAGGAGAGCATTATATACAGAGACTGATACACTGTGGTACAATTGAATGTAATGGACTCATCCATTAGTGGAAATTCAATTATCCAGAACAATTTGGAGGCATTTATGAGAAAGAATACTATCCACATTTAGAGGAAAAACTGTGGGAGTAGAAACACAGAAGAAAAGCAACAGCTTGATTACATGGGTCAATGAGATTATGATTGGGGATATAAACTAAATGACCACCCTAGCACAAACAGCAACAACATGGAAATAGATTTTGATCAAGGATGCATGTAAAACCCTGTCAAATTACATGTTGGCTATGGCAAGGGGTGGTGGAAGAGGAGGAAAAGAATATGATTTTTGTAACCGAGAAAAAATCTTCTAAATTGACTAAATAAATTTTCCAAAAAGAAAAGGGAAAGGGGGAATATTTAAAACTGTTTCCATAAAACTGCCTAGTATATGCTCACAACAGTGGCAAAGAAGACTATATTTTCTCCAATCTCAATTATTTTTTTAAAATGGAAAGTCAAACATTGTTCACAAAAACAAAAGCTGCAAATGTTGGGGGCATTAAAATGTGATTTTATGATGGATTGTAGTACAATGTACAAATTAACTGTCTGTGACTTTGATCCACAAAGCCCAGAGTCATGCTGAGTATAAGTGTCCAGATACCCAAACACGATTGGATATGTATTATTTTGGAGCACTCAACTACAGTCAGTAATGTTTAAATTAGCTAAGAAATGAAATTAATATAAATGTCAGAAAGTCGAAACATGCCACCTACTCACATAACAATGTATGAGAGTTTCCAAAATCCTCTTGAAGATTTATTACTAGCTCTATACATTTCTATGTCTATGCTGTCTTTATTTTCTAACTTCAGAGTTTAAATAATTTACCAAATTTATTTGGATATTTTTAAATAATTTTACAGGGTTTTACCACCATTCCCCACCCCTTCAGTTAACTTAGTTAAAATGATAGCACTGTATTTCTACTTATGAAACCTGCTGCCCATTTTAAACAGGTATAATCAACAGTAAGATTATTAATGAAAAGAAAATTTAAAAGGAAGCTAAAGCTATCCATGTGCAACTTCTTGATTGTTTGTCTGCTTTTTGAAAAATAAAAGACAAAGAGAAGTATTTTGTGAGAGTATTTTTTTTCTTTTTACACCAAGAGGAAATTGCCATGTCAGAGATTTCTACAAACTTCTCATTGTGAACAGCCTGAAGAACTCCTAGTAATAAAGTGGGTGATTGTGAATCTGGCAGCCAGACATTAACAATAATACCAGGGAAGCTTCTGAAGCACTTGTATTCCCACCTAGTGTCAGTAAAGGATTGTGCTCTGTCTGATGACCTTTCTACTGTCATTAAAGTATTGTAAATCTGTCTTGCCTCTAGTTCTCCTTTACCCGAACCAAACTTTGAATCATATATCCCCCGGACTGCTGAGCTCTTTTGAAATATTCTGATAATTCTTCATAAGGATGGGGTCACATTGATGATATGTTACACTAACGATGGATAATCTCAAGTTTAATTTGACAGAATATAAATATGATCTTCATTCTGAACTTTTGCCTTCTGCTATCTTGATATCAGAGTTTTCTATTTCCATGACACTATCTAACCTGAAAGTATGTCAGAGTCTGATGGATCCCCCACCATCATTCAAGTTCAGATTCTCTCTCTCTCTCTCTCTCTCTCTCTCTCTCTCTCTCTCTCTCTCTCTCTCTCTCTCTCTCTCTCTCTCTCTCTCTCTCTCTCTCATCATAGTTGGAGTTATAGTTGCCTTGACTGAGGGTGTGTGACTATTTCTGGAATTTTCATAGCAGTGAGGTTATTACTAAAGACATGAGCTATATAATCACTGCAGTAGCCCCTTTGTTTCCATTCTAGAATCAGTTGCTCCACCAGCCTTGTTACCCCTTTAAGTAATTCATGTATGGTAGGAATAACTACTACATTACCTGGTCACACAGTATAAGAAGTAAAAGCACAAATAGCCTGTGTCTTGCTAACAACAGTCTCTTCTTTCCTCTAGGCTAAAAAGCCTATAGAAAACACGAGTCTCATTCTCTATGTCAGCAGCTTTTTTAGTTCAAAATACTGAATCATAATAATTAATGCAAAGTCTCAAGGGATGGGGGCTAGTGCCCTTAGCATATCTTACTACACAGATAGTAAAATATATAAAAAATCAATGCATTGATAGTTGTAAATGTTACACTTACTACTTTTAGGACAGGCAACAAGTCAAATAACTATCTGAAGTGTTCTATCAATATAGCTCGGAGTACTTGTAAGCCAAGTATTTGTTTAATCAGTAAGGAAACACATTAAGAGCACGGTTTGCTATTTCTGTTTTTTTCTCTTAGTCCAGATTATTTGAGGGAAGAGATATAGGGAGATATTCTGCTTTCAAGTTCTTATTGATACAAGTAAGTAAAGTATTATTCCTATTCATTAGTTCTAATCTATTTTTATTCCTACACACAGCCTACATACAGTTCAGGAGGAGACTTTAAGTTAAAATATTTAATTACCTCTTTAGCCTATAGAAATATTGAAGTCAAAAGACAAAAAAAACTGTTAAGTAAATTATTCAGCTTAGGTATATTCCTTTTGTGAATCTGAGAAGTGATACTGAGAAGTCATAACCTTCAATCTGTACCTCTCATGTGATAATTCATAGGAAACCTGAAAAAATTGGAGAAGGGACTCTTTTTGAAGCATCCATACCACAGTAATTTTTCATCATTATTTCCAGTAATTGAGTTGATTTTCTTAACACATTTACATTATTCACACATTAATGATTAATTTTTATTTTTTATGTTTTTATCTTCTAGTTAACAAATAAAGACTTTCACAAAGGAAAAACAATAGTTTCTCTATTTTTCTCACTTTTATAAACATACATATTGTTAAGTAATTGCAATGAAATTAAAGTAGATCTACTCTGACAAATTGTAACCTTGCATTTCCTTTAGTTAGTCTTTGTTTCCTATTGTCACAAATAAATTCAGATGGTCATAGCAGATGCTCTAACAGGAAATGTAATGTACATTGGCAGTAACCAGAGAACACAGTATCCAGAAGAAATCATGTCTACTTGGATTCTCTTTATGAAATTCAGTTGTTTTCCAAATAGTCTCCCTTGACCCCATTACAATTTATCTAATTTTACTGAATTCAGCATAAGAATAATGAAGCATCAATATAGTCTCCATTTACTTTCACTTAATAAATTCCTCTGATGATTTCATTTTCAGCCTTCTTTAAATGGAGAGTAAATTATATCATCATTTCCTTTTCTTACTTCCTGCAGTGTAAGCTCTGACAATCTGTAACCTTGACAAGCACTCCTGAAATGAAGTCCAGAGTTAAAAATGCTAGAGCCACCTTGAGTGGATTGATAAAACCTTGAAGTTATTCTCTCAATTTGAACACGCCCTTCCATTTAGCAGTTTTAGATTCTGAATTATGTCCATAATCTCTTTCCTCACAAGTCCCTAAGTAATATTTTAAGGCCAAGAACAAAGGAATTTAGGAAACTGAATTCTATTCCAGAGGTTGCAAAATGTATCATAAATGGCGGTATACATTTGAATAATGACAGCATGAACCATCCGGAATTATTTATCATTAGATCTCTCTAAAAAAAAGCAGAATGTAGTATTACGTAAGTACCCAAGTTTTCACTCATGCAGACACTTCACTCACTTAAAAAAAAAAAGTTATCCTTATTTCTTATTTTGCTTCTCAACAAATTAGAGTTCTTCACTCCATCTTTTGGAGGAAAAAAGCTATACTTATTAAGACTCTAAAAGCAAAGCAATAATAACTTTTTCACTCTTCTGATAATTTCTTGATTCCCTCAAGGGGTACTTCTTAGCTCTCTAGGTTCCAGCTAACTGACAATCATAGCTTTAGACACTTCCTAGAGAATTAATGCCATCTAATACTTTCATTAGTTTGGAGAGGAGGTAAGGGAGATAAAAGGGACAAGGACAAGAATGGGCTGAAAAATACTTTTCACCCTTCATGTGCACTGCCAATATTATCAAATTAGAGGGCAGCAGTCACCCCAAACTCTTCTCTTAATAGCAGCTGGCAAAATATCTCCATATAATTTGGACAGAAGGCTTCCCATTGACAGCCAATTTCTCTCTTTCCCTAGTTGCCTCCAGCTGCTCATTCAGCTGCTTTTGACTTACTGATGTGCAAATAAAATGTTTACAATGAAAATTCATTTGTCTCACTCTCCTCACTTTCTCAGGAATGGTTGGAAATTATTCCATTTGGAATACAGGACCAATTTCCATTAAAGCTATTTAAATTCATTACTTCATTAATAATACTTCTAATTTGTAGAGTGGTTTAAATTTTCTCTGATATCTATTATCCCAGTTGATTTATGCAATCATATGAAGTAGACACAACAAATATTACTACATTAAACTTATTATCCTAAAAACTCCTTTTCCATATTCAACTCATTTAAATGGGTACTTATTATGGGGCATACACAGACCAAAGCACTGGGAATAAAAGGGCAAAAATAACAGAATTTCTGACCTCAATGAAATCACATGCTCTTGTGTATACAGATAAGTATGTTCTAAGCAAACAACATAACTTGGGAGAAGAGAAAACTATGAATGAGTGAAGGTCAGAGGAGGCCTTATGTCAGATTTAGCACTTGAGTTTATTCCTGAAGTGTGCTTGGGATCCAGAACAAGATGTGTAGGAGATGAAAGAGAACTTTTGAGGTATGGGAGATTATCCAAGAATAGGTACAATGCCTGATGATGGAATTAATGGGATACATGAAGTTGTCCACTTTGACTAGAACATAGAGTGAGTAAAGAATATTAATGGATCAGTTTAGAAAGTAAGGTTGGACTTTAACTATGATGGATTTTAGATGGCAAAATGAGGAGTTGATACTTTAGATTAAAGGCAATAGGGAGCTGCAGAAGCTTCTTTGAGCAAAGGAGTGGCATAAAAAACAGACCAGAATTTTAGCAGTTTCTATTTTCTAGATGTTTGGAGGATGGATTAATAAGGGGATGGTCTAAACAAACAGAAACCAATAGGAAAGATATTGGAATAGTTCAAATAAGAAGTAAAGAGGGGTCTACTTGAAGAATCCTAGAGATTCAACCAAAAAGCTCATTGAAATAATCAACAACTTTAGCAAAGTTGCAGGATACAAAATAAACACACATAAGTCATCAGCATTTCTATACATCTCCAACATAGTTCAGCAGCAAAAACTAGAAAGAGAAATCCCATTCAAAATCACCTTAGACAAAATAAAATACCTAGGAATCTATCTCCTGAGACAAACATAGGAACTATATGAACACAACTACAAAACACTCTCCACACAACTAAAACTAGGCTTGAGCAATTGGAAAAACATTAACTGCTCATGGGTAGGATGAGCCAATATAGTAAAAATGACCATCCTACCCAAACTTATCTATCTATTTAGTGCCATACCCATAGAACTTCCAAAAAAATTTCTTTACTGATTTAGAAAAAAAACTATAACAAAGTTCATTTGGAATAACAAAGGATCAAGGATAGCCAGGTAAATAATGAAAAAAAAAATACAAAGGAAGGGGGCCTTGCAGTCCCAGATCTCAAACTATATTACAAAGCAGCAGTCATCAAAACAATTTGGTACTGGCTAAGAGACAGAAAGGAGGATCAGTGAAATAGACTTGGGGCAAGTGACCTCAGCAAGACAATATATGATAAACCCAAAGATCCCAGCTTTGGGGTCAAAAATCCACTATTCAACAAAAACTGCTGGAAAAACTGAAAGACAGTTTGGGAGAGATTAGGATTAGATCAACACCTCACACCCTACACCAAGATAAATTCAAAATGGGTGACTGGCATGAACATAAAGAAGGTAACTATAAGTAAATTAGGTAAACACAGAATAGTATACATGTCAGACCTTTGGGAAGGGAAAGACTTTAAAACCAAGCAAGACATAGAAAGAGTCACAAAAAAGCCCTTTGATCCAGCCATAGCACTGTTGGGTTTGTACCCCAAAGAGATAATAAGGAAAAAAGACTTGTACAAAAATATTCATAGCTGCACTCTTTGTGGTGGCCAAAAATTGGAAAATGAGGGGATGCCCTTCAATTGGGGAATGGCTGAACAAATTGTGGTATATGTTGGTGATGGAATACTATTGTGCTAAAAGGAATAATAAAGTGGAGGAATTCCATGGAGACTGGAACAACCTCCAGGAAGTGATGCAGAGCGAAAGGAGCAGAACCAGGAAAACATTGTACACAGAGACTGATACACTGTGGTACAATCGAAGGTAATGGACTCCTCAACTAGGGACAATCCAATGTCTCTGAACAATCTGCACGGATCTAAAAAACACTATCCACAAGCAGAGCATAAACTGTGGGAGTAAAAACACCGATGAAAAGGATGAAAAGCAACTGCTTGACTACAGGGGCTGAGAGGAAATGACTGAGGAGAGATTCTCAATGAACACTCTAGTGCAAATACCAACAACATGGAAATGGGTTTGAACCAAGAACACATGTGAAACCCAGTGGAATTGTGTGCTGGCTATGGGAGATGTGGTGGGAGGGGTGCGGGGGGAGGAAAAATAATGATCATTGTTTCCAATGAATAATGTTTGTAAATAACCAAATAAAATAATGTTTAAAAAGTAAAAAAAATCTGGATGCTATACCATTGGGACATGTATGTTGAGTGGTGATTTTTCTTCATTATTTATACTGCCTTTTATAAAGATGTAGTTCCTTTCCTCATCTCTTTTGATCAGATCTATGTTTGCTTTGGCTTTGTCAGAGATCATGATTGCTACTCCTGCCTTCTTTGTCTCAGCTGCAGCCCAATAAATTCTGCTCCAGCCTCTTACCTTAAAAAAAAAAAGTGAAGAGGGTCTAGATTAGCATGGTGGCCATATGAAAGGAAAAGCAAATGAAAATGAGAGATGTGGTAGTAGTAGAACTGACAATATTAAGCAACTGATTAAATATGGAAGTAAGGAGGAATGAAGAATTGAGGATTATACCAAGGTTACAGACTAAAATGATGGTGGCATATTTAGTTAAAATGAGGAAGTTAGAAATAAGAATGAGTTTAAGGGAAAGAAAATGTGTTCTCTCTTCGATAGGTTAATTTTGAAATGTATTTAGTACATATGGGTGTATTTGTCCAGAACTTGTTATTAATATTTGACTCAAGCTCCATAGAGAGCTTAAAGTTAAATAAGCAGATTTGAGACTCATCTGTATAGAAATGGTAGTTGAAGGGATGAGAGGTGATATCAGTAAGGAAAAGAATATAGAATAAAAAGAGATAAGGACTCAGAACAGGGTCCTGGGTAAACCCCAGTTGAGTGATGGGTTAAGAATGACAATCCTGGAAAGGAGACTTATTTTAATAAAGTTATCTTTTGTTCATTTGAGAGAGGGCAAGGTTAGGGAGAGAATAAATACTTATAAAAATAAATTAATTTAAAAAGAGTTTAGCAAAGGAAAGTGGCTTTCCCCTAAACCAGGACAAAGAAGGGAAAAATGAAGAATAGTGTTAAGGTAATTTAATATGTTCAATTGGAGAAAAAAGGAAGCTTGAGAGAGATAAATTCATTTTAATAAAGTTTGAGTTTGAGTTTATTCTGTGCTAAGAGGAGTATTGGTTGCAAACACAATAAGATAATTAGGGAAAACAGTAGTATCACAAGTACCCAAGAAGGATGGAATGTCCTGAAGGAATGAATGAAACAACAGTGTGGAATAGTACAGAAAAACCTAAAAGAATGATAGTTGAGTAAAGGCATTATATTAGGCAAGTTATTCATAAAGGCCTTAGAGAAGTTTTGATAGAGTAGCATATATATATATATATATATATATATATGTATGTATGTATATATGTGTGTGTGTATGGAGAATAAGGATCAATACATGCAAAAATATTTATTATATCTTTTCTTGTAGTAACCAAAACTTGAAAAATAAGAAACTATTTCCTGAGTGGGGAAGGAGTAAAATAGATTATGATATACATGTAATGGAATATTATTGTATCATAAGAAATAATGAAACAGACAATTTCAGGAAAAATGGAAAGACCCCCATCAATTGATAACAAAGGGAAATTATCAGAAATAGAACAATTTATATGAAGAAAACTGGATTTTAAAGGAAAACAACCTAGAAAGCCTTTAAAACCCAAGTCAATGCAATTATACAACATTAAGTCCAGAGGACTGAAAATGAAACATCTTTCCTATTAGAGAAATAAGAATGAGACAGACACTTCTGAAAATGATAAATATCAAAATTTGTTTTGATATACTATACATATTTGTGCTGAAGGTTTTCTTATTTATTCACTTTTGTATTTATTGTATAATTATTCATTTTTCAATTAGAAGAGGAAGGTAGAAAGGAGGAAATAAACATTTTAATATATATATATCAATTCAAAAATAGAGAAATTGACCTAAAGAGTGAATTTTTCCTCTAAAACTGGAGAAAAAAATGATAACATAGGGGACAATGGTGAGGTTATTTGAGATGTTCATTTAGAGAAAAGAGGGAATTTGTGAGAGATCATTTCAATTTTATATGGAAAAGATTTCGTTAATGCTCTCTGCTAAAAGGAGGAGCAAAGGAGACTGGAGAAAACAAATGGAGTCATTCAACAAAGAGTAAAAAATATTGTAGAACTAGAACCAAATTCAGATTAAATAATTAATTTGGAATGGATTCAACATGGTTGCATGTCCCCTTCTAGTTATGAATTAATAACACTTGATTAGAGATAGAAAACAAATAAACAAAATCACTCAGGGTTGAGTTTTGGAAAGGGAAGAGGGGTTGAGAACCAAGAGTATTCAATAATAGAGGACAGTATAAAGTGTAAATAGTTAAACATAAGCTCAAAATTTTGAAGGGAGGAAATGAGACCAGTACAGGGGTGATGACATAAAAATGCAGGAATGAGTGATTGTCTGGAGACTTAAAGAAGACTACCGAAAGGTTTAGGAGTGCTGAGGCACAAAAAATTGGTTGTGGTCAGAGAGAAGAATTGAGCCTTTTGGACTGTATAGGCAGAATACTTACAGACTATGAACATCCCTAAGTGTGCCTAAAGTGAAAGGAAAGTTCATGGGTATTGTATACTGGAGAAGTGTAAAAAGAGGGCATTTCAAAGGATATCCATATGCAAATTTAACTCTACAAATATAGGAATAGAATTTGGGCTAGAGAAGAAGACTATGAGTCAAATATTTATTGCTTTGAGAAAGAAAATCAACTTGAGGACTAGTAGATTACTGTTTTCAGGATACAGATAGGACTGGAGGGAACCTCAAAATGAGATGGTTTTAAAAGTAATTCTGTTAAGGTAGGTGTTTTTTAAGTGCCAAAGATGAATAAAGATCATGCTTACTTTTCCTCTTGGCTCAGTATGTTAGGAGTGAAGGATAGAACTATTTTTAAGGGCATTCAATACTAGAGAGAATAACCAGGAATGTGCTATATCCCAGAGGAATCCAGGTTTCCTTCAAGAAAATGGAAAAAGTATGAAATGGAGAGTTCTAATCTTATATATAACTTGTTAAAAATAGTTCTTCATCCATTCTTATCTTCTTATCCCTTGGGATGTTTACTCATGCCATCTAATATATGGGTCATTAAACTCTGATATAACAATTTTTTAAAAATAAATACTATCTACTTGGTGGATGTTATAGCCTTCATTTTTGAGCATAAAGATTTTTTAAATTACAAATACCATCCTTCCTCTGTAAATGTAAATGCACTTATTAGAGACTATATTTATGTATTTTACACTTACATATATGCATTTATATGTAGTTATGTTAATAATTAAGAACTTGTCCAAAATGTTGAGATCTTTGGGTATTAGAATCTTTCCCCCCCTTGCTTCTAAAATCTGTGTTGAAATTTATGTGTAGAATCCCAAGGGAAAAGGTGTAAGCACCTCTTTCAAAGGGACTTTGATCCTTCACTGGAGAGAACAACCCAAAGCCATCCCCCTGGCAACAGGCAGACAAGGTACACTCAGCACTACCTGGGAATACTCATGTCCATACTAAATCATTATTATCCTATATACTTATATAATTTTGATTGATTCTCCCTCATATCTCCTTTCATCCTTGATACTAACCAAAAATGTATCCCCTTATCTAATTATAACTTTATAGTTAAATGTCTGACTGGACCCAAACATATCTAAAGAACCTAAAATCATAGACAAGATCTTTCACATTTTAATGCTAACAGAATCAAGTAGAAAGGAGAGGAAGATGACAATCATTTCTAATCCTATGACTCTTATAGACCTCACTAATTACAATGCTCAGATATTTGGAAGTGAAGGAGATTAACAATTAATTTCCCTGCCAATTACCATCCTTGAATCTCCCCCCCAAAAAGGAATATATTTGGCACATGTAAAAAGATTGTACTTTTCCGATACACTGGAAAGCCATCTTCATAGCTACCAAAACATCATCATGATTATTGAATGACTTCTAATAACCCTACTATCCCTAGCACTCTTGAAGCTTCAGCACATTGCACAAAATCCCCTTTAATAATTTTTTTGCATACACGTTTTCTGTAGCAGTTTGTTTATACTGTTCCAAGAACAAATGCTGACTAGTCATATAATCATTCTTTCAGAGATGCTTTACCTTCAAATGTAGAAATAGTCATTTCTAAACATAATAGTGTTTGGTGATTTTCATTGTTTCCAACTCCTTGTGATATAGTATGGGATTACCTTAGAAAAGATACTTTTAGGCAAAGGGAAATTGCCCCTGCAGTTGTCCCTTCAGTAATGGCAAGGCATAGGGGCAGTTCATCATTAAACATTTCCCTGATAATATTGTTCTTATCTAAATTACCCAATTTAATAGAATTTCCCCAGAGACTATTCCTTGAAGTGGACGCACCATGGGACTATGCCAAATGACTTTCCAAAGAACCATTAAAGAACTGAGTAGAATGAAGACCCTGGAGAGAGTCTCCAGCATTTCTGTGATCTCTGTTGTTTTGGTGAGACTACTTCTAGTGTTTGCAAATTGTATCCTCTTTTCTGCAGAGCTTCAGTGGCCTGTATGATCATCAATGATATACTACTGCTAGCGGGTGTGTTATTTGTCTTGCATGTAAACTATTGCATTTCAGAAATGAAGTCACTGTGAAAAAGAAAAAAAATATTCTATACCTAATCATAAAGGGAGTATTGAATTGTAAATTGGACAGATTTTCTTGTAAGCCAGATTGGGAGGGAGAGAGAGAGGAAAAGGAATGGGAGGAGATAGAATGTAGTCAATGGCTCCTGCCTCTGATTAAATGATGCCCATAATTGAGAGAGACAGAAAAAGAGAGAGGCAGAGAGAAAGGGAGAAAGATAACAAAAGTAAAAATTCTGTTTAAACAACTTTGGGTGTTAAATCCAATTCATTGCTGTCTTTCACTAATATGAAGTTTTGTATTTTTCTTTTATTTCCTTGACTGAGTAAAGGTCAACAACTCTGATCATTCAAATAGAACTTGAAATGATTTTTATTTAAATATGAATATGGGTTCTTTGGGGAGAGTAGGTGATGCATCGATGATATGAATGCATAAGAAACTAGTGTAAAAGTTTGCTTTGCTTAGTATTATTTTGGAAAAGGCAAGGGAGAACAGTGCAACTGAACAGTGATAGCAACATAGGATGGATTAAATTGAGCACAAAGTTTTACAGTAGGAGTCCTTAGACTGGGTTCCATAAACTTGTTTCATTTTCATATTTTGATAACTGTATTTCCATATAATAGGTTTACCTGGTAATCTGGTTTTGTTATATGCTTTTTAACACAACATTCTGAGGGGATAATAGGCTTTCTCAGACTTCTAAAGATGTCCATCACATACATATACACTATATAACCTTTAAATGATCTTGTTATAAAAAATTTAAAAGTATTAAGGAGAATAGTAAGATTTGTGTTTTCTGAAAACAAAAACACATTTACATGGCACCCTAAAGGATAGCCAGGAAGCGGCCCACCAATGAAGACAATCTTATTTCTTGTGATCTTTCTTTATCATTTTACTGTCCACTAGATTTTATAGACCCCTGTAGGGGACCCAGGAAGATGGTTGAATGGTTGTTCATTAAACTTGGAGGAAACGAGTCACCAATTCTAATCCTTCTGAGATACAGAACAATGAGGATATACTATTTTCTTTACCACTACATCTTATCAACATTGAAGCCTTACCATCTATAATGTCTCCACAACTTCTAGATACCAAGATTCTGGGATTCCACTGGTATATCTTAAAGACTGCTAAACCTGAATTTTCTTTCATGTGTTGTTTCCCTCATTTAGACTTAAGAGTTCCTTGCAAGCAGGGTATATACTGTTTTCTTTATCTGTATTACTTTATTTTATTTAATATATTACTTGTCAAATAATAAATGCTTTTAAAAATTTCATTTATTTCTTGATTCAAAAATGTGATTAAATCATTAAGTGAGCTGAACCAAACAGTAAATTGTCATCTCAGACAAGGCAATAGCAAAGAAAGATACAATCAAGATGTACTATTAGGGAAATAATATTTTCAAAAGGCATTATAAATAATAAAATACAGTCACTGACAAATTCAATTCCTTGAGTAATATAGCATTAATAAAATTTAAAGGACAAGTTTTTCACTTGCAAAAAGATGAAACAAGTAAAAACAATGATATGCAGGTAGGTGATTTCAATATACTTTTTTCAAACTGAGAAAGTTCTAAAAGAAAGAAAAAAAGTAATTGTAAATATGAAAAGAATATAAGAAAAAAAATGGATCCATACCTCAGTAATCACTGAATTGAAATCTTAAGAATATAGCCTTTTAAAAAGAATCTTATAGCACCTCCACAAAAATGTATTTTGTGCTAGGATTATAATACAAAAATGGATTATATACATTATATACATAATGGATTATAATACAAAAAAACACCAAAATTGGTTTAGAAAATATGAACAAAAGAAAAAAAGTAATGGAGAATACAAAATATTTTACAAAATAATAAAAATTCAAATATCAGAGAGACAATTTACATTTATATTTTTCAAAATCATAATAAATAAATAAGATAATAAAGGAAAAAGGTAAAGAGAACTAAAAATATAGAAAAAAATAATAAATTACTATTTCCCAAGCTGCTTCAAAAGTGGAAAATGTATTAATTTAAAAAAGAAAAAAAATTCTAAAACAAGATCTGTGGAATTATATAAAAAATTTTAAAACCAACATAATCAATAATTATCTTCAAATAGAAAGAAAAGCTAAATCACTTAGATCTTTTAAAAAGTGAAAGGTTTATTTTATAATAAATGGAAAGGAAATAAAGAAATTCATAAGAAATCTTATATACAATTATATGCCAACAAAATTGGAAACAGAAGAAGGGCAGGGCAGGGCAGGGCAGGGCAGGGCAGGGCAGGGCAGGGAAGGGCAGGGAAGGGAAGGGAAGGGAAGGGAAGGGAAGGGAAGGGAAGGGAAGGGAAGGGAAGGGAACAGGCAAAGAGAAAGGATAAAAACTGAGGAGAAGGGAGGGAAGGGAAAGTGGAAAAAATGATAAACCAACATAAATAAAATTAAAATAAACTAAATACTACTGATACAAAAATATTTTTAATTCATCAAAGAAGTTAGATATATCTATATAACCATATGTATGCATATGTGTCTATACACACACAACTACCTACACACCTTTCACAATTGCTATATTAATAAAAGAACTACTTAATCAGAGAGATAGTAAATGTTTGTGACTGGAACTATAACAGTACAATAACAACAATCTTACTTTCCTAATTATTGTAAGTATATAATAAAATAATAAATTAATGATGGACTTTTTATATTATTAATAAAATATTAATTTACTTGAAGTAATAGTCATGAATTTAAAGGAATGTTATAACAAAAGTAGGAAAGAGATGGATTTGATCAAACAATATTACAAAGTCATAATAATAAAAGTCTCAAAAATCTTAAAAAAGTAGATTATTGGAATGAGATAAAGATGCAAGATGTTAGCATTTGATTAATTTTAGAACATAATTTAATTTCATAATTTAATTTTATAAGAATTGCTGGAAAATATGAAAGTCAGTCTTGAGAAAAATAAATTTAAACCAGTTCTGAATTGGTTTAATACTTCTGGTAAATAATTTAGAATTATATAAGAAAAATTATTTCATTTTCCATAATTTTTCCCAAAGATTCCATTTCTGAAGCTATGCCACAGGCTGATTGACAGAAAACAATCATATGTATGAAAATATTCATAATAAGATTTGTGTCAACAAAAATATGGAAATGACAAACGTTCATTGTTTGGATAATGACTGAAAATTACTGTTCATGAATGTAGTTGAATATGACTGTGCTGTAAGAAATAAAGGATATTATAAGCACAGAAAAACATGGGAAGAATTTCATGAAGTGATACATAATGAAGAAAGCAAAGCCAAAAAGACAGTATTAGAAATAATGCAGTTTCATAGTAGGAAAGCCTACAAAAATATAAATAAACACTGGTTAAATATGATGCTCTCAAATTTAAAATACAAACCTTTATTTTAGTAGCCAACAAATCATTTTCTAGAAGTGTATTGCTTTCAACCTGGTGCTTATAATAAAATGTCTGATTTATTTTTTTAATTTAAGGATTTTTAAAAATTAAAATAGACACAGTCTAATCTTAGTAATTTACATGGTCAGGACTAACAATATTTAAAGCAATTAAAATCCAATGTAATTTCTATTTGTCTTGGTAATTCCTAAATTATGCTTCATTCTTTCATCAGATTTAACCACTAATTGTGGTTAGTCTTAGCAGTACTTTTAAAAAAGTATTTATTCTATGAAAGTATAGCAAACAATAACAGGAAGCATCAGTAGGTCAAAAACTCCTGGTGTGTCAGAAGAAAATATATATTCAATCATAATTTGAAGGAGATAAACCAATACATGGATAATCATCACTTAAAATTATAATTAATATGATCAAGCCTTATCAAATAAAATATAATTATTTTATCATGATGATGTTAAAGGCAACAGACAAGCAATTGTCCCTACTATGATTATATCAAGCTTTCACCTGATGTTATTTGGTGAAACTGGTTTTAATGAATTAGTGGAAAGGATTTTGCAAACCTCCCCCTTTCTCATGCTCATCAACAAGAAAATAAATTATAGAGGTAACCCAGTCTTTCCTTACTGAAGCATATTATGGGTTATAAGCCTTCCATTCAGGATTTTAGTTACCTCTGTACTTTTTCAGTTTCATAGAGAGACCCTATGGCGCACTGGGTAATGACACAGAGTAGGTACTCAATAACACACTTATTAGTTGTTAGACTAAAGGCTCCAAAGAGAGTTAATGCTTAAGAGTAGTAAGAAAACATCTTTGGTATTTTAAAGGCTTACCTAATCAATAGACATTAATATTATAACAATTGCTGAAGCAAACTAAGGCTGTGGTATAATCACTAGGTAATATCTGTTTTGTTATCTATGTAATTCTAGTTCTGAATGGCTTTTTAACAGGTTTTCCTGGGATATTTAAATATTCACTTTTTACTAAACATGTAAACAGATAAGTGAAAAGAACTCTTTACTTGTAGTCAGGAAGATTTGCATTCGAATTAAGCCTCAGTAAGTTAAAGTGCATTTTTGCATAAAGAATTAATCTCTGCCTTGGTTTCATCATCTGTAAATAAATGAATTGGAATTGCTGGCCTCTAATAAGTTCCTTTCCAGTCTATGGTGTATGACTAAAAACTCATTGTTCTTTGAAGCGTATAATAGATAATAGATAAAAATATAACAAACTCTTCATTAAACAACTCATGTGATAAACCCAATACTCAAAATTAATAAGTATTCTAATGACTAAATGGTAACGAGACATCTAATAATACATAATTATAAAATAATCCATAGGTAACATTAAATTCTTACTAAAACAACTTCTATAATTTTGTGATTTATATCACATATATTAACTTTTCTTCCCTAATATCCTTATAAATCTTTGGTCTGAGAATTGTTATTCCAAACTCACATTCATCATAATTTAGAAATAGAAGGGAATTTTGAAGCCATGTAATCATATCTCATATATCATACAATTAATACACAAACTTAGAAAAGTTCATTAATCCTGGTCTCAATTTCATCCTCTTTAAAATGTATTTCATCTAGATGATCTTCAAGTTCCAATCTAGTTCCAAATCAATGTTCCTGTGATCATAGAGGTTTACAGATAAAATCTGGACTGAAAAAAAGTAAAAAAAAATGATCTCTCCAAGAAAACAATGGTAAATAGAAGTAAATGCATGTGAGTTGTTCCTTTTGTTAATATGAATTAAGGAAAAAGATAGGGTGGAAAGAGGGGTACAGTGGTTCTAAGGGTATAATTACAGTGAAGGTAGCAAAGCTCAGGAACCTTTTGAATTCATTTGTAAGTCAGATCGTTTAGGATTCAGAGAGATATAGATAGTAAGTCTTATAGAGTATAATAAGTGTTAGGGTAAATAGTTCTCTACTCATTCAAATAATATAAGCAATCATATCCATCCAAAAAGAGAGTGGGAGACTGAAAGAGCCTGATTACCAGTGTTGATAATTGTAAAAATTGAAATTTAATCTCAATAATAAAAACTATATATTTAAGGGATTTATTAAATGATCATTAGAAATAAAGGAATAAGAGGGATACAAAATAAAGACAACATACCCATGACTGATTAGCCCAGTTCAAAATCCCCACTCACCATCATCACCATACTGACAAGAAGTCAAGAAGAGTGAGAGACTCTCCTCATCCCTCCCTAATATTGTAATATTTAAAATAGTTGTCTGCCATAAATTGTGGCAGTTAAAATAGTTAGAGACATAAACTGTAAGAGTTAAAATGGTGGAAGATATAAATTGTGATAGATATAAGAGAGGGTGAGTAAATTTGACCCCAGAAAATATGTTTCACTACAGTGTCTTAGTTTTTAAATCAAATATAAGGTGGTTGCCAGGGAATATATTCCCAAATTATGAATATGCCCAAGTCAACTGGGTTTTATAGAGAATTTAATTAATAATACAATGAGTAATCAAAGAAAGAGAGAGAGAGAGAGAAAAGTATAAGTATGAAGGGCCTTAAGCCAACATGGCCTAGACCTGAGTCTTAAGAGAGAGAGAATCAGTCAGTTTTTTTATCACTCACCACAAGATTTGTCTTAAGCAAGGGTGTCTGGGGAACAGAGTCTCCCCAGAGGGAGTTCCAGCCAGATTCAGCCTCCCAAGGGACTTCTTCTCAAGAGATCTTCAAAGGGCCTCCTCCAAAAAGATCTATCTCCAAGGACCTAAGGATCTAAGGATCTCCTGCTCAAGAGATTCCTTTTCTTATATAGGGGTTTTTTTCCTATGTCACCACCCCTAAGTTCTTCCATCTACTAATCACCATAGATGTTTTCTAAAAGACAGCCCATCTGAATTCCAGCTAAGTCGACTAATCCCCTCAGCAAGGCGGAACCAGAGAAAACACAGCTGATTTGACTAATCCCATCAAGAGAAAACCTGCCAGACCTTTAAAGGTACCTAGCATCCCATTGTATCAATTCTAAAAACAGGCATGGCTCAAAGAACTCCTTGCCTTATTATAAGCATGGGTCCAAGTACTTTCATTGTTTAGCAAGTTTTCTCCTCTAAAGCAGTCTTAAGTACAGGTGGAGTAGAGGTCCTCCCATTTCTGATCCTGGCGAGTTCTCACATCAAAATGGGGAATGTTTCCAATGGAGGATTCCTCAAATGTGGAAATTTTTAACATTCACAAGTCTGAGAAATTTCAAGATTACAATATCCTCTGTCTATAGGAAGTACATAAGGACAGGAAATATAGTTCTTTTTTAGGGTAACATATTTTCAATTATACATTCCTCCCCTGAGATCTATGGAAGACTAGTCCCTCCAATGGATATTATAAACATAAACAACTTTGAAATTACAATAATTTGAGTATAAGAGGAAAAGAGAACAAAACCAATGATTGCTAGGCACATTGACAAAAAGCCAATTAGGGGGAAGTTCCCTTTGGCATAAAAAATAAATGCATTCAATCCCACACAGTTCAAATCACCACATCCCAAAGTTCACTCTGGATCTTCTGGTGCCACATGTGGTATGTGGAGGCATCTTCATGGTGCCTTCTCCAAATAGTTCACTTTCTGGATTTGAAGAGGTAGTATGCTTCTTATCCTAAAATTACTCTCATAAAGAATTTAAACTTTGCATTTTAGAATAATTATACAAAATAGAGGATTAGGATTAGGGGTTCAAGCAAAATGGAGGTTCTGGGTTCCATTCTAAAGGGGATGGGAATAGAGAGAGAGGTGTCAGAATCCAATATTGAGAGCATTAGCAAACATGTTTGGATGAAGGGCTCTTACGGCATTTTTTCTTGCTAGGTTTCTGGTTAAAATTTAGTATGATGCACACTCATCATGAGTTTCTTCTCTCAGTGATGGTCCTTTATTAGCTAAAATATACCTCATTAATTGGTTCCTTGCCCATCCCAATAATAATTGCATTTATTTCCTTATTTTCTTCCTACAACTATAAGAAAAGTAACTCTTCTTCAATATCTGCATAGATCTTTGATCTCAGTTAGGTTATTCCAAATGCACATACAGCAGAATTTAAAACTAGAAAGTATTTTGAAAATCATCGAATCATACCTATTGTTACTATGATCTTTGTTTTATAAAAGAGGAATTTAGTGTTTGGAGAGACTTACTATATAAGGCCAAAAAGCTAGAACTCATATAGGTAGTCTCTCAAACCTGTATTCATTCAACCATACCCACAGAGTCTATCTGAGTTCTTTTTACTCTATAAGACCTAAAGCAAACACAGTAGTTTCTCCATTGCTTCAAATCACAAAGTGAAGGCACCATATAGCTTTGATTATTCCAAACAGAGCTTAAATAAGGAAAATTAGAAAATTTCCACTTGAAGGTTCAAAGTATTCCCATATGTTTAATTACGATAGCTTTGCCATTAATAAATATTTGATGGCCTGCATAATCCTAATTTCTAATCAGGAAGTTCTAATAACCTATTATCTCATGGGAAGAATAGCAATAACATTGATTGACCAAGAATTGGTTGTAGAAGTCATTTTTACTATATTCTCAGTCATTAATGGCACTCCTGTGAACCATAGGCAAATGGTACTCAAAGGAATGTACCTGTGCACATTTAAGAGCATCAGATTTCTAAATAAGATCACCGTCATACTTTGTTAAACTTTTTAATCCAGTTTTTAGTATGAAAGATAATTCAACAAATATGTATTGTGTCTATTATGCAAAAGATGTATGGGTATAGGGAGCAGTATGCAGGGGAGGGGGCAGGATGAGTGCAGGAGGACAGGAAGGGAATATGAGGAACAGAGATTTACAACCAGATTCTGAAATGTCTACCCTTTGGACTTTGGGATTTGGGAGCAGAGGGCAAAGATTAAGGAGCCAGAAGGAATGGAGTGAGGAAGAAGAAAGAGAGGCCATACACCAAGTGCCAGAAGGCTGGTACTATTTCAGTCTATTTTAGTATGTATAGCAATATCTTAACATGGAAATTAATTCTATCTGTTTCTTTCTCTCAAAATGTTTGCTCCTGCCATAGCAAGTGGAGTTTTTGAGATAAAAATCCCCTCCTGGATGGTGTGGGTCAGATTCTCCTTTGCTTTGATTTATTTAGCCCCCTCCAGCTCTGTGCTGATAAACACTGAGGAGGAGGAAATGTTTGTACTTAAATGATACCATAGTCATCTTTCTTTTTTTTCTGCTAAGGGGGAAATGTATTTTCACTGAAATATACTTAGATTCACTCTTCATATTGATCAAATTCACTAACTAATTCTCTGGCTCTCTACTTCCCTAGGTCTATCTAGACACAGCCTTAGGGATAGGAGTAAAGAATAGACATCCAAGTAAAACTTTGAGAAATATTTTTAAAGCAAAATTTAATGATCCAAGTTGGAATGCAGCCAAGAAACTGAGGCATTCATATTTTATATATCTTTTGCTGTCAAGCAGCTTGATACATGTGAATGGTACTAGGTAAATAGTCATAGACCTTATGCAACATTGTCAGTGTACAAACAGGCCAAGTAGAAAAACCTTTTGAGCTTATTAATAGTTGAAGATCATGCATTCTGACTTCCTGGGAACATATTCCATTCTGCATCCAAAATGAAAAGACTTTAAATAATCCCCACAGGGTTAGACTTAGACAGGACACATAATCCTGACATGGATGCTTGAGATCTTTCACAAAGAAAGTAAGGATGTATAGAGGTTCAAAAGATTTCACTGTTATGAGCATATTAGGCAAAAGAAGTGATAAAAAGAAATGATGAAAGATATAGGAGGTATAATAACCTCCCTTAGACACTTATTCTAATATGTAAAAAGTTGTTTATCAGGTTCTAAATACAAAACTAAATAATTTGGTATCTATTCCTCCAAGGAAAGACACTATATACATATATAGCAGATAGATAGACAGACAGAAAAAAAATGGATAGATAGATAGATAGACAGACAGACAGAGAGATAGACACTATGCCTAGCACTTGCAAGGTTGACGATAATAATAATGCCAATAAAGCCCTTGCTGAGGAGCAGAGAATAGACTGAGTGAAGTCAT
Source organism: Monodelphis domestica (assembly GCF_027887165.1). Taxonomy (NCBI): domain Eukaryota; kingdom Metazoa; phylum Chordata; class Mammalia; order Didelphimorphia; family Didelphidae; genus Monodelphis; species Monodelphis domestica. Next base: position 118,882,529 of record NC_077234.1, on the reverse strand, counting down.
TTAAGACTGACTAAGAAAGGATGGAGAAGGAATCTTCCATTTGGATCTAGTCAGACTCTTCTGTCTGTAGGGGGCATCCTGAGATCAATCTGAACCTTCAGCTTTGCTTGTGTACAAAAGACAGCCTGTTATCTTTATCAGAAACAGCACATTTTCTCTAGTTAGCAATCAGAAAAACAAAGTGCCATTCATATTTGAGAACATCAGATGCAGCATTATGCAAAACTTGAGACTTGTATTTAAACATTTCAAAAAATGATCTCTCCTTTTCATAATCAGTTCGTGTTTTATTCCTGACATTTCTGACTTTTTTCTTCCTGAAATTATAAGTGTCTCTTATTTGGATCAAGCCTTAATTTCTTATCCTGGATATATTTTGTCCAACATAGCAACGCAAAAGCTTTGTCCTAATTACCGAAAATAGTTTGGATCATATTAACATACGGATTTCAATTTTACACCTACTGGATTATAAAACCAACGCAGCCGTCTGGGTGTATGTGATTATTCCTTGAACCTGGGTATTAAAGAATTTTCAAGGAGGCTCATACAATTTTGTGAATTCTCATTTCATTTTTTTTTTATATTAATTGAAGTGACAATCTCAATTGGCTTAAATTTTGCTTGAACTAGGTAAGACTATATGCTATCTCCTAAAATGCATCAATATCATACTTTAGTGTAAAAATCTGTATCCCGAATTCCTTCCTGAGGGACTCTCTTTCTTCCTTCTATTCTTTACCTGTCTTAATCTTTTCTCTGCTTTCCTTGACTCCCTTCTCTCCTAGCTGAATGACTATGTGAGAGACAAAGATAGAAATAGAGATAAATACAGAGGCAGAGATAAAGAGACAATTAAAGAAGGAGGGACTGGAGGAGAGATAAAATGTAAGTAAAATCAGTAGGAGTTAACACTGCCAAAGGAAATCAATGGAAAGAGACTTCAGGACAGTATTCACATTGAAAGATCCTTTTGACAGACCTTAGAAGTTAAAGTAACAAAATAATACATTGAAATTAGGGAAGTGCATTTGTTGCCCTAGGCAAATTTGAGTTTGTTATTCTACTCAGTACATTTAAATGCAAGTACAATTTCAAGTATGAACATGTTCTGAAGTCCTTGGAATATGACCTCAAAATATACCAACTGCCAATGCCTATTGTATTATTTTTTAAGCATCAGGAAACAGAACAAAAAAGGAGGCTACTAAGCTTTCTATGTATTTCTTAGCATTTGGCTTTTTTAAAAGCAAAATTAAAGGAACAGTTGTTTTCTCTTCATGTAACCAAGAATATTTGTTATATTCAGTTTTCATTTCTCCTTTGTCCTTATTAGAGGGTTTGGCCTTTCTTTGTTTTTGATGTTGCCTCACAAAGATTTCCAAGGAATAATAATAAACACCTTCTGTTTCAGTGGGGGGATCATCTGGATATTGTTATTACATTGGTTTATTTGCAATTACAAATTTGAAAAGATTTTTTTTCTTTTCTTTTCTTTTCTTTTCTTTCTGTTAAGATGGTCCCCAGAAAATTTTAAAGGACATTTAAAAGATAAGGTACCTTTCTTTAAAAAAACCAAGGCTGGTCCCAAGATCATCTATGAATATTTGAATAGCTGCCACCTCTGCTTCAAAGACATTATGTGTATTTTATATGATTTTCCTTTTCATTGGTAACTTTAAAGATATCTCGTAGGCCCTGAAAATGAGTCATAAGGGAAGAGGAAGTTTGCTGAGCCAAAAGAGATAAGAGAATAGGAAAGAAGGAGAACAATCAACATTACCATCAATATAAATTTTCACTCTAGGGATTAATATGTAAAAAGTTTTGCGATTAATTTCAACTCCTGTCATTTAAGATCAAATGTGTTTCCTGTTAAAAGAAACATGTGAGAAAGTATGAGAAAGTAAAATGATAAAAGATATTATAGGAGAATATGAACTCTAGGTTATTTGTAAGGATGAAGTAAAACAACTGACCTAAGATTTAATATGGGCTACACAGAGATTAGGGCAGTTAGGCTTTATGATCCTGGGCAAGTCACTTAACTACATTTGCCAGTTTCTTCATGTGTAAAATGAGCTGGAGAAGGAAGCCACTTTAGTATCTTTTCTAAGGTAATCCCATACCATGTCACAAAGAGTTGGAAACAATGAAAATGACTAAACAGCAAACAAAGATTACTAGATTCTAAATATGATAAGGTAAAATGAAAAATCAAAGCACTATTTGTTGATCACCCAACCATGGTAGATGCTACATGTAATGAAAATTAAAATAAATGTTTAATTTTTGATCAGTAAATGTTCTCAAGCTAACACTGATACAAAAATCAAAAGATTAAAAATAAGATTTACCTGTACATCATTATGAATGTGAATAGGTAGCTGCTTTGTTTAAAGAAATGTGGGGTAATATTCTTATAAATTCATGATATGTGAAGAAATGTTTTAAAATGTGTATATAAACTCAGAAGAAGATATGCTAAAAAAAGAGAAAAGTAGGAGTGCTAAATAAAGATGAAAAGAAATAAATGTGAATATTTTTAAAAATAAGAATAATAGGGGTTAGAGCTATGAAGAGAGGAAGACAGCAAGGAAGTAAGAGGCAAACATAAGGCAGAAACAATCTTCTGGTTTAGCAATGAAAGAAAATGGATAGATAGATAGATAGATAGATAGATAGATAATTGAAAGGAAAAGAGAAAAGGAGAGATAAAGAAACATTATAGAGGCAGAGAGAGAGACCTATGATTTTACTTATATGGAAAATCACATCATCCCTTGTGGGGAAACTCCATGAATGCTGGTCAATAATTCATCTTTAACTTGGTTGTGTCTGAGACTTTCTTACAGATATTGAGAAATTACACAACTTGCCCAGTTTACCTAGATCCCTAGATCGTAAGCATCAGAGGAAATTGATCAATGACAGTTATTATGCTAAATGGGGATACAAAAAGAGGTAAAAGATAATCCTTGACTCCAAGAAGCTTATAGTTTAATAGGGTAGATAACTTTCAATATATATATAATATATATATATATAATATAATATATTATTATATATATAATAATATATAATATATATTAATATATATATAATAATATATTATATATATATATATAAAACAAGCTAGATGGAAAATGAATAAGAAATAATTAACAGAGGGACGATATTAGAATTAAAAGTTAAAAGGGGTTGGAACAGCTAGATAATTCCATGAATAGAGAGCCAGACCTCAAGATGGAAAGTCCTAGATTCAAATCTGACCTCAGACACTTCATAGCTGTGTGACCATGGGCAATTCACTTAATCCCAATTACCTACTCTTAGCTCATCTGCCTTATAACCAATACTTAGTATCTATGCTAAGACAGAAGGTAAGGGTTTCCCAAAAAAATAGAGTGGTTAGGGAAAGCTTCCAATAAAAGATGGGATTTTAGTTAGAACTTAAAAGAATTCAGGGAAGTCAATAGGTGGAGCTAAGTAGGGAGAGCATTTTAGGAAGAGGAGACAGCCAAAAAATGTTCTCAGAGCTGAGAGATGGAATAGCTAGAGGACCCATGTCAACATAAGAGTACAAAGCAAGGGGAAAGGTACAAAAAGACTGGAAAAATAGAAGAGTTCTCAATTCCAGACAGATCATTTTGTTCCAGACACACTAGTCAGTTATAATGGTTGATGCATGAGTGCACTAGAATGGACACAGAGCTGAGAAGAGAATTTTGCAAAGGCAAAAGTGACAGGCTTTGTCAATATTTTGGTATAGAAGGATAGAGGCAGTAATGACTCAAGGATGACACCCACATTATGAGTTTGAGCAACTTGGAAGATGGCATTTCCCTCTACAGTAATAGGGAAGACAGAAGGGGGGTAGGATTTATGGGGAAAGTTAATGAGTTCAGTTTTGTTTGTTGAGTTTAAGTTGTCTGCTTGACATTCAGATCAAGTTATCTGAAAGGCAGATGAAAATGCAAAATTGGAAGTCAGTTCATCTTGGATCAGGACAGGTAAATATAACAATCATTAGCATAGAACTGATAATTAAATCTAGGTTTGCAGATGAGATCACCAGCTGAAATAGTATAGCAGAAGAGGAGAAGAGGTCCAGGATAGAACCATAATGTCACCATTGGTTAGAGGGCATAATGTAGAAGAGGATCTGTCTCTGAGAATGAAGTCACACTTCCACAAAGGAGACAGAAGGAGCAATGAGATTGGTAGGACAGGACATACACTTGTCTTCCTGATTCTAAAAATCTTCTCCCCATCCATTATGTTACTATTTAAGGTTCTTTTTATAAAAAGAAGCATGTCTTAAGGTCAAGAGACATAGATTGAAATTGTCTCCATCATTGTATAACCACAGAGAAATGGCTTCTAATTTCTCCAAACCTCAGTTTCCTAATTTATAAAATAGGAATAATAATACACATGAACCATAATTCATTGGGTCCTGAGGGAGAGTGTGAGGAAGAATTAATTGACCAGTGCCTAATGTGGGTCAGACACTATGCCAAGTGGTGAGGACTCAAAAAAACCCTTGATTTCAAAGAGTTAATGAAATTTTATTTCAGAGATTACACAGACTACCTCCTTCATTTATCAAAAGAAGATATTAGAGGGGGCAGTTAGGTGGCTAAGTTTATTGAGAGCCAAGCCTAGAGGTGAGAGGTCCTGGATTCAAATCTGTTCTCAGACACATCCTTACTGTGTGACCCTGTAAAAATCATTTAAACCCCATTGTCTAGACATTACTGCTCTTCTGCCTAAGATGGATGGTAAGGATTAAAAAAAAAAAAAGATATTGAAGGCCTACAAAGCACAAATGACTTACCCAAACTCAAACAACAAAACTGGGTCTTGACCTCAGATTCATTCACTCTACATCCATTTTTTTTCCACATAGCTAAATAAGAGGATGACTCCAATTCTCCTTAGAGAAGATCAATGTAAAAGATGACAAAGCTGTCTTCCTCTTGAAACCAAAGGTATTGAGAATATAATTTATGTGTCACTGTCATTTCTTCATTCAGTACTCATGATTGCCCTGAGCAAAAAGACCTCCATGAAGATAAATGCATTATCTTAAAACATTGCTCAAATGTTTATCTATTTATAGTGTGATTCCATCTGTTCATTCCTGTGGCTACTATATTCTATTGTTCTCCTACTATTCTAACCTTTGGGGGATTCAGAAAGAAACAGAGTATTTAATAATTAAGACATTTCTTCTGAATACCCATATCTATACATATTATAAAGAGACATTGATATGGCCAATCACCAGAAAGTGATAAAAAAATACATACCCTCAATGAAGAGTCCCTTTATAATTTGGAGGAGAAAAGAACTGAAAATAAAGTTAGGGACTGAACTTATTCCTTCAAGCATATATATATATATATAAACATTTGCATGCATATATCCAGGGACAGGGATTGAATCTGTGATTTAATAAATATAGAGAACTCCCAAATAAGTCATTTCTCTGTATTAATGCAGGTCAGTCCCTTCCCTATAGCTTATATTCTTAAAGAATTGATGATAATCCTGAAAGGATAAGTAATTTGAATAGGCAGAATCACACACTCAGTACTTGACAGAAGTCAACCTTGATACTAATTCTTCTCAATATGGAGGGCAGCTCATTTTCTATTGCACTAAGGTGCTTCTCATGTAAATGTGGAGATGGAGAGGAGAGTCAGTCAGAAGAGGACAAGGAAGAAGAGAGAGAGAGTAAGAGAGAGGGTAAAGAGATATGACACAGAGAGAGAATCTTGAAATTAAGAAGATAAATATGGTTGTATATTTGTAATTCTATAGTGCCATGGAGAAGACAATGGAATGACACTCACAAAAAGTTTTAACATGTGTAACAAAAGGGTGTGAATGTATCATTTGTGTGGAGACCTATATAGAAATAAACTAGACAGCAGAAGTATGATGAAGAAAAAAATAGAAGTGTCAACTTGGAAATGTATATTATAGACCATTCAGTCAGACTGCAGATAAGAATACTGCTTTCCTCATACAGATTCCAAAATTGGTTCACAGAGGCAAGATATAGTAGTGATAGAGAACTTAACTATCTGGGCATCTGCTGGGAGTTTTACTCTGCTAAAAGCAGAACATCTGCTCAAATCAATCTTGACTTTTCTTGCTGACAATTTCATCTCTAAAAAATGGAGGAATCAATAAAGGGAACTGACTTGTTGGTGAAGTAGAAGTAATAAAAAATTGGGGTAACAAGTGAGCATGTTATCTAAGAAATTATAAGTCAAAGGAAGGACCCTTAGAATTTAGGAAAGCAAATCTGAAAATGTTAAATTAATTGTGTAAGAGTTGACATGCCTAAAATGATTGAACAACAATAAAAATATGCCATGTGCAATGATTCAAAAAGGGAAGAGTTCAGAGGGAGCAAGAAGCTCACATGACAAATAGGTGTTGAAGTAAAATGTACAAATGCAGGTAATAATACTTGCAGTGCCCTTTAAATAAGGTGGTTGTAATCAACGTGCTTTAAAATCACTTAATCATCATATAAAACTTAACATTCTTCTTTCTCTGAAGTTTTTTTAAATCCTTTTTTCATAATTCTCTATGTATTTTTAATCAAAAGATATGAATGTAAGTCTCCCAAGAGAAACTAGGAATTATTTCCTTCATTGTATTTCTTTTCCAGCATCTAGCACAGAGCCTGCCACAGGGTGAGCGATGTTATCAGTCCTCTTTGAAAATGAAGGACCAACAACAACACCAGCTTAAGAAACACTGCTGGTTGATTAAACATAAGAGATAATTACAATACTGCTGAACCAGACTTTGGTCAGACCACACTTGTAACCCTGGGCTCACTTCTGGGTTTATGGCATTGCCCACCCAACTATCCTAAAGAAGCAAATATGGTCATTTAAGAGCACTTGAAAGAACTCAGGATATTTGTCTTAAAAAAGAAAGGACAAAGGATGATCTGATATATATATATATATATATATATATATATATATTCAGAGAACTAAAGACCTATTACAAAAATGTTTACTGAGTTTAAGTTTAGGGTGAAGAAACCAAGAACAATAGAAAGACATAGAGAGGCAATTTTCCTAAAAATCAAATGGTTCCTTATCATTAGAAATATATAAACAAAGACAAAAGACCATATATCTTCAGTACTGTGGAGAGGTTTTCTTCAAAGGCTAGAAGGTGACTAAATATTACTTTCAATCTAAAGATTCTAGAATTTTATGTCTACATGGATAGGGAGCAATGATTCTGCTACATACTGAGGAAAATGCCTACAAGCTATTCTAGACTTAGCACTTTCTCTTACCTTTGCTTTCTAACCTATTCCACCACCAAACTGTTTTCTGTCACCATTCCTTACTTCTCACTCTTTCTCTAAATCTGAAATGTATGAAGGAAAATCCCACATGACTTTTTTGTCATCATAAGATCTAAGAAACACTAAAACCACTCCATTCTTTACCATGTGAAGTAATAACAATGATAGAACCTTGTAACTATATTGAAACTTTCATTTTTAAATACCTTCACAATCTGGTTATAAAGGATATTAACATCACAGGTTAATTGTTCCTGGGTTCATTTTCCATCTTTTTTTCTTTGCATAATGAGCTATAATGTATGCTCTCAGAGGGCCTACATTCCTCCCACTCTTTCTTTGATGAAAATAGATGAGAAAAACTACTAATTTACTTTGAAGTTAATTTTTTTGTGGAATTTCACACCCCTAGATTTGGAACCAAACTGCTAAGTTATTTTGCAAATTTTCAGGTTATGCAGTGAATATTTTACAAAGCAAAAGTTGAAAGTTCCTAATTAAAATATCTTAGGATAGAAAAGTTCAATCATATGAAGTCTGTTGATAATGCCTAGAATAACATTTGGAAGGTATGGAGATATTTAATATCATCACTTTTCTTCATTTTGTTTCAGCTAGCTAATCAAATCAACTAATTCTTACTTTGATAACAGTGCTAATGAATTTGCATAAGCAATCCCTACCCTATATAATATCTCAATATTTGAAAAAAAGGGTCATTTTAGGTAATCTTCTATTTTAAGAGATCCATGATGGCATTGATAGAATTACTTCTTCCATTGATTCAAACTGCATCTTCTCTAGTTCAACTCTATACTTTATATATTATTATTTAAATATGTAGTATTTATGAGATATAAATAATAAAATCACTTAGGAACCAACATTCCCATGAAGAACCTTTCTACAGTCAATTAGACTTATCCTCAGATGATAGTCACATATAAAAAGACTATATGCTATGTGTTAGTCCTCCCTAGGTAGATAATTTCACTTTAGGAGGCAGTAATAATTAGGAGCTAGGCAAGCAACTAGGTGGCTCAGAAGATAGAGTTGGATCTGGGCTCAAGAAGACAGGAATTAAATCTGGCCTCAGACACTTACTAGCCCTATGACCCTAGGCAAGTCACTTAACTTTGGTTTGCCTTAATGCATTAAAGGAGGAAGCAGAAAAGAACTCTAGTATCTTTGTCAAGAAAACCCTCATTGTCTAGTCAATTAGATGACAAATATTTGGACCAACTGAACAAGGATTAAGAAGATTTTTCTAACATATAGATGATAATATTTGTGTTATCTACTTCATGGAGATCAAAGAATCCTAGAATTTTAAAATTGGAAGAGACTTCAGAGATAATTTAGTAGAACCCATAACCAAAAACAAAACAACAACAACAACAACAACCAAAAAAAAAACAATCCCCACTTGCCCTAGGTTGAGTGGGCCTAACTCAGACTATTCCCCTGTGACTTATGTTTGATATTAGAATGAGATACCCATAGGTCATTTAACAATTTAAAAAAGGAGATTCTTTTACCCATAGTAAGAGAATAGTCAAGACTGATAGGTACTGAGGACACCTCAAAGTGATCCAGTTGAACTAAACTTTCTTGCCAGAGTTCCACATCATCTTCTTCTAACCAAGCATTTAAGTGCACCTGGCATTACTAGTTGCTATTTTAAACTCATGTAACTATGAAGTTATATGAACAGCCTGAATCTTAAGTACCCAGAACCAAAGCCTGAAAGATGTTTTAAATGTATTTTAATGAAAAAGCAGGTTATTATGCATGGGGAGGAAAGTTAGGATATTGCTCCTACTATATCACTATAAAAAACTAAACATATTATCAGCCCATGAATGGGAACCCATCAACTTCTTAAGGCAGCCTATTCCACTTTGGAATCCAAAGAATTGTTAAGATTTGCTTTCCACATAATGAGCTGTAGGAATTCCATGTGAACTGGAAAGTCCTCCAGGAATTGATGCAGAGTAAAAGGAGAACCAGGAGAACATTGTACACAGAGACGGATACACTGTGGCATAATTGAATGTAATGGGTTTCTCTACCAGCAGCAATGCAATGACCCAGGGCAATCCAGAAGAAATTATGAGAAAGAATGCTGTCCACATCCTGAGAAAGAACTGTGGAAACAGAAATGCAGAAGAAAAATATATGATCCATCATGTGATTCAATGGGCATATGATTGGGGGTTTGATCTTAAAAGACCATTCTACTGCAAATATGAATAACATGGAAATAGGTATTGAACAATGATATCTGTATAACTCAGTGCAACTGCTTGTCAGTTTTAGTAGCATGGAGGGAAGGAGGGATCATGAATCATGTAACCACGGAAAAATATTCTAAATAAAAAAAAGGAAAAAGAGATTTGCTTTCTACGGAACCAGGAGAACATTATACACAGTAACAGCAAAATTATAAAATGATCAACTATGCAAATCCTTTGCTACTTTCAGCAATGCAATGACCCAGGATAATTCTGAAGGACTTATGACAAAAAACTCTAACTACCTCCAGAAAAAGAACTGTTGGATTTGGAAGGCAGATCATAGCATATTATTTTTCACTTTAGTTTATTTGGGTTTTTATTTTGTGGTTTTGGTTTTATATGAATATTCTCCTACAGTAATGAACAATATGGAAATAGGTTTTGCATGATAATACATGTACAGTGATACCTCAATTTTTATCAATAATCCTTCCCAGAAACAATCAGTGAAATCTGAAACCAACAAAAAATAAAGCAATTTTTCCATATGAATCAATGTAAGAGTCCAATTAATTCATTCTAAACTTATATATATGTTTATATATATATATCCAAAATATATATCAAAAACATTTTATGAAGAATAAATATAGTATTTAATACCAAAAACAATTAAAAATGAACATAAAAGACCAATGTAAAGAATAAATGAACATTTAATATGGCATTTACCTTTTTGAAGACTCTTCTTGGTATATGGAATACAGCAAGGAGGGGAGAGAGTGAGGTTATTGTTTTGAAGGAGAATCTTCCTCAATCAGGACCTTAGATATCAAGGCATTATCTGCTAAAGAAGCTGACATGTAGAGGAGTTCTTACTTCAATTATGTCCCTCTTCTCAACTGAGAGACTATGGAAGAATTTCTACTTCACTGAGCTGAGATATCCAACTCCCAATGAGAGAGCTCATTCACTTTGTATATTGTCAGGTATATATTCTCCTCCCTATGCTTTATCTGGTTTTCATTTGCTATTTGTGTGGATAAATGGATTTATTTGCTTTTCAATTGCTCACAGTGAGCAGGAGAATGCATGGGTTGCCTTTGTTTTAATAAAATTAGCATCAAGGTCAAGTGGGCATGCCTATGAAATCCTAGACAATCCATGAAACCCAAGACAAATTTTTTGGTGGAAAAAATATAAGAAAACCAAAATCAAGGAGAACCCATATCAACAAAAACTGAGGTATTACTGTATAACCCAGATCAAATTGCTTACCATCTTCTGGAAGGGTTGGGGATGGGAGAGAGGGAAAATTTGGATGCTATGACTTTCAATAAACTTATGTGGAAAACTATTATAACATGTAATTGGTAAAATAAAATATCTTAAAAAAAGAAAAATTTTGCTTTCCAACAAAAGTGGATTTGTAGGAGCAGATAGATGCACAGTGGAAAGAGGGTCAATATTGGAGGTGGGAAGTCCTGAATTCAAATCTTTACTCAGAACCTTCCTAGCAATATAACCTTGGACAAGTCATCTAATCTCAAGTGCCTACCCTCACCTCTCTTCTGCAATAGAATTCTTACTATAGATTTTAAGATGGAAGGTAAGAGCTTTAAAAAATAGAATTGCTTCTTTGAAAATCCTACCCATTGCTGAGTGTCTGGTCCTACTCTATATGCCTAAAAAGAACAGATCTAATCTCTTTTCCACGAGAGAGCTTCTCTAGTTCTAGAAAATTTATTTCATGTCTTCTGCCTTCTCCAGTGGCTTTTTCTCTAGGCTCAACAAACTAAGTTCTTTCAACCTATTGCCATACAGCATGGAGCCAGGACTTTCACCATTCTGGTAGTCCTTCTATTAATGCCCTCCTGCTTATCAATGTGTAAAAGTTAGTACTGAACAAAATGATCCAGATATGACTGACCACGGATAAAATGGAACTATCACTTGCTTGCTGCTTTGAGGGTTATTCTGAGGCTCAAAAGAAATTATGTAAAGCACTTTGAAAAGCTTAAAGTATTATGAAAATGTTGGCTCATGTGATTATTAAATCCCATATTTGAATACTTTCCAGAGAAATAAATCTTGATTAAAGCTGCTAATTTGGGGGTGGGGGCATTTTAAAAGCAGGATTGCCCTAGGCATGTTTGACTTGGATAAAAGGAACATTGTAACTGTTTTTAAGTACTTGAAGAATGGTCATGTCAAAATAAGTTAACTTTGGTCTCTCTAGTCTCAGAGAACAACTAGGAACAATTGGTGTAAGTTGTAAAGTGGATAGCTTAACCTTTTTCAGAGAAGAATAAATGTCCTGAGACTTCAAATTTTGTAAAGAGGACTCCACAACTATGAGGTTAGACTAGATGACCATTAAGGAAATTTTCAACTCAGATTTTATAATAGATTTGTGATTAGTTCCAATATGCTATATTAGGAGGTAGTACTGACATTCCAAAGGATAAAGAAGTAGAACAGCTAGACCAGATCAAATATCAAAAAAAAAAAACTATCTGTGCTAGAAGTGACATAAGTCATATGTTGGTAGAATTAACAGAGAAGAGATATGGAAATCAATTTAATTCCATTAACATATTAAGTGCCTACTATGTTCAAAGCACTGTGCTAGATATTAAGGAAACAAAAAAGAAATAAAACAATACATATCTTGAGGACCTCACATTATAAAGAAATTATGCTGAAAGAGGGGGAACTGATAGAAACTTGGTGGGGGGAAGCCTGACTATACTTTTGCTAACATAGCAGATCAAAGTCATATCAATAATTATTTACTCACTTGCTTATTTTCTCATGTCTATAAAGTATACTAAATTTTAAAAAAGAGAGAAAACAGGAAGCCTTCCCCTAGTACATAATATTTTCACAGTCATATAATTCAGTGAAAGACATAGAGGATACAATATCATCATATTTTTGTTTATTATTTTTAATTGGTTAATGAGACCAAAATTCAACCATAAAAATTATCCTCCAACCAAAATGTTTCCCATAAAGAAAAATAATGTAATAACATAAATAACTTTGTTCATCAATTCTCTATGATAAACATCAAGTGAAATAAGATGTACACTGAGAAAATGTTTTACATGATCCTAGGTAGTCAGATAATAATCAAAATTGTATAGACATTCTTTTTAGATTGTCTAGTTTTTCCCTGTTTATAGCTTATTTTATGCTAATTTTATCAATTTCCTGTATTTCGTGGTCTCTTCCTACATGAAAACGACAAAAATTGAAGGGAGTTTGTCCTAGCCATCAACACAGGAAACATTATGCAGAAAGAAAGGCTTATTGTCCAAAAATGACATTTAATTGGATGATTTATCTGTGCATATATTTTGTATAGACAATATATTGGTCTAAGAATTCAAAAGGAGGAAGAAATCAGTGCACAAGAAAACATTAAGAAAATTATACAGAATTTTCAATGATTCAAGATCATCCATCATTTCCAAGTCCACAAAAAATTTTCAAGAGGGCTTTATCATTGATTCTCATTTTTTATGCTTTGCTAAATTATGCAAATATAACTTGTAACTAATGAGAATCTATATAGGCTGTTGACCTACTTGGATTAAAGTTGTTAGCTTGGCAAGAAGTGTCAAAGACAGCCTGTTCAAGAACAGTAGCTGAATATTTCTCTATTTTTTTCAACTGAGTCCCATGAATTCCACATTCTACTAATTTTACATTTATTTTCCTAAAACAGAAAGCACAAAGCATTTTTTCATTTTCATTAAAAGAGGTTATGATTATCAATTTAAATGCACAGTCAAAGTTAAAATAAAGCAACAGATGGGAAGCCTGTGGAAACATGTTGATCCTTAAAATTCAGTAACTCACCCTAATAATGAGTTGTTGGTTGCTACTTTATATAAAAAGTTAAGTTCAACTTTCTGTTAAATTCAGCAACCCAACAAATTACTATCTAACTACTCTATAAATCATAAATAAACTAGATGGCATAGTGAACAGACCACTATAATTGGATTCAGAAATACCTGAATTAGAATTCTATTTCTGACCCTAACCAGCTATCTGACCATGAGCTATTCAGCTAACTCCTATTGGCCTTAGTCTCTTAAAGGAGAGATAATAATATCACTGGTTTCATAGGATTATTGTGAGGAACAAATGAGATCTTATATTTAAAGCATTTTAAAACCCTTCAAACTATTACTCTTATTACTCTTTTTATTATTAATATTACTAGTATTGAGATTCTAAGTAAAAGGTCCATTTTATAGTATTCCAATTACTATTTCATATAGTAGCTCCATTGACATTTTTTATCTAAACAGAAATTATTTATGAGTGTGGAGATTCAATTAAATATTTCTGATGAAGAAACTTCCTGGGAGTAAATAGCAATGAATACTGAATATACATAAAAAATAAAGGTAAGTTCAATACGTGACCTTCATTAAAATCAGAACTTAGCATAGTGACTATGAAGCTGGCTTCTATGCCAGGGAAACCTGGGTTTCAAGTGTTATCTCTGATATCTACTAGAAGTAGACCTCAGCAAGTCTTTTAACATGCCAGTATTATAAGTAACTATTTAAGAATATGTCTAAGTAATGTTTGTATTCAACTATTTTTAAAGCCATTTATTAGGAATATACTGCATACACAGTGCTTTAATAGTAACTGGCATAGATCCAAAGTTAAGCTAAAACTTGATCCCAGTCCTCAAAGAACTTAAAATCTAATAGGATGATATATGATATTATGATTGGTAGCTACAACATAAATCAATTCATGTTCAGTACATTCAAAACATGCAAAACAAAGTTTGAAGAGGAAAATGTCATTCATGGGTGAATCAAAAAAAAGAAAGAGTGAAAGGAGAAATTGGAGTTGGTCTATAATGGCTGGGCATGAATTCAACAGGTAAAGCAATGAATTGGATATTCCAGATATAAAGAAGAGTAGGAGTAAAGGTATGGAGATGTGGAATCATATAGACTGCCTTTATAGATCACATCAACCCTCTACTTAAGAGAAATATGACTCTAACATTGGATTAACAGAACAAGACTGTGAGTATTATTCAGTCATCATTATGCTTATTTGCACTTGGGTAATTTTTTTTGTTTTGACATGTTAATATAAGTATTAATATTTGCCCTCTGACATTTTGTAATCTGCAGTTTCTCCCTCCCTCCCTTCTCTCCCTCCTCTCCAAGACAGCAGGTAGTATCATATGGTTTCTATATGTGATATTATATAATACATATTTTAATGTTCATAATGTGAAAAAGTCACATATCTCTTACACTAGAGAAAAATTCATGGAGGAAATAAAGTGAAGAATAAAGTGCTTCAATCTGCCTTCAGATTGCATCAGTTCCTTCTATGGTGGTGGATAGCCTTGTTCAGTCCTTTGGACTTGTGGATCTTTGCATTGCTAATAATAGTTGTCATTCACAGATGAACATCAATATTGTTATTTCTATATAGAATCTCTTCCTTGTTCTGCTTACTTCACTTTGCATCACTTCATATAAGTCTTTCCAGGTTTGTCCACCATCCCTGAAAATTCTGACAATAATTGAAGGTAAAAATCTTCATGGTTTGTTATTTGAAAGAGTTCAACCCAAAACATGATGGTCTTATTGAAATAGTTGTTTTGAGATAGTAGAAAGAATAGAAGACAGAATTAGTAGATGTGTTTTCTGTGTGTGTGTGTGTGTGTGTGTGTGTGTGTTTCTCATTTGTTAATTTTTTTGGCATGATAGTATTCCATTAGTACCATATGACATAATTTGTCCAGCCATGCCCCAATTAATGGATATCCCTTCAGGTACCAGTTCTTTGCCTCCACAAAAGTCCTGCTAAAATATTTTTGTTCAAGTCATTTTGGTTATTATTCAGAGTGGAAGGAACGAAAAACTTGTCCACCATCCCTGAAAATTCTGACAATAATTGAAGGTAAAAATCTTCATGGTTTGTTATTTGAAAGAGTTCAACCCCAAACATGATGGTCTTATTGAAATAGTTGTTTTGAGATAGTAGAAAGAATAGAAGACAGAATTAGTAGATGTGTTTTCTGTACAATTATTAACCACATAAGCAATCCAATACAAATGAATTCACCAAGCACATGGTAAAAGTCTCTTCTATACAAAATTCTATGCTAAACAATGAAGTGGATAAAAAGATAAGTATGTGGTGCTTGCCCTCATGGAATTGGTCATTTGTATTAGATGAGAAGAGAGAAAAAAGATATACATAACTATAAATTAAATGGATTGTGATATATTAATAAGAGAACTGCAAAGGGAAAACTATGTGAAGAGTAAGGTATGAAAAATAATTCTACCCTTGGGAGGATCAAAAAAAGATTTCATGGAATTATTTAAGCTTCCCGACCTCAGTTTCTTCATTTATAAAAGAAGATAATTATTCTAGCATGCTCTGGCTCATGAAGTTGTGAGTAAAGTGCCTTATAAATTGTTAGTGATATATTTCAAGAGATATTACATTTACTCTGAATATTAATATAGCAAATTAAAAGATTTAGGGCCAAAATCATTTTAATGAATAGTTATCATCCCAGGGAGAATGAAGTTGTATAGGAACTCACTGCAAAGTATACAAATTGTTGCAGCTATCTTTCATATGACTAGTCATTCATCTCTGTAGATGGTAATATTCTTCCAGTCACCATGTCACAACCGGTTCTTTTCAAGTTTCCTATCTCACAAGAGGAAATTGTAAGCTGTTGACCATGGGAAAAAAAGAAGCTGAGTGGGATATATATTGAAGAATTCACTCAATATGTCTCTTTGTCTTCTCAGTCAAATAAAAGGAATAGCTGATTCCCCCAACACCAACCAAAAGAATTTGCCAATCTTTTTTTTTGTTTTATTTATACTACATCTAGGCGAGTGTTAAAAGAATTCCTCTGACATGATTGCATTTATTTAAATTCACATTGCATATTTCCATTGAGCTAGAATCAATTTTCAAATTTTACATAATTATAAGTTTGAAAAGTGTGAATTCAAATAAATGCAACTACTTTGGTGGATTCATTATTTAAATTCATCAGGATTTAGCTGTATTCAAAGTCAAAGAATTTAATCCAGCACAGTTAAGAATAAGTGTTGCTTCTAAGGTCTCTGGCCAAGTTAAATTGCTCATTCTTTGTCACATTAATAATAACTACAAAATATAGGTTGGTGATATCAGATTTTTGCAAGGACAAAAGCGTCAGTTACTCAGGGAACCCCATCATAAGAGATATTAAATGTTATGCAAAGGTTACTGAACCAGAGTGGAGAACTCTATATGATAAGATACTCCATGAATTCAGACACTTAGGATGGCCCTTAGCCAAAATAAAATATGCTAAAGTGCCCTGACCTAATAATAAGGTCTTACTTCAATGACATCCAAGCAGGCTTGATCACATTTGTATCCAGACAGGAAGAGAGAAAAATATCATTCTGCGTTTTATCCAAAAGCACTTCACTTAAATTTTTATAGCATCTGCACAGTGCTTTGCACACAGTAGGCACTCAATTTATATATGCTGAATTCAACTATGAAATCAACCTACTTATGAATCAGAGAGCATGCAATTTCTGATCCTCTCCTCACAATTATTTGAAATCCTTAAAAATTTAGAAGCTATTTTTTCTTCAATTAATTTATCTTGCTTAATTTTTGGAGTTAAAACTAAGTAAAAGTAAAACTGCCTGATCCCTGTGTTTCTTTCTGCCTGTCAAAGAACACAACTTTTGAGAATTACAAATATATTCTCCTTTGATATTTCCCATCAAAAATCTATGAAAAGCTAGAAACAGGACAGTGACACACAGATTCTGGGTATTTAGTGCCTTTTGATCTTCTTTTAAAATGAGGATAAAGATGTGATTGTTTTCCTTCAAATGCATGAATTGATGAATACAACTATATGATGATGAATTAATATGACTATAAAATGACAATATTATCTTAGTGGAATGGAGCCATGACTTTAAAAACAATTATTCCTTAGCCCATAATACACTGCTGTCTCAAACTCATGCATTTGCTGCAAGACTCAGCTCCACTACCACTTTGTACTTGAAGCTTTTCCTGATCCTCTTACTGCTAGTGCCCACATGAACTTTTATCTGTTTTAGTCAAAATCCACATGATTATATACTTCTACAAGTATATTTGATCATAGAACTATATCTAACAAGGATCTCAAATATCATTTAGTCTAATCTTCTCATTTTATAAGTGAAAAACTGAGGCTTCAGAAGTTAAATAATTGACTATAGCTTGAATGATAAGGGTATAAGTCATAAGATAGGAACTTCAACCTTCCAGCTAAAGACATTCTATTATCACATGCTGTCTCTTCTAAAATATTTTATATACAAGCCCCTTGAGGACATGATTGTTTTGGTTTTGCCTTTGTGTCCCCAGCACCTATTACAATGTTGGACACATATAGTATGTGTCAAATAAATGCTTATTGATTAATTTGTAAGATATCCACATTTAAGTGAACCTTAATATCTGATAGATGGAATCCCAAAAAGAGCAAGAATATACCCACATAAGGTTATCAAATGAATTATTAATATTCAGATTGGTGCCAAAAAATCCTATAGAATTTATTTAGCTTAATAATAAAAAAGTTTAGCCTTTCTTCAAGATGCCAAGGTGAGAAAAACAGGATAACTCTCTCTCATCTACTCCAGCAAGGATTTAAAAAACTGATTTAAGAATCAATGAGAAACTATAATAACTACATTCTATCAGTTTAGGTCAGCACAGAGAATCACTCAAAAACCTGCAAGTATAAGGAATGGTTCTAGAACAGAAAAGTATACAGGGACAGCAGATTTACAGATTATGGAACAAGAAAGAGCAAAATTTTGTTTGGAGAGTAATTCTTGAGTAGGGGGAGGTGCAGCAAAATGGAGAGAGCAGGCCAAAACCTAGATCTAGACAAAGATGGTTTTAGATCAGACCACCTCTCCTCTGATTTATGTAGACTACTTCAAACAGAACACAAAACTCATTACTTAGACTTTAGATTATACAGATAAGGAGCAAAAAAAGAACTCAATGTTAAATCTAGAAATATATAGACCTGACTCTGATACAAATTCAAGTTCAGGAGTAAAGATCAGAAAAAAGGTAAGCATAAGAAAACACTTAACATCAAGAAATACTATGGAGCCAAAGACATGCAAAAATAAATCTAGAAAGACAAGGGCAAAAGATCTACTTGTACAAAATATTTATTTCAACTCTTTTTTGTGGTAACAAAGAAAGGGAAACTGAAAGGATATCTATCAATTGGTGAAATGGCTGAACAAATTGTGGTATATAATTGTAATAGAATACTATTGAGCCACAAGAAATAGGAAGGCAAGGTGAGGGGATAAAGGAAGGTCTCTGAGGACAACATATTGAAGGGATTTTAAGAAGGGAATCGTAAGAAGAAATTTAATTAAGTAGCTTTTACTCAATTGTAAGGATTAATGTAAAGTAGTAAAGGAATGATGTTGAGAGTTTTTGCAATGTTGAAAATGCCTGTTACACTTCCCTTAGCCTGACACATGCTCTGGATGTTTTGACATAAGGAAACTGGATCCCCAACCCTGCAGTTTCCTGACCAAGTCACCTAGAAAGGGATATGGAATGATCTGTTTAGGACCCATAGTCAGAAGGCTCTTCAGAATACTTTGTCCTGTTCATAATCTTTGGTCATTGGGTTAAACAATGTTGAGTAACTACCTATGCTTATAAAACTGTAAGATTTGAGACCTAAATTTGAAATTATACTAGGAGTCTATAGACCCTGTCTTTAATAGGCTATAGTTCTTACAATAAAGTCAGCTTTGCTTGTATTTTTGCCCAATTCATTTCCCTTTTTAAAAGAATTTTTAAAGAATTTAAAAGAAATAAAAGGGTAGGCTATGAGTATAAGGGAGAGACATTTGGAAGGGGAGATAGAATAAGGAAAAGGAGGTAAGGCAGAAGGGATAAGGAAGGGACGCCTATAAAGGTAGGTTAACTTAGAACTAGAAGGGCAAGGGGAGAGGATAAGGGAGAGATCTAAGAAGGAACACAAATTGGAGAGATAATGGACAGAAGAAATTGGGCATTTGAGGAGGGAATATGGCAAAAGGAAAGGAAGACAAGGATAGCAGTGAAGGAAACTAGAATGATGGAAATATTTAAATACTCATGATAACTGTGAATGGAATGAATTCATTCATGCAATGGAAATGGATAATAGATTGGATCAAAAGTCAAACTCAATAATATGCTATTTACAAGAAACATACTAAAAATGAGAGATACACATAGAATAAAAATAAGTGGCTGGAGCAGAATTTACTATGCCTCAGCTAATGTTAAAAAGGAGGTGGGGGTAACTGGGTAGTTCAGTGGATTGAGAGCCAGGCCTAGAGATGGGAGGTCCTAAGCTCAAATCTAGCCTCAGACACTTCCTAGCTGTGTGACCCTGGGTAAGTCACTTAATGCCCTTGCCTAGCCCTTATCAATCTTCTGCCTTGGAATTAATACACAATGTTGATTTCAAGATGGAAGGTAAGGGTTTCAAAATCAGGGGGGAGAGGTTAGCAATCATGATTTCTGACAAAGTTAAAATCAAAGCGGATACAATCAAGAGATATAAGTAGGGAAATTATTTTGTTAAAAGGTATCATGTATAATGAAACATTATCAGTATTAAACCTATAGGCACCAAATGCTATAGCATACAAATTATTTAAAGGAAAAGCTAAATGAGTTACAGATTAAAATAGATTTTTAATAAAACAATAATAGTAGTATACTGCAATTTTCCCCTTTCAGAACTAGACAAATCTAACCAAAAATTAATATGAAAAAAGTCAAGGTAATGAATAAAATCTTAAGTTAAATATGATAAATATCTAGAAAGAATTATACAGTAATATAAAATAGTATGCCTTTTTCTCAGTGTTATATATTACCGTTGCAAAAATGGATAATATATTAGGGCATAGGAACATTATAGTTAATATTGAAAAGCAGAAATACTAAATGTATCACTTTAAGATCATAATTTAATAAATTATATAGAACAAGAGACCATGAAAATACAATGTAAAAATTAATTGGAAAATACATATCCTAATCCTAAAGAATAAATGGGTTAAAAACTAATTCAGAAAAAAATCTTTATAGCAAATATCTCTTACAAAGCCTTAATTTTTCAAATATGTAAAGAATAAACTCAAATATATGATTGACAAAGAGTCAAAGCATAGACAGGCAATTCCCAAATTTAAAATATTTCTAGTCATAAGAAAAAAGTTCCAAATCACTATTGACAAAAGAAATTCAAATTAAAATAACTCTGAGACACCATCTCACACCCATCAGACTGTTTAACTTGAACAAAAAAAGGAAAATAATAATTGCTGGAAAAGATGTGGAAAAATTTGGACACTAATAACCTGCTGGTAGAACTGCAAATTGATAAAGCTATTCTGGAGAGGAATATGGAACCATGGCCAGAGTCATAAAACTATGCATACTCTTTGACTCAGAAATAACACTACTCAGTCTATATCCCAAAGAGATTAAAGATAAGAGAAAAGAAACTTACCTATATAAAAATATTTATAGCAGCACTTTTTGTGGTGACAAAGAACTAGAAACTGAAGGAATGTTCATCAGCTGGTACCTGCACAAGTTATGATATATGATTATAATGGAATACTATTGTTCCAAAAGGCATCACAATAAATGACAAAGAAGATGAACACAAAAAATTCTGGACAGATTTATATACAGTAATCCAAAATGAAATGAGTAGTACCAGGAGAATATCATATACAGTAACAATAATGTATGATGAGCAGCTGTGAATGACTTAACAATTATCAACAAGACAAGGATCCAGGACAACACTATGACAAAAAAAGGAAAAAAAAAGACTATCCACTACCAAGGAAGGAACAGATGGAAGTCCAAAAGCAAATTGAAATATTGTATTCTTTGTTTCCTCCATGCATTTTTGTCCAAAAAAAGTTAATAATATGTAGTTAATGAGTTTTCTTTCATGTTAAAATGAACACAGATGTATTGTTTTATAATATAATTACAATATATATCATACTACTTGACTTCTCAGAAATGGGGAAAATGTGACAGGAAAGGAGAAAATGTGGATAGCAAAATATCATAAAATGAATATTAAGAAATTATATTGGCATGTAATCTGAAAAAAATGAATTCATAAAATTAAAACAAAAAAGGAATGAGTGGATTAAAGAGCAAGTCATAGAAAAAAGAAATAATTTCTATAAAGAGAATAATAATACTCAGACAATACAGACAAACTTGTTGGAGACAACAAAAGCAATAATTAGTAGAAACCTTATATCTCTAAGTGCTTTTATTTAATAAAAAGATAAAGAACAGATCAAAGAATTGGGAATGCAGTATAAATATGCTAAAAAGAAAAAATTAAATACCCCAAAATTAATTACAAATTAAAGAAATTAATAGTTTCCAACTAAAATGCAAATTAGAAATCCTAAAATGAAAAGCTTAAAGAAGTAAAATTGTATGTAAGAAAACCATTAAATTAGTTAATAAATCTAGGAGTTAGATTTATTTTAAAAAATAGGTAAACCATTACTTAATGTGATTTAAAAAACAAATCATTAGCAATAAAGATGAAATTGATAAATAATAGCAATAAAGATGAAATCAAAGCAACTATTAGGAGTAAGTTTGCTCAATTACATGCCAACAAATTTAACAATGTAAATGAAATAAAAGAATTATGAAAATATAAACTGCCTAGACTCTCAGAAGAGAAAATAGAATATTTAAATGAACTTATTTTAGCAAAAGAAATTGAATAGGACATAAATGAACTGCCTAAAAAATAACATCAGGGCCCTGATAGATTCATAAGTGAATTCTAGCAGTTAAACATTAATTCAAATATTAAATAAATTATTTGAAATAATAGGTAGGGAAGAAGTTTTACTAAACTCACTTTATGAAACAAATACAGTACTAATAGCTAAACTAGGAAGAGTAAAAATAGAGAAAGAAAATTATAAACAAATTTCATTAATGAATATTGATGCAAAAATCCTAAATAAAATATTAGCAAGGAAACTGCAACAATATACCACAAAGATGATACATTGTGACCAAAAAGGATTCATACCAGGAATGCAGGGATGAATTAAAATAAGGGAAACTATCAATGTAATTAATTACATTAATTACAAAAGCAATAAAAATCATATGATTATGTCAATAAATGCAGAAATAGCCTTTTGATAAAAAATACAACACTAATTCCTATTTTTAAAAAAACACTGGAATATTTGAGTATAAACATAGTTTTTTTCTTAAAATGATATGAAGCATCTTCCTAAAATCATCAATATTTTTTTGCAACAGAGATAAGCTAGAAGCCTTCCCAGTATGATCAGGAGTGAAACAAGGATGCTCATTATCATGAATATTACTTAACACAGTAGTAGAAATGCTAGCAATCACAATTACAAGAAAAAGAAATTGAAGAAATCAAAATGGATAAAGAGGTGATAAAACTATTTCTTTTCACAGACAAAAAAAGAAAGAGTACCAGACTGCAAGGTAGCAGAGACCTGAATATTAGTTCCATTTTTGTCACTCCCTATATATATATAATCTCAAATATGTTGATGAGTTCAGAAGTCTGTTCTAGTTCATTTATTCTAGGACTCAGTATTAAAAATGTTACATACAATGTTATACTGAAATTTTCTTATTTCATGTATATCATAAACTATACAATTTTCAAACTGTTATATAAGCATTTTTATAAGAATCTATTCTGAAATATATCAGTTTCCAGATAAGAATATTCTTATTATTTTGAAAACTCTATATGTCTTTGGAAAAAATAATAAACGAATTAATTCATAATACCTTAAATGCTTATCATTTGTGATGTTTTATATTGGATTTTTGTGCATTTATAATGAAAAGATCAAAGTTCTAATCTTCAGGTTAGTTATAATCCCATCTGAAACCAAAACTTTTTTAAAAATCACACTAGACTTATAGCCTTAGTAGACATACATTCATTGTCTAACTCAACACTCAATCAAGCATTATGGCCCATAGTTCAGTTTGTTTGTTACAATAATATTTTGGAAAAGACTAAAACATGAAGATCACTTAGCATGCTTCTTTCCTTTATATTTTGACAACTTGAGGTATTAGTCTTCTGTAAGTACCTTAAAACCTTCCAAAAGAATCCCATTCAGGAAATGAATAGATTGGTTCAATTTGGTAGGTAAGCCAAGAACCCTGAGTTTTTTCTCCTATGCCTCTCCCATTCTGTAAATGACCTAGGATTAGTAACATCATTTCCTGGAGCTCAGTTTCCTTATTGGTAAAAAAGGAAGTTAATCAACAAACATAGAATGGACATTGTGCAATTTTTTTTGCAGTAATAACAACCAAACTAGTTTCTGAAGAACAAATGAGAAAATGTTCTTCCATTTGTTCTTTAAAGAAATGGGGAATTATGGATTGTAGTATATTGCATATTGGAAAACTCAGCAAACTTATTTATTAGTTTTGTTGAGATGTTTATTTTGTTATATCTCTATTTCTTTCTTTCTTCTCTTCCTTATTTACAAGAGTTGATTCATTAGGTAAGGAAAAAATAGGGAAATACCCAGAACTAATGGTGATTTTTTAAAATTAATAAACTATTTAAATATTACATGTATGTCTTCATAGGAAAATTTCTAATCTAGTAGCCTAACTTATTTAAATCAGTCCAACATTAAATCAGCACATGAGTTCTGGTTAAAATCTAAAAGGCCTATCTAATCTCTAGCTTTTTTTAACTTGTTTATTACTATTTACTTTTGGGGGTTTTGTTAGTTCATATCATTATGCTTTCATGGGCATCATTTATCACTTGAAAGTCATTCTTTCATTTTAATATTTAATTGCCAAAATTTTGAGTAAGCAATTTTTAACACACTGTGGAGTATGAATGAATTAAATGCTTGTGATGACCTGAAGGCCCAGGATGAAGGGAGTATCTTGTACTAAGCTGCTTAATCTTTTTGTAATAGCCCTACAGGGTACACTTTTTATTAAAAGTGGATGCTTTCATGTTCTGGAACAGGAACTAAACTTGTACCTTTAGGTTCATAAGCCAAATAGGTTTGGTGCATTGTTTAAAAAAATACTAAATTAGAGCTTTTTATCAAATTAAACCAGATCTTAATTAATTCAAAAGCCACAGAAGTCTATTGAAAAAACTGCTGCCCCTAGTCTTTGTAGATGTTCCAAATTTGCACTTCAAAAATGAGGTGAGGGCTAACACAATTTCTGCCTATTTTTATCCTTTGAATTTATTATACCCCTATCAGATAGGCAAAGGTAAGGAAACAGAAGAGAGCAAAAGCATTTTCTATCCCTGGTTGCCAGCAATGTTCCATAATATTCAGAATTACTCTTGTTTCTTTTTCATTTGATGAAGGCCTATGCAAGTCATTTGCCTGGCTTGCACAATTGATTCTATGCCTCCTTAGCTAAACCTCATGTACTAATAGGCACTATTTATTTGTCATGAATGTGTTTATACATCATAGCTTGTAATTTAGATTGTTCTTATTTTTAAAGATGTACCAGATAAATATATCAAATGGTATTAGTATTGGGAAATTTATTAGACATATATTTCAAAATGTAGGAAGAGCTTTAATAAATTGGGAATATGGAGTTCTTATCATCTACCAGTAAAATTATTATGAAGATGGTCAATATTTCCTTATATTCCAGTATTACATTAATAATCCAACAGTAGAACTCTATCCAGGGATTTTATAATTTATGGGGTACAAAAATAGTTATCAAAGAAACCTGATAATAACATATCAAAAGGGAAAACAATGATTTCTACCAGGTACTCAAATCTCTCCAAATATTCCTCTTGAGCAGCAAGTTTAAATATGTCCTTATTTATGATTAATTCATCAGGAATCAAATATTTTCTTGTACCTTCTCCTTTTATATGCTATCTTGTTTATTTTTATCCTTATTTGACTATTAAGATAATCGCACTGAATTTTTAAAATTTAGAGGCAAAAACACTTTTTTTCATGAAAGCATTTTGGAGTTATGTTGTTCATATGCTATGAAAATTTTGTTATTTTCTTAGATATATTATTTAAAGGCTAAATAATTCCCACTTTATGAATGCATGTTAATATCCTTATGATGTGTGTCATTCCAATATCCTCATGCATGTTTTTAAGGAACTATATTTGAAAATAGACAAATGTACAAAGCTACATTCTACAACCTGCCTTTCATTCAACTTTTCTTTCATTATTAACAAGTCAAATGACTAAAGTATTCATTTAAACATTTTTTTGCTTCATATGCTTCACAGAAACCAATCTATAGATAGTGTTGCACAGGAATATACTAATAATGGTGGCCAGCCTTGGAATTACAAAGGTCTCACATTTATTTTTTTCTTAGGATTCTACCACCTGCTAACAAACATGGTTCACAAGATTTATTTTTCTAATGGAGGGAATTCTAACATTTACTTTCCTGGGAGCTTAAATGCCCTTCGAGTAATATGTGTACTTATAGATGATAAAATAATAATGAATACCAACTTTTCATTAAAGCTTGATAAAGTTCATCTTATTTTGTTGTTCCAAGCATTTTCTTAAAAATTGGAATAAAAAATTCTTCACTTATAAACAAAAATTGTGCTAGATGATTATCTAGAGGACAGCAAGGAACTGTTGAAAGTTTATTATGTGATAAAATCATAGTTTTAAAAAGTTTAACCTGGTAGAACTACCAGAATGAAGTGCCTCAGGGAGGGACTAAAGAATCTATTTCATTATTTAAAGAAATAAAACATAAAGGGCTCAATAAAACAAGATAAGGAAACTTCCATGAAATATAATAGGGGAACTTGAAAGACTTCCAGGAATTGAATTGGAGTAAAAGGAGCAGAACCAGGAGAACTTCGTATGTAGAGACTGATACACTGTGGCACAATTGAATGTAATGGACTTCTTTACTAGTAGTAATGCAATGATCTGGGACAATTCTGAGGGACTCATGAGAAAGAACACTATCCACATCCAGAGGAAGACCTGTGGGAATAGAAATGCAGAAGCAAAACATATTATAGATCACATGATTCAATGAGTTTATGATTTAGGATGCTGACTTTGAATGATCAGTTTATTGCAAATAGTAATAATATAGAAATAGGTTTTGTACAGTGACGTGTAAAAACCAGTGGAATTGCTAGTCAGCTCTTGGAGGGGGGAGGGAGGAAGAGAGATAAAGAACATGAATCATGTCACCATGCAAAAATATTCTAAATTAATTAGTTAATAAAACTTTTTTAAAAAGAAAAATTATAAACAACTTACATCATGCAAAAAAAAAACTGTGATATATAAAAGACCAAGGTATTTGCCAGGGGTGGTATGGAAGAAATACATTGAAAATCAAGGTACTGGTTGACCTATTCCTGAAAATTAATAAGCACAGAAGTTTAAGGGGAGTTACTTATAAAATGAACATAGTTTTGGTGGATTAATTCATGATTATATTACACAAGCAAATAGAAATGGGGAATTCAGTTATGGACCAAAGAACTTTGAACCCATCCATGCAACATATTTAATTTGAACTATCAAAATGTGAAGAATGGTAGTTGTTTCATTCTTTGAACAATTTAAAACCACTATAATTCACTCCATTTATTATGTGTAGTTAAAAGCTAAGATATCATCATTTAAGCCATAGTACAGTAAGGTATTTGTTCTACCTACCATAGAACAGAAAATCAACACAATTATCTCATAAGTTGATCACAGCCATGCAAAAGGGCATTTTACATCACTAGATTCATCATCCCAATGCTGTTGATTAAAGGAGCATTAATTCACCAGAGATAATATTTATGAAGAATTTTTTGAGCTCCATTACAACTTTGGGGTTAACATCAGAAGCTTTGGATAAGTTTCCTGACCTTATATGACCATTCTACTTTTCTCATCTTGTTCGTGTCACTTGCGTTTCTAGATTTGAACTCCAAATCTAATATTTTCTTCTCTATTCTTGTTAATCCTTTCTTCCCTCATTCCACATCTCTCTAGTCCTTAACTCTTTACCACATATAAAAATACTAACAATGTTAGAAAACTTTGATACTAAAATGTATTAAAAATCACAATGAGAGCACATACTAAAAGATTTGGAAAATGATTTTAACTTTATCTACAAAGATACATATAAACATAATTTTATCAATATATTATTTTATAAACACTGCCTTTTCATCTAATTTCTCCATTATAAATAATTTTATTAAAAAACAAAAATTCCTTCAAATCCACATTATTAAAACATATGGTTACACTGTGCTTACATATGTGTGTGCTTTTATGACAGGATGAGTAGTATCATTGCAAGTTCTAGTTGCTTACATCCATTTATTATGCTAAGTGGCCCAAATGATCAATTTTCAGTTTAAACGGTTGGGGAAAAAGATCTAGACTGTCATAAAAACTGAAAAAAAAAAGTAATTCCATGAATATATTGACCTTTCCATTGATATCATAACATGGCATAATCACTAAGGCTTTTAAATTAGCAATGTAACTCTGAATAGAGGGCTAGCAGAGAAATCTCAAGGGTTTGTTGCTAGAGCAAGACCCTGACACTGAAAGTAAAAGGGTAAATGAGAATCATGTTTAAAGTTGCCCTTTTAGGTCCCAAAGCTGCTTATCATATATCTTGTCTTTCTGCCTTGCTGTTAGTTTTATCTTATTAAAATTAATTGTGTTCTGTTTTAAGTGTAAAGAATATTAAATTCATAGCCAGTGGTAACTGCTGAAAGGGGGTGGCTTTTTTCTTTGTCTTATTCTTCATGTGGGATGGTGATAGTTCAAGTCACATGATTAAAAAATATACTCAAAAATAGTGTTTTTGTTGAGGACAGAAAAAAGCAGGAACACATATTTTAACATGCAATAAGATCAGTTCAATAAAACTTGTTTTATTCAAAAATGTGTCCCTTAAAAACTAAATGTAGAAGCGGACTTCCGGTTAAGATGGCGGCTTAGAGAAAGCTGAAGTTCAGATCTCCGGAAAACCCTTCCCGACCGATCTCAAACTAGAAGCTCCTAAGGCACCGAAATTCAAAACGATCAACAGCACAGACCCTGGGAACCCTCCTCCTGGACCTGGACCCGGTTCAAAAGGTACGGCTCCCCTTAAAAGCCAGAACCCGAGATCCCTAGGACCTCAGGGGTAGGAGCGCAGAGTCCAAGGCTCCCGGAAGCGGCAGCCGCGCCGGGCTCAGAGAGCAGGGTCTGAGGAACAACAACCCTCAGGGTCTTCTACCCAAGTCCCAGTCCGGGTGAAAGTTACTGCCTGGGGCTTCCGCTGCAGAGAGCCTGTCGGTCCGGGTGAAAGTTACTGCCTGGGGCCTCCGCTGCAGAGAGCTGGTCAAAACAACAGCAACCCTCAGGGCGGGCAAGACAGCCTCACGGGCTGGATCCTGCTATCCAAGTCTCAGTGAAAGTCTGTGCTCTCGGAGCTTGGGGAAGCGGCAGCCCATCCCCCCGCAGGCCGAGGAAACAGCCTCACGGCCAGGGATTCTGAAGGCAACTTCCGGAAATCGAGCCAGGGGGAGAGTGTGGCCTCGTGGTCCGACCCTTCCATTCCAGTTCCAGTGAGGCATATTCAGTTTAACCCAGGGAACGCTCATAGAACCAACATCTGCCCAGGACTAAAGCCTCTGATCACCAGACAAAGACAAGAAAAGCCAATCCTCCACGTTCAGAGATGACAAACTCCACAGAAGCACAGAAGCCCCAAAATACCAAGAAAAATAAGAAGAAAGGGGCGACTCTGGACACATTCTATGGAGCCAAAATACAAAATACAGAGCAGATAGAAGAAGATATACAAGAAAATTCTCCAAAATCTTCCAAAGGAAATAGAAACTCTCCACAAACCCATGAAGAATTTGAATCAGAAAGGACCAAAAAGATGGAAGCCCTCTGGGAGGAAAAGTGGGAAATGATGCAAAAGAAATTCACGCATCTACAAAACCAGTTTGACCAAACTGTAAAAGAAAACCAGGCTTTAAAGCAAGAACTAATAAAGCAAAGCCAAAACACCAAGAAATTAGAAGAGAACATAAAATATCTCACCGACAAGGTGATAGATCTGGAAAACAGGGGGAGAAGAGAAAATTTAAGAATAATTGGACTCCCAGAAAAGCCAGAAATAAACACCAAACTGGACATGGTGATACAAGATATAATCAAAGAAAATTGCCCAGAGATTCTAGAACAAGGGGGCAATACAGCCACTGACAGAGCTCACAGAACACCTTCTACACTAAACCCCCAAAAGACAACTCCCAGGAATGTAATTGCCAAATTCCAAAGCTATCAAACAAAAGAAAAAGTCCTACAGGAAGCCAGAAAAAGACAATTTAGATATAAAGGAATGCCAATCAGGGTCACACAAGACCTTGCAAGTTCTACGCTGAATGATCGTAAGGCATGGAACATGATCTTCAGAAAGGCAAGAGAGCTGGGTCTCCAACCAAGAATCAGCTACCCAGCAAAACTGACTATATACTTCCAAGGGAAAGTATGGGCATTCAACAAAATAGAAGACTTCCAACTTTTTGCAAAGAAAAGACCAGAGCTCTGTGGAAAGTTTGATACCGAAAATCAAAGAGCAAGGAATACCTGAAAAGGTAAATATTAAGGAAAGGGGAAAAATGTTATCTTCTTTTACTCAAACTCTCTTCTATAAGGACTACATTTATATCAACCTATGTATACTAATATGTGGGGAAAATGTAATGTATAAATAGGGGGTAAAGAAAGACCAAATAGAATAATGGTTCTCACACAAAGATTCACAGGGGAAGGGGAGGGGAAGAAAACTCCTATAAGAAGGAGAGGAAGAGAGGGGGGGGGGGGTTTACTTAAACCTCAATCTCAGGGAAATCAACTCTGAGAGGGAAAAACATCCAGATCCATTGGGATCTTGAATTCTATCTTACCCAACAAGGGTAAGGAGAAGGGAAAACCAAGGGGGGGAGGGGGAGAGGGAGAACAAAAAGGGAGGGAAAGAGAGGGGGGAGGGGGAGGGAACAAAAAGGGAGGGACTAAAAAGGGAAACATCAAGGGAGGGGACAAGGGGGACTGATTCAAAGTAAATCACTGGACTAAAAGGTAGAGCCGTAGAAGAAAAGGTTAGAATTAGGGAAGGCAATCAAAATGCCAGGGAGTCCACAAATGACAATCATAACTTTGAACGTGAATGGGATGAACTCACCCATAAAACGTAGACGAATAGCTGAATGGATTAGAATCCAAAACCCTACCATATGTTGTCTTCAAGAAACACACATGAGGCGGGTTGACACCCACAAGGTCAGAATTAAAGGATGGAGTAAGACCTTCTGGGCCTCAACTGATAGAAAGAAGGCAGGAGTGGTAATCATGATATCTGATAAAGCCAATGCAAAAATAGACCTGATCAAAAGGGATAGGGAAGGTAATTATATTTTGTTAAAAGGGACTCTAGACAATGAGGAAATATCATTAATCAACATGTATGCACCAAATAATATAGCACCCAAATTTCTAATGGAGAAACTAGGAGAATTGAAGGAAGAAATAGACAATAAAACCATACTAGTGGGAGACTTAAACCAACCATTATCAAATTTAGATAAATCAAATCAAAAAATAAATAAGAAAGAGGTAAAAGAAGTGAATGAAATCTTAGAAAAATTAGAATTAATAGACATATGGAGAAAAATAAATAGGGATAAAAAGGAATACACCTTCTTCTCAGCACCACATGGCACATTCACAAAAATTGACCATACATTAGGTCACAGAAACATAGCACACAAATGCAAAAAAGCAGAAATAATGAATGCAGCCTTCTCAGATCACAAGGCAATAAAAATAATGATTAGTAATGGTACATGGAAAACCAAATCTAAAACCAATTGGAAATTAAACAATATGATACTCCAAAACCGTTTAGCTAAAGAAGAAATCATAGAAACAATTAATAATTTCATCAAGGAAAATGACAATGGCGAAACATCCTTTCAAACCTTTTGGGATGCAGCCAAAGCGGTAATCAGAGGCAAATTCATATCCCTGAAAGCTCATATTAACAAACAAGGGAGAGCAGAGATCAATCAATTGGAAATGCAATTGAAAAAACTCGAAAGCGATCAAATTAAAAACCCCCAGCAGAAAACCAAATTAGAAATCCTAAAAATTAAGGGAGAAATTAATAAAATCGAAAGTGATAGAACTATTGATTTAATAAATAAGACAAGAAGCTGGTACTTTGAAAAAACAAACAAAATAGACAAAGTACTGGTCAATCTAATTAAAAAAAGGAAGGAAGAAAAGCAAATTCACAGCATTAAAGATGAAAAGGGGGACAGCACCTCCAATGAGGAGGAAATTAAGGCAATCATTAGAAATTACTTTGCCCAATTATATGGCAATAAATACACCAATTTAGGAGAAATGGATGAATATATACAAAAATACAAACTGCCTAGACTAACAGAAGAGGAAATAGAATTCTTAAATAATCCCATATCAGAAATTGAAATCCATCAAGCCATCAAAGAACTTCCTAAGAAAAAATCCCCAGGACCTGATGGATTCACCTGTGAATTCTATCAAACATTCAGAGAACAGTTAACCCCAATACTATACAAACTATTTGACATAATAAGCAAAGAGGGAGTTCTACCAAACTCCTTTTACGACACAAACATGGTACTGATTCCAAAACCAGGCAGGTCAAAAACAGAGAAAGAAAACTATAGACCAATCTCCCTAATGAATATAGATGCAAAAATTTTAAATAGGATACTAGCAAAAAGACTCCAGCAAGTGATCAGAAGGATCATTCACCATGATCAAGTAGGATTCATACCAGGGATGCAGGGCTGGTTCAACATTAGGAAAACCATCCACATAATTGACCACATCAACAAGCAAACTAGCAAGAACCACATGATTATCTCAATAGATGCAGAAAAAGCCTTTGATAAAATACAACACCCATTCCTATTAAAAACACTAGAAAGCATAGGAATAGAAGGGTCATTCCTAAAAATAATAAACAGTATATATCTAAAACCAACAGCTAATATCATCTGCAATGGGGATAAACTAGATGCATTCCCAATAAGATCAGGAGTGAAACAAGGATGCCCATTATCACCTCTACTATTTGACATTGTACTAGAAACACTAGCAGTAGCAATTAGAGAAGATAAAGAAATTGAAGGCATCAGAATAGGCAAGGAGGAGACCAAGTTATCACTCTTTGCGGATGACATGATGGTCTACTTAAAGAATCCTAGAGATTCAACCAAAAAGCTAATTGAAATAATCAACAACTTTAGCAAAGTTGCAGGATACAAAATAAACCCACATAAATCATCAGCTTTTCTATATATCTCCAACACAGCTCAGCAGCAAGAACTAGAAAGAGAAATCCCATTCAAAATCACCTTAGACAAAATAAAATACCTAGGAATCTATCTCCCAAGACAAACACAGGAACTATATGAACACAACTACAAAACACTCGCCACACAACTAAAACTAGACTTGAACAATTGGAAAAACATTAACTGCTCATGGATAGGACGAGCCAATATAATAAAAATGACCATCCTACCCAAACTTATTTATCTATTTAGTGCCATACCCATTGAACTACCAAAATACTTCTTCACTGATTTAGAAAAAACCATAACAAAGTTCATTTGGAAGAACAAAAGATCAAGGATATCCAGGGAAATAATGAAAAAAAACACATATGATGGGGGCCTTGCAGTCCCAGACCTCAAACTATATTACAAAGCAGCAGTCATCAAAACAATTTGGTACTGGCTAAGAAACAGAAAGGAAGATCAGTGGAATAGACTGGGGGAAAACGACCTCAGCAAGACAGTATACGATAAACCCAAAGATCCCAGCTTTTGGGACAAAAATCCACTATTCGATAAAAACTGCTGGGAAAATTGGAAGACAGTGTGGGAGAGACTAGGAATAGATCAACACCTCACACCCTACACCAAGATAAATTCAAAATGGGTGAGTGACTTAAACATAAAGAAGGAAACCATAAGTAAATTGGGTAAACACAGAATAGTATACATGTCAGACCTTTGGGAGGGGAAAGGCTTAAAAACCAAGCAAGATATAGAAAGAATCACAAAATGTAAAATAAATAATTTTGACTACATCAAACTAAAAAGCTTTTGTACAAACAAAACCAATATAACTAAAATCAGAAGGAAAACAACAAATTGGGAAAAAATCTTCATAGAAACCTCTGACAAAGGTTTAATTACTCATATTTATAATGAGCTAAATCAATTGTACAAAAAATCAAGCCATTCTCCAATTGATAAATGGGCAAGGGAAATGGATAGGCAGTTCTCAGATAAAGAAATCAAAACTATTAACAAGCACATGAAGAAGTGTTCTACATCTCTTATAATCAGAGAGATGCAAATCAAAACAACTCTGAGGTATCACCTCACACCTAGCAGATTGGCTAACATAACAGCAAAGGAAAGTAATGAATGCTGGAGGGGATGTGGCAAAGTAGGGACATTAATTCATTGCTGGTGGAGCTGTGAACTGATCCAACCATTCTGGAGGGCAATTTGGAACTATGCCCAAAGGGCGACAAAAGAATATCTACCCTTTGACCCAGCCATAGCACTGCTGGGTCTGTACCCCAAAGAGATAATGGACACAAAGACTTGTACAAAAATATTCATAGCTGCGCTCTTTGTGGTGGCCCAAAACTGGAAAACGAGGGGATGCCCATCAATTGGGGAATGGCTGAACAAACTGTGGTATATGTTGGTGATGGAATACTATTGTGCTCAAAGGAATAATAAAGTGGAGAAGTTCCATGGAGACTGGAACAACCTCCAGGAAGTGATGCAGAGCGAGAGGAGCAGAACCAGGAGAACATTGTACACAGAGACTAATACACTGTGGTATAATTGAACGTAATGGACTTCCACATTAGGGGCGGTGTAATGTCCCTGAACAACTTTCAGGGATCCAGGAGAAAAAAAAACACCATTCATAAGCAAAGGATAAACTATGGGAGTGGAAACACCGAGAAAAAGCAACTGCCTGAATACAGAGGTTGAGGGGACATGACAGAGGATAGACTTTAAATGAACACTCTAATGCAAATACTAACAACAAAGCAATGGGTTCAAATCAAGAAAACATCTAATGCCCAGTGGACTTACGCGTCGGCTATGGGGGGTGGGGGGGAGGAAAAGAAAATGATCTATGTCTTTAACGAATAATGCTTGGAAATGATCAAATAAAATATATTTAAAAAAAAAACTGAATGTAAATTGCATGTTGTGTAAATCAAATTCTATCCTCTTACTGTTTGCACTGAAACTTCCTATGAACTTGTTTATATTCCTGATTGATATTCAATAGGAAGGGGCTCCTAACAAATAAGGTATAAGTTTCTCTGTCCCTATGCATTTCAGTCAAAGAATGAGTGGACAATAGTACTTAAATGAAGTATTTAATATAATTCTTCATTGAATTAATGGAATTAGGAGTTCCCTACTCCAACTCCTCATTGGAACATAAGATCAAGTGCCCTAACCAAAGCCATACAACTATTTAGAATCAGTCCTTTTCACTCCCTCCCCAATGAGTTTCTACTTTATTTACCATGATTCGTCGAAAAAGGTACAATATTGCCTTGTAATATATTCTTCACGACCACATTTAGGGTTTTCTTTGTTTTGGAATAGTTTGCCATATCTTTCTTTAGCTCATTTTGCAAATGAAGCAACTTAGACAAACAGGTTTAGGTACCTTCCCCAGGGTCACACATCTAGGAAGTGTCAGAGGCCAGATTTGAACTCAGGAAGATGAGTCTTCCTGACTTTGGACCTGACACACTATTCATTATCCTCTCTACCTGCCCCAAACATAACATATATAACCATAGTGGTTTTCAATTATATCTAACTCTTCATGACCCAATTTGATGTTTTCTTGGCAAAGATACAGAGAAGTAGTTCACCATTCCTTTCTCTAGCTCATTTTACAATGAGGAAACTAAGGCAACAGGGTTAATCAACTTGCCCAGGGACATACAGCTAGTGTCTGAGGCCATATTTAGCTGAGGTTCCTCTAACTCCAGTCAGCACCCTATCAACTGTGGCAACCATAGCACTAATTAAGTGAATGAGAAACTTTGTAATTCAAGGCTATATTCATATAGTATAATGAAATTGAAATTAAAACAATGTTCTAGAAATCTTTTTTTAAGTACAGGTATATCCTCTGAATAAATCAGTATAAAAATACTATTGTCTTTAAGGTACCTCACAATGATGGAGAGAGTAAAATATATAAGTAAATATTTAATTATAGATATATAATCATGATAAAATATATAAGTAAAATATTGAAAATAAACTGTTTATTTAGATATCATGTCAAGCACAAATAATAGACGTTTTTGGGTACCTCTTGAATTGCTATTTAAATAATATATTACATATTCAGTCATTTGATATACATAATATTTACCTACACTATATTGATTACTTCAGATGCTCCTTAGCATGTCTGAAGACATAAGATTCACATAAGATTGTATTTAATAAAAAGTGGATACCATATTTTTCATGTTTCAAATTCATCTTTTTGATACACACATCAATGATATATGTGTGTTCATATTGTACATATTGTATAGGTATTATAGTAGAAATTGTATTTTATAGTAGACATAGAAAATGCCTCAGATTGAGGAAAACTTGGGCTCAACTAGTTCTCACCTATAGTTATATATGTGTATGTGTATATATATATATATATATATATATACACATATGTATGTGTATATGTGTGTGTTTGTGTGTGTGTGTCACTGGGCAAGTTATTTAACCAAAGGTCTATCCTAAATTAGTTTAAATTCTGGTAAAGAAAGCAAGACTATTCATCTTTATAGAGCACTCATAGAATGTACTCAATGAATATTTGTTTAATTAAATGGAGTAATTAAATGTACTCATTAAATAACTAATAATAAGATAATAATTGTAAAGGTAAAAGTTATGATACAAGAAATGGTGAGTTCAGGGAATACAAAAACATTCATATTAGGATGATCAGTGAAGGCTTCTTGGAAGTAGAGGTGTCAATTTTTTTTAGAAAAAAGCCTTTCACCATGAGACAATATTATTTAATTAGCAGCTAGTGTGTAAGGACATCATGATATGGTACATAGACTTTGAGAAAAGAAAACTCATGTTCACATTCTGCATCCAACACTTGTTACATGTATTAATTGATCATGGGCAAATCACAGAAATACTAAGATACTTTGAGTCTTTCAAGCCCAGATGCACCAAGGAATTCTTTCTAAACCATATGAGTGACCCTTTTTGTATCAGTTCCCTCAACTGCAAAATAGAGACAATATTAGTTTATCCCATGAGGTTATCATGAAGATCAAAAGAGATAATGCATATAAATAATTTTGCAAACCTTAGAAAAACTAAATTATAATTAGAGCTTTATTGTAGATGTAGTAGTTGAAGGAGAGAAATTGTTTTTTTGTTTCAGAATATTCATAAAATCCAATGAAAAAAGGGATAAGCAAATTTATGAGTGTGTGTGTATATATATATATATAGTATTATAATCAATTTACTTAGGTATGAGGCTTGACTATATAGAAAATAAGAACTCCAGTTTATCCATTGCTTTGCCAATGAAATCTATTTTTTGTATGTTTTTACATGTACTTTGTGTTTAAATGCTTATAAGGAGTGTGCAGGTTGCAAGGAGGCAAAGCTGTTTCCAGAGATGACATATGAGGGACAAAATAAAGTCATTCTAAATGGTAAAAGAAAAAAGTTCTGCAATATGTAAGGATTTATATGAAATGATATAAAGTGAAGTGAGCAGCACCAGGAGAACAATAATACCAATAAAGTATGATGATCAACCACAAATGGCCTAGCTATTATCAGCCATGCAAGCATACAGGGGGATTCATGATTTAAAAGATATCTAATTCCTATATAAGGAATTGACATGAAAATTGATTCATGCTATTCTTTTCTTTATTTCTTTCAAGAATGTTTCTCTATTATAAATGATATAATTTTTTTTCACAACTTAATGAACATGAAAATTCATATTGTAAAATAACACATGTATAAACTATATTATTGTAGCTGCCATCTTGGGGAAGTAGAGGGGTAGGGATGAAGATAACATGAATCATAAGATTTCAAAAATAATTATTGAAAATTTTGCCAACATATATGGAAAAAAATTAAAACCTTTTTTTTAAGTTTTAAAAATTACCAAGGGCAATGAGTTACTTCTTACTTACCTT
The DNA here is from genome assembly GCF_027887165.1 of Monodelphis domestica. Lineage (NCBI taxonomy): Eukaryota > Metazoa > Chordata > Mammalia > Didelphimorphia > Didelphidae > Monodelphis > Monodelphis domestica. The sequence goes on along the minus strand of NC_077234.1, from coordinate 118,844,393 downwards.
GTACTCTGATTCATTTTTGCTCTCCATTTCCAGGGCAAAAGTTTACTCTCCTGAGCAAAGAAAATGGAATCAATTTTAGGGAAGTGTTAAGAATACCTATTGGTGGGGGGCAGCAGCTGGGTACCTCAGTGGATTGAGAGTCAGGCCTAGAGACATGAGGACCTAGGTTCAAATCTGGCCTCTGACACTTCCCAGCTGTATGATGCTGGGCAAGCCACTTAACCCCATTTCCTAGCTCTTACCACTCTTCTGCCTTGGAGCCAATACACAGTAGTGACTCCAAGAGAGAAAGTAAGGGTTTAAAAAAAAAAGATTACCTATTGGTGGACACAGAAATCAACAATTTTGAATATAGGTTACATCAAGTACTGTTAATTGTTCTTCAAAAATTATGCAAAATTTCTATCTCTGATTGATTTTGCTTTGAAATCATCAAATATACAAAAATTTCATATATTTCCCATCTGAAAAATTTACTACCAACCATGATTGGGGAAGTAATTTATGCTTTAGAGGTATGAGGATCATAGTATACACTTTCTGAATTTTAAAATGCTGAGCCTTTGAGAAATGAAAGATGTAACATAACCATAGTTTTAAAAACATAACAACAGGGAACATTAAAATTTCAACATCTTCATTTTCTTCTCCATATTCAAGTGAGAGTAATAAGCAATTTATGTAGGTTTAGTTCAAGAGATCTCATAAATTATTGCACAACAAACTCTCTAAAATATGTCCCTTTCTTTCTATTTTTGTCATCACCAATCTAGCACAGTCAAACAACTCTTTTTTTCATAGAAATAATGTTCAAAAATCTATAGAATATCTCATATTTTCATTGTTTTGCTTCTTGTTGATCGATTCTAAAAGGAAATAATCACTATTCTTTAAGGTTCAAATCATTTCCACTTCAGAAGCCAGTTTCTCCTTGATGGTGTTCCACCTTAAAGCACTACGAATAAAAATAATTACTATTTGCTCTGCTTTTATTAGAGAAAGAAGTCTCAATTATGCTTGGATATTTATAGCACAACCTAAGAACACTTCTGTGACATTCCCTGAAGTGCCCATCCATTTCTTTATTCTGTCCAGGAGGTCAAAATACATTACTGACTTTATTTTTTAAATGAATTATTTTATCTAAAATATTTTTCCAAGGTTACATGATTCATGATTTTTCCAAACTCTCTTCACTCCCCCATCCCTGAGCTGACAAGCCATTCCACTGGGTTATACATGTATCATTTTTCAAAAATAATTTCTATATTATTCATATTTAAAATAGAGTGATCTTTTAACCCCAAACAGTTCCCCATCAAATCATGTGAATGATCATATGTTTTTCTTCTGCATTTCTGCTCCCACGGTTCTTTTTATGGATGTGAATAGCATTGTTTCTCATAAGTTCCTCAGTGTTGTCCTAAATTATTACATTGCTGCTAGTAGAAAAGGCTTGTACAATCAATTGTACCACAGTGTATCAGTTTCCATGTACATTGTTCTCCTGGTTCTTCTCCTTTCACTTGGCGTCAATTCCCCAACATCTTTCCAGTCATATACAAAACCAATTCAAGTAGTATTCCATCTCCATCAGATACCACAATTTATTCAGCCATTTCACAATCGATGGACACTCCATCATTTTCTAATTATTTGCCTGCACAAAGAGTACTGCTATAAATATTTTTTGTGCAAGTCTTTTTTTTCTTATTATCTCTTTGGGGTACAAATCCAGCAGTGTTTGGATCAAAGGACAAGCATTCTTTTAAAGCCCTTTGCACATAATTACAAATTGCCTTTCAGAATGGTTAGATAAATTCACAACTCCATAAGCAGTGGATTAATTTCCCAATTTTGCCATAATCTCCCCCCAAAATTTATCATTTTCCTATTCTGCTTTATTGGTTAATCTACTAAATGTGAGGTGGTACCTCAGAGTTGTTTTTATTTGCATTTCATCAATCAGAAGGGAGTTAGTACAGTTTTTTGTGTGTTTATTGATATATTTGATTTCTTCACCTGAAAAGTGCCTATTAATATCCCTTGACCATTTGCTGATTGGGGAATGGATTGAATGTTTGTAAATTTGACTTAGTTCTTTATATATTTGGGAAATTAAACCTTTGTCAGAGAGTTTTGTTATAAAATTTACCCTATTTGTTAGTTTTCTTTTTATTTTGGTTGCATTGGTTTTGTTTGTACAAAACCTTTTTTAATTGTATGTAATCAGAATCATTCATTTTACATTTTGTAATGCTCTCTATCTATAACTTGGTCTTAGATTCCTTCCTTTCCCATAGATCTGACAGGCATTCTATTCTATGTTCACCTAATTTATTTGTGATTTTACTCTTTATATTTAAGTAATTTACCCATTTTGAATTTGTCTTGGTATAGGGTGTAAGATGTTGATTGAGACTTGATTTTCCTACCCTGTTTTCCAATTTTCTGAGCAGTTTTTGTCAAATACTGAGTTCTTATCTCAAAAACCTGGATCCTTGTGTTTTTTCTGACACTAGTTTGCTAAGGCCATTTACCCTTAGTCTATTCCATTGATCTACCCTTTCTCTTAGCCAGTACCATATTGATTTCATGACCAATGCTTTTTAGCACAGTTTAAAATTCAGTACTGCTAAGCTCCCCTCCACATATTTTTCATTATTTCCATTGATATTATTGATATTTTGTTCTTCCAGATGAACTTTGTTAGATTTTTTCTAATTCAAAGAAGTGGTTTTTTTTTTGGTAATTTGATAGCTATGGCACTGAAAAAGTAAATTAATTTGCATAGGATTGTCATTTTTATTAAATTAGCTCCTCCTTTCAATGAGCAATTCATGTTTTTCCAATTACTTTGATCCAGTTTTAATTATGTAAAAAGTGGTTTGTATTGTGTTCATATAATTCCTGTGTTTGTCTTGGCACATAGATTCCTAAATATTTTATATTGTCAAGAGTGATTTTAAATGGAGTTTCTCTTTCTAACTGCTGCTGCTAAATTTTTTTAGAAATGTATAGAAATGCTGATGATTTATGTGGGTTTATTTTGTATTCTTCAATTTTGTTAAAGTTGTTAATTTCCACTAGCCTTTTAGTTGATTTTCTTACATTCTTTAAGTATACCATCATATCATCTGCAAAAAGTGATAGTGTAGTTTCAGCATTACCTAATTTAATCCTTTAAATTTCTTTTTCTTTTCCTGATTTGAGCATTTCATGAAATTATTTGTGAGTAACAGAACAGGATAAGAGGAATGGCATTAGAAAGAGAAGGGTCACAGACTGACTTAAAGATCTCTTGATTATCAGTGAAAAAGTTTATTGATTTAAAGTAGATTAAACTATATGATTATTTTAATGAGTGCAGAAAAAAAATCTGACAATAAAAATCCATTCCTGTTAAAAACACTAGAGAGCATAGGAATTCATAGAACTTTCCTTTAAGTGATAAATAGTATATATCTAAAACCAATAGCTAGAATTATCTGTAAAGCAGATAAATTAAATGACTTCCTAATAAGATCAGGAGTGGGTGAAGCAAGGATGTCCATTATCGCCACTTTTATTCACAATTGTACTAGAACTGCTAGTAATAGTAATAAGATAAGAAAAAAGGAATTAAAGGATTTAGAATGACAATGAAAAAATATTACTCTTTGTAGATTATATGATTGTATACTAAGAGAAGATACAACTAAAAAGCTAGTTGAAATAATTAATAACTTTGCTAAAGATGCAGGATAGAAAGTAAATCCATACAGAATCATGAGCATTTTTAATATACCAATAAAGCCCAAAGAAATTCCATTTAAGTTAACTGTAGATGATATAAAATACCTGGTTGTCTATCTACCAAGACAAATCCAAGAATTATATGAGTATAATTACAAAACAGTTTTCTCAAAAATTAAATTGTAACTAAACTATTGGAAATGTATTACTTGCTCATGGGTAGGCTGAGTCAATGTAAAAGAAATGACAATCCTACCTAAATTAATCTTCAGTGCCATACAAATTGAATGGCCCTATAACTATTTTATAGAAGTAGAAAAATATAACAAAATTAATCTGGAAAGGCAAAAGGTCAAGAATATGACAGGGATCAATGAAAAAAATATGAATGAGAGTGGCATAGGAATACCAGATCTCAAACTGTATTATGAAATTTTAGTTATCAAAACAGTCTGACACTGGTTAAGAAAAAAAAAGAGTAGATCAATAGAAAAGATTAGTTATATAATACATAATAACAAGGAACCATAGTTTGTTTAATAAACCTAAAGACCCAAGCTTTTTAGGCAAGAAATCATTATTTGACAAAAATTGCTGGGAAAATTAGAAAAAGCTATTACAGAGACTGGCTATAGACCAACATCTCACACTCTAGACAAGATAAGGTCAAATTGAATACATGGTTTAGACATAAAGGGTACTATCATAAGCAAATTAGAGGAGCAAAGAATGGTCTACCTGTCAGATCTATAGATAAGGGAAGAATTTATAATTAAGAAAGTGATAGAAAACATTACAGAATATAAAATGGATAATTCTGATTATATTAAAGTTAAAATGTTTTGCACAAACAAAACCAATGGAACAAAGATCAGAAGAAAAAGAAAAAGCTGGGAAATTTTTTGCTATAGGTATCAATGATAAAAACTTTATTTCTCAAATATATAGAAAATTGAGTCAAAATTACAAGAATACAAAGCATTCCTCAATTCATAAATAGGCTTTTTTCAGATGAAGAAATCAGGACTATACATAATTACATGAAAAAAATGTCAAAAATTTCTCATGATTAGAAAAATGCAAATTAAAAGAACTCTGAGGTACCTCTACACTCATAACAGACTGGCTAATATGTTGGAAAAAAATTATAAATGCTGGAGAGGATGTAGGAAAATTTGAAGAGTAATTTACTGCTGCTGGAGTTGGAACTAACTATTCAAAAGACTTTTAAAACTATGCAGATCCACTGATCCAGCAATACCACTAACTAGGTCTGTATACCAATGAAAATTAAAAAAAAAAAAAAAACAGGGAAAGGACATTTTAATACAAAAATATTTATAATGGTTCTTTTTGTAGTAGCAAAAAAATTGAAACCTGAGGGGATGTCCATCAATTGGAGAATGTCTAGACAAATTTTGGTTTATGATTGTAATAGAATACTATGTGAAATAAGAAATAACAAGTAGGATAATTTAAAAACAACCTGGAAAAACCTACATGAACTAATGCAAAACAAGTGAGTAGGAATAGGAGAACACTGTACATGGTAATAGCAATCTTAAATGATGAACAATTATGAATGACTTAACTCTTCTTGACAATGCAGTGATCCAAGAAAATCTTAAGGACTCATGATAAAGAACATCATATTATTCCAAACTTTTGTTTGTTTGAGTTCTCTTTCACAAAATGACTAGTATGGGAAGAGGCTTTATACTATTATACATGTAAAATATATATCACATTGATTTCTCAGGGAAGGGGGAAGGGAGGAGAGTCAGAATTTGACTCAAGCTTAAAAAAGAATACAAATTATTTTTTAAAGTAATTGAGGATAAAGTAAAATGTAGTTTAATTTTTATTATTGAATTTTTTCAGTTATATATAGAAATAATTTTGACAATTGTTTTTTAATATTTTGCAATTAGATTTTCTACCCATTTTCTAGCCCCTCCCCAAAGTGGGATAGTCTTATATATATATAAATAGTCTTTATATAGGTTATATCAGTGATTTCATGTGATACATATTTCCATATTCTTCATGACTTGACTGAAGATGCAGATCAAATATACAATTAAAAACCCATGAAGGAAATAAAATGAAAAAATAGAATGTTTTGATCTGCAATAAGATCCTGACAATTCTCACTTTGCTTGGGGAGAGTGTCTTGGTTTTTAAATGCTATTTAATTAGTCAGTTTAAAACATTTTCCCTTGGTTACAAGAATCATATTCTTTTCCTTCCCTCCAGCCTCCCCCTCTTGTAGAAATGGGTTTTCCACTGGGTTTTGCATGTGACCTTGATCAAAACCTATTTCGATGTTGTTTGCACTAGGATGATTATTTAGAGTCTATATCCACGATCATATCCCCATTGACCCATATTATAAAGCAATTATTTTTCTTCTGTGTTTCTACTCCCACAGTTTTTCCTCTGAATGTGCATAGTGTCTTTTTCCTAAGTCCCTCAGAATTGTCCTGGATTATTGCATTGTTGCTAGTAGAGAAGTCCATTACTTTTGACTGTACCACAGTGTATCAGTCTCTGTGTACAATGTTCTCCTAGTTCTGCTCCTTTTGCTCTGCACCACTTCCTGGAGGTGATTCCAGTTCACATGGAATTCCTCCAGTGCATAATTCTTTTGGCACAATATTATTCCATCACCAACATATGCCACAATTTTTTCAGCCAGACCCCAATCAAAAGGCATCCCCCCATTTAATTTTTTTTTGCTACCACAAAGAGCAAGGCAATGAATGTTCTTGTACAAATATTTTCCTTATTATCTCTTTGGGGTATAAATCCAGCAGTGCTATGGCTGGATCAAAGGGCAGACAGTATTTTATCGCCCTTTGGGCATAGTTCCAAATTGCCCTCCAGAAAGGCTGAATCAATTCAACTCCACCAGAAATGCATTTATGTCCCAATTTTACCACATCCCCTCCAACATTCATTACTTTCCTTTGCTGTCATGTTAGCCAATCTGCTGGGTGTGAGGTGATACCTCAGAGTTGTTTTGATTTGAATTTCTCTGATATTAAGAGCTTTAGAACACTTTTTCATGTGCTTATTAATAGTTTGTATTTCTTTATCTGAAAATTGCCTATTCATGTCTGTGGAAGAGAGAAATTATAAGGCATGCAAAAGGACAGAAGCAGGGGCTGAGTGGTGACCTGACTGTCAATCAAATGAAGATTCTGATTTGGAATGCTACTGGGAAAGGCAGTTTGGAGCCAAACAACGGGTGGCTGATTTCTGGACTTGACTGATGGTGGTTGCCTTTGATTCAGGGTCCAGATTGATTTCCTGGTTGCCTTTGAATCAGGGAAAGAAGAGGCTGGATTTGTCTCTGGGACTTGGAATAATCAAGCTGGAGGTGGCCTGCTGACTTTGAAGGCAGAAGAAGAAGAAAGACAATAGTCCATATATCTCTTTGAATTGCTCTGTTAGTGAAAGTGACTGAAATACTAGACCTATCAACCATTTCTCTCAATATCCTCCAATCTAAGGCTAATTATAGAATTAGGGAACTCCCCAAACCCTCTTATCTCCATCCTCTTCCCTTTATTGTCTTCCCCAATAAACCTCTAACTTCAGATAAAGAAGAAAAAAGAGTATTTCCTTTGAAACACCATTAACTCACTCACCCTGACTGATTTAGAAACCAAAAGATGAACAGGGGAAGAGGAAGCTGAAGGGAAGAAGAGGGGAGGAAGGGAGGCTGGAAGAGGGAGGAAGGGAGGTATAGAGGGAAGAAGGTAGGCAAAAGAAGATAACTACCTGATTTATTAGTTATCATTTACCCCCTCAAAATTATCTATTACATGTCCCTTGTCCATTTATCAATTGGGTAATGGCTTGATTTTTTTGTACAATTGATTTAGCTCCTTATAAATTTGGGTAATTAGACCTTTGTCAGAATATTTTGTTATGAAGATTTATTACCAATTTGTTGCTTCCCTTCTAATTTTCATTACCTTGGTTTTGTTTGTAGGAAACCTTTGTAATTTAATGTAATCAAAATTATTTATGTTATATTTTGTAATTTTTTCTATCTCCTGCTTGGTCTTAAAATCTTTCCTTTCCCAAAGATCTGACAAGTATACTATTCTGTGTTCACCTAATTTACTTATAGTTTCCTTCTTTACATTCAAGTCATTCACCCATTCTGAGTTTGTCTTGGTGTAGAGTTTGAGATGTTGATCCAAACTCAATCTCTCCCATACTGTATTCCAATTTTCCCAGAATTTTTTGTCAAATAGTGGATCTTGGTCCCCAAAACTGGAATCTTTGGATTCATCATAGACAGGCTTCCTAAGGTCACTTACCCCAAGTCTACTCCACTGATCCTCCTTTATGTCTCTTAGCCAGTACCATATTGTTTTGATGACCACTGATTTATAGTATAGTTTGAAATCTGGGACTGCTAGGTCACATTCCTTCACATTTTTTTTTCATTATTTCCCTGGATATCCTTGATCCTTTGTTCTTCCAAATGAACTTTGTTATTCTTTTTTATAATTAAGTAAAAAAGTTGCTTGGTAGTTCAATGAGTATGGCAATAAATAAGTAAATTAGTTTTGGTAGGATTGTCATTTTTATTATGTTAGCTCATCCTATCCATAAGCAGTTATTGTTTTTCCAATTATTTAGATTTAGTTTTGATTGTGTGGGAAGTGTTTTGAAGTTGTGTTCATATAATTTCCATGATTGTTTTGGCAGATATATTCATAAGTATTTTATATTGTCTAGGGTGATTTTAAATGTAATTTCTTTTTCTAATTTCTGCTGCTGAGATGTGTTGGAAATATATAGATGATATGATGATTTATGTGGGTTTATTTTGTACACTGCAACTCTGTTAAAGTTGTTTATTATTTCTACTAGCTTTTTTGTTGATTCTCTAGGATTCTTTAAGTAGACAATCATATCATCTGCAAAGAGAGATAACTTGGTCTCCTCATTGCATATTTTAATACTGTCAATTTATTTTTCTTCTATAATTGCTACTTCTAGAGTTTTTAGTACAATGTTAAGTAATAGAGGTGATAATGGGCATCCTTGTTTCACTCCTGATACTATTGGAAATGCTTCTGGTTTATCTCCATGGCAAATGATATTTGCTTATGATTTTAGATATATGCTATTTATTAATTTTAGGAAAGGTCCTTCTATTCCTTTACTTTCTAGTGTTTTCAATAGGAATGACTCATATTTTGTCAAAGGCTTATTTGCATCTATTAAGATAATTTTATGATTTTTGTTGGTTTGCTTGTTGATATGGTCAGTTATGTGAATGGTTTTCCTAATATTGAACCATTCTTGCATTCCTGGTATAAATCCCACCTGATCACAATTAATTACCCTAGTGAACACTTGCTGGAGTCTTTTTACTAGTATTGTATTTAAGATTTTTGCATCTACGTTCATTAATGAGACTGGTCTATAGTTTTCTTTCTCTGTTTTTGACCTGCCTAACTTTGGAATCAGTACCATATTTGTGTCATGAAAGGAATTTGGTAGAACTCTTTCTTTGCTTATTATGTCAAATTATTTGTATTGTATTGGGATTAATTGTTCTTTAGAAGTTTGATAGAATTCCCTTGTGAATCTATCAGGTCCTGGGGATTTTTTCTTAGGGAGTTCTTTGATGGCTTTTCTGATATGGGGTTATTTATGTATTCTATTTCTTCTTCTGTTAATCTAGGCAATGTATATTTTTGTACATATTCATCCATATCACCTAGATTGCTATATTTGTTGCCATACAATTGGGCAAAATAGTTTTTAATTATTGCCTTAATTTCCTTTTCATTAGAGGTGAGGTCTCCATTTTCATCTTTGATATTGTTAATTTGGTTTTCTTCTTTCCTTTTTTATTAGATTGACCTGTACTTTGTCTAGTTTATTTGTTTTTTTTTCAAAATACCAGCTTCTAATCTTATTTATGAATTCAATATTTCTTTCACTTTCATTTTTATTAATTTCTCCTTTAATTTTTAGGATCCCTAATTTAGTTTTTATCTGGGGATTTTTAATTCATTCACTTTCAAGTTTTTTGATGTTTGTCCAATTTGTTGACTTCTGCCCTCCCTAATTTGTTAATATATGATCTCAAGGATATAAATTTCCCCCTCAGTACTGCTTTGGCTGCATCCCAATATTTTGAAAGCATGTCTCATCATTGTTATTTTCTTCAATGAAATTATTAATTGTTTCCATGATTTGTTCTTTAAGTAATCAATTTTGGAGAATCATATTATTTAATATCCAGTTAATTTTTGATTTGGCTCTCCATATTCCCTTAATAAACATTATTTTTATTATGATCTTAAAAGGTTGCATCCATTATTTTTTTTGTACTTGTTTACCATGTTTTTATGCCCTGGTACATGGTCAATATTTGTGAATGCTCCATGTGCTGCTGAAAAGAAGGTGTATTCCTTTTTGTCTCTATTTATTTTTTCCACTTATCTATGAACTCTAATTTTTCTAAGATTTTATTCATGACTCTTACCTCTTTCTTATTTAATCATTGGTTTGATTTATCTAGATTTGATAGAGGAAAGTTCAGGTCTCTCACCAGTATAGTTTTACTATCTATTTTCTCCTTCAATTCCACTAGTTTCTCATTTAGAAATTTGGATTCTATACCATTTGGTACATAAATGTTGATTATTGATATCATCATTATCTATACTTCCTTTTATCAGGAAGCAATTACCTTCTCTATCTCTTTTAATCATTTCTATTTTTACTTTGATTTTATCAGATATCATGATTTCGACTCCTGCCTTCTTTTAGTCAGTTGAGGCCCAATAGATCTTGATCCAGCTTTTGGTCCTTATTCTTTGAATATCTACCTGATTCATGTGTGTTTCTTGTAGACAACATATGGTAGGTTTTTGGTTTCTAATCTACTCTGCTATTTGCTTTCATTTTATGAGTGAGTTCATCTCATTCTCATTCAAATTTATGATTGCCATTTGTGTATTCCCCAACATTTTGATATCCTCTCCTAATTCTGACCTTTCTTCTTTTGCTACATATTTTAAACTAGTGGTTTACTTTAAATCAGTCCCCCCAATCCCCACCCTTATTATACTTCCCTTTCTGCCCCCTCCCTTTTTGTTCCCTTCTTATTATATTTTAGGGTCTGTTAAGTTTCCTCCCTCCTCCTTTTCCCTCCCTTTTTTTACTCCCTGCCCCACTTCCTTCCTTAGTTTTTCCCTTTTCACTTTCCATATAGGGTAAGACAGAATTTGATACCCCAAGGGATCTATATGCTCTTCCCTCTTAGAATTGATTCCACTAAGACTAAGGTTTAAGTATTACCTATTAGAACTCGCTTCCTCTCATACTTATAATAGTATTCTTCACCTCCCCCTCCCATGCACCTCTTTGTGTGATACAGATTGTCCTATTTATCTTATTCCTTCAAGTTTCTCTTGGTGCCATCTTCTATTCCCCTACTCTCCTTTTTCTTTTTTTAACTTTTCTTGCCCAAACTCCTCCATTTTTTCAAAATCTCAGATTTAAATTCTTCAAGAGTTTGTGGACAATTTCCATTTTTTGGGAAGGTTTGAATGCATTTAATTGTTTCTTGTCCTCTGCTATTTTCTATGTAATATGGATTTGTTTTTCTCCATAAAAATTATCCAAGGTCAAAGCCTTATTCTTGATGTTCTTGGTAGTTGGAAGTTGTGTTTTATGGGCATTGTTTGCCATCACTATGCTGGTTTTTCCTTCCCTTTCCAGTCAGGAGTCTGAGTGAGGAGGGCAGGTTCTTTGTGTACAGTGCTAAGGAGAGTGGTTTTTGCTTGAGACCACCTTTTCTGTCTCCATGGCTTCTACTATGTGCCACTTCTCTCTGGGTTATCTCTGTGCACAAGGTCTGTGCTCTTCAGCCTGCTGGGGTCTCAGGTCTAACTGCTCTCAAGGGTAGGTCCCTGGTGGTCTTAGTTGCCAAGCATCTAGATGTGCCCCTCAATTGCTCACCGATTCTATCATGCTGGCTCTGACTATGGCTCCATAGGTGGGGTAGGGGGGTTCATCAGCTCACATTTTGGTGGAAGCTCTTTCACCTCCTTATACTGTGGAAATGCCAGAATCCCATGTACCTTCAATCCTTTTCCTTACTGTGGATTCCCTTTGTTCATATGAATTTGGTATTTTTTGGCCTTTTGAGTTAGTCTATATTGTAAGTGGTGAGGGGAGGAAGAATCCTGGGTCTACACTGCCATCATGTTTACCCAGAAATTTTTTTTGAGACCTTTTGGGTTATCTTGGAATCTTGTTATGCTAACATTAGTATAGTCCTCCACAGCTGATCATTGAACAATATTTCTATGACTGCATATACTATTCTTCTGGATTTGTTTACTTAAGTTTGTATCAGTACACATAAATCTTTCCACATTTTTCTGAATTCATTTTATTTATTTCTTATGACTCAATAGATTTGAATCTATACTTTAGTTCCCTAAATATTACATTACTTTGAACTAAGTCTTTTTTCATTTGTTTAATAATCTTCCCACTGTAATGTTTTCTACTACCATTCTCCTTAGTTATACAAAACATGATTTACTATAGGAATATTTCTGATTCTTTTCTTATTTTCATCTTCATTGGACTTTTTCTTTCATCTATAAATATTATGGGGATAAGATGGTATATAAAGTTCTTGAGAAAAAATTTCCTACAAAATGAATTTTCCCTTTAACCTACTTTTTTATTTTGTGAGGTAAAATCACTTGTCTTTAGTGTTTTCAAGTGAATTTCTTCTGTAAATTTTGGCCCTTAAATTTCATATATTTCTGTTTTGTAAGGAAATATCTAATATCTGTTGAATCAAATTGTTTTTGGATTCTTTTCTTCTCATAAAGATGACTATATGGGTTAAACATCTTTAAGATGCTTGAGAGATGGCATAAAACAATATAGTTTTAGCCCATTAGTAAGGAAAATCTGTGTTTTCACAGTCATCCTTTAAAACATACTGGCTTTGGTACCACTGGCAAATCTTATTACCCAATAATAACTCTTTAACATCAGAGTTGTCAAGCACATCTGAGTATAGCCTGAAACAAATTTAAATGAAATTGGTAAGTATTTAAAAATAAATAATAAAATATAGATAATAACACATTTATAAAATGTCAATATGCATCCCACAGGGATTATAGATTAATAAACACACATATTTCTATTAGAGTTTGACACTATTGCCCTATATATTATAGCTGAATTGCATGTTTTCTTATTTAAAAAAAATTAATGTTGGGACCTCCCAAAAATAATAAAATTAGAGATCTGAAGTAAATCTCCTTCAACCAAAAATGGTATTACTCCTTATATCTATTTTCCATTTTTTGGTAACCAAAGGCTTCTTTCAGTGAGGTTGTTTTGTAAATGTAAACTCTGTCATTTTAAATCTTTATAAGAATTATTCTAAGTATATTCTACTTCTTTAATTCATTCTAATCATATGTTGAAAATGAAATTAGTTTAAAAAATGCTCTTCTTTGGCAGAGAGTCCCAATAGTCTCATATTTTCTCCTTAAATATAAAACTTTTACATTTTCAACTTTACTCTGTAAAGTATTTCCTAAGTGAAAATCATTACTAATATATACAAATCACATTAACAAGATCATAAATACCAATAAAAATAACCATAAAGTTTATAGGATCATAAAATTAGTAACTTTAGAGGTCATGTAGCCCAATCAACTCTTTATTTCATAGCCGAGGAAACTAATGTCCAGACAGGTGAAATCATTTGATAAGGGTAACAGATATTATTTGAATGAGACTTTGATTTTGAATTGATTTGAATGAGATTTGCATATATAAATTTAGACACTATACAGTGTTATCTCTGATAATAAATTGCATTTATAATACATAAATATTATTTAGGAAAGAATTAAATCATTTTTAGCATATAGAAATCAGCATATATAATGTATCTTATTTGGGTAATTGTTAGGATAATCTTATATATTATATATATATATATATAAAATGTTGGGTTTTAGATAATTATATTAAAAAGAATATTTCTCCAACTTTGCAGTCTGCATGTGTTCAAAATTGGCCATAGACACTTATTAGCTGTATGACCTTAGATAATTCATTTAACATCTACTTTAATCCATTGATGAAGGAAATTGCCAACCACTCCAGTTTCTTCCAAGAAAGTTCCATGGACAAGCATGGTCAGCAAGGTCACAAAAAGTCTGACATAACTAAATGACTGAACAAAAACAATAGCACTCTACAAAGCAGACCATATTTGTTATTTAAACATTAAAAATGTTCTTACATAGAGCACCACTATATCCATTATGAAGAATCCTAAAATGACTGTTGTATTGAGGAGAGAAAAGTCTAAAAATAAAATTGAAGCAATTAAAACTTTAGAACTAACTTTAATAAATTGCTATTAAAATGCCAGAATTATTTGTAATCAAAGAACAATATACAGAATCTGGAAATATTTTCCATTTCATTTTTTTAACTGATGCAGTCTAAACCTTTTCTTTATTAATGCCATTTTCTAATCTTTGTTATACAAAGAGAAAAAATCAGAATAGATTGCTAGAATTGTAAATAAAAAGAGATTTGGGAATTATCTTTTGTATTTCCCAATAATGAAACTGTGCCCAAGAGAGTTGATGTGCCTTGTCCAAAATACCCTGCCTGGTTAAAGGCAGTGCCAGGTCTCAGATCCAAGTCTTCTGATTCTGTTACACAACATAGCCTCAAAGACAGGCCATAGGTACTTACTTATGTTTGTATAACTGAATATATCCAAACTTAATATTTGGTATTATAAGAAGCTCTTAGTATTGAAGCTCCCCAATTAATATAAATTTATACCTGTTCTTCAGTTTATACAGAACAATGACTATAGTACTGAGTAGTTAAGGGATTTCCCCAAAGGTCCTATCTTCCCCCTGTTTTAGCCATGAACAGAAAGTGGGTAAGTCGTGACTTTAAAATTGGCTCTGTCGATTTCACGGTGCTATCTCAATAAGTTGCTTAGAGTAAAATGTAAAAAATTGTTAATAGTTTTCTAAAACAAAATGTCAGTTATTTAAGATTAATTTGAATCCTAAAATTTTATGATCTGATTCTAAAATTTCAGTCTGATTCTCAATAAATCATTATCATCTTTTAAGGGATATAGCCTTTGGCAGCCTAAATCCCTTGCATGCTCTTTTTATTGGGTACCTATATGTAAGCCAACTATTGGGCAGCTTTAGAGTTTAAGCATAAAGCTAGTTTGATTTGACTTAATCTTGGATTATTTGAAAGATAATTGATTTTCCTGCCTGTGTGACTTTTTGTTTTGTTTCCAATTTTGACAGTGCTTTGAGATGTCTTTACCTCAAAAAAAGCACTCATAAAATAAAGTTGTGGTAAAAAACATTTGCTTTAAGGTTACCTGGAGACATCTCTACATGACATTTCTTTAAATGTGCTCTGCAAGAAGTAAACATTCATGCTGAAAAGGAAAATGTTTCTTTAAAAAGAGAAAAAAAAAACTTGTTATCCAAGATAAGCTTTGGGGATAATGAATGTATAATCTCTGAAAATTGCTCCTCAATTTATCAAAGTTTATATGTCAAAAGAAGCAATGGTAGATTAAATGCACATCTTTGTTTGCATATACAAAGAGTTCATATTGTATCCACAGTTGCTCTGATTAAATTGTTCTCAGTGAACAACTAGTTTGAAGGCTAGAGATAAAGGGTAATTACATAAGTGAAGACATTATATATATATATATATATATATATATATATATGTGTGTGTGTGTGTGTGTGTGTATGTATATATACATATACATATATGTATATGTATATGACATAATATAGACATACATAATAAAAGATAGCTATGGGTAGGCAAAGTAATATCTGACAAGAAACAGTTCCCTAAAGTAGTCAGTTGACTACCTCCATATAGAATTAAGGATGCTATAGATTTTGAAGGCCCAAGATTTAATGATTATGGTACCCCATGAGTGAAAATACAAAGGCTAATATCTATGAATCCAGTGGTTTTGATCTGTAAGATTAAAACTTATTTAGGTAAGATCATTTTATATACTTAAATACGAACATAATATGTGTTCTGAATTCATCCATTTATTGTACCTTGAGTATTAACATCTTGCCTTTCTATTGTACTTAATAGATATTACCTCATTTGAACCTTTTTACAAATTCTGTGAGGGAGAAAGAACAACTATTATTCTAATTTTGCAGATGAAGAAATTGGAATTTATAAGTTGTGAGTTGTCCAGGGTCACACAGCTAAAAAATGATAAATATGAAACTATATCCTAATTTTATTGGATCCAGAAAGGAATTCAAAAACCTGATACAGTAATTATATATAAGCTCCTCTTTGAGAAAACAATGAAGGAATTCAAGGTACACTTATCTAAGGGGCACTTCCTTCTACTAATCAGAACAATTTACGTATTTAGAAAAATAGATTTTCTTTTTTGTCTATATCCCTTGCCCTGCCATATAGTACTTGTTGAATTGAATCATATTGAATTGAATGAAGTATTTGTTAAAAAGATGGAAGAGTGTCTTTAATGTTAGTAGTGGAAGGTAGGAAATGGGTCAAAGAAAAGATAGGAAATCAGAAACCTGAACTGTGTTTGTCAAAAGATCAGAGAAGAACCACTTTACATATGGAGTTGTGTATGTTGATTTTAGTGGTTCTTTCTTTCTTTATGAGTATAAGAAGGTCAGTGTGGTCTCTGTTTATTTAAGAGATTTTTGTAAGATGAAGGCCATTTTGAAAGATGAAGGCCAACAGAAAAGGTTCACATAAGTACCAACATATATTTATAACTTCCAAGAGATTTCTAAGTAAGTGATGGCAAAGAGAGGGAGGCTTCAGAGTCTAAATGGGAAGCATTTGCTTATTCTCCATGGAAATATATTGTAACCATAGGTTCTGTCTAGTGAAAAAAACAAGCCTGCAAAGTGTTTATCCAACACAATTTAGAGAATGCCCCAAAACTTGTCAACACTGCTATACCTTCTGGTCATTCAGATACTTCTTGAAGGAACTTAGAAAAATCTCAGATATTATGAAGTATTGGTCAAGAAACCAAAGACCATAAGGTGTAAGGTTGTCTTTTCTTCACTGTTGCCTATTGAAGGTTAAGGATGAAGTAGAAAAATTAGATCTGGTAAACAAATAGTTAAGAAGATAAGTTATTAGTATGGGATTTGGATTTTGGACCATTGCTTGAACCTTAGGAATGGCAGTCACCTAGTTGAACCAATAACAGTGGGGCATATCAAAGACTGATAAGAATATATTTTTCTTGTGTTCTGCAAACCTAATCAAATGAGCTTAAAACAGAAAAGGTAGGAGAAAAAAAACTTGCCCATATATAGTCCATCAAGCTAAAATACCATAAACTATAGCTATGATGTAGGAAGAACATTAGAAAAGATTAATTGAACAAAATTCAAGAAAGGAGCCAGCAGTAAAAATCCTTTACTTCAAATGTTTTTGCAGAAATGAGTTAAGTACAGGTACCAAAAAAGGAAGATGAAGTAGAGATTGTACTGCAAGGAGGTACATTTAACTTCATGAATATCACTGATTACTGAATGACTGCAATAAGGCTGTATGGAAATACTTCATTGAAAAGAAACAGGCTATCAGGCTACCTAAGGGGAGTAGCAGAATTACATATTAAGAAGGAATATTCATGGATAATAAATCCAAGGTCTATAAGGTAACATGGCAGAGATCACTTGAAAGAAGTTTGCAAAAAAAAGGGAAAATTTTGTCATTGGAATTCACTTATTCATTCATTCCATTCCCACCTTGAGCTCCAGATGATGGCTTGGTCAATGAATACTTTGTTACCTAGCTCACTATATAATGTTGAGTCTAAATCCTGGGTCTTCAAAATTCATAGCATCCTTAATTCTAAAAGAGGAAGTCAACTGACTCCTTTAGGGAACTGTATCTTATCAGATATTACTTTGACAACAAACAGCTATCTTTTATTTATTATTTTATCTTATTTAAATGTAAGTTTATTGAAATCAGATAATGTCTCTCCTTGATTTGCAACTGAAGTGCTTACTTAAGTTTCAAACACTTAGTAAACCATGTGGTTTTGTTGTTGTTGTTGTTGTTGTTGTAGTTTAAAGTCAAACATGGGATTTCCAGGGATGGAGCCAAGATGGAGGAGTAATTAGAGTAGCAGTTCTGTGTCATCATAAGAATCCTCTCCAAACAAGATAAAAATATCACCACAAAACATATACAGGAGTGAAAGAACAGACAAAGAGACAGATTGAAAGACATTTCAAGAAAAGAAAAACCCCAAAGGTAGGCAGACAACTTGAGTACTGGGGTGAGAGGAGATCAGAAATAAGAATGAAGAGCAAGCCATGAGCAAGCCACCCCCACCCCACATCTGCTTTCATAGGTTCCAAACCTAAGATCAAGCTAACATTCAGATCCTGAGATCCTGTCTGGGCAAAATTGGTCCTCTTGAAATTTTAAACCTGTGGAGAAGTCCAATGTCCCAGCCCAGAGCAATCTGGACTGAGGTAAGCTGATCTATGTAGGCCCAGAGTGAAGCCTGGAATCCTTTTCAGGGCTTGAAATGAGAACATAATTCATAGTTTGGGATTAGGATACAGTAAACAGACCTCCACCTCCACGCCCACCCCATCATTTTGCCCAAAACATAGGGTAGAAATCCAGAACAGGCCAATCAAAGCTGTGCCTGATTGTATCAAGTGAACAGTGAAACCAAAAACCTAAGGCTAAGTCTGGGGCTAGAATTTGATCTGTCCATGATGTGATCAAGTTCAGAGTGAGATCAAAAGCTTAAACCCAAGTCAGAGGAAAGTCTTTAAGTTATCAGGAACTGAAGAGTCAATTGAATCAGCAGAGGGAGAGGGGTCTCAGAACTCTTAGCCCTCAAACCATCTTTAAACTAGTAACAACCCAGAAAGTAAACTGCAAATAACATCAAGGAAGGACTGAAGTTTAAAAGAGTACCCCAACTCCCAGAAAACAGTCTATTTCTTCTTCATTAGCAGTGAGATCATCCTTTTCATCTTTGATACTTTTAATTTGGTTTTCTTCTTTATTATTTCTTAGATTAACTAATACTTAACTAATAACTAATAACTAATACTAATATCTATTTTTTCTAAATACTCACTGCTAGTCTTTTTAATTAGGTCAATAGTTGTACTTTTGATTTTATTAATTTCTCCTCTAATTTTTAGGATTTCTGATTTAGTTTTTATTTGGGGGATTTTAATTTGTTCTCTTTCTAACTTTTTAAGTTGCAAGCCCAATTCATTGATCTCCTTCTCTATTTTGATGGTATAGGCACTCAGAAATATAAACTTTCCCCATATACTGCTTTGGCTATGTACCATATATTTTCATATGTTGCCTCCTCATTGTCATTCTCTTTAATAAAATCTGAATTTGTTTCTATGGTTTCTTTTTTCACACACCAGTTTTGAAGAATTAGATTATTTAGTTTGCAAATAATTGTAAATTTACCTTTTCATGGAGCCTATTTAATTATAATTTTATCAAATTATGTTCTGAAAAAGTTGCATTTATTATTTCTGATTTTCTGCATTTGTTTGTAATATTTCTATGCCTTAGTACATGGTCAATATTTGTATATGTACCATGTACTGCTAAGAAGAAGGTATATTCCTTTTTTATCCCTGTTCAATTTTCTCTACATATCTATTAATCCTAATATTTTTAACATTTCGTTCACCTCCCGTACTTCTTTCTTATTTATTTTTGGTTCAATTTATCTATTTCTGAAAAGGGATGGTTGAAATCCCCAGTAGTAGGGTCTTACTATCTATTTCCTCCTTAAGATCCCTTAATTTCTCCTTTAGAAGTCTAAATGCTATCCCATTCAGTGCACAAATGTTTAGTAATGACATTATTTCATTGGTTATAGTACTCTATAAAAAGGTGGGTCACATATTGATGTATTGACATGCTGAATTATCACCTATAGAAATCTCTGTTCAAAGCCATCTTGGTAATTTCAATCCATTGTTTCCATCCTGTTAATCATTGACTTTCTTTATAAGTGATCGAATCTATATGCCTCTTCTAATCATCTATTATCATTATTGATGGAATCAATTATACTGATGATATTTCTAATACTGAAGCAGCCCCATATTCCTGGTATAAATCCCTCTTGTTCATAGTGAATGATCTTTGTGAAATGTTGCTGTAATCTTCTTGTTAGTAATTTATTTAAATTTTTTAATCAATTTTCTTAAATGAGATTCGTCTATACTTTTCTTTCTGTGTGTTTGCTCTTCCTGATTCAGGTATCAGCACCATATTTGTGTGATAAAAGGAGTTTGGTAGGATGCCTTGTTCAGCTATTGTTCCAAATAATTTATATAATACTGGAATTAATTGTCTTTAAATGTTTGGTAGAATTCATTTCATGAAAGTGAGATGATATAAATTATTTCATATATATATATATATATTTAATTATGTTTCATTAGAATATGAGCTATGTTAAGGCACAAATTACTTTTTCCTTTCCTTTTTTATCTCCAGTGCTTAGCACAGAATTTGGCATAGAGTGCTTAGTCAATGCTTATGATGGACTAAATATGTTCTAAATTTTTCCTCCAAGACTTATTTTTGAAAACAACACATTGATTCAAACAGGTCAAAAAATTCATTCATTATGTTAAACTATGTGTTAATATCATATTTTAATAAAATCTATGAATTTTAAAGGTATTTTGATAAAGTGAATTTTAACGTGATTAGTTTCCTTTGTAATCTTTTACAATTGTATTTTATCTGCTTAAAATATTTTTTCTGAAAAGAGGTTCATAGAATTCACTGAATTGTCAAAAGGGTCCATGATGAATAAACAAAAGTTGGAAGGAAATAAAGGAACCATTAAAACACTATATTTTAGGTGTAAAATCCTAATTTTTCTTTATACCATTGCATCCTTTAATACTGCTCATCAACTTATTCTTCTTGGTAATCTCTTCTCCACTCAATAAACTCCAACAATTCTTTAAAACCTCTAGGATCAAATAAAAAATTGTATGCTTGGCATTCAAGCAAGCCCTTCATAACTTATCTTCCTCTACATTTCAAGTCTTCTTACACCTTTCTTCCTGCCACTATATTCTTGATGCTGTAGAAATGGTCTCCTTGCTATTCCTTGAAAAAGACATTCCATTTGGGAGAGGGTGAACAGGGTTCTGAGTATTTTCTCTGTTCTCTATTCATGGAATGTTCTTCCTCATCATCTCTACCTCCTAGCTTCCCTGGCTTCCTTCAAGCCTCAACTAAGATGTCAACTTCTACAGGAAGCCATTCCCAACATCTCTTAATTCTAGTGCCTTCTCTTTCAAGTAATTCTTATTTTTCTTAAATGTAGTTTGTTTATATCTCTCTCTCTCTTTGGCTACCCCATTAGATTGTGAGCTCATAGAGGACAGTGACTTGCTACTCTTTTGCTATTTCTAGCACTTAGAACAGAGACTGACACATAGTGAATACTTAAGCAATCAATTAATAAACATTCATTAAGCACCTAATACAAGCAATAGTCTACTAACTAACTAGAAAGAGAGTTTTAACCTCAGGATCAATAAGGACTAAGTTGAAGTCCTCCTTTCTATTTACTCTAGCTACATAGTCATAGGTAGGTTACTTGATTTCAATGCCATAAGCAATTCCAAAGATTCTAAAGGGAAATAATAATTTTTAAATGGGTATTGCTGTAGAGATTTTTATCCAGGAGCTATCCACAACAATTAAATCATAGTTCTAGTTGAAAAGAAATATTAGAAATAATAGTATCCTTTAGTAAATCAGGAATAGATGCTGAAAGCACCTGACTAGAGTTTCTGAAGTCTGGTTGCTCCTTACAATTCCCTCTATATATTTTGAAGATAGGCTTCATGAGTTGATGTTGCACTAAAAATTCAGCCCCTGAATTTTAACAACAGTCTCACAAGGAATGAATCCATTTTTTTCCTATACTACTATATTAAAACAAATACTAAGAAAACCTTTCATTTTAACACTTGTCCATTTCCCCCACTTTCACTTTATGATGGCAGCCACTCAGCTCAGCTGAATGTTTCAGCATTTGAATGTGCCAATACCACATGTTCCAGACCAATTTTCTTTTAGTAGTTCATAGAACACATTCAATCACATTGAATCATCAGTTTTATAATTGTTTCTTTTATTTGATTAATTTTCCTCATTAATAAAATCATTGGTGATAATGAAAAGTCATTTTCCTACCTCATTACCACCACTTATAATACTTCCTGCTACCATCATAGCTCTATCAGCTATATTTTCAGTCACTAATCCATCTACGTTGAAGAAAATACTGGTCATAATTTCCTTTCTCAAATTTGACTTCATAAGATAACATGAGACAGAAGATTCATGATCATTTCAGAGACTTATTCAACTTGGGATATTGTTATTATCAAGATTATTTAAAATCAGAGGCTGAGCCAAGATGGCAGCCTACAAGGAGCAGTTCAGACCTCTGAATACCCTTCCTAACCAATCATAAACTGAATGCCCCCGGGGGACTGAAAATTAAACTTAACAACAAGACAAAGTCAAGGAACCCTCCTGATGGACATAATTTAAAAGGTACATCCCCAAAAAGCCAGAATCTGAAAACACTCAGTTTTCAGGGGAAGACAGAAGGAAGGTCCCAGGACCCATCCCCTCTCCCACCCAGAGTGCTGAGACTCCCAGACTCCAGCAGCAGCAGGAAATTCTGGGCTGGCAAAGGCACTGATTTGGAGGGTGTACATTGCAACCAGGGCTGTGATAAGTTCAAAGTGTCCAACACAGACAGCAGGGAAGGAGTTAGAGAGGGAGCATAGACCTGGAAGCCTGGCCAGAGCTATGGATATCCTCCATATTTGCTCCAGCCTTCCAGGAAGTTTTGGACTCAGAGCATACCCAGCCCAACTAAGCTGAACTTAATTCCATCAAGAGTCTCCAGAACTCAAGGAAGCCCAGGCTCCACACCCATCCTCATTGACTGATGGACTTTAAGCCAATCAAAAGCCTCCAGAGGACAGGGAAGCTCAAACCCCAACAAACCTCCACCAGAGACTACACCAATAGATCTCCTGTTAAACCTCCAAGAGGGGAGACTGACAGAAGCCCCCAAACCAAATAAAAAAATGAGAGGAGCAAGAGCACAAACAAATACAGGGAGTAAAGAAGGGGTGAATTTGAGCAAACAACAGAAAAAGAAGAAAGAAACTATAATAGACAGCTTCTACTCAGCAAATGGAACGGAGGGGGAGAGATCAGCAAACGATAAATCAGAAATCCCAGAGAATTGGATACAAGCTGTGGAAGAACTCAAAACACAATTAAGAGAGGCTGAAGACAATTGGGAAAAGAACATAAAAATTAAGATAAGTCATCTGGAAACAGAGGCACTTGAGCTAAAATGAGAAAATAGTGTCTTGAAAGCCAAAATCAACCAGCTGGAAAATGAGGCAAAAGAGATGAAAGATGAGGTGAAGAAGATGAAAGATGAGAAAAAGGAGATGAAAGATGAGGTAAAGAGGATGAAAGATGACCTCCAAAGAAAATCAGACCAGAAGGAGAGGGATGACCAAAAAGTCAGGGATGAAATCCAGTCTTTAAGAACCAGAATACAACAACTGGAATTAAGTGACCTCACAAGGCAGCAGGACACTATAAAACAAAATGAAAAGAATGGAAAAATTGAGGAAAATATGAAGCATCTCATTCACAAAACAGACGATTTAGAAAATCGTTTGAGAAGAGACAATTTAAGAATCATAGGTCTACCAGAAGACCATGACAAAAGAAAAAGCCTGGACATAATACTACAGGAAATTATTCAGGAAAACTGTCCCGATATCCTAGAACAAGAGGGGAAAGTGGAGATTGAAAGAATCCACAGATCACCTCCTGTATTTAATCCCCAACTGACAACACCCAGGAATAGCCGAACTCAAAAACTATCAGACCAAAGAAAAGATATTACAAGCTGCCAAGAAGAAGCCATTCAGATACCACAGTAACACAGTGAAGATAACTCAGGATCTGGCTGCATTCACACTGAAAAAAAGGAAGGCATGGAATATGATATTCCAGAAAGCAAGGGAACTAGGTCTACAACCAAGAATCAAATACCCATCAAAACTGACTATATTCTTACAGGGGAAAGTATGGTCATTCTACACAATAGAAGAATTCCAAGCATTCGTAAAGAAAAGACCAGACCTGAACAGAAAATTTGATGTCCAAGCACAGAACTCAAGAGAATCATCAAAAGGTAATTTAAAAAGAGGGGGAAAAGAAAAACAAAACAAAACAACAACAAAAAAAATTTAAGAGACTCAATAAGTTAAAATATGTATCCCTATAAGAAAAGAGGTCATTGGTAACTCTTAAAAACTGTTGCTATCACCTGGGCAGCTAGAAGAATTACACTTAGAGGGAACAGTGACAAACTGTATAGGATGAAAGGACAAGACATAAATAGTTATATATATATATATATATATATGCATGCATAAATACGTATACATGTGTGTGTATATATACAGAACTAAAAAAAAAGAGGCTAAATGAAATGGGAAAAGAAACAAATAATGGGGGTAAATTGATATGTCACAAAGTAGCTCATGGCGGGAGGGGGAAGAACATCAATACACTGGAAGGGTAAAGACATTGGAGATAGGAAATATTTAACTCTTATGTGCTTTGAAACTGACCCAAAGAGGGAAGAACAATCCAATACATTGGGGCAGAGAATAGATGTCTCCGCTATTAGCATTGCCCTCGAGCCAAGACATTCTTCTTCAGGCTTAATTTGGGGGAAATTGAGGAGTGACTCTAGTTTTGTCCTAGAAGCAAGAACACTGCTGTTCTGGCCCTTTAGTGGATTATTTAATCATTTTAGCAATTGCTGTTTCTAAGTTTTCCATCCCCTCATTTGATTGGTGGTTTTCTTCAAAGTTACTGATAAAGTTGTTTGTAATCCTATTTCATTGGTAGTCTCTCTTATCAGAGATTCCACATATACATTTTTTAACCCTTATCTTCCATCTTAGAATCAATACTGTATATTGGTTCCATGGCAGAGGAGTGGTAAGGGCTAGGCAATGGAGGTTAAGTGACTTGCCCAGGGTCACACAGCTGGGAGGTGTCTGAGATCAGATTTGAACCAGGACCTCCTATCTCGGGGCCTGGCTCTCCATCTACTAAGCCACCCAGCTGCCCCCGTATTGCTGTTACTATGTACAAGGTTCTCCTGGTTCTTCCCATTTCACTTTGCATTGGTCCATTTAAATCATTCCAGGTTTTTCTGAAATCATCCTGCTCATCACTACCATGTACATTTATAATCTGTTTAAGAAAACACACATGTTATGTGCTGCATCTTAAAACATAGGTTTACTTCTCTTCTACATGAATGTTATTCAGAATGGCTGGATCACAAAATGGAGGCTTGGGTAGGTGGTTCAGTGGATGGAGAGCCAGGCCTAGAGATGGGAGGTCCTGGGTTCAGGTTTGGCCTTCGACACATCCTTGCTGGGTGACTGTGGGCAGGTCACTTGACCCCGATTGCCTCGCCCTTAAAGCTCCATACTCAGTATTGATTCAAAGACAGAAGGTAAAAACAAAGAAATGAGAGGGAGGGAGGAAGACAATTTGGATCCTCTATGTTTGGAAACCATATGTTTAAAATTGTTATATGTAATTAGGAATATAATGTATTAAATAAACCAACAAAATGGAGGTTTTTAAAAAAAGATTACTTAAAATCTTAAGATATTGGCACAATAAGGAACTTCAGAGATTTTCTAGGGAAAGCAGTTCATTCTATTGAACAGTAAACAGGTTAAGAAGGATAAAAGAGGATATATCCAAATTTTTACCATATTACATTTTTTTCATATCAATTAGATAGTGTATTGAAAAATTCTTTCTCAATCTGTTATTTAGTAATCTGTTTCTTTTTGACCCCTTTTAGAATTTTCCTAGCTAAGCTACTATAATTATTTGCCATTTCCTATTCCAGTTTATTTTACCAAGGAGGAAACTGAAGCAAATCAGGTTAAATGACTTGCCCAGAATCACACAGCTAGAGTCTGAAGTCAGATTTTAATTCAGGAAGATGTATCTTCCAGACTCCAGGCCCAGCTCTCTATCAATTGTGACACCTTGCTGCCCTACTTTGTTCATAGAATTGATCAATGAATATTTATTAAGCATCTACTATGGGTCAGGCACTTTGCTAAGAAGGGATCATAGGATTCAAGCACCAGAATGGATCATAAAGGTAAGGCTTAAACTAGGAGAGGAATAACCAGCCTTGGGGATAAGTACAAGGGTTTATCCAAGAATATCCAATATTCAGAATATTAATGTAAAACTGCCAAACTTTCTTAAAGAAAGAGGATAGGGCAATGGCTGGATTTAAGATAAGATATAGTGATTGACAAAATCAGATTACAGGATGATAGGAGGAAAAATGTGTTGAGGAAGAGCACCAGCATTTAAGTGACAGTTTTCCAGGAATTTTGTGAAGCATTGAAGTAGACAGAAGAAAAGTGAATTTCCCAGCCTCACAATTCATAAAGCTTGATTTGAACTCAGGTCTCCCTGACTCTAGTACCAGATCTCTATCTACTCTGCCAACTAACTGCCTCAAAGTGGAAATGGGTTCTTACTGGGGAATCAGTCTGATTGCCTTATGGAGGTCACAAGGCAAAGTCTGAGACTGATAGGATCCAAGCTCTAGCTCTACATTCAGGTAAGGAGGCTCTGACCTGTATAAGAATTTAAATTTAGGTTTTATGCTAAACATGAGAATTCTAAAGTAATATTGTGGTCACCGATTTGAAAATATTACAGCTTAAGTCAAAATGGCTTTTATCAGCTTTATTTACAGAGGTGAAAAGAGTGAAAGTGGAAAAATGTAGTTAAAGAGACAGAAAGTACTGCCTAGCTACTAATTCCTTGAGTTTAATCCTAATGTCTCAAGACCACAAATGCAAATCCAAAAATAAATCTTACCAGAATCTCACCAGAATCCAAAGTCCTAATAAGGAAGCCAAAATCTGAAGAGCCAGGATACTCAGAAGAATCCACCAAGAAACTTCAGTGCACACTAAGATCACCAAGAATATCACCAAAGAGAGTGTCCCACTGAGGCACCAATGAGCAGAGAGGGTTTCCTTACAGAAGAACAAAGGAAGGAATCACTCAATTCACTACTTCAGGATCCAAGGGAAAAAGTCTCCTCCTCCAGTCCTGCTCACCAACACAGTCCATGACTGAATCCTTTAGCTAGGCTTTTAAAATCAGATTTCTTGATGCCACTTCCTGTCACTCTCCCACTTTACAGAAACCAATCACAGACTTTCAATTTGCCTAGCACTCCCCAAGGCAGGGGAATTGACTTCTGGAGTTGTCACCCACTATAGCAAACGACTTGTGAACTCTCACACTTAGTGACTGATGAGGTATTAATTAGGAGTACATAAGTTTTTTTTTTTTTTATTAACTTAAAAGTTGCTTATTGATAGACAAAGAGAGTTTGATTTACTTTTCACAATCCCTCCTATGATTCTTTGGGAGACTAGTCTCCCCAATGTATCCTTTAACATAACCAGCTTATACCTCTAAAGATCTTCTAACTAAAGGTGCATACAATATTCCACTTTCTAAGAGGAAATTACAATAGTTGGAGAGAAAAGGGAAATAGAGAGAGCAAAACCAATGTCTGGTAGGTGTATTGACAAAAAGCCAATTAGGAGGCAGTGCCCTTTGGCATAAGAGTTTACATTCAGAATAAATGTGTTTAACACCCTTCAGGTCAATCAATTACATCCCAAAGTTTATTCTGGATCTTCTGATGCAGTGTAGGTTTCTTTATTCTACTTTCTCCAAACATTTCAATTTCTTGATTCGAGGAGTTAGCAATCTTCTTTTCCTGAAATTTCTCTCAAAAAAAATTTTTTTAAAAATTGGATTTTATGTAAATTATACATGTGCCCCAATGAAACTGTCTTCTTAGCAGGAAGAGTAAATGATCCCTCAGGGAATATATTTTACTATTAAATAGTTACCATTTAAACTCTTTAACATTGCATAAAAACTGGAAAAGCAGGGAAGTAGATAGACTAAGTAGAAAATGATGAACAAGAAAGAGTTGAACTCAATACCTCATCATGTGATAAATTCAAGAACACAAATTCCATGAGGAAGTAATTTAGACCATTTTCTTATACTATAACTTCAAATGATATATTACCTGAATATTAAAGATGTTATAAGAATATTAGGGAAAAAACAATTAAAGTACCTTTAGTAAGTATGGGACAAGAGTTATTTCTTAACCAAAGGAGAGATAATAAATCATAATAGATAAAATAGTTAACAAATTTCATGGCATTAATTTTTTTCATAAATAAAATAACTGCAAATAAAATAAAAAGTAATGTTATTGAATGGAAAAATTTTGCATAAAATATTCTAATAAGAATCTCTTCTCTAAGATATATAGGAAGCTAATTAATATATGACACCAAAAGTTCTACCCCCAGTCAATTGGGAAGATAAAGACATGAATATGTTTTTACACAAATAGAAATAATATAGTGAAGAGAAGTTTGAAAATTAATGAGATTAATTATTTAATGAGGAAAAGATGGAATCAGAAGCACAGGGAAGAAGGTAATTTTTGCAAGAATGGAACCAATTCTTCTCCTATGACAATAAGAAAATGACAAGAGGATGGGACAAGACACATTCCATTTTGCATCTGCTGCTCTGCCTAATTTCAACTCCATGAACAAAATGCCCCTTCCCGTATAAGCTCATCACATTTCAACTCACCACCATACTGCTAACTTAATTTTGATCCACCTCCCACAACTTCTTCTCCACTGTGCCTGAAGGACTTCAGGGTGGAATAGCAAACTCCTCCCAGTGCCTGGGCACAAACTGAACTCTAAATTCAATCTATTTTTATCTACACCTTCACTTGGTTTCACATCGAGGAAGCAAGATGCTCTTACACCAGGTACTCCCTGGTGCCCAGTACTCCATCCCACCTATATGGATGATATTAGAAATTAAGTCTTGTTATATTAGTTTACAGATAATAAATAGAGAAGCTGACTTGAGAAAGAATTGGAGTTTGAAGCACATCTGAGACAGAGTGTCAGTTTCAAATGTTGACAGTTAAATGTTTTTTCTGTGACAGTTACACACTCTGGTGTGGTAGTTACTCTCTGGGTGGTAGTGAGAAGTTTCTCTCTCTCTCTCTCTCTCTCTCTCTCTCTCTCTCTCTCTCTCTCTCTCTCTCTCTCTCTCTCTCTCTCTCTCTCTCTTTATCTCTCTCTCAGAGCCCTAATTTGATTCTTGCTGAGACTCAGCCAGCTAGCCTTTGTTATTTTTTATAACTCAGAGACAGTTAAGAAGTATAAGGATAATAGTGTTAGTTTATTGAAGAATAAGGAAATTTTAGGTTAGTCAGATTAGGAAGAATTAATGTACCTGTGAACACAGAAGTGGTTTCTTGCGGAACCAGGGAATTTTATTTGGGTGGACTTAGAATCCCTTAGAGTAAAAACTCCTTTCTATCCTTACATTTCAATAATTTTTTTAAATTTTTATAACAAGAATCTCTTTAGATCCTTGTGCCTGATTCTGAAGAGAAGTTTACTTATGGGCTTCACTTCACTGATATAAACTGAAGATACTTTATGAGCACATCAAGCAGAGTATTTCAAATCAGTTTATAACCAATAATCAATTCATTGTTATATATATTTTTTTACAGTTCGCCAATTATTTTTACACACCCAATCTACTTTCCTGATTCCTTTTCTGTGTAGTCTCTCCCTATAGATTGTAAATTCATTGAGGGCAGAAATGTCTTTCTTTTTATTAACTTTTCCCTCAGTTTTTAGCATAGTAGAGACAAACAGCTGGTGGCTTAATAAATACTTATTGAATTGGATTGGAGATGTTCAGATATCCTGTGAAATGCAGAAAAAGTGTTCAAGTTTCACCTTTAATAAGTCTCCTACAATGTTGTTTAACCTCTTTAAGCCATGGTTTCATTATCTTTAAAATAGATGAAACAATATTTCAGTTATGTACATCAAAAAGGTTTTGTAAGGAAAGATGTTTGGAAACCTTGAAATGCTTTATAAAGAGGAATTATTGTTTTTATAGGCAGAGTAGTAATAAGAAATGAAATTATCTGTTGAGAGAGAGAAAAATTTTGGATTAGAAGAAATGGATTGCTGAGCATCAGGAAAGGCCTTGCTGACTTCAGGCAGTATGAATTTGTAAGAAAGGAAATTGGCATATCATGAAGATATTTTCCATCAATGCTAAGTTCCTGGGAATAAGATCCAAAAGATCATAGAGGGTTACTCTGATTGGGCATTACAAGGGAATAAATAAAAGTAAATGAAGGGAACTAGGGAATCTGAAGAGAACAATCAGAGAATCAGGACTATATATGTATTGGGAGATAGGGTGAGGTGTGATGTATGGGGTATGGGGAGAGGTGCTGAGATTGCAAAATCTCCTCAGGAGGAGATTCTTAAAAGAGAAAATATCATTTACACTCACACTGAAGTCCCTAAAGATGTTGATAGAGATAATGAAAGACAAAAATGTAAAATAGTCAGATCCAGCATGTGACAGAGGTGGGGACCAATAACTTGTGATGTTATCTTGCTTTAAATCCTCATAAAGATGTTGGTAGTTTAGGAAAATTAATGGAACAGCATCATATAGGATACATGTAATGGGAAACTAAAGACAGGGAGACATCATCATCATCATCATCAATATTTGTATAGCACTTTAAGATTTTCAAAATGCTTAATAGATATCTTATTTGATCCTCACAACAACCCTGTGAGATAGGTGCCTTTATGCCTATTTTAAAGATGAGCAAACTGCATTAGACAGAGAGGTTATGTGACTTATCCAGGGTGACTTGGCTAATAAGTATCTCTCCACCACCAAGGTCAGAGCTCCGTATTGCCTATGAGATAACTAGTTGTGAACTGATGGTGCTTAGATTAGAATAATTTTTGTGAAGGTATAGAGGAAAAGGCAGATCTAGGTGACATCATGAAGAGAAAATAGAAAGGTTTTTATTGATTTATTCAAAGTAAAAGGAAAAAAGAAAAGTAAAAGTTAAAAGGTAAATTCAAATTCTCTGGAACATAAAAATAGCAATATCACTGTCATGAGAGACTTTTTTGAAAAAGTGATCTTTAATTTAAGAAATTAAGTTCCACAAAGCACTTTGCAATTCTACTATGCATATCTAATAAAGATCCACTTTATGTGGCTTTTTGAAGTTTGAAAAGACATTAAATCAATTAAATATTATTCAATGTATTCTAACATAAATAATTTGAAGATCAGAAACATTTTTACTAGAATTCCCTGTAACTATTTTCTTTCAAGTATTTGTAAGTTTTTTTAATATAGAATTTTATTTCTTTTTACTACATACTTGCATATAATTAAAAAGTAATAAGCTCAATCCATTTAAATACATAATTTTAAAAAATTAAATAAACATATTGGATTGGAAAAAATAAATCAATAGAAGGGATCAGAGATATCATGACCAGAAATAGACAAAGAAAGGGAATTGGGGAAGTGATAGGGTGAGGTGAGAGAGACAAAGAGAGCACTTTAATTCAGAATCTGGCTACTATTTCAATCATCAAAAAATTGTTTCTGAGAACTCTCATTTGTAAGTTTTATTAGTCTCATCCAGAGAACATTCTACAATATTATTCTCTTTTGTTCAATTTTTATTTCTAAATATATTATTGTATTTGTAATTCAGTTAAGAAATAAATAAGAGTGGGACAGATGGGTGGCTCAGTAGATTAAGAGACAGGCCTAGAGATGGGAGTGTAGTAAGGAAATTAGGAAATATATTGATTAGGTATTGGTAAAAATAGAACTTTGAGAAAAGGGTCTCTAAGGGTGCAGCCAAGGCAGAATGCTGTCTGTGAGATCAGAATTTGGAAGGCGAGAAGCAAATAAAATTCTAATAGTTGGGGACTGAGCTGGAAGAGTTACTGACACTCTCTCACTGGCTTCAGTTAGAGAAGACTCTCTCTGGCTTCTGGTGAAGACAGACATCCCAGACCTTGCTCTCTGCTGTATATAGAGGGGAGAGAGAACTCTAAAACAACTGAAGAGGTTTTCTTACTCTCTTTATTTTGAGAATTCATCTTGGAAGAAGATGTTGGAAGACCTACTTTGGTGGAGAACAATTTGAGATAAGAAAGATCAAAGGCCTGTTTTTGCCTGAACTCTGGGCCATCTCAGAGTTGCCTTCTGGTTAGACAGCCTGTGCCATATTGGGCCGTCTGACTTGGAGTTTTACTTGTAGACATCTTTAGTTAATTTTAATGAGGATTAGAGTTAGATTATAGTTAGATAGCATTGTTTTTTTTTAATAAGTGCCAGGCAGATTCAGAGTAGCTGGGAGACAAGAAGATTTGACCATGAGGCGAACACAGAAGATGGGTGAAAAGCTAGTGCCCCTTTAGTGTTAAGACTTTTCTTGCTACTAATCCTTATATCCATATCATTTAATATAAATAAATAGCTTTTTATATAAATATTTAGTCTCCAAAAATCTTGCATACTGGTTTGGTGAAGGGAAGCCTGAAATATATTTTTGTGAACATCAATAAATATCCACTATATTTCAGGAGGTCCTAGGTTCAAATCTGGCCTCAGACACTTCCCAGCTGTGTGACCCTGGGCAAGTCACTTAACCCCCATTGCCTAGCCCTTACCTAGCCTTTGGACCAATATACACTATTGATTCGAAGACAGAAGGTAAGCATTTTGAAAAAATAAAAAGAAATAAACAAGAATAGAATTAATTGAAATGGGATTTTATTTTTTCAAATATTGTCTTTCTCTTTTAGATAAATTATATTTATTTAGTATAACACTCCACTTCTTCTTATCTGTAATAATGAAAGGGGTGAATAATCAAGTTCAGTTGCTCATCTGAAGGAACAAAAGAGAAATAGTACATAATAGGAAGTGACAAAGTTCTCAAAGTTAGAGAGATAGTTAAGGAGTACAGCAATAGCAGGCTCCTTCTTGTCAAGACAGAAGTTAGGTCCCTGCTCCATAATTGAAGATCTTGATCTAACAAGCATAGTTAGAGGTTCTTGCCAGAAACAGGACACTATATTACACTAAAAAGAAATTTAGATATACTAAGAATGTATCAGAATCCCCATGTGGAAAAGGCTATGAACCCAGAAGAATAATTTTAGCATGTAATTAAAATTCCTTAGAGAGATATTAGAATATGTGGAGATGTTGTATAACAGATTCCAGTGAAATTGTGTAATAGATGGTAATTCCTGAGGGTGTATATTGATTGATTCTGGATAACTAATGGATCAAGCTTTGGCCTACCCTCCTCCCAGTTTTCCTCCCTCTTCAAAAACCCTCAATTTCCCCTCCTCCTTTCCCTTCAACCTTCTTTCTAAGTCACTCAGAGTGAACTATGATGCTTTAGAGAAAATACTCTTTACTCTTCTTTAACTCAAGAAAGGTTTTATTTGGGGAAGACAGGAAAGGATGGAGGATAAGGTAAGAGGGATAGGTTTCACTATTCTCTACAAGGAGCCTTGGTTTGGAGGATATTGGGGAAATGGCAGTTCTGTCACAATTGTGACACAGAGTCAGTCAGAGATATAAGGACAGCTGTATGTCTTCTTTCTTCTTCTATCACTCAGCCAGATAACTATCAGAGATACTAATTAGCTCCTCAGGCACAGCCACCACCAGCAGCCACACCAGAAGCCTTTCTTCTCCTCCACTCTGTCAGAAGCCAAAAGCCTCAGAGATACAAAATGTTTCTTCTCCACCTCTGTCCAAAGTCAAAAGCCTCTCTGCCCAGTTCAGAATAAGTTCAGCCTGGCTTGACTCCAACTGTTTTTCCCAGGAACATTGCAAATGGAATGTTCCTTTTGATTGACAGATGATGTCCTTTGCATGCATGTATATTCTCTCTTTTACAATGGTAAGTATGAGTGTATTTTATTGGTCATGGATGCATTCAAAAAGGCCCTCGCTGACATTCTATTCTCTCAATGATCCTGTGCTCTTGGTTTGACTTCTTCACTGATGGCATCTAGTAAAAATAATGCCTTAGGAAGAGAGAACTGATGGGTGGGAGGAAGGTTGGGGATGGATATTGGATGAAGTACCATTACAAGGTAGATCACATAATCACTAAATATAATTGGATTTGAGAGGCAAAGGGACCATGATAACCATCTATTCTAAGCCATCCCTACTATGATATATCTGGCAAGCAATTTTCCAGCTTTGTTTGAAGATAAGAGGAGATAACCCATCACTCATTGATTTTTTAGACAGCTTTGATTCTTAGTTTTTCTCTCTGACCTTAAGCTTAAATATTCTTTATATCTTCCAAGGACTAATCCCAGGTCTGGTCTACTGAATCCAAATGAATAAGTGTGATCTTTCCTCAATATAACAAACTTCAATTATTTGAAGAAAGTTACTAAACCCCCTTTAGATCCCACATTCCCTTCTTTAGATTGAGATGACAATATTCCACATGTGGGATGATGAGGGCAGATTATGGTGAGATTATTACCTCCCTATCACAATAAATAATGTATTCTAACATAGCCCAAGACAATATGTTTCTTTTTATTTTTTTCATGTCAACTATGCTGGAGGCTCATAATTACACAATAGAAACATTTACATTCTAATAATTTTATTAAAGCATAGTAGCTATCAGTAACCTCAGAAGAATCCATGACAAACTGTATCAGTTAGCAACTTATGTTACCTTAATCAAAATATTTTAAATATTTTAAATTATATTAGTTTCTTTGACTGTCACATCACACTGCTAATCAATTGGAGTTTTAATAAATTAAAATTCCAAAAACTTTTTCCAGAGCAACTTCTGTCAATCCATGCATTCCTTCCCACCTTGTACTTTGTGAAACTTAAATGAGAGTGGCTGTATTGGAAAGCCGCTAAAATACCCTCCACAACTGTAGGTGTTTGATTCTATAACTTAATATTCATCCCTACTGAACTTTTTCTTATTAAATTCAAACATATGCTTTAGCTTGTCAAGATTTTTTTGCATACTGACTGTGGCATCCAGTAGGTTAGCGATCACAGCTAGCTTTGTGTCATCTACAGAATTTTACAACCTTTCCTTGTCTATATTTATCTAAATAACTGATAAAAAGCCATTTAAAAGGACAAGGCCAAGCACAGATAATAGAAGTACTCCACTTGAGGCTAAGACATTTCTTGGCCTCAAAAACACAGCTACATTTCAAGCCTAACCCTCTAACCAATTCTATCTAATATGAAAATCACTAAGTCAACATATCTCCTCCACCTTATCCCCAAGCACACAATGGATTTTTTTTAATTTTAGCATGAATATTTTATTTGTAAGATGAAAATGTTTTAACTATGTTAAAATGAAAGTAAACTATAAGGATGACACTTCTCTCCTTTACTAATCTAGTAACTTCAAAAATGGAAATGATGAATCCGGAATAACTTATATTGTTGTGAATATCATGATGATGCTTTGTAATTTACTGCTTCCTTTTCTACATGTTTTGCATCCATATCTTTAGTGATTCATTCTAGGATTTTCATAGAATAAAAGTCATGCTCGTTTATGTCATACAGATCTTTTTTTTTTTCTCTTTTTGAAAATCGGGACCTTACCCTTGCTTTAATCATGTGATACCTCTCCTATTTTCTATGATCTTGGAAATATTACTGACAGAGGCTCAAAAATTACATCTTCTAGCTCTTTCAGGACCTAGTGGCATAGTTTATCTGGGACACATGGCATTAATTCAAGGAAAATAATGGGTTCTCATTATTTCCTTACTTCATCTCCTTCCTAGAGATACTTAGGGTTTAGGTGGATAGAGTGCTGGGCCTAGGGTCCAGAAGTTCAGGCTGAGACACTAATTGTATGACCTTATGCAAGTCACTTAGTCTCTATTTTTCTCAGCTTCATCAATTGTAAAATGGGGATACTAATATCACCTACCTCATAAGGCTATGAGGAAATTGTAAAAATTGCTTAGCACAATAACTAGCATATATTTGACATTATATATATATATATATATATATGTTTATGCCTTTCACCTTAGTCATTTTTATTCTGTAATTTTCAGATATTCTGTTTTCAGAATAATTTTTTAAACATTATTTGTATTTATTCTACTCTGTGACGAGGAAAATTGAATATAGTTAAGTATATTTGAGATTCTTTTGATTTCATTATGTTAAGGTCAGGATACTGAACCTCAGTAAAATAAAACATTAGGAAGACAGATTTGAATACTTATTTGTTTTAAGTGAATAAAAAACAATCCATTTATCCTGAAATAGTTCAAACCTCCTGAAACAAAGAAAGAGTGGAGAATGAAAAAGTCCCCTACTTTTGAGGAACATAGAGATTTTTACATTTCTCTTTGTAGAGTCAATGTGACATTATGATGCCCAGTATCAGATCCTTCTTGCTGAACTGGAAGGGATAGAGGCCAGTGATGTTACATAGTAATCAAACTAAAATAGGAAACAACCCATTATGACTCTTCCAAAAGATTACATCATAGCTCAACCCAAAGAAAACATTAATCAATAGAGTTTCAGCTAGCTAGTTATATACTATTTTACTGTTAAGATGAACCATTACTGTTACTAAGGAATATTCATTGAACTTCTAATCTTTATACCAACAGCAACATCCTAGAAATAGATGCTTATATGGAATGAGAAAAATAACACTAGTAGCCTTAAAGCATCAGTCCTAGCCCATATTAGGAGTAAAATTGTATTAGATTTGGCATAAAGATTTTGTAAATTAAGTAGCAGGAGAGGATCTTGTCAACCTGTCTCAGGCTGAGTTTGTAGTTTTGGAATCAAAGCTTCTGCTGGAATCCCAATAAGTGGCCCATAAATCTGAAAGGGGGAAACTGAAGGTTTTTCTTGGTGGTGGTGGTGTTATTGTTGTTGGTGGTATTATTGGGGTTGTTTTGTTTTTAGGAAAATGTTGGACTGTATTATTTAAGAATAAGGTTGACTGGAATTTAATTTATTCCAAAGAAATTTATTTACAAAATATATAAAGAGTAAAGTAAGAAAATCAGAGAGAAGACAGGATAAGATATCTACCCTAAATGCTAAGTAATTTATTCTTGGCCCCTGGTTCAACCCAGGCAAGAAGAGTTAGTCTTTAACTGGAGAGGCCTCAGCAAAGCATAGGACTTGGGGATGTCTATCTCAAGAGGTAGGTCCCTCCTGAGGCTAACCTCTTCATAAAATCTAGGAAAGGAGTCAGCTTTTTCACTCACCACATGTCAGTCGAAAGGGAGAGATTTAAGAACAGTCAAACCAAGTTCAAGGTCTCAGGTGCAGTAAGCAGATTCTTCACCAGCCTCTAACTGGAACTCAGAAGAAGTTGAAGTCCTCTCTGAAGATCTCAGATGATTCTCCCATGAATCTCAGACAATTCTCCTTCACAGGAAGTTATAACTTCCTTTTAAAGACACTTTCTTTTGCATCACTTCCTGTGCCTTCCTCCAATTTTCATGTCTACCAATTACTGTTGAAGCTTTGCTTTAGGACTGCCCAAGGGCACTCAGTTTGATTCTGATTCATCACCCACTATCGTACACGTGCATCACAGACCTCCCAACTCAACTTTGAGTAGGGTGTTCTGGTGCAGTGTGTGGTCTGTGGAGTCATCTTCATGGTGCCCTCTCCTGCATTTAACACATGTTAAATCTTCAAAAATCCCAATTACCACTTTTAGGGCCCTCATAGGACCTTCTTTTGTTTGGGTTTCCCCAAATCTATGCTATCTTCTCATTCTAAATTATACCCAATTTCTATCTAAACTAAGCCTATATCCAAAATCCTTATTTAAAATTATAAATAGTTTTAAGAATACTATCTCAAGATGTTTTTCAGTAAATTTGGTACTGACAGCATAGCCAAAAGTTGGTTCTGGTTGAGTCAGGAATGGCTACTTACCTGAGTAGGCCAGACCCTGTCCTCTCTCTGCTTTCTCACAGAAATAAGAGAAAAATAAAGATCATGTTGCTTCTTCTCTGTCAGTATTCTCTCTCCACCCACAGACAAACAGTCACCTCTTTCTTCGAAAACTCAAAAATCTGATATTCCTAAACATTTCACAGGGAATTGCCAAGGAGGTCAGGAAAACACTACTTCTAGAACCAACCTCAGATGAGAGGGAGAGAGAGAAAGAGAGAGAGAGAGTCAGAGAGAGACAGAGAGAGAGAGAAACACAGAGAGAGAGAGAGAAACAGAGAGACAGAGACAGAGACAGAGACAGACAGAGACAGAGACAGACAGAGACAGAGACAGAGACAGAGTCAGAGACAGAGACAGAGAGAGAATGTCAGTTATAAATTCCAATTCTCAAGTACCTCAGAATTCCAGCAGAGGCTTTGGCTCCAAAACTCCAAATTTGGCCTGAGATAATTTGACAAGGTTTTCTCTTCCCACATAACTTATAAAATCTTTATGCCAAACCTAATCAATTTTACCCCTAATACCAGTAAATGTATTGAAAAGGTGAATAAGACTTTGCAAATATTTCAGAGCTAAGTAATACCAAAACAAATTGTAAATGTAATAATTATGTTGGTATTTATTGTATGTACACTAGTCAAACATTTCATGGATGGAGCAATACTCCTAAGAATATGAGTTTTAACTTCTTGGGAAATGTTGGAAAGCATAAGGTCACCTATCCCTGAGGAAAAAAAATGACATAAAATTAAACAAAGTTCTAATTCTTGTGATGTCACCTGCCTATAGTTTAGGTAACTAGGGACTTACACAAATAAGAAGAAAGAAAGTCACTTCTTGAATTAACTGCATGTCCATTGTGACTTTACCTAATATAATTTCATAATGTATATTATTTAGAAGAGAAAGCTAAAATATTGGAAGCCTGGATTAAATCATGCTTGCTGACACTACAAATCATCACATAGAACCCCTGGCACATGGGTTCTGGGTATATAATTGGCAGTCAAAAAAACACTTGGTTAATCAATTTATGAATAGGTGGTAGAGGGAGAGTTATCAGTCCAATAAAAATTGTTGATTATGAAAGGCATTCTTAAGAATAAAGGGATTCTTGATTGGTGGATATAAGAGCAAGAAATGTACCTAATCCCCCCAACAGCATACTCTGAAAAGTTTTTTTTTTCCCAAAGCTGTATTCCTGGGCACTAATCACCCTGAAAAGCAAGACCAATACTCACCAAACAACAGAGCCTATGTAAGAGTCATTAATTTGCATTAATGTATTTTCGACCCTTATGTCATTACTGATTGCTTTACTTTACCATTTTTTTCACCTAAAATTGTCCAAATTCCCTTTGAATTGGTTTATTTATTTCATGCCTTTATTGCTGACTGGCATTTTGGAATTCTTAGCTTATGGCAAGAGACACTGACTCAAACATCTTATCTATCCAAAACATTTTGGATTTGCTTGTTCTGTCCTTTTGTATTTTTCCACTTCCTTCAAATTTGTGTCATCAGCAACTTTAATTCCATTTAAAATGCTTTCCCAATGTCATTTACATTATATGACAAAACTTTTATAAAGTTTAATTATGGATATGAATTAATCTCTTCAAAAGCATTAAAAAACACTTTGACATTCAATCCTTACTTCATGGATTTTTTAATTGAAATGAAAAGGCAAAGTAATATATAAACAGAAGATAAAATATTAACCCAGATTTTTAAAGTTTTAGAATGGAAGCACTGCATTTGAATCACCTCCAACTCCTACTGCTAATGCTATTTGCATGATAATCAGGTGATACCAAGAAAGACACCTGGAGATGGAAGTTTACTGCTTTGATGGAGCTATTAGTTCTAAGAAATAGGAAGGTGTTGGAATTCACCGTGCCCATTAAAGAAACTTCTATAACATCTTCATGAATGGATTTAGGGAATCTACAAAGCAAGAACCACCTCTATGACTGTTTCATTCAAGGGTTGGGTCTCTAGCAAGGGTTGGATATAGAAAAGTGACTGATGACACAGCTGATGTGCATTCCTTCATTCTTCTGTGAATTCTACTCTACTCTTTGGACTTCTTTCTTCAAACAGTTTCCTAGAAATATCTTCACTCTAAAAGATATCTCTGTCACCTTGCACCAGATATCTTCTTAGCCTGAAAGTTCCCTTCAGTCTTGATATCTTACTACAGAAGATCTATCTACTTCTGGGGTTCATATTGGTCAGTTCCTCCCAGTGCCTCCATTTTAAGAAAAGGACAAGTGAGCTATGTTTATCCCATCAATGGACTTTGTTCCCAACTCTATACTTCTTCCCCTATCATCTCCTGTTTCCTCTTTCCCCCTTCCTCATGCATATTTTTCAGCTTCATTTTGGGCATTGTCTTCCCCCATTACAATTTAAACTCTGTAAGATCAGGAACTGTATTTTAGCTTACATTTGTATTCCCAAGCATCTAGTACATACCCTAGCCCATAGTAATTCCTTAATAAATGTTGTTGACTTGATTTCATACCAAGACAGCAATAATATTACCAAGAACAAAATTTCTTCAAGTTAGCTCTATCTTGCCTGATTCCTCAATTTATGGTTGTAATTATAACCCAAGGTAGTTGTGGGTTTTACCAGGACTCCTTCTTTGCCATATCTCTCCCTGTGCCGTCACATGTTGTGAGTTTTACAAAAGTTGGCTATTAACCATCTCTATCTCTGTCTCTCCAGAATAGTGTATACTTAATTTGGTTATAGGTCAGATATAGTTGAGATGGAAATAATGTGCTACTCTGAAACATTACCATATATCTTCATATGAAATCAAGTTTGTATTTTTTTAAAATTACTTGACAAGCATTTATTATTTGTGCATTGTTTACATCAGGCACTGCACTAGGCATTGGAGATACATGTATAAAGAATGAGGCAATCTCTAGTCATGACGAACTCAAATTCTAATAGGGTAGACAACATATACTAGTGTGAAAAAGAGAGTAAATATGAAGTGATTTAGTACAAATTAGTTAAATTAGAGATTTTGTGGGAAAGAGGACACCAGCATTTGAGATAACAGAAATCAGAAATGTCTCCAGGAGGAAGATATATTTGTCTATATATTGAAATAAGAGTGAAACCCTGTACAACTAAGGTAAAGTGGAAGAACAGAGATGACCAGCAGAAAGATATACTGAAAGCAGAGACAGTATAATGTGTGAGAAATAAAGAGAAAGCCAGTTTGGCTGAATCACAGAGGGCAGAAGAAAGAATAATGTTCAGTAAGGCAGGAAAGATAGTTTGGATCCAGATCATGAAGGACTTAAAAACTAAACAGAGTTTATATTTTATTCTAGAGGAAATAGGAAGTCACTGAAGTTAATTGAATAGTGGAGTCACATTGTCAGATCTGCATTTAAAGAAAATTGCATTGAAATCAGTGGGCAATATGGAATGGAATGGGGAAAGACTAGAGGCAGGAAGACCTATTAGGGAACTATTACCATAATGTAGGCAAGAGGTAATGAGGACCTGAGATAAAGTGGTAATTGTGTGAGTAAAGAGAATCAACCAGATGTGAAAGATCCTGTTTAAGGACAGACAATAAGATTTGGCAAGTAATTGGGTATGTGGGGTAAAGGAGAGTGAGCAATTGAAGATAATACAAATGCTATACAATTCTAACTATAAGGATCATGGTACTTTAAAAAGTAGCAGTGAGGTTCAGAAAAGGGAACGGTTGTAGGGGGAGAAAGAGATAATGAACTCCATTATGGAAACGTATTTCAGAAATCTCTGGAATATCTAGTTTGAAATATCCAAAAAGCAATCCCATTATGGAATTGAAGATCAGAAGAATAACCAAGGTTGGATATGTATGTGCATGTATACATGCATCATCTACATAGAAATTTCAGTTAAGCTAATGTGAGCTGATGAGGTTACCAAGAGAATGTAGAGCACCCAAGACAGAACAGGGCAACACGGACAGTTAGGAAACATATGGATGATGAGACAGGAAAGAAGAAAAAGAAAAACTGGTCATATATGTAAAAGGACAATTACTGGGAAAAGATAGCATGGAGTAGTAAATCCTACATTGTTTAATCAAGGAGATCAGAATTTGAATTCTGCCTCACTTATATTAGCTGATTGATCCTAGACACTAAATTTAAGTTCAATTCCCCAATCTATAATAACAACAGACATTTCTATACCACTTAATGGTTTGCAAAGGGCTTTAAAAATATTATTTCTTTTTATCTCTACAAAAGCCCAGTGAGGTAGGCAATATTATTATCCCCATATTTGTAGATGAGAAAACTGAAGTAGAAGTTAAGTGACTTGCCTAGAATCCCATAGCTAGTAATAATAAAAAACATGATTTGAACTCAAGTTTTTCTAATTCCAAGACTAGTAATTTGTCTACTGTGCCACCTAAATGCATATAAATCTTTAAAATATGAATGATAAAGGAAGCTAACTCCAAAGTTATTGGGAGATTCAAATGAGTTACTGCATGTAAAGTTCTAGGTGAACCATAAAACATTAGATTAATGTGATAAACAATATATTATTGATTATATGCTATATAATAAAATAATATATTAAATGTATATATGTATATAAGTATTTATTAATACAAAAGTACTTATGAGCTCTTTTTTTAATGACCTTTACCTTCCAACTTAGAACCAATACTGTGTATTGATTTTAAGAAAAAGAGTGGTAAGGGCTAGGTCAAAGGAATTAAGTCACTGGCACAGGGTCATAGATCTAGGAAATTTCTGAAGTCACATTTGAACCCAGGACTTATTGTCCCTATCCCTGGTTCTCAATCCACTGAGCTGCCAAGCTGCCTAACTCTCTCATACCTATAAGATCTTAACCACATTCTAATAAGTCAAGAATAGAGTTCCATACAGTGTGTCAACAGATCAGAGGACATTTTATGTTGATCTCTAATTATACAAAGAGCATGGAAAACTGATTAGACTGCAAAATGGCAGTGTGAATAGAGCACTGGATCTGGAGTTATAAGATATGAGTTTAAGTGCTGCCTTAGATACTACTGTGTGAAAAAAATGGACATATTTCATGGGCTTATTGTGAAAATAATATGAGATATTTTTAAAGTGTTTTGCAAATTATAAAGTGCTATAAAATGCTATAGTGGTGGGGGTGTTAGTAGTAGTAGAGCTGCCAGCAGCAGCAAATTGGGGAGCTTAGTTTTATAGCCTTCCATTCTCCCTTTCTCTCTGTTAGTGTTTGAAACTTCATTCTCAAATAGTGGTTCAATGATCCAAGGAACAATTTTTACTACTTCTCCTTTTTCTTGCCTATCCTCTACACATTTGCCAAAATTCTAGATTATAGATCAACTCGTATCATTTACCTCAAAAACCTTCACTAGTTCCCAAATGATTCTAAGATAAAACAGATATTCCTCTGTCCAGCAAATAGTGTGGTGCTCTTTCTGTTTTTTTTTTTTATGAAATTTTATTTCATTCTACTTTCCTTCACAAAATCTATATTCTAGTCAGACTGTAATAATAACTTCTCCTCATAACTGAGATTCTTTCTGCCACCACTCAGGACTTCAGTGCATTGACAGGGTTGAAACACACTATGTTTAGAGCCTTTCCTCTCAGAAACCTGTTTTCCTTCATAGGTCAACTGAGACATCACCACCCCTATGGAATTTCCCTGGTTCTACCCAACTGCGAGTGATAATAATAATAATAATAATAATAATAATAATAATAATAATAACTAGCCTTGTTATATTTTCCTGTTTGAAAATAACCTTAATTATATTATTATATTTAATCTTCA
Organism: Monodelphis domestica; assembly: GCF_027887165.1. Classification (NCBI taxonomy): domain Eukaryota; kingdom Metazoa; phylum Chordata; class Mammalia; order Didelphimorphia; family Didelphidae; genus Monodelphis; species Monodelphis domestica. The sequence continues at coordinate 118,800,563 of NC_077234.1, read as the reverse complement.
TAACCTCAGGAAGTAAGTACTATTAATATACCCATTCTACAAAAGAGGAAACTGAGGCTAAAAGAAAATGAGTACCTGGCCCAGGGTCACATAACTCATAAATATCTAAGGCAGTTTTCAAATGTAGATCTTGATTTCAATCATGCATCACAAGGATGCCTGTTTGAATCTGTTCTATTTAACATCTTACTAATGTTTTAATTTACTTCTATTTTAAAAATCTTCTATTTAACATCTAAAAAATTCTAAATTGTTTTTGGTCGAAGTTGGAGTTTTATTTTGCTCTTCCTGGTGCTCAAATTCATAGTGCTCAATGAGATAACAGAATATAATAAACAATATTACACAATAAAGTTCAAAAACATTTGACCATCTGTTTACTACAGTTTTTCAAAATACATAAAAGCAAACAAAGAAATAACATCTTTATCAATAATTTCACTAAAGCCATAGATAGCATGTTCATCAAATTTACAGTGACACTAAGCTGGGAGAGACAACAAATATACTGAATAATAGTATTTTTAAGATCTTGAGTGACTAAAGTGTTAGGGTGAATCTTACAAAAATAAATTTTAGTATAGATAAAGTAGTTTTACAGACCTGTTTTCCTCTAAACCACCTTACATAAGTGTAAGATGCAGAAAAGGTACAGATCAATAGCTTATGTTCCATTAATAAAAGATGTGGTGATTGTAATGAACTACAAGTTCACCATTATATGATAGCAAAAAAAAAAAGAAAAAAGAAAAAGCAAAGGTGATCTTGGTCTGCATTAAGAGGGATATAGTTTATTTTTTCATTTCTTCATCTCTTTTCAATCCCTTGGGCAGTCCACTGCAGTTTATAGACCCCTTCGCAAAGGATGCTTTCATTTAATTAAGGAAATGTTAAATCTCACTGAGAGGTGAATAAAAATAAAGACATAATTTTTCACATACATTTTTTCCCATCACAGACCTCATGAAATCTATTCATGGAACCCTAGGTTACAAACTTCTATTATGAGTAAAGAAGTGATGTTGCCATTCACTCTGCCCTTATTAAAGCTTATTCAGACTATTATGTTTTCTTCTAGAACACCATAGTTTAATAAAGACATTGATAATCTTGAGGATGTCCATAGTACAGAGTTCAAGGGTCTTGAATATATTTTGTATGAGAATTTATTGAAGAAATATATACATATTTAGCTTGAAGAGGAAACAAGATGAAGGGTAAGACATGTTCAATGTCTTTCCTTTTTTGGATGGTGTGACAGAGGTTTTTCACTCAAGGGAAAATGACAGGCTGAAGAGCTGCTGAATCTTCTCAACTCAATGGGGGAGGGGCCCCAGGAAGTCAGGAATTTTGAGAAGCCAGAAGATTCTGACTGAGATTCAGTTAGATCTCTCTATCTTGAGAAGCCTAGGAGAGAGGGTTGGCCAAGATTTTCTCCTAAAGAGTTACTCATCTTTTCTTCTCCTGGTGACAGGACATTTTTCCCCCCACCAATTCCCAAGTGAAGTAACATCTGAAGAAGACATTGAGCCTCTGTCAAACTCATCTCACAGATCCTGGTACCCTGGATCTGAACTGTGGCCAGCGGGCTAAGACCAGACCAGCCAAACCTGAATCTCTCTCTCTCTCTCTCTCTCTCTCTCTCTCTCTCTCTCTCTCTCTCTCTCTCTCTCTCTCTCTCTCTCTCTCTCTCTCTCTCTCAGCCCAAGGCTGCCAAGGCTTGGACAAGGAGGGAAGGAAAGAGGTAGTTAGAGTAGGGACACCTCCCCACTTTCCTCCCCAATTCCCTTCCTGCCAGCCATTTCTCTGTGTTACCCCAGCTGACTTAGTTTATAATGAAGTGTTGTCTTTTTCCCAAAGTGACTCAAGTGTGAGTGGACCAACTTGAGGGGGAGAGTAATCTCCCTGAGAAGAAACCTTTAGGCTCTAGTAGTGGAAGAAACCAACAGTCAGTTTGTGAGAGCAGCCATAGCTGAGGTAGGAAAGCTGAAGGGGGAAAATACTTACTCCCTCTCCTCTCTCTCTGGGACAGCTTCAAATACCAGCTGCCTTTCCTGAACCCTGTTTTGAAGGGGGAAGATATCCATTCCTTCTCTAACTCTTTTATCACCAACTAAATCCTCCATTACAAGAGTTGTTATATGTATGAGGCTTTAGAGTTATTCTTTTTTTTGTCCCTGAATCAGGAACAGTTTATGGAAATTATGGAGGAAAGTATAAGTGTAATGGGCTTTAGGACTAAGATTACAAAAGCATAAATGTCAAAAAACATTTTCTGAGAATTAGAACTGTTCAAAAAATGAATGAAGTACATGGAGAATAAGTGGGTTCTTTCTCAGAAGGTCTTCAAGCAGAGGCTGGGCAACCACTTGCCAAGTATATTATACTTGATTACTTTGTTACATGGGCTGGATTAGATGACTACTAAGATCCTTTCCAATTCCCAAATGCTATGATGCTAAGATTAATTGGAAATAAAGCCAACAAGCATTAATTAAACACTTTCTTTGTGCCAAGAACTGTGCAAAATGCTGGGAATATAAAGATTTCCCTTCTTCCAACCCCCACCCCCACTAAAAACCAAAAAAACAGACAGCTGGAAAGAATCTAGAAAGTGACATTGATAGAATACTGGACAGGGTAGTCAGAATGACCAGAATTCAAATCTGATTTGCCAAGATTTTCTAGCTGTATAATGCTGGATATGCCACATAATCTCCCTCTGTATCAATTTACTCAACTATAGTCACCTGATAAACATCAGTCATCTCTGACTCTTTGTGACCCCACTTTTTTTTGGTTTTCTTTGCAAAGATACTGAAGTGATTTACCTTTTCTTTCTCAATTTTAAGATGAGGAAACTGAAACAAACAGGGATAAGTGACTTAAGTAGAATCACAGCTAGTGTTTTAGGCCAGGCCCAGAACTCTATCTAATGAGATTCCTCAACCTCAAGTATAAAAATGGGTATAATTTTAGCATATGTTTGGCAATGTTTGGCACTTACTAAATGTGGTACAGAGAAAGTGTTTAATTAATGCTTGTTGACTCTCATAAGAAATCAGAGAGAGAAAGAAAGAGAGAAAAGATCTTAATTCCAATATTAACAACAAAATTTAACAACAGCCACATTCAAAAGAAGAAGAAATATGCAAATAATTTTCCATAAAAATAAGGTATATATATATATATGTACATATATATGTATGTATGTATGTATGTATGTATGTATGTATGTATGTATGTATAGATTGAATTCTTAATATTGGAAAGAAAATCCAAAACCTGAAGGATATGGCAGCAGGAGGTTTTATTCTTTGAAAATACTTAATAACATTATTCACTTGAAAGAACTAAAGAGCATTTTTAGATCAAATAAAGAAAAAATAGAACCTATAGATTACCCCCTGAAAAAAATCACACTTGTTATATATGAACAAACAAGAGAAAAGGCCAGAAACTTATAATCTTCTTTACGAGACAACAGATCAGTACTCCAAAATCAGTAGTCCATGCCCTTTTAGAAAGGTTTTCATATTTTACTTCCATAGTCCTTTGAGTTCCTTAAAACTTATTACTATTGCTTCAATAAGATTAAATGTTTGATCACAAAAATAGAAATGTCACCTTTTCTGCCCCTTTTCTCCCTGTAGAGCAAAGTTACTAGTCTCCCAATAACAGCATTTCCAAAGGACATGAGAATTAATGTCTTCTTGAACCCCTCTCAGGTGTTTGATTAATTTAAGAGCACACCACAACACTCTGTGATGTTAAATGGCATGCTTCAAATTCAAACAAATATCCCCTAAGCTATAGCTAACGGTTTAGGAATCAGTGGTGAGCTTTCTGTTAATACCACTGCTGGGGGGGGGGGGGATGAAGAGATGCAGAGTGTGGATAACTTCTAAAAAAAATCTAAAGAATTGGAATTAAGATATGAGATTGCAAAGCATATCTACTCTTATCTGTGACTGGTAAAAGAGTTCAATTTAGTTTTTATCTGATAGTAAACAGTATCCTTTCATTTTTAGAAAGAATACATTGCATGTTGCATGAACAATAAATATAAAAAAGCATTGACAAATATATAGAAATATAAAATAAAGCATTTTCTTTATTTCCAAATAATATAATTTATTTAATTTTGTGTTCATTTTTTACTGTAATTGAAAAAAAACACAGATAATTAGTTTTCTTTCTGATTTCTTTCTGTAAAGGGTATACCTGAGAAAAATGAGAATATTTTTGTTGCCTACCACCCAACCAATATGCATATAGCTAAGAAATCTGATAGGATGGTTGCCTTCTAAATCTAAGTGTAAGATAACAATAATCTAGAGTCTCTACTGAAGCTAGAAGAGGTTCTGGGCTAGAAAACACATAATTTAATATGTTGAGTTCTTATATTAGAACCCTTACAGTTTCTAGTTACAGAGATGATCAACAAAACAGGAAATAACCTGACCTCACCAAGCCTTCAAGCCCAAGTAAGGGTTTGTGGGTCTTTTTTGTTTATATATATATATATATATATATATATATATATATATATATAAACCCTTACCTTCCATTTTGGAATCAATACTATGTATTGGTTCCAAGGCAGAAGAATGGTAAGGGCTAGGTAATGGGGTTAAGTGACTTGCCCAGGGTCACACATCTGGGAAGTGTCTGAGGCCACATTTGAATCTAGGACCTCCCGTCTCTAGCCATAGCTCTCAATCAACTGAGCTACTCAGCTGCACCCCCTCTCCCAAGTAAGGTTTTGAAGCTTTTAGTCAAAAGGAAAAAAGTGAAGAATTTTGTGGACAATCTTGTAAACATAATTCTGGTTCAGTCGAGTATCTCAAAACTAACTTTAAACATTCACAATAACAATAGGGTCCTCAAAATAATTTGGCTTTCCTCAAGAAAGGGTTTATGGTATGGCAAGGAATGGGGAAAATCTGTCCTCTATCTTTGGAAACAACACAATTCAGAATTGGATTCTTTTTTTTTTTGCTTTTTAAACATTATTTTATTTGGTTATTTACAAACATTATTCATTGGAAACAATGATCATTATCTTTTCCTCCCCCTGCCCCACTCCCACCACTTCTCCCATAGCCAGTGCACAATTCCACTGGGTTTCACATGTATTCTTGGTTCGAACCCATTTCCATGTTGTTGGTATTTGCACTAGAGTGATCATTTAGAGCCTCTCCTCAGTCATTTCCTCTCAGCCCCTGTAGTCAATCAGTTGCTTTTCATTGGTGTTTTTACTCCCACAGTTTATCCTCTGCTTCTGGATAGTGTTTTTTCAGATTCCTGCAGATTGTTCAGAGACATTGCATTGTCCCTAGTGGAGGAGTCCATTACCTTCGATTGTACCACAGTGTATCAGACTCTGTGTACAATGTTTTCCTGGTTCTGCTCCTTTTGCTCTGCATCACTTCCAGTCTCCATGGAATTCCTCCACTTTATTATTCCTTTTAGCACAATAGTATTCCATCACCAACATATACCACAATTTGTTCAGCCATTCCCCAATTGAAGGGCATCCCCTCATTTTCCAATTTTTTTGCCACCACAAAGAGTGCTGCTATGAATATTCTTGTACAAGTCTTTTTCCTTATTATCTCTTTGGGGTACAAACCCAGCAGTGCTATGGCTGGATCAAAGGGCAGACAGTCTTTGATCGCCCTTTGGACATAGTTCCAAATTGCTCTCCAGAATGGTTGGATCAGTTCACAACTCCACCAGCAATGAATTAATGTCCCTACTTTGCCGCATCCCCTCCAGCATTCATTACTTTCCTTTGCTGTCATGTTAGCCAATCTGCTAGGTGTGAGGTGATACCTCAGAGTTGTTTTGATTTGCATCTCTCTGATTATAAGAGATTTACAGCACTTTTTCATACGCTTATTAATAGTTTTGATTTCTTTGGCTGAGAACTGCCTGTTCATGTCCCTTGCCCATTTATCAATTGGAGAATGGCTTGGTTTTTTGTACAATTGATTTAGCTCTTTGTAAATTTGAGTAATTAAACCTTTGTCAGAGGTTTTTATGAAGATTGTGTCCCAATTTGTTGCTTTCCTTCTGATTTTAGTTACATTGGTTTTGTTTATACAAAAGCTTTTTAATTTGATGTAGTTGAAATTATTTATTTTACATTTTGTGACTCTTTCTATGTCTTGCTTGGTTTTAAAGTCTTTCCCTTCCCAAAGGTCTGACATGTATACTATTCTGTGTTTACCTAATTTACTTATAGTTTTCTTCTTTATGTTCATGTCAGTCACCCATTTTGAATTTATCTTGTTGTAGGGTGTGAGGTGTTGATCTAATCCTAATCTCTCACACTATGTCTTCCAATTTTCCCAACAGTTTCTATCAAATAGTGGATTTTTGACCCAAAAGCTGGGATCTTTGGGTTTATCATATATTGTCTTGCTGAGTTCACTTGCCCCAAGTCTATTCCACTGATCCTCCTTTCTGTCTCTTAGCCAGTACCAAATTGTTTTGATGACTGCTGCTTTGTAATATAGTTTGAGATCTGGGACTGCAAGGCCCCTTTCCTTTGTATTTTTTTCATTATTTCCCTGGATATCCTTGATCCTTTGTTATTCCAAATGAACTTTGTTATGGATTTTTCTAAATCAGTAAAGAAATTTTTTGGAAGTTCCATGGGTATGGCACTAAATAGATAGATAAGTTTGGGTAAGATGGTCATTTTTACTATATTGGCTCATCCTACTCATGAGCAGTTAATGTTTTTCCAATTGCTCAAGTCTAGTTTTAGTTGTGTGGAGAGTGTTTTGTAGTTGTGTTCATATAGTTCCTGTGTTTGTCTCAGGAGATAGATTCCTAGGCATTTTATTTTGTCTAAGGTGATTTTGAATGGGATTTCTCTTTCTAGTTTTTGCTGCTGAACTATTTTGGAGATGTATAGAAATGCTGACGACTTTTGCGGGTTTATTTTGTATCCTGCAACTTTGCTAAAGTTGTTGATTATTTCAATTATATTTTTGGTTGAATCTCTAGGATTCTTTAAGTAGACCATCATGTCATCTGCAAAGAGCGATAGCTTAGTCTCCTCCTTGACTATTTTGATGCCTTCAATTTCTTTTTCTTCTCTAATTGCTACTGCTAGTGTTTCTAGTACAATGTCAAATAGTAGAGGTGATAATGGGCATCCTTGTTTCACTCCTGGTCTTATTGGGAATGCATGTAGTTTATCCCCATTGCAGATGATATTAGCTGATATAAGATAAGATATGATAATAAGATAATATGAGATAAGAAAAGAAATAGGGTAAAATGCTAAACAGAATGATTAGAATGAAGATGGAGATGGATTAAGATGATGTGGGTGAGAATCAGTATGGGTATATGAATGAATGAGATGATAAACATAAGGATGATAATGTGAAATATGCTAATGAGGATGGGGATGAAATATGGATGAAAAGGTAACTAAAATCAGGATGATAAATATATGGAATGTTGAGGATGGGAATAGGTAGGATACTGACAAATAATTGACACTTCTAAAACTGAATATGTACACATTTTCTTCCTTCTTTTAATTATTCCAATGAAAGTGAAGTTCAAGCATTGCCTACTACCATCCCTGATTTTCCTCTCTGTTGTACAATCTCTTCCTTGCACACCTCTTTTATATGAGAAAAATTTTCCCCATTCTGCCTCTCCTTTAGCCTTTCTCCCAGGACATCTCTCTTCTCAACCATTCATTTTAGGGTGTAAGAGATCATTCCAAAATAATCCACTCACATTTGTTCCTTCATTCTATGTAGCCTCCTTCTGCCCTATTAATGATAAAATTCTCATGAATTTTATATGTATATATGTATTTACATATGTACATATACATATATTCTCATATATGTATATGTATATATGGAATGAAAACAGTTTAACTTTGTGCCCCTTATGATTACTTTTTTTATGATCACCTTTTTGTTTATGTTGAGTTTTTGTTTGAATGCCAGATTTTCTATTAAATGCTAGTCTTTTCATCAGGAATGTATAACAGTCCCGTTTTATTAAATATCCATTTCTTTCCATGACGGATTACACTCAGTTTTACTGATAGGTTATTTGATATAATACAATAATTACAAATAGGTTATTTGATATAATTCTAACTGCTTTGCCTTCCAGCATATCATATCCAAAACCTCCTAATCTTTTCATGTGGAAGCCACGGACTCTAATGTGTTCCTTACTGTGACTCCATGATATTTGAATGATTTCTTTCTAGGTTGTTGAAGCATTTTGATCTGGGAACTGAGGAACTTAGCTATAATATTCCTTGAAGTTTTAATTTGGGGATCTCTTTAAGGAGGTCCTCAGTGGATTTTTTCAATTTCTTTTTTACCCTCTGAATCTAAGATAGCAGGGAAGTTTTCCTTGATATCTTCTTGAAATATAATATCAAGGATCTTTTTTTATTATGACTTTATGATAGTCCAGTAATTCTTAAATTATATGCCTTCGTTTTATTTTTCAGGTCAGTTTTTTTAAATGAGATATTTCACATTCTTCTATTTTTTTTTTGTTCATCTTTTTCACTTTGATTGTTTACTGATATCTCATTAAGTTACAAGCTTCCACTTGACCAATTCTGACTTTTAAGAAATTTTCTTCAGTGATATTTTGCAACTCTTTTTACATTTGGCCAATTCTGCTTTTTAGTTGGTTTTTTCTTCAATTGATTTTTCTTCAATTGATTTTTGTCTTTTTAATCTTTTGATTAATTCTTATTTTAGGTTATTTTCTTCAAAATTTTGAGCCTATTGTACCAAGTCATTCATTTTTAGTTTTCTTGCATCACTCATCCCCCCCCATTTTTCCTCTACAACTTTTATATCTTTATTTATATCAGATTATCTAAGGTATATGACCAATTAACATTTTTCTTTGAGACTTTCTATAGCTATTTTCACTTTATGTTCTTCTGAGTTTATGTCATGGTTTTCATTGACGCCACATTAACTTTTCCTACTCAAGTTCTTTTTTGATGTTTGCTCATTTTTCCAACCTATTTTTTTTTACTTTGAACTTTATATTAATGTTAGGTTCTTCTCACTTCTTAGGCTGGGAAGGCACTGTCCCAAGCTTCAAAAAAATTTTGTGTTACTATTTTCTGAATTAGTTTGAGGGTCTTCAAGTTTGGTATACTTCTAAAGTGATGTGATACTGAAAGAGGTATGGTCACTGCTCTTTGGCTGTGTGCTGTTGAATTTACCCAGGAAGGAATCCTGATTCTCTGTAGCCACAAGTCCTTTATTGTTTTGGGAATGTGACCAGTGCTCTTTCTCCCTTATGACTGACATGCAGCATTCTCTTCTCTTCTGCATCTGTGAGCCACTTCTGCAAATGGGCAATACAGTTGCTAATCAGTGTTAGCTATACCATATACAAGCACAGGGTCCTCTGTAATTCCTGACCCCCCCTTTAAGCTTGGAGCTCCAGAAACTGCCATTACAATGATTGTTGTTGCCAGTGCCAAGTGTACTGGCTCCAGACAGGCCTCTACCTGAATGATACAGACTTCTCCTTCTGATCTTTCAAGTTTTCTTAGGTTGAAAAATGTGTCATTCCAACATGTTTTTGGCTTTGCTTCTCCAAAATTTGATTTGAGGTGTTAAGTTAAAGTTGTTTGGAAGGGAATGTTGGGAGTATTTAGCTGACTGGCTTTCCAAATCTACCATCATTTTTCAGGGATATTCTTATTAAACTTGTTAAGAGTTTTATTCTGCCACTGCAATGTCTACATTAGGCTCATTATATAACTTTTCTGGGTTGACTTTGTTTCAAGTATATTGGAATTGGAATTGGAATTTTCAGAGAGAGTAGACTAATTTACATATATATCCAAAATTTATTTTTAGAGTTCTATTCTTCCTTTCTTCTTTGCCTGAAAATTGTAGGTGATGAGAAGAATGACAATGACAATGAATAAGAATTATCAAATTCTTACAGACTTCTGGGAAGATTTTAGTGACAAAATGAGTTTCATGATCTAATACTTTGTTCTTGGATCATAAAGGAAAGGATTATTGTATTTAGCAAAGCCATTATTACTGAGGTGACTACTACTCCAGTGACAAATACTTCTGGATATTCAGACATCATGCATGTGAACACTAGACAATATATCATGGATTGCATTTTTCAGTTATTAATTATAGATAACAAAGATCATTTGAAAATGATTTGCATCTTATATGTAAATGCTGTATTTTATGGAATTTCCAAAATTGTTTCAACTACAGGGGGGAATCTCAAATAGGTTGAGTGCCCCAAGGTTAAGTCTTGATCTTTCTCTACTAGGAGAGTGACAATCTCAATTATACAGAGATAGTCAGGAATCCCAACAGCAACAGGATCTAATAATGTTGAATAATATCTTAAGGGATGGTAATCTTAATATTTAGTCTTCTAAGGACAGAAAGAGTGACTGGGTTTTCCCTTAGTTGTTTAAAATTTTCTATTGTCTCTTCAATTAATTGAAGTACCTCTGCTTGGTTATCATGGCATATCATATTGAGAGGCTTAGAGACTTCTGCAAAGGAAGTCACACAATTACTACTATACCCAAATATTTCCTTGAACTATTTTATATCCTGTTTTGTGGCCAGTTGTTTATTATTCCCCAAAGCCTGCATTAAGACAGATTAGATTCATCACCCTCATTAGATACAAGGTACTCTATATACTTGCTAGCAAAACTTTTATTTTCTTGTGGGAAGATGGAGGAATAGGCTATGATGCTTCCTTGTTCTCCCCAAAAACCCCACAAATAACCAAAAATAACACCACATAATCAAAACTAAAAATGGCAGAAATAGACATTAATCTGGAATGAAGCTGAATAGCCAAGGTAACTCAGGAGAAAGGCTTCTGACTTCCCTGGCCTCAGTCTCACTGATAAAAGCCCTATAGACAGGAACAGAGAAAATAGTGTGGAATCAACAAGACAAGCCTTAAGGGCAGGATTGGCAACCTTACCTTGTTTGCTGAGTTAAAGAGCTTACATCCAGGAGGATACTATTAGAATCTGCAGGTGGAGAGTACTAGAAGCAGCTGTGTTGGTAGCAGTCCTGACTCAGGAGACATCCCATTGGCCTGTAGCTGGGGTTGAAGGAGCAGATACCACAGAGTCCACAAATACTAGACCCTAACATCAGTACCTCAAGCTTTCCTACTGACTGGTGAGGTAATTTGTAAACCTGAGGAACATGGACTAGACAGATACCTCCTCTGTCCTAGGCTGTGGCAGGGGAAGAGGAAGAGTGAGGAAGAAGCATGCACCAGCAAATTGTTGAGAGAGTGGAATTCCTTCAGTTGTGATAGCTCTCAGGAAAGAGGGATTCCTGGTTGTCCTTATAGGGGAAGTTGACCTGTCTGCTTGCAGTTGTAGTAGGACTGTTTTCTGGATCTGATTGGAACACCTGAGACCAATGATAGACAGAGTCTTGATTGTGAAAACTTGAGTGACTAAATAGGGCTTGGGAAAAAAATAATACCTCACCCAAAAAATCCTGAAATCTTATGCAACATACCCCAGTTGCATGGAAATACTGAGAATCTAGCAAAAGAAAAAAGTCAATTAAGTCTATTAGTCTTGATTCAAACTCAGAGGAAAAGTAAAAATTGCCTATTTCAAAATATAAAGGAAGGATCACAAGTTCAAAAAGAGTTTTTGGTAGAGCTTTAAGAAGACCCCAAAAAACAAATGAGAGTTAAGGAAAAAATAGAATAAAAATAAGAGCAATGAAGAAAATCAAGAATATTATGAAACAAAGATCAGCCAAATAGAAAAAAAATTCATACAAGAAACTAATCAGTTAAGAACTAGAATTAAATAAAGGGAAGCTAATTATTTCCTAGGAAACAATAAAACAAAATTAAAAAATAAATAAATAATAGAAGTGAATATGTATCACCTTATGTCAAAAACAAAGGACCTAGAAAATAGATCAAAGAGAGAAAATGTAACAATCGTTTGACTCCTGGGAAGTTACAATGAAAAAGGGGTGAGGGGTAGACAACATACACTTAAGAATGCATGAAGGAAAATGATTCATAAATTCAAGATTCAGAAGGTATAATAATTGAAAGAATCCAATGATCACCACTTCAAAGAGGCTCAAAGATAAAAATTCACAGGGAAGTCTAACATTATTCCTGGAATAACTCCAGGAATTATGGAGTTAATCCATAACTCCACGGTCAAGAAAAAAAATACCATGAGCAACGTGAAAAACAATTAAATACTGTGGAGCTAGTCAGAATAACACATAAGACATAACAGCCACAATAATAAAAGAAAAAAGGACATGGAACATAGCATTTAGTAGGGCAAAATAACTGAGCTTATAACCAAGAATAAAATACTCAGCAAAAATAAGCATAATTATAAAAGGTAAAAAATAGATATTTAATGATGCATTCCTAGTGGAAAAAAACAGAATTCAGTAGAAAATCTAAACTATACAAAACATACAAAGATGATGATGAAAGATTACAGAAAAGATCCAAAAGGTGAATGTTTAATTTTTACATGTGAAAATGTTATCCAGGGCTCCTGGGAATGGCACCATTGCCTGGATATTTTGAAGGGGGTGCATATGGATAGAAAATGAAGTCAAGACAAATGCAATGGAAGGAGCCAAAATGGTAACTGAGTAGATCATGAGGTAGGATGGAATAGCTATCTCATATAGAGGAGGAATGAGTGGAAGAACTATGACAGAGAAGGGAGATAAGAGGTGAAGGGCTTGTGGTAAAAGAACCAACTCTCATCAGATTAGAGAGAAAGCAATAACAGTATGCAAATTAGTAGGACAAAATATACAGAGAAATAGGAGGCAAAGAGAACAAGGGAAGGACCAAGAAATGGAAAGTACCTTCAGGGACTAAGAGAATAAAGAGTAGATTAAGTGATAAGAGGGTAAGGGAATGAGAAAACAGAGAGATACTGAAATGAGAATATAGATGAAAAGCTATAGGGTAAGGTGAAGGGAATAAAGGGACATTCTTAGGATCAATAAGAGGGATTTTTAAAATTGAACCCATATCAATAAATAGAAGAGCACAGTAGGTACTATAAGGTAGAGACTTTTGGGAAAGCACTGCAATATGTGACAGAGGCTGGGACTAGGGGAAAAGTACCAAGGTTGAAGAGTATGTGAAACTGATCACCTCGATGGGGGAGGGGCCCCAGGAGTGGATTCCGAAGGAGAAGACTCTGGCTTGGAGAGAAATGAGGGTATCTCAGTTTTGAGAAGCTAAAAAGGAGGTGGGAAAAGACTTTCTCCTGAGGGTTACCAATTTTTCCTGCTGGTGACTGGAAATCTTTTCCCCCAACACTTCCCAATTGAAGGGACTTCTGAAGAGAAATCTGAGCAGACTTTAACCTCAGCTCCTGCTGCCCAGGGGTTAGTCAAACTGACTTTCTCTCAGGGTCTCAGGCTGCCAAGGCCTGAGTTCCCTCCAAACTTGAGGAGGGAGACAAAAGGGTTTAGATAGATACAGGGACCATTTCTCCCCACTTTCCTTTTCCCATTCTTCCCTGCCCATTATTCCTTTTGTATTACCTGATTGAGTTAACATTAAAAGTTCTCTGTTCCCCAAGCTGAGTGTGAGTGAATGGATCAAGGGGAGACCTTTTGGTCTCAAGTAGCAGAGGGGGGACAAGAGGGACAAGAGTGGATTGGGAAGAGCAGCTTTAGCTAAGGAGGGAAGACAGAAGGAAGAAAATCTTCAAACCCCCTCTCCTCTCTCTGAGCCAATCCATTACATCTGCTGTCTTCCCTGAAGCCCACTTTGAGGAAGGGGGGTTCTCCTCTCTTTCCCCCTCTCCATACCAAAAGTCCAATCTGTGATTTTTAAATCTCCATCTTTCTTGGTCTAGCACCCAAAATTGTGCACACCCACAGTACACAGTTATGTGCTAGTCGATCACAAATCAGAAATAACTGACTGCCCACCTGGGCTGTCCTAAGCCAAGCTTGAGCCACCATTGGCACTTCTGAGGCACAGGAAGTGAGGTAGAGAACAGTCTCTGGAGTTCGCTCACTTCCTGTGGAGAGGGGCTAGGCACCATTTCTTTCTAGGAACTGTAGAAGGGAGGAGGCCCACAGACAGCTTTCCTTCAGATTGGTCACGTGAGTCAAGGGACTGATTCTCTTCTCTACCTTGGTCTTCCAGGCCTAAACTCCCTCTGGCTCTGCCAGGAGGTTGAGTTAACCTTTTGACCTTTCTCCTTCTCTCCTTCTCTCCTTCTCCTTCTTTCTTACTCCTGTTGTAATTAAACCACCATAAAACTCCATTCTGACTTGAGTGTTTCATTTAGGAATTTCATAAGTGAATTTCTTGGTGACTTTAAATTAATATTATATCAATCTTTAAAAGTGATTTCACTATTACAAAGCTTCCCTTGGGACACAAAACTTCCTCTTTTTATCTTTTTAAGACAAATAGGAACAAAAAGGTAAAAGACAAGGGAAGGACCTTCATAAAAGTGAGACAATTTGTAACTAGGAGGACAAAGGGAGAGAATAAGGGCATATTCCTAAGAAGCAATATGAACTGGAGAGATAGAAGACAGAAGAAATTGTATATCTGTGGAGGGATATAGTAAAAAGAAACAAAGACAAAAAGTAAAGAAACAGAATAGAAGGGAATACACAATTAGTCATTATAACATTGAATGTGAATGGAATTAATTTACCCATAAAACAAAAATGTAAAACAGAATGAATCAGAAACCAAAATTCAACAATATGTTGCTTACATGAAACACACTTGAAAATGAGCAATATAGAGAGAGTAAAAATGAAGAACTGGTGCAAAATATACCATGCCTCACCTGCCAGAAAGAATGTAGAAGTAGCAATCATGATCTCTGACAAAATTAAAGCCAAAATAAATGGAGTTAAAAAGATAATAGGGAAATTATATTATGTTTAAAAATGGTATCATAGATAATAAAGCATTATCAAATTTAAATATCTATACATCAAGTGTTATGGCATCCAAATTTTTAGAGGAAATTTAAATGATTTACTAACAGAAATCAATAATAGAACAATAATAGCAGGGAGACTTTAATCTGAATATCTGAAATAGATAGATATAACCAAAATATATAAGAAAAAAGTCAAGTAGATGAACAGAATATTAGACAAGATAAATATATTAAAAATCTGAAGAGAATTGAATATGATCAGCAAAGAGTATACCTTCTTCTCAGTGATACATAACACCTTCACAAAAATCAATAATATATTATGGTAGAAAAATGTTATAGCTAAATGTAGAAAATAAGAAATATTAAATTGAATCCTCTCAAACCATAATGCAATAAAAAATTCATATCATAAGTGACCATGAGGGGGAAAAAGTAAAAATCTTATTGTAAACTAAATAAATTGTTTTAAAAGAGTGAATAGGTTAAAGAAAAAATAAGTGAAATAATAATTATATTAAAAAGAATGATAAATGATGAGACAATGCTAAAACCTATGACATACAGCTAAAGTAGCAATTAAAGGAAAATTTATCTCTCTAAATTCTAATATTAATAAATTCAAGAAATAAAAGAACAATGAACTGGTAATTCATTTTTTTTAAAAAACTAGGAAAAAATTTAAAAATCTCCCAAATAAAAACCAAAATCCTAAAAATTAAAGGTAAGACAAATAAAAATTGAATGTAAAAAAATGAATTAATAAATAAAACAAAAAAGCTGGCTTTATGAAAAAAATAAATAAAATAAACAAACTTTTGGTTAATTTCATTTTTAAAAAGAAAGAAGAAAAACAAATTACCAATATCAAAAATCAAATGTGAAATCACATCTGATGAAGAAGAAATTAAAGCAATTATTGGGAGTTATTTTACCAATTTTATACCAATAAATCTGACAAGCTAAATGAAATAGATGAAAATTTACAAAAATATATAAGCTACATAGATTATAAACAACCCCATCACAGAAAAAGAAACTGAACAAACCATCAAAAAATTTCCTAAGTCCCAGGGACAGATGAATTCACAAATGAATTCTTGTAAGTATTCAAAGAACAATTATCTCCAAAATAAATAAACTATTTGGAAAAACAGGGAAAGAAAGAATCCTTCCAAATTACTTTAATTATACAATTATGGTGTTGATACCTTAACCAGGAAAAACTAAAGTAAAAAAGAAACCTATAGATCAATCTCCATAATGAATATTGGTGCAAATGTTTTAAATAAAATACTAGCAAGGAACATACAGCATTAAGTATCACGGATTATAAAACATTATCAGGTGAATTTTATACCAGGAATACAGAAAATGTTCAATATTAAGAAAACTAGTAGCAAAATTTATCAAATGAATAGTAACCTCAAAAGAAATCATGATTACATCAATAGATATGAAAAAATCTTTCACAAAGTGCAACACCCATTTCTGATAAAAACACTTGTAAACATTGGAATAAAATGTTTACTTAAAGTGATCAACAGCATCTATTTAAAACCATTAGCAAGCACTATTTATAATAGGGATGAACTAAAATCTTTCCCAGTAAGATCAAGGGTGAAGCAAGAATGTCCATTATCCCCACTATTCTTTAAAATGCTACTTTAGCATTAAGATCAGGCAAAGAAATTAAAGTAATTAGAATAGGTAATGAGAAATCAAAACTAGGACTCTTTTCATATGCTATGATGTTATTGTAAAAATGGAGATTTTGAACCCCAGACTTCAAACCCCAGAAGTCCTTGGTAGGTCCCATAATTCCCTATAATCTCACCTGAGTCTCCACCTGGGTGAGATCACAATTAGTATTTAACTGGCAGTCTCTGCCTTCCAAGTTCTCTCTACTAGGCCATTGTAATGATGTAATAATTAAGCTTTCAATGGGCTAATCAGCCCTGGGCACAAATGTGGATAATATTTTGTATCCTTGATTTCTAATAATCCTTAATAAACCTCATAAAATATAACATTTTTATTAGTAGAAATATAATTTTAAATTTTTCAGTTGGCAACCATAATTCAGAAGAGAACTTCTCAATTTTTTTAAAGATATCCTAGATAATTTTTTTTAACCACGTTTTTCTGGCCAAGGCTTTTCACCTACCCTGGCAAAGCTTCTTGAATCAGCTCACTCCTGCTGCCTGCTCCCACCTCCTGCTATCACCACTTTCCTCCAGCCATCCACTCCCCCAATCCACCTGGACCAGCCCCAGATGATCTCCAGCCTCTGAGCCATATAGCCCCAGACAAGCCCCAGGACCCAGGCTGCTGGTAGCTGCCACTTGTGTCTTCAGAATCAAAAATCAGCTGGTAAAAAATGGGAGTGATTTTTCCTTGGGCTACAATTAGCCTCCATGTGGCAAGGGACGGGGCAGGGGGGTTGGGGGGTGGGATGGAACAAGGAGAAGGAAGAGACTTTTCCAAACAGGAAGTTACAAGTATGGCATATTCTATGAGAGATCAGTGCATTCCCTATTTCAAATATGTTTTTTCATAATTGCACTGATTTTTTTTTATTTATCTCACCTGAGATTCAGGAGAGAAATTCATCTCCCTGCAACTCTTCAGCCCAATTTGAGATTCCAAAAACCCACCCTCTCTATGGGAGGGCAGCTGGGTGGCCCAGTGGATTGAGGACCAGGCCTAGAGATGGAAGGTCCTGGGCTCAAATCTGGCCTCAGACACTTTCTAGCTGTGTGACCCTGGACAAGTCACTTGAACCCCATTGCCTACCCCTTACCAATCTTCTGCCTTGAAACCAATTCCATATTTCTGACAATAGGCATCTCAACAGATAACAAACAAACAAACAAACAAACAAAACCAACAAACTTTAAAGAGACTGGAGGTTATATTTTTAAGGCTTTTCAGACTCCAACGTTTATAAAAATCTCTGTATTTCATTGCATTTTACTGATTGCTTTGTTTAAGATTTAATTTTGTTGGTTTTAAGTTCATATAGCAATGTATTCAATATTATTCTGTTACACTTATCTTTATAAAAAGTACTGGATTTTAACTACTGTTATATTCTGTTGTTTTTCCCCTATAACTATACTGAACAACTATTATTGAATAAGTCTATATAAAAACAGCTTTTTTTCTATTTTTGACTTTGTAAATTTTCACATAGAGGATAGATGGACTTCATCAAACTGGTTACAATTATCTAACAACCTTTAGAAAATTTAATGAGCTAAATATCTCAAATTGATTTTAAGGGTTCTTTAGACATGATTTTTAGATTTTTTTCAACAACTATGATCATTTTTGCAGGCCTCTTAGAGGAGGTAAGGTCCATTTTAGTAGCTGAAGTGAAATATAATTTTAATCCGCACCTCCCACATTTATAAAAATGTGAACAGATGGGACATTACAGCCTTATACCAAAGGAGCAAGGAAGTTAATCCCAGGGCATGGTACCCCTGGATGGCTCCCAAAAAGGGAGCATCTCTCATTTATAACTCTTCAGCTCATTTTCCCAACATCAACAGTACAGAGGTTTCAGGGTTTTTTTTTTTCCCTAGACTCCTCTGCCTCGTTTTTTAATGATATCTAGATTTCCTGATCATATTCTAGACCCAAATAAGTTTTACTTTGTTTAAAAATGTATTTGCCAAGATTGAAAGATATCCTACATCTTTAAAAATTGTGACAAATATCCATTAATTCATAGGGTTTTTTTTAAGTCATAAAGCAACTTACGTGAAATATGATAGTGGGTTTGTTTACTATTGTATTTAATTGGGCTATTTTGAATTTGGGGGATATTGATTCCTTTTTGAATGTGCATTACATTTGGTACTACTGTTCTTTATGAACAAAAAACTGTTACCTTGTAAAATTCATTTGCTTGCACTCACAGTGGATCATGGCCAGGTATGAAGAGGAAATGGATCTTATTTTTGGTGAAAAAGTCTTGTATTCTACATTTCCTTAGCTGACACAGTGTGTCAATGATTATAAGCTATATTTTTGAATTACAAATTCTTTTAGTATCATATTCTTCTTATATCTGCAAAATAATATTTTGATTTTCTTATATATGAAGCACATGTCACCAGTATTGAGATTTTCTTTACCTTTTTTGATTTAGCAGTAATATAAATTTAAAATATATTTGATATAAAGTCAATGCATACCCAAAAAGCTTGAGACTATAAAAAATGATGCCACTGATTGTTTAAAAAATTATGGGACTTTGCTTAATGATTCTGTCTTATTCCAGGATAAGAGAATACAAAAATAGTCATTGCACAAAGCCAAAGAAGCACAAAGCTAAACTGAATAGTGTCAATCGAGGACAAAGTCAGAAACCAATCAGTCTCTATGGGGTTGATGAAAATTCTAAGCCAATACCAAGGACCTAAACCTAGTACAAGACTTGAGGTTGTGACACTTGACATACGTTAAGATGTAGGACTTCTTTGTATACACACTCTTTGTGAAAATACTTGCAGACAAGTACCAAAATTTGGCTCCTACCTGGCTCCTATAATCTAGTCCCTATTCTGTCTTTCATAATGTGGCAACTTTCTGTAGACCTGGCTACTGACTGGGTAAATGCATCATTGCTTAAATCATTTTAACTGAGCCCTGATTCAAGGACCTGTTATAGATTTTTTTTTCCTTTTCTTAGAATTTTTGCACATAAGACTTTGATAGTCTATATTTCATCCAGAAATTATCTTTTTTTCTCTTGCCAATTGATTCATATACCTCATTACTCAGCCATGCATCCCTAAATGATCCCTGTGTTTTTCAATCACATCTTCAGGGGGGTATGTAAAAATGTAAAAAAGTATTATTATTTTAAATTGCAAAGTTTAAATTCCTTTTGAGAGTAATTTTAGGTTAAGAAACATGCTACCTCTCCGAATCCAGAAACTGAACTGTTTGGAGAAGACACCATGAAAATGAATCCATAGACCACAAGCTGCACGAGAAGATCCAGAGTGAAATTTGGAATGTGGTGATTTGAACTGTGTGGGGTTTAAATGCATTTGCTTTATATGTATACTCTTATGCCAAAGGGGACTGCCCCCTAACTGGCTTTTTGTCAATGCACCAATCAATTATTGGTTTTGTTCTGTTTTCCTCTTATCCTAAAATTATTGTATTTTCATAGCTGGTATGTTTACAAGACACATCAGAGAGACTAGTCTTCCTCAGGCCTCAGGGGGAGTTGTAAAAATGGAGATTTTGAACCCCAGACTTCAAACCCTAGAAGTCCTTGTTATTTCCCAGAATTCCCTATAATATCACCTGAGTCTCCACCTAGACGAGATCACAATTAGTATTTAACTGGCAGTCTCTGCCTCCCACGCTCTCTCTGCTTGGCCATTGCAATAATGTAGTAAGTAAGCTTTCAATGAGCTAATCAGCCCTGGGCACAAACGTGGATAATATTTCATATCCTTGATTTCTAATAATCCTTAATAAACCTCATAAAATATAATATTTTTATTACTAGAGACTAATTTAATTTTTACAGTTTACATAGAAAACCCCAATCAGCCAAAAAAGCTAATCAAAACAATAGCAAACTTGAAAGATAAAAAATAAACCCACATAAATCATCATCATTTCTATTACCCCCAAAAAAATTCCAAAAGGAGGAGCTTGAAAAGAAAATTCTATTTAAAATAACTGTAGAGAAAACAAAATAACTAGGGGTGCATTTACCCCCAAATCCCAACTATATGAAAAAAATTACCAAATATTTTTCCACAGAAATAATCAGACAACAATTGGAAAAACATCAATTGCTCACAGATAGTCTTAGTCAATATAATAAAAATGACAATTTTACCTAAATTAATTTTCCAATTCAGTGCCATATAAATAAAAATGCCCCAAAAGTATTCCCTATAACTTGGAAAATAAGAATATTCATCAGGAAGAATTTTCTGGTCCAAGATATCACAGGAATTAATTTAAAAAATGAAACAAATACACCTACCTATACTACATCTCAAACTATACTATTAAGTAGTAATCACCAAAACCATTTTTACTGGCTAAGAAATAGTCGCATATCAATGGAATAGATAAGAAATTAGCACACTGTAATTAATTAGAATTGTAAATTCATGCTGAATAAGCTGAAAATTCCAATACATTGGATCAAGAACTTGTTATTTGGCAAAAACTTCTGGAAAATTGGAAAATATTATTCCAAAAACTAGGTACAGATGAACATCATTTCCTTCATGAATTTTTTGTTGTATGTGTGATCTGTGTCTTCTGTCTTGGTAAGGGGAGTATGAAAGTAATGATATAACTTATATCAGAGAATTTACCACCTTGGAGATGGGAGAAAGAAGAGAGGAAGAGAATATGAATTGTGAAATGTGAAAAAAAAATAATTGTCAGAAAGTATTTCTACATGTGATTGAAAAATATATTTTTTATTTTTAAAAATAAAGTCATAAAAGAATGTGGGAGAGTCTCAAAACCCCTTAGGAGTTCTTTGGCACAAATATTGTTCTTTATTATAAGTAATGCAAACAAAATCCTGGATTTCTCAGCCAGAGGGATAGAAAATCAAACAGAAGACAAATCAGTCACAGAAAATCAAGTGACAGAACATAGAATAGATTTAACTATTAAATCAGAATTAGATATTACTTTAGTTAAAGTGATGACAAATTCATAAACTTCAAACAAATCTTGTTCAAACTGGTACATAATATGGCCTTGAGATTCAGATGTCCCTTATTTCTAAATCTTTTTTTTAAACCCTTACCTTCTTAGTATCAATCTAAGAGTGACATAGGATAAGCAATTGGTACTAAATGAGTTGGCCATAGTCACACAGCTAGGAAGTATCTGAAGCGAAATCTCAACTCAAATCCTCTCAACTCCAGACCTGGCATTCTATGCAATGTGCTAAGTAGCCACCTACTCCTTTTTAAACAGACTAGATTGGATATTTCAGGGAGAATTCCCCTCAATTATTATTCCTGGTATTTCTCATTCCTCTATGACAGGTTTTATTCCTTCAATTTGGTCTCTGGAGAAAGGATATTGCTTAACATTTGGCCATGACTTATTCTCTTGGTATTTTATAATAACTGGTTCAGCATCTTTTAATAACCCTGCTTCATTAAAAGTTTTAGTCCATAATTTAGCTGGCACCTCTTTTAATTCCAGATCAGTTTCCAGTAATACATTTTTCCTTACTTCTGTTACTTCTGAATTGACAAATAATCTAGTAACCTGATCTTTAGAGAGGTCCCTGTAAACTACCTTAAGCATACAGAATATGGTTGCCCCCAATTTGTACAAGAGGATTACAGCTCTCATCCAGTAAATTTAAGGGTTTACCTAGGAATAACAGAAGAGCACCAATTTGGACCTCTATAAGTTGGGATGTGCTACATATCCCTACCTTGAAATACCCATCACTTGCTTTATACTTCTCTACTTTGGGAAAGGGATAGTTTCTAATATAGTGGAATAGATATTTCCTGTGACTATAAGAAAAGGAAAAGAGGTATTCCAGGTATAGAAGGTTAAAGAAAGAAAAAAGTTCCTCTGTTCCATGTTCTGGGTATCTCCCATCCTGCCATGCCCATTGAACATAGCGCCCAGAAGATGGAATCATAAATCTTACTCTGTGACCTTCTTTATGTCCCTATTGCCTCAATCACATTCCACATTCCCTTTTCCAATGTCCAGGCCTTTTACATCAAAAGCAGTTTCCTCAAGTCCTTTCTTCCCCTCCTTCACTGGTGTGAATGTTTAAAAAACTATAAATGCCAAAACTGTAAAGATTTTGGCCAAACTGTAAAGGATAGTTTTTAGTGTTTTGACTTAAAATCTAAATAAGTGGTCACCATGGGAAATTCCCAAATATGAAAAAAAAAACCCAAGTCAGCTGGGATTTATGGAGATTTTAATTAATATAAATGAAGGAATTAAGGGAAGGAGAGGGAGAGAGGGAGAGAGAATAGCCAAGCAATAGAAAAGGGCCTAGGCCAAAATGGCGTAGGCCTGAGCCTAAGGGAGAGCGAGTCAGTCTTTATCACTCACCATAAGATCATATCCAAGCAAGCTCCAGTCCTCATTTCAACTCCAAACTCAAACTAACTACAACCAAATTACCTGAACTGCCTTCTCCTTTTAAAGAAATTTTCTCTCATGTCACCGCCCCCAAATTTTCACGTCTACCAATCACAGTAGACACTTTTTTCCAGGACTACCCATGCTTAGTTCTCATCTTCTTTGGTTCTCACCTTCTCTGGTTAGATTAAATCCTCTGAGTACTTCACTCCTCTTTTGTTAAGCTTGCCTTTTGTAAGTTGCTTGACCTTTTAGGTACTTATTTAACCTTTATAGGTACTTAGCACCCTTTTGTATTATATCTAAAAATAGACCTAGCTTAAGGTTCTAGTTTTTCTATAAGTATGAATTAGGGACTTTTCGTTGTTCAATCAGGAGTTTGCAACTTTATCTTCCCCTAAGGCACTGTCTGAATAGGGTAGAGTAATTATAAAAGTTCTTAATACATTCCTGATCAACTACCTCCATTGTTACAATAGGGGAATAGCTTAACCAAATATTCTAAGGTATGGTCTGAGCAGTTTTTAAGATTCACAATGGCCTTCAATTTGCTTTTGCTTTCCCTATGTAGGAAAACTAGTGTAGCTATTATTTATATAAATTTTCATTTATATAAATATATATATGAGAAACTTTTACTTTCTTTCTCTATATTTTCCCAGAACTCTCAGAAATGCCACAGCTACCTTTGCTCCATTCCAAATCCTTGTCATAACACTACTTTATCTCTGACCTATTTCTGGAGACAAACTGTTAATACAGAAATGAAAATGGTCACTAGAAAAGGCAGTTCTTTTAGTCAGTTGGTTCTAAGCCAAGTATACTTATAAAAAACTACCTAAAATCATTATTGAAAGCAATGCACAATGCATCCATATTTGAACTACAGTCCTTCAACTTGTCAGATAGCTCCTTCAAGGAAAAACTTCCCATACTGTTAACAGACATTCTTTTCTATCTTGCTCCAAATGTCTTACTTTCAGAGTTGTAG
Source organism: Monodelphis domestica (assembly GCF_027887165.1). Taxonomy (NCBI): domain Eukaryota; kingdom Metazoa; phylum Chordata; class Mammalia; order Didelphimorphia; family Didelphidae; genus Monodelphis; species Monodelphis domestica. The sequence goes on along the minus strand of NC_077234.1, from coordinate 118,776,465 downwards.
TTGGTGAGCAGGGATATTTTCCCTCTGGTGGGCTGACATTCCTGATTTCTGAAAGATATGTTTGCGTCCATTAACTAGCCTGTTCAATTAATTTAACAAATGCTGCAGGAGAGAGGAGTGCACAAAACAATTGATTAACCTCAGAAAGACAAGGAATAAATATAGAGAAAATGCTTGCTATAATCTCTTCAAATTTTTCTGGATTGTAGGAAATAGAAACTTTGAGTATGCCAAAAGGTTTGTGTACCTGAGCAACATTTGTAGTTGGGATAAGATGGTCTTATCTTGCCCTAGATGATCTTTTACTGGATATTGGACCTTCAATAGGACATGGCCCCAGAAGAGATAAGAGGGGAGAAGTAAGAAGCTGTATAGCAAATTTCTGTCTCTTTTCAGAATCCCTAGTTTGCAATATTACTCTCTTTTATTTGATTAGTCCATTGTAAGCTCAACATCCTTCAATCCCATCCATTTTCTTTTGTGGTGACTACTTACAACCTAAGTATTTCAAATATTTCTTTTCTCTCCTAACCCTATGCTCCCTGGGAGTATCATATGCCAGATCATCAGGGAAAGGGTTAATAGGGGTATAGGGTGGAGTTGGTTCCTCAAAAATGCATTCCTAAAAATGCTATTAAATCTCCTCCCTCTAGGTTATTTATTAGTTCCCAGAAACCTTTTCCCCCAACTCTCGAGGAAACCAGTTACCTAGAAAGTCTCTTTCTGCTTAGCGAAAAGTAGGAATTATAATGGTTTACATAAAGAAGTACCCTCCTAGGAAGGCAATTGTTTTGCCTTTTCATACAATTTCCTCATCTTTTCCAGGTGGCTATCATAGCTATTTCTATTGTTCCTTTCAAGATCCTTAAGACATTTCTTCTCTAATAACCTTGTGTGACCCTGGAAATACTTCCATTTGTTTGATTGACTTCATTCAAAGAATCTCTTCAGATAGGTGAATTAATTAAAATCTTTAAAAGAGGGAAATTGATATATCTAGGTTAAAGAGTATTATATACAAGAAGACAATATCCCACAAAACAAAAAAAAAAAGAAAAGAAAAAATATTAATGAAATGAGAACAGAGAATGTAAATACTTTAACTTATGTGAACCTTAAAAATTCTCAGACCCTACTTCATAAGGTTTGGTTAAGACCATTCCCCATTTAAACAATGAAGGGACTTAGATCAGGAATGTGAGACCTCTACTCCACCCCTACTTAAGCATACTTTAGGGAAAGAAACTCCTTGCTGAACTATGAAAAATACTTAAACCCATACTTATAGTAAGGCAAAAGTTCTTAAGCTGTGCCTATTTTTAGATCTAATACAAAAAGGTGCTAAGTACCTATAAAGGTCAGGCAACTTGTGAATTTACAAGGAGCAAAGAGGTGAGAACTTACTCGGGTGTAAATTACTCAAAAATTTAGACTACTTAGGTGTGAATTAAGAATGGTCTGTCCTTTGGAAAATGTCTACTGTGATTGGTAGATGTAAGAACTTAGGGGAGGTGACAGGAGAAAATTCGCTTTAAAAGGAGCTCAGAAAGGGAGCTGAAAAAAAAGTCAGCTGGGAAAAGCTGAAATGGAGGAGGCAGCTGGTGTCTCTCTGAACACTAGAATTTTGCTTGGGACAAATCTTGTGGTGAGTGGATTGATAACTGACTGATCTCTCTCTTTTAAGGCTGGCCTAAGCTGGCCTAGCCTTTTTTTCTCATTATTCCTTTTTTCTCTCTCTCTTTCTTTAATTCCTCATTTGTATTAATTAAAATCTCTATAAAACCCAGTTGACTTGGGTATATTTAATATTTGGGAATTTTTCCCTGGTGACCACCTTATATTTGATTTAAAACAAGACACTGTCTTGAAACCATATTTTCTGCGGTCACAATTTAAGGCAACCACTCTTTTATCTGCAACAGTTTAAGGCCCCACTATTTTAATCACTACACATCATCCACATACCCCAACCAGTGATGAGAAGCCTTTTAGAGACCAAGTGCCCAAACTGCAACCCTTACTCTGCATGTGAGTCCCTCCCACTTATCCCAGACAGAGGAGGGAGGAAACATTCACACTAAGCTCCTAGGCAGAGGAACTGGTGATGTGATAAATGTCCTCACATATGTATGCAGAGCGGGAAGCATCCCCCTCTGGCATATGTGCCATAGGTTCACCAATAGAGATTTAGAGATAATTGGGCACAATTTAAGCAACCCTACAGGTTGTGTTTCAGGGTCTGACTAAAGAGATATCTGTCTGGTCTCTCCATAGTAGTAAGTCAGTCTGACCTCTACATACCACACATGAAGCAGATGAAACTAATTCTTCTCAGCCATATGAAGGAAAGAAAATTGAGATCAGCAAATAGATTAGCAAAGATGGAAGAGTAGGATGAAAAATGTAAGCTCAACTTTTCTCACAATTACTCCAAAAAATATCTAAAAAGAATGAAAGAGTGACAATATGGATATCAAAGGAGAAAAAGTCATAGATAGTTCAGCTAAGAATACAAATTTGATTCATATGAAAGTAACCTAACATTCCAGTGGATTTGAAACCTGTGGGTTATCTTCAACTTAAGTTTGGCTCATGCCTGATGTATGATTCCTCTGTATACTATAACTTTTAATACTCATAGATGAGAAGTAGATTAAAGTTGGACACCAAAGGTGGATGAGTAGCCCTGACAAGCCCTCACAACAGAGATGCTAGTCCTCCCTGAATACTTCATATACCTCGATAATAAAATGTATTATAGAGAATGGATTAATTTAAATATTTAATATATGTCCAAAGCATACAATGAAGAGGAAAAATTAGGATAAATGAAAGGAAAAGCAGGGCTCCTATTTAAAGCAAAAATGAAAAAGATACTATTTCATAACAATTCAGAGTAAGTATATGTTTGTGGTGAGAGTCAAAGGATTTGTTTTAATTTTTCTCTTGGAGAAGTTGGCACAATGGGACAATACTTTCTCTCAACAATGAGTGTGCCTCTCGGCACTACATCCCATCCCAAGACAAGGAATGTATAGGTCATCTATGGTAGATAGATATACTTGCCTTAAATACACAGTGTTTATGGTAAAGGCAGCGTGCTGGACAAGATCCCATTTCTGAAGATAGAGAGATACTCCCACCATGCATCACTACTTCCTTCCCAAATCAATATTTCTAAAAAGGAAGCAGTGCAGAAGGTAGATTCAATAAAAACAAAAATCCGTATAAATGCACACACACAGAGATATGCCTAAAAGTACATGAGAAGATAAAATGAGATCTAAAAACACCCCAAGGTAGAAATTAGAAAGAGAAATGTATACAAATATGATAATGTAGAAGTTCTATTTCTCCTCAAGGGCATAAAGAGAATAAAGAACAAATGAGTGATTATATAATTCAGAATATTGTTGAAAATGATAGAAATAAGGCAAACAAAATAAGTGAAAACTTATTAGAAAGGTGTGCCACAAAATCATGGTAATTAAGTTAAGAGATTAGAGAGTAGAGAAATTTCATATCACATTGTATACCTGGGCAGGTAAATGAATGGTTGCAAAAGTTGGGGGTGGGCAGAAGTGGACAAACAGTTGAGTTTGTATAACTTTAAGAAACTTTGGATAGATGTGACAAGGAGAATGTTGTACACAATAACAACAATAGTATAAGATGATCAACAGTGAATGACTTAACTATTATCAACCTGCCAAGGATCAAGGACAATTCCAAAGGACTTATGACAAAAAAATAATCCACTGCTATAGTAACAACTAATGGAGTCCAAATGCAAGTTGAAGCATGCCAGTTGGATTTTATTTATTGCGTGAATTTTTCTATAGTGTAAGCAATATCTATCTAATTTTATAACCTGACAAACATGGAAATATATATTGCCACATATGTCCAACCTCTATCATATTACCTGCTTTGTTGAAAAGGTAAAAGGTTTGGGAGAGAGACAACATGGATTGCAAAATGTCAGGAAACAATTATTAAAAACTGTGTTAACATAATTTAGAAAAAAATAATTTGAAAAAATGAAACTGAGTTTAGTATACATAAATGATGCTGGGAAAGAAAGAGATAGAAATGCTACTTGAAGGAAGTATTATCAACTTAATTTAAACAAAGCTAATATGAGAGACAGAAAGTCAACATAATAAGATGCATACCAACACATAATTGACATATAAGGAATAAACGAAGCACAATAACTTTAATAATTAAAATTAAATGATGAAGCTGCTAGTAACTTTAATAACTTTCTTACATCAAGGTAGCAGTAATAAAGAGAGGGAAAGGTAGGAGAGAGGTAGAGAGTCACTTAGCTTGCTACTCAATTGGCCACCATGATGGATTAAAGCTCATCACTGACAAGATTTCATTCAGTTTGCTCACTTCTGCCAGAAGACCTAAAAAATCTCCTAGTCTTCCACTTATAAGCTGTTTTCTCCACCTGTTAGCTCTCACATGTCACATCTCAGGAACCAACCATAGTTTCCTAATTTTCCTGGGCTGCCCAGGAGAGGGCAGTGCCTATGGAATTAGCTTTCTCTCTTGTTCATTCTTTAGTACTCTAACTTCCTTTCTCTGAGGGCCTGTCTATACCTGAATTACTTAGTGGTTTTTAACCTCCAGGTCACTGATTGATGTCTTTAACAAAGTGGCATAATGGAGAGAGAAATTCTCTTCCAACATATCAAATGCAAGACTATTTAGGTAGGTTTGTAAAGTGCTCTATAAATATTATTTCATCTTATCCTCAAAACATCCTTGTGAGATGGATGCTATTACTTTCATTTTACAGCTGAGGAAACTAAAGCGAGCAGCATTAAAATGACTTGTCCAAAGTAAGATAGGTAGTGTCCGTAACTGAATTCAAATTCTGGTCTTCCTAACTCTAGGCCCAGAGCTCTAGCTACTGAACAGCATATCTAAATCCAAAATTAACAATAACCTTAAATGTGTAAAAGAGAAAATCAGATCCAGCAATGCAAAGGAACAGTCCAAGTGGGAGAAGGGCAAGGAATACTCAAGATTCCAGAAAGAAGAGAGGAACTGAGGGAACTTGAAAATGCCAGATCACTTCTTGTCAGCTATTCTGGTTTCAGTGGTCTGAGAGAGGACCTCTGAGACAGAAGATCCCTCTGGACATTGACTACCTTCCAGCTGACCCCTAAATCTCTCTGGTTCCAACTGAAGACAACAAAGTAGACTGGGACTTTATAGAAAGTTGTCTACTAAAAGAATTTCTCTCTATCCCCCACAATAGTTCTGAACTTCATTTCATAGTTAGATCAGCTTAAGAGGAAGGACAAATCCAGCAACTGACCAAATGGAGGGTCATGCAGACAGCCTGAACCCCTCAGGATTTGGGGGGAGGAAGGTCAGTTGTTAAGCTATAGAGATTCCTATCTCCCACTTTCCTCATCCAACACCCTCATTCTCCCTTCCTTTTGTGTCCTCAAGAATAAAGATTACCTTTAGATCTGCCTGCTTCCTGATATCCAAGTAGGAGACTGAAGATTTAGGGAGAAACCTACTGTTCCCTAAAGGGAGAGTAGCTCAAGACCAGGGCTAAGGAGTGAACTAAGTCTCGAAGGGAAGGGGCAAGTTGGGATATTGGGAGGATCCAGAGGCAAGAAGTTACCCTGCCTCTCAGCAACAGCTAATATCAAGAAGGGAGGCAGTGGGTCATTCCTCCAAGACTATCTCCTCTATTCTTTAGCCTTCACTTCCCAAACCCAATCTTTGAGGAGACATATTCCGTCTCCCTGGATGAAAAATTTTGTCATCTTCCCCAAGGGGAAGAAAGGGGAGGATCAATCTCTCCACTCTCTCCATTTCTTCATTCCTCCACCATCTCTCTCCAGTTCCCCAAAGTGTAAGTGTGAGTGTGTGACCTCCTTCTGGTCATATATTACAATTGTGAATAAATAAATAAATCCTATTTTGAAAATAGGAGAAAACTGATGAGAATAAAATAACTCTTACATACAGAATACACATATAGAAATAAAGACACATACAGAGAAGAAATTAAGAGTTTTAAACCAAATTCACTATGTCTCAGGGGATTACCAAGAAGAAAGAGTTACAATAATGCTCTCAGACAAGGAAAAACTAAAAATTCACAGACTGCTGATTTGTATTTCTTGCATTGTTCTATTGCTAGTGTTTGTAAAAATATGTCAAATAATAGGAGAGGGGAATCTTTAACTTAACCCTTCTTTTTAGGAAAATTTCTAATTTTCTTTCATTGCAAATTATAAAAGCTTTTAGTTTTAGAGAGTAACTTATGTCATACTAAAAGGTGAGCAAACTGTGCCTGTGTTCTTCTAATGAATTGGGAAAGGCTTTTTAAAGGAGGTGGCATTTGAGCTCAGACTTAAAGACAGTTAAGTTATTCCAAGGAACTGAGGTTGGAAGAAATAGAAGATTCTAAGTGAAAACACATGGAATTAAGAGATGAAATGTTGTGGACTCTGAACACCAAGCAGTTCAATTTTGCTGAAGCAAAGATTATATGAGAGGAAAAAAAAAATATATATATATAATTATCATTGTAAGATAGACTGGAGTCATATTGTGAAAGGATTTAGATGCAAAGCAGAGTAATTTATATTTTAACCTAAAGGCAATACTGAGCCACTGAAAATCCTTCTTCATAAAATGTGACTCATTCAGAGATGAGTTTGAACAAAATCAATTTGTCAGGTATATGGAGAATGGATGGGTTAGAGGATAGTCTGGACAAAACCAATTATGAATCCATTGTTCAAATGTGAGGTGCTCTACTCTTGGACCAAAATCATTTCTATGTGAATACATAGTATGGAACAGCTATTAAGAAAAAGAATCAATAAGTCTTTACCACTGATTCGCTAGTTAGTTTGGGAATTAATAACAATAATAATTTTGTTGCTGTTCAGTTATTTTCAATCAGGTGTGACTCTTCATGACCCCATCTGATGTCTTCTTGACAAAGGCAGTTGAGTGGTTTGCCATTTGCTTCTGCAGGAAACTGAGGCAAAAAGGTAAAATGACTTGCCCAGAGTCACACAGACAGTGAGTATCTGGGGACAGATTTGAACTTAGGAAGAAGAATCTTCCTAACTTCAGTTTCAATACTCTGTCTTCTGCACCATTTAGCTGCCTAATAAAAATAATGCCAGCATTTATATCACTATTTAAGGATTGCAATCTGCTATACAAATTTTGTTTCATCTTATTCTCACAACCAGCTTGGGAGATGTGTTATTATCTCCATTTTATAGCTGAAGAAATTAGGCAAGAAAATATTAAAGTGACATCCAAATTCATACAACTGATAAAGCTTTGGAGGTTGTATTTAAATCCAGATCTTCTCCACTCCATGTCCAGCACTATCCACTAAACACCCTATCTGCCTTATCATGAATGAATGAGAGTGATGATTTTGAGGTGCAAAAATGTTTGAATAGGAGAATTGCTGGTGTCCTCAGTAGAAATAGGGAGTAGAGGAAGTGGGATGAGATTGAAGAGATAATGAGTTTTGATTTGAGATAACTGAGTTTAAGATACCTATAGAACATATAACTAACTAGAGGTATCAACCAGGGATTTAAGAATGTTAGAAGCTGTTAAGAAATGAAAACAGAAATTTAATATTTCTGCAATAAAATAGTAGTTGAATTCATGAGAGTTGATAAGATCTCCAAGACAGTATCAGTGAGTAAAAAAGAGAATGTATAGGGCAGAGTACCCTGGAGTAAACCCAGACATAAAGGGCAAAAGTTGGTGCTGCAGATAAGAAAAGATCCACAATACAACAAGATCATAAAAACCCAGAGGGAATTAAGCAAAAGAATCATCATGGACAAATAGTGCAATGCTATAACTATTAGTAAAGAGGAGATAAATTTCAATATGTTGGTGCTATGATAGCTTACATGGCATAGCCCACTTCTTGCTTGCTGGACCAACCCTTGGCTGGTCATTATCCCTTCCTCAAGAATAAGCATTAAAATGAACTTAATTTTTCTTAAATTAGGAGTTAAAATATACTTAAAATAAACTTGAATTAGATGTAAAAATACCATTTTTTTATGTTAAGCTATGGCTTGACCACCCTTGTCATACCCTGTAAAAAATCTACAAATACTTGTAATGTGAAAATTGACATTCCAAAGTTCTGTTCAAACCATAAAAAAGGCATAAATAGCTCCCAGTGGACATATTACCCCCAAAAATATAGACATCAAACAATCAATTACTTAATGAATAGGTTGTACACACAGAGATTAAATGACTTCCCTAAAGTCACATAGCCAGTAAGCATTGGAAACAGAATTTAAACTTGGGTCTTCCTGGCTTCCTGACACTAAGCTTAATATTCCATCCACTATATCATACTTACTTTCAATGAATGCTTACTCTTAATGAAATGCAGACTGGCAAGAAGGATGGAAGGAAGGAAGGAAGGAAGGAAGGAAGGAAGGAAGGAAGGAAGGAAGGAAGGGAGGGAGGAAGGAAGGAAGGAAGGAAGGAAGGAAGGAAGGAAGGAAGGAAGGAAGGAAGGAAGGAAGGAAGGAAGGAAGGAAGGAAGGAAGGAAAGAAGGAAGGAAGGAAGGAAGGAAAGAAGGAAGGAAGGAAGGAAGGAAAGAAGGAAGGAAGGAAGGAAGGAAGGAAGGAAGGAAGGAAGGAAGGAAGGAAGGAAGGAAGGAAGGAAGGAAGGAAGGAAGGAAGGAAGAGAAATTTCAGTCAAAATGAATTTTGGCCTTAGAGAACAGGTCACATTAAAAGAAGTTTTGTTTTAGTAGCACTAGCTTGTTCTAGTGTGTGATACTTTGCCTGAGAACAAACTTCATAACTTTATAAGGAATCATTTGCTTCCAGGACATGGACTTGATTCAGAGGATGTTAATTAATATTCAGCTTCTGTGCTAGAAACTTCATCTCTACAAGCCTCAATTTACACCTCTGAAAAATAAAGATAATACCTGTTCAACCTATTTCAAAGGCTGAAGAAAGCATATTGCAAATTATAAAAACCTGTATAATCTGCCACAGTATTAGGAATGGTAATTGATTTCTTTATTACTCATTATTACTCATATTGGGTGAAGAAGAAATTCTCAAATGCAATAATTTTTTGTAACTTACATTTTTAGATATTTAAACACTAAGAAGTTAAATCACTTGCCTCTAATATATATTAGAGGCTGGATTCAAACAAGGGACCTTCCTGGCTGCCTTACAGGTACAGCATTATGCCACTTCATTTGGTGGGAAAAAAAAAGACATTATTGAACTCAGTTCCCCTTCTTAAGCTCAAAATAATAAGAATTACACCAAATAAAACTATTTCTGGAAAATCAGATCAAGGAAATCATTCCCTAAATAATTAATTCATATAAAGGAAAATAAAATAAAATAAAAATCATGTTAAATATTCCTCTCCAGACCCTATAGAATAGTGATCTAACTAAAATAGTCACTCCCCTAATCTTCCTTTTACTCTCCCTCTTTTCCCTTCTTTCCCTTCCTGCATATTAGAATTGTTTATGAATTCTGGAGCCCAAATATCTGCATGATAGGGGAGAAAGAAATCACTGTGATTACTGGAAGGGTCCAACAAGAGTAGGCCTGTTCAAATGATACTACTTATGTTATTAGTAAATTTCAATAAGCAACAAGTGGAATAAAAATATTAGAATTAAAATTGAAGCCTCTGGAAGTCACAAGAAGTAATCAACATATAATACATTTTTAAAATGGTAAATTAACAAATAAGTATGCTTTTAATATTGTATTCTTTTCAAAGTATGTCAATAAAATAAACAATAACCTGAAAGAAAAGAAAAAGAAGGAAAAGCAAGGTCTGACACATGCTACAGTTCTAATGGATGACTCCTCTGTTAACAAACCCTCCTATATCCATCAAAAGTTGATTCAAAAAGAATAAAGGCAAGGTCCCAACCCTGATTGAAATGAAATGTCAGTAAGGATAAGAGAAGAAAGATGAAGAATGTATTAACAGAGAATCGGTGTTCAGAAATGAGCTTTAAGACATTCCAAAAAAGAAAAAAATCCTAAAGTGGCATCTCGATCCAACAGAATAAATTCATAGGGACCAGAAAACAAGGTTAGTCTGCCTTCTTAGAAGCACTTGTTGAGTTCAGACTTAGACATAAATGGATTTAAAATAGAATCCTAATATTGATTGTAAAAGTAAGATGGCATATGAGAAAGGAGAAGAGACTACAAATCATTGAGGTACAAAACCTTGAGTGTCTGATTCCCTCTGGCAAAGAGCTCTCAGTTTTCAGTAGAAGAATAAACTGTTTACATTAATCTTCTTAAGAAGATGTATATGCCAAATCTAGAAAAGTAGTCATTTATTTTTTCCATTTCCCTAACATTTTAATACGAATCTGAAAGTTTGTAATGCATAAATCAAAATATACATTAATATTTTTTAAAATACTACACAAAAAGGAACAGCTTGACTTTAAAAATGGTTGAGGAAAAGATTTACACCACAATAAAAAACACTAGGGAGCCAGTGCCACTTCCAATAACACCACCTCTTGATGCCATCAATCAGCAATATCTCTTTCAGAAGTTCTCCCCCTCTCACTGTATTATCATATACAAATTCTGGTTGCAGTGATCTATTAGTCCCCTGGAGATTATCCTCTCTCAGGGATTGCACATAGACAACAGGTAGTTTCCTTAGAAGGAAAATCTGTGTAGCCAATAGGACAAATGTCCTTATGTCTTTGTCTGAACTCTATATAATCAACCCACAGAGACTCAGGGAGAAAGTCATATATTTTTCCTTTGCCAAATGATCCAATAAAATTTGTACTAAAACTATTTCATATTTTTAAGTTTGTTCTGGAGTAATTGTAGGATTTTTCATGTTTTATTTCTCTAACTCTCTTCCCACATGCCCCTCTCCACTCTGAGGAAGTGATTCTTAGTAAACAAAAGAAGTATAAAATAAGATAATGTGACTTCCTTACTATGAAAAAGGTGTGAAGAAGACTAAAAAGCCTCAGAATCAGAAAGTTTGGATATCTTATAGTCTTAGCTTTCTCCTTGTTAAGACTAGCCATCATCATCCTGAGAGTAAAGAGATGGTCCAAGTCCAAGGACAGTCCAAGGACACTTTTGAAGTTTACTGATTTCATCATGGCCCAAATGTGCTGAAGATTAAAAATCCTAGTAAAAATATTTGGGTACTCACTTTATGATAAACACAATATATGCTCACTTTGTGATGCACTTGTGATGCACATATATACTTATAAAAGTATATATTTTTTTGAATTCCTAGTTTTGGAAGAGCCTTTGTTCTGGAAAGTGCCTGGGCATGTACTAAGGCCAAAGGATGATAGGATTCCTCCCCTGGTACCCTGACATCCTCAGGAACAAAAATGAGAAATGATCAGATCACTGGCATTCACAAATAGGAGTATATAGATCTCATCATATAGAGAAAATTCTCTTTGATTTTGATTTGTGCCATATAGACTGACAGGAGAAAATGTGTCTTCCTGTTTTATGTCTAAAGTGAATGAAAATAGAACAAAGTCATCTCCATTGTTGAAAGTATTTTCCATTTTCATTGTCTACCTTTCAATTTCATCTTTAAATGATACTGTGATGTGCTGTTTAATTTTGATCTCATAAGGAATTTTTTAAAAATTTATTTTTTCTTCTACTGCTTCTTCCTAGCTTATAGTACAATAATATTCATAATCTTACATAGTACTTTAACATTTTACAAAACAATTTGTCTGCTAAACCTCCATTTCTCTTATCTCCCATGTATGTTTATTTGACATAAAGTGATTTCTCTGAGTAATGATTTTTTGTTTTCTTTTGAACCTACTGTTGTAATTGTCATATTAATAGACTTCAATAGAAAAGAGTAATAGTCAAAGTCAATGTTTGTTCATTCATCCTACAGCTTATTTCCATTTCACATTTGAGGTGTTTTAGTAGCCTACAATATATTTTCATTTTTATATGCTAAATTAGTGTTGATTTTTTCACCTTTAAAAATATAAGTCAATGGGGAAAGCTGGGTAGCTCAGTGGATTGAGAGCCTAGAGACAGGAGGTCCTATGTTCATATCTGGCCTCAGACACTTCCCAGCTGTGTGACCCTGGGCAAGTCACTTGACCCCCATTGCCTAGCCCTTGCCACTCTTCTGCCTTGGAGCCAATACACAGTATTGACTCCAAGATGGAAGGTAAGGGTTTTTAAAAAAATAATAAAAGAAAAAGAAAAAATAAGTCAATAGCATGCCTATTAATATATAGCTGACCTTGATTTTTAAATGATTTTCAGTTACTAGTAATTTCCTGTATTTTCAGAGAGAAAGAAATTTCCTTTTTCCCTGATACTATTAATGTTTGCCATATCCATAGCCTTTGGTACTTATTCTTGAAGACATTTTTAGAGAGGTATAAGACTTGGTTTTCATATCTTTTTTTTCTTTTTTCAAAGTCCACCTTCTATTTGAAGTTGCTAAATATTAGTGCATATGTTAATTTAATTTAAATCCTTGCAAAAGTGCTCTCTTTTCTTCTTAATCAGATGTTGCTACATAACTTAGTTATCTCATGCTGACATTTTTTCACAGACATTACAAATATTGCAAAATCATATAACCAGCTATATTATTTTGGAAACACAAACAAAAACAACCAAAGTTTGTGTTTCCAAGGAAGGAGATCCTAGGAGTCACAAATATCCTTGTTCAATTTATAGAAATAATTTCCCTATAGAAATATTTTAATTTATATATTATTATAAGGAAGAGAGAATTTGAGCATATGAGGTGGGTCTGCATGGAGATGCAGATGCAGAGAAAAGATTCTAGAATGTGGGAGGGGAAAGTGTAAGGCAGTTAACTGAGGTTGGAGGTGGGCAGTCTTTTCTCTGGTTTGACTTGGAGGGAATACAAATTGGTTAGAGATTAAGTAGGTGAGATAAAAATTTGAATTAAAGATAGCAATAGAAACAATGATACAAGATAATATAAGATTAATCATGTAATGATTATAAATGATAGTCCTGAAGAGACTGAGAAAAGATAGAAGTCATCACAGGCTGGTACGGTAACTTCAAGTTTTATTGAGATTTAAGTTAAATCTAAAAGGATATTCAGTCAAAATTAAATGACTTACCATCTCTAAAAGAGAAGAAGGGAAACAATTTGGATCTTATAATTATAAAAAATATATTAAAAATTATTACATATAATTGGGAAAATAAAATGTCTTTGAATAAAAAGATAAAAATATATTCAGATATTTGGAAAGGTATGAGAAAAGATAAGATATATTTTATCAGTATAACCATATTAGAAAGTAAGATTCATGTAGACATGGAAAAGATCAATCTTTTTTTTAGTACTAGTAATACGTAGTATTTACATACTATTTTATAGTTTTAAAATTGCTTTTCAAATATAATCTCATTTTGATCCTTGCAATCCAGGTAGGGAGATGATATTATTATTCCAATTTCAAATGTGAAGAAACTGAAGTAAATAAGCTATAAATTGGTCAAAAGTGTGTGAAGACAGATTTAAGTTCACATATCCCTTCTATTCTATCTAATTTACCACCTATCTACCTCTAAATATTGATGCTTGAGTATACCATGGGTAAATTAATTATAAAGAAATTTTAATAATGATGAACTTCCCTCAAAATATTCTGCAAATAAATTTCATGTGGATGGAACAGAAAGTACTGGATATATGAGAATAATTGTAGACCAAAGAAGATTCAAATGATAACTCTAAATATAGTCATAGGCAGCTCATAAAGTATGTGAGGGGCATGAATACAGTGATCCATTCCAGACTACACAGTAAAGTTTCATTTATTAGAATTGATTGGGGGAGCTGTTTGTAAAAATCTTGCTTAGAAGTCTAGAATTTGACTAGACCTGAAATTAATTCAAGTACAAAATTGAAATTAAAAGAAATAAGATTAAATCAGGTGAGAAGAAAAATGAAAAGATATAAGGGGAACAAAAAGTGAGGCTATTCAAGAGACTTATGATCAATAAATTCCTCCCAACTCACTATATGACATCATAAAGCATAAAAGTCAAGTTAAGAATACAACCTAAGATTCTATCTTTTTCCTTCTCTTTTCTTTATGAATTTGGTTTCTTTAATATCTTGGGAGATGGGTTGTGGGAGGGGGGGGCAGAATCAGTTATCTTTATGCAGATGGCTCTGAGATCTATATATCTGGCCCTAATTTTCTCCGGATCTCTAATGAATAGAATACTAGCCCTGGAGTCAGAAAGATCTGACATTCAAATCAAACCTTGGACATTTACAGGCTTTAGTATCCAGGTCAAGTTGTTTAATCTCTATTTGCCTTAATCCACTTAAAAGTAAATGTCAAATCACTCTGTCTTTGTCAAAGAAAACCTTATAGACAATATTGGCATGCTATGGTCCAAGGGATCACAAAGAGTACCCAATAACAACAACAACATCAAAGACATCCAAACTTAACATGACTCAGAGTAGAATTAACAATTCCCTCAAAACCTACCCTTCCTCTAGATGTCCCTATTAATATCAAGAGGACCCCCATTGCTCCAGACCCCCAACTTTATAACCTCAAAGTCATCCTTAATTCCTCACTCATTGTTCCCAGCTCGTGGATCTAATCTTCTACAAAATCTTCTAGAGTCATATCTTGTTTTATTGCACCTTTCAGATTACATACTTTTAAAGGTTTGGGGCAACCTTGTGTCAAACAAGTCTATCTATCTATTGGCAGCACCAAATTTTCCATAGAATGTGCTCATAACATGTCCCTATGTCACATTTTGGAAATTATAATGATATTTCAAATGTTTTATTTATTATATTTGTTATAGTGATCTGTAATCATTGATCTTACTGTTGTAATTGTTTTAGCACATGAGGAGCCATGCCCATATAAGACAGTGAACTTAATAAAGCCTGCATGTGTTCTTGACTGCTCAACCTGCCTGCCTTTCTTTGACTCTTTCCCTCCCCTTAGGCCTCCCTCTCCCCCAAGTTGCAACAATCTTGAAATTAGGCCAATTAATAACCCATTTAATGGCCTCTAAGTATTCAGGTAACAGGAAGAATTATTCAATGCGGTAAACTTCATTGGTGCCTTGTTTTAAGAAATTGTCATAGCAAACACCAAGCTGATCAGTCAACAGCCATCAACATTTGAGGCAAGACCCTCCACCAACAAAGATTTTGACGCACTGAAGGCTCAGGTGATAAATGTGTTTTTGTCAGAAATTATTTTTAATTAAGGTATGAACATTGATTTTTTTTAGACAGAATACTATTGAACCCCTTTATAGACCACAATATAATATACACATACCTTTTATAATCACTGAGAAACCAAAAAATTCCAGTGACTCATTTTATTGTGGTAGTCTCTAATTTGAATCTGGAATACCTTGAGATGCCAATATCTACCTTCAAAACATCTCCCCTACATGTTCCATTCTGTCTACGCACACAGCCACACTGGATTTAAATCTCCATAGTCTTTTGCCTGACCTTTTTACAAAAGCTTCCTGTTTAGTCTCCAAGCCTTAGATATCAACTCATTCCAAACTATTATTCATGCAACTTCCAAAGTAAATATTTATAAAGTGCAGTTCTGATCAGGTCACTGTCCCTTCAATAAGCTACAATGGCTTTCTATTAAATACAAGATCAAATACAAATGACATTTAAAGCTCTTCACAGCATGGGCTCTTGCATCCTTTTCCAGGCTTCTTTCATATTTTCCTATGCACATTCTATGGATCATCCGTGCTGGTTTTACTTGCTATTTCTTAAACATGACATTCCAACTTCCAGTCTTTGTGTCTTTGCTCTGGCTGTTCTACAAGCATGGAATGCATTAATTAAAAGTGGAAGAATTCCATGTGACCTGGAATGACCTCCATGAATTGATTGATGCAGAGTGAGAGGAGCAGAGCCAGGAGAATATAGAGACTGATACACTGTGATACAATCAAATGTAATGGACTTCTCTACTAGCAGCAATGCAATAATCCAGGACAATTCTGAGAAAAAACACTATCCACATTCAGAGGAAAAACTGTGGGAGTAGAAATACAGAAGAAAAACAACTGCTTGAATACATGTGCCAGAGGTATATGGTCGGGGATATAGACCCTAAATGAACAACCTAGTGCAAACATCAACAACTTGAAAATGGGTTCTGATCAAGGACACATGTAATACCCAATGAAATAGAGCATTGGCTGCAGGGAACGATGGGTGAAGGGGAGGGAGGAAAATAATGTGATTATTATAACCAAAGAATAATGTTCTAAATTGACTAAACTAATTCAAATGGGAAAAAAATAAATATTATTTTAAAAAAACAAAGTATTTTCCCTGAAAAGAGTTAAGTAAAATAATCCAATATACATTACTTTTCAATTTTATAACGATTAATTTTTATCACAAAGGAAGGATATATGCTCTAATAATACTAATATCATTCACTATATTTGGTCTTGGGATTTTTTTCCTGACATTTAATAGTTTTTATTCACAGTTATAAGAACTATGTACAATTTGTTTTAAGACTACTTGCCTTCACGAATAAACTTCATATGTCTTAAAAAATAAAAATAAAGTGGCCTATTTGCAAATGAAAGGGTCAGAAAACATAGCTGAGGACTGGTAAAAACTAAGGATCACTCTTGGTCGTTTTCTCAGGCAGCCATATCTAAGACAAAGCAAAGAGACCAAGTTGCAAGTATTCTTCTCAGGAGACTCCAAAATCTGCTCCCCTAGAAGCACATTACCATGTTCCTCAGGCAGAGTCAACTAGTATGTATCAAGTTGCTACTATGTGTCAGGCAATGTGCTGTACACTGGGAATACATAAAAGGGCAAAAGAAATTCAAAAAATAGCTCATAATCTAGTAGGTGGAGAGACAGCATTAAAATAACTATGTATTAACGAAACAAAGAATGTCGTTAGTGTTTTTCAGTCATGTTCAACTTTTCATTCAATGTTTTCTTGGCAAAGACACTAGAGTGATTGTCGATTTCCTTCTCCAGCTCACTTTACAGATGAGGCAAACTGAGGCAAGCAGGGTTAAGAGATTTGCCTAGGATCACCCAGCTAGTAAGTGGCTGAGGTCAGATTTGAACTCAGAAAGATGTCTTTCTGTTCAAAGACAGTGATCTATCTACTGGGCCACTTAGCTGCCCCAAAGTATAGACAGGACAAAATGAAAACAATAAACAGCTAGAAGGTATTCAGTTTAAGGATGACTGAAGGGTGCAGCTAGGTGGCTCAGTGAATTGAAAGATGGAAGGTCCGATGTTAAAATCTGGCCTCAGACACTGCCCAGCTGTGTGACCCTGACCAAGTCACTTAACCCCAATTGCCTAGCCCTTACCACTCTTCTGCCTTAGAACCAATACAGAGTATTGATTCTAAGAAGGAAGGTAAGTTGTTTCATTTTCTTTTTTTTTTTTAAGATAACTGGGAAAGAAGTCTTCTTGTAGGAGGTATATTTAAACTGAGACTTAAAAGAAGCCAGGGAATCTACCCAGAATCTAGAGAAGAGAAAAAGAGACTATAGGAATACAGGGCATCCATTGAAAAAGTTTCCATTAGAGAGGAGTATCCTGATTAAGCAAAAGCAAGGACATCATTGTTCCTGAATGGAAGACTATGTGGAGGGGACTTAGGTATAAGAAATCTAGAAAACTCAGAGGAAATTCCTTATCATCTTGGAGTTAATAGGGAGCCAAATTCCTTTAATGTTTCATTTTCATCCACATCTATATTACCAAGGACATAATTTTCTACCTCTTCATCAAGTTATTCCAAATTCTGCTCTGTATCACACAACTTATTCTCTATTTGATTAAAACATTGTAGTCTTATGTCCATATGACACAACTCACTCTTCTCCCTGATGGTCTACACAGATATATACATAAGAAAAGTTTTCCTCCTATTCTTTTCCTGTGCCCCCTCTCTCTGGCGCTCTGTCACTCTTAACTTCAGGTACCAGATTTTAAGTAAAAAAACATATATTAAGCACCTATTATGCTTCACACACTGGACTATGAGAAAATTGAAGAGATTCTGATAGCAAGTGGTTAATTGTAAGGATTATCTTAACTATATTGATTTCATCTTGTGGCTCAGTTCTGGAGCTACGTTGGTTCCATTCCTATTCACTTAGGGGTCGAGTCTAAATTCTGTCCTGTAAGAAAATTTTATTCAGTTCTGGAAATTGGGAGAAAACATTATTGCCTTGTCTGACCCTAGTCTTGAATGACTAGGAAACTGAACCACCTGTATCTGCTTTTACTGATCCTTGACCAAGGAGCTAGGTTGTGTTGACCAGAAATAGGATCAGACTCTAAGAATGATGAAAAGAGTTTTCTCATAATTACATATCTCAAGCCATCCTTATCTCCCATTTGAAAATTGGCTCTCTACTGGTCCATCCATTGTGTTCCTTTTAGAGGTTACAAATACTTGAGAAGGAATGGGACACTTCTTCAACTGAATTCAAGGACGTGCCTGTTCAGCCAACCCCTCCCAACCTGGAAACTCCCTAATCTTTCATCCAAACAGAAATCAGAATACTTATTGTTATATTGCGTCTTTAATTGGTATCATATATATTTTTAATGTATAAATGTCTGTCTCCTCCTGTATTTGGAGGCCAGTCCTAAACTGAGGAAGAAGCTTAGTCCCAGAGGGATGAGCAATTGGTGTGTTTTCTTAGACTATTGATATGCTCAGAAGAGCAAACTTTTGTTTTCTTGGTCATTTTATCTTTTGCTAAGCACTAGCAATTCTGATCTCAAGAGAATGATGAACCTTAGTACATGTGTTTCCTCTTGAATGTTTTGAAGTTCTTCTCATTGTGAAATGAAAGGCATTTTGCCCCCTTGAGAAAGGAATTAAAATATCAGCTAACCTGTGCGAGAGCTAATTTGGAGGGGAGAGAGCCTTTTATAGATCAATACTTAAGGTCAGCATTAGGTGAGGAGGCAGCGACAAATGTGTGGTCCACCCATAGCCACTGACATAACTTAAATTATCTTTAATGTTTGCTGAATTAATCTATTCAAGATGCTTTTTACCACTACCCACAAGTATTCAGTCAGTAGTCTTCTGTCAAAGATCCTATTAACACAGGATCTTGTGTGAGGCACTGAATGAAAGGTACATGGACCTTTGAAAATGCATGGTTTGAGGCAGTTAGATTGACAAGAACATACAGGCCTGAGGTAGACAGAAAATCTTAGCATTTAGTTCTTGAAAGGACATTAGAAACTACCTCTCAAATAGCTATTCTAGTTAATCCTCATGGGATCCAAAGCTAGAAATGAGAGACCTTAGCAACTACTTCTCAGTTTCCGAACTTTATATAGGAATGGCACTCCCATTATTTTACTAGAAAAATCATCACCTACCCTATACTTTTCCTAAAACAATCAATTGCTTTAGCATCTATAGCAATCTATAGCAATTTATATTAGCTTATATCTTATTAAAATTAAGAATTATCAAATTTTAGCACAAAAATAAATGTAAAATAATAATAGCGTGACATTAAAAACAAAATTGAAGGGACTACTATTACAGCCATATTTATGTGTCAAAAAGAATGCCACCTAAGGAAAATGAACTCAGTTCATAAATTCTTTCTTCACCTTTCCATTTGCCCTTCTTGAAGAATTCATCAAAATGTGACCCTGGGCAAGTCGCTTAACCACCACTGCCTAGACCTTACTACTCTTCTTCCTTTGAACCAATACATAGTATTAATTCTTTTTTTAAATAATATTTTATTTGATCATTTCCAAGCATTATTCATTAAAGACAAAGATCATTTTCTTTTCCTCCCCCCCCACCCCCCATAGCCAACGCGTGATTCCACTGGGTATCACATGTGTTCTTGATTCGAACCCATTGCCATGTTGTTAGTATTTGCATTAGAGTGCTCTTTTAGAGTCTCTCCTCTGTCATGTCCCCTCAACCGCTGTAGTCAGGCAGTTGTTTTTCCTCGGTGTTTCTACTCCCACAGTTTGTCCTCTGCTTATGGATAGTTTTCTTCTCCTAGATCCCTGTAAATTGTTCAGGGACATTACACTGCCACTAATGGAGAAGTCCATTACTTTCAATTATACCACAGTGTATTAGTCTCTGTGTACAATATTCTCCTGGTTCTGCTCCTCTCACTCTGCATCACTTCCTGGAGGTTGTTGAGTCTCCATGGAATTCTTCCACTTTATTATTCCTTTTAGCACAATAGTATTCCATCACCAACATATACCACAATTTGTTCAGCCATTCCCCAATTGATGGGCATTCCCTTATTATCCAATTTTTGGCCACCACAAAGAGCGCAGCTATGAATATTCTTCTACAAGTCTTTTTCCCCATTATCTCTTTGGGGTACAAACCCAGCAGTGCTATGGCTGGATCAAAGGGCAGACTTTCTTTTATCGCCTTTTGGCCATAGTCCCAAATTGCCCTCCAGAATGGTTGGATCAATTCACAACTCCACCAGCAATGAATTAATGTCCCTACTTTGCCACATCCACTCCAGCATTCATTACTTTCCTTTGCTGTCATGTTGGCCAATCTGCTAGGTGTGAGGTGATACCTCAGAGTTGTTTTGATTTGCATCTCTCTGATTATAAGAGATTTAGAACACTTCTTCATTTGCTTATTAATAGTTTTGATTTCTTTAACTGAAAACTGCCTATCCATGTCCCTTGCCCATTTATCAATTGGAGAATGGCTTGATTTTTTGAACAATTGATTTAGCTCTTTGCAAATTTGAGTAATTAAACCTTTGTAAGAGGTTTCTATGGAGATTTTTTCCCAATTTGTTGTTTCCCTTCTGATGTTAGTTACATTGGTTTTGTTTGTACAAAAGCTTTTTAATTTGATGTAGTCGAAATTATTTATTTTACATTTTGTGACTCTTTCTATGTCTAGCTTGGTTTTAAAGTCTTTGCCCTCCCAAAGGTCTGACATGTATACTATTCTGTGTTTACCCAATTTACTTATGGTTTTCTTCTTTATGTTTAAGTCATTCACCCATTTTGAATTTATCTTGGTGTAGGGTGTGAGGTGTTGATCTAATCCTAATCTCTCCCACACTGTCTTCCAATTTTCCCAGCAGTTTTTATCAAATAGTGGATTTTTGTCCCAAAAGCTGGGATCTTTAGGTTTATCGTATACTGTCTTGCTGAGGTCGCTTGCCCCAAGTCTATTCCACTGATCCTCCTTTCTGTCTCTTAGCCAGTACCAAATTGTTTTGATGACTGCTACTTTGTAATATAGTTTGAGGTCTGGGACTGCAAGGCCCCCATCATTTGTGTTTTTTTTTTCCATTATTTCCCTGGATATCCTTGATACTTTGTTATTCCAAATGAACATTGTTATGGATTTTTCTAAATCAGTAAAGAAATATTTTGGGAATTCAATAGGTATGGCACTAAATAGATAAATAAGTTTGGGTAGGATGGTCATTTTTATTATATTGGCTCGTCCTACTCATGAGCAGTTAATGTTTTTCCAATTGCTCAAGTCTAGTTTTAGTTGTATGGAAAGTGTTTTGTAGTTGTGTTCATATAGTTCCTGTGTTTGTCTTGGGAGATAGATTCCTAGGTATTTTATTTTATCTAAGGTGATTTTGAATGGGATTTCTCTTTCTAGTTTTTGCTGCTGAGCTATGTTGGAGAAATATAGAAATGATCATGACTTATGCGGGTTTATTTTGTATCCTGCAACTTTGCTAAAGTTGTTGATTATTTCAACTAGCTTTCTGGTTGAATTTCTAGTATTCTTTAAGTAGACCATCATGTCATCTGCAAAGAGTGATAACTTTGTCTCCTCCCTGCCTATTTTGATGCCTTCAATTCCTTTTTCTTCTCTAATTGCTACTGCTAGTGTTTCTAGTACAATGTCAAATAGTAGAGGTGATAATGGGCATCCTTGTTTCACTCCTGATCTTATTGGGAATGCATCTAGTTTATCCCCATTGCAGATGATATTAGCTGATGGTTTTAGATATACACTGTTTATTATTTTTAGGAACAATCCTTCTATTCCTATGCTTTCTAGTGTTTTTAATAGGAATGGATGTCGTATTTTATCAAAGGCTTTTTCTGCGTCTGTTGAGATAATCATGTGGTTCTTGTTGGTTTGCTTATTGATGTGGTCAATTATGTGGATGGTTTTCCTCATATTGAACCAGCCCTGCATCCCTGGTATAAATCCTACTTGATCATGGTGGATGACCCTTCTGATCACTTGCTGGAGTCTTTTTGCTAGTATCCTATTTAAGATTTCTGCATCTATATTCATTAGGGAGATTGGTGTATAATATTCTTTCTCTGTTTTTGACCTGCCTGGTTTTGGAATCTGTACCATGTTTGTGTCATAAAAGGAGTTTGGTAGAACTCCCTCTTTGCTTATTATGTCAAATAGTTTGTATCGTATTGGGATTAACTGTTCTCTGAATGTTTGATAGAATTCACTTGTGAATCTGTCAGGCCCTGGGGATTTTTTCTTAGGAAGTTCTTTGATGGCCTGTTAGATTTCATTTTCTGATATGGGATTATTTAAGAATTCTATTTCTTCTTCTGTTAGTCTAGGCAGTTTGTATTTTTGTATATATTCATCCATATCACCTAAATTGGTGTATTTATTACCATATAATTGGGCAAAGTAATTTTTAATGATTGTCTTAATTTCCTCTTCATCGGAGGTGATGTCCCCTTTTCATCTTTGATGCTGTTAATTTGCTTTTCTTCTTTCCTTTTTTTAAATTACATTGACCAGTACTTTGTCTATTTTGTTTGTTTTTTCAAAGTACCAGCTTCTTGTCTTATTTATTAAATCAATAAAAAATTTCTATTTTATTAATTTCTCCCTTAATTTTTAGGATTTCTAGTTTGGTTTTCTGCTGGGGGGTTTTAATTTGATGGCTTTCGAGTTTTTTTATTTGCATTTCCAATTGATTGATCTCTGCTCTCCCTAGTTTGTTAATATATGCACTCAGGGATATGAATTTTCCTCTGATTACTTCTTTGGCTGGATCCCAAAAGGTTTGAAAGGATGTCTTGCCTTTGTCATTTTTCTTGATTAAATTATTAATTGTTTCTATGATTTCTTCTCTAACTAAATGATTTTGGAGTATCATAATTTTTTTAATTTCCAATTAGTTTTTGATTTGGTTTTCCATGTACCATTACTGATCGTTATTTTTATTGCCTTGTGATCTGAAAAGGCTGCATTTATTATTTCTGCTTTGCTGCATTTGTTTGCCATATTTCTGTGACCTAGTGTATTGTCGATCTTTGTGAATGTTCCATGTGGTGCTGAGAAGAAGATGTATTACTTTTTATCCCTATTTATTTTTCTCCATATGTCTATTAATTCTAATTTTTCTAAGATTTCATTCACCTCTTTTACCTCTTTCTTATTTATTTTTTTATTTGATTTATCTAAATTTGATAATGGTTGGTTCAAGTCTCCCACTAATATGGTTTTACTGTCTATTTCTTCCTTCAATTCTCCTAGTTTCTCCATTAGAAATTTGGGTGCTATATTATTTGGTGCATATATGTTGATTAGTGATATTTCCTCATTATCTAAAGTCCCTTTTCACAGAATGCAATTATCTTCCCTATCCCTTTTAATCAGGTCTATGTTTTCTTTGGCTTTATCAGATATCATGATTGCAACTCCTGCCTTCTTTCTGTCAGTTGAGGCCCAGAAGGTCTTACTCCATCCTTTAATTCTGACCTTGTGAGTGTCAACCCGCCTCATATGTGTTTCTTGAAGACAACATATGGTAGGATTTAGGATTCTAACCCATTCTGCGATTCGACTACGTTTTATGGGTGAGTTCATCCCATTCACGTTCAAAGTTATGATTGTCACTTGTGGACTCCCTGGCATTTTGATATCGTTCCCTAATTCTAACCTTTCTTCTTCAGCTCTAACTTTTTAATCCAGTGATTTATTTTAAATCAGTTCCCCTTGTCCCCTCCCTTGATATATTTCCCTTTCTAGCCCCTCCCTTTTTGTTCCCTCCCCCCACCCCCTCTTCTTCCCTCCCTTTTTTATGTTTCCTCCCCCGCCCCATTCCCCTTGGTTTTCCCTTCTCCCTACCCTTGTTGGGTAAGATAGAATTCAAGATCCCAATGGATCTGGATGTTCTTCCCTCTCTGAGTTGATTTCCCTGAGAATAAGGTTTAAGTAAAACTCTTCCTCTCCTTCTTATAGGAATTTTCTTCCCCTCCCCTTCCCGTGTGAATCTTTATGTGAGAAAGATTATTCTATTTGGTCTTTCTTTTTACCCTATTTACACATTACATTTTCCCCACATATTAATATACATAGATTGATATAAATATAGTCCTCATAGAATAGAGTTTGAATAAAAGAAAAAGATAACATTTTCTCCTTTTAACTTTCCTTCATATTTACCTTTTCAGGTATTCCATGCTCTTTGTTTTACGATATCCAACTTTCCACATGTAAAATTGAGATTTGAACTCTGGACTTCAATCCCCACAAGTCCTTGCTCCACTTCCCCAAAATGCTTTGTAATCTCATGGAATTCTGAGGTGGGCGAGATCCAGAAAAAAAGCTTTTGAGCTCTCTCTCTCTCTCTCTCTCTCTCTCTCTCTCTCTCTCTCTCTCTCTCTCTCTCTCTCTCTCTGTGTCTCTCTCTCTCTCTCTGTCTCTCTCTCTCTCTCTCTCTCTCTCTCTTTTTGGACTTCCGTTTTGGAGCAGATGTGGCTCTTTCCATAATGTAGGTGAGGTCTTGTCTATTATAAACCTCAAAATTTCTCAGACTTATGAATGTTAGGGGTTTCCCCCATTGGGGAATCTTCTACTTAAAAAAATTCCCTAGCAGATGGTGAGAACTCTACTTGAGTGTGGGGGCTCCTAGCTATGGGAGTGTCCCTGCTCCACCCTGCTTAAGACTGCTTTAGGACAGAAAATGGCTTGCTAAACAATGAAAGTACTTTGATCCATGCTTATGGAAGGGACAGGAAGTTCTTTGAGTCATGACTGTTTTAGAATTGATACAATGGGATACTAAGTACCTATAAAGGTGGGCAACTTTTAAACTACTTAGACCTAAAAGGTGAAAACTTACTCAGAGATTTTCTCTTAATGAAATTAGTCAACACAGCAGCATTATTTTCTCTCTTCCTAAAGAGTTTAATCTACTCAGCTGTGAATTCAAAATGGGCTGCCTTTTGGAAAACATCTACAGTGACTGGTAGATGTAGGGACTTAGGGGAGGTGACATGGGAGAAAAACCCCTATATAAGAAAAAAAGAGGATCTCGATTTCTGACTCTCATTCTGAAGGAGAGCTCCTTGAGGAGCTCCTCTGAGGGGCTCTTTCCCTCTGGGGTAGGAGCTCTGGAGGCTCTTGAGAAAGGCCCTTTGAAACAATCTCTGGCTGGAAGACTCTTTGAGGAAGGATGCTGGCCTGGTGTTACTAGAATCCTTGTTTAGTCAGACCTTGTGGTGAGCGTTAAAAAACTGACTGATTTCTCTTTTAAGACTCAGGTCTAGGCCATATTGGCTTGAGGCCCTTCATACTTATTCCTTTCTTACTCTCTCTCTCTTTCTTTGATTACTCATTGTATTGTTAATTAAAATCTCTATAAAACCCAATTGACTTGGGTATTTGAATAATTGGGAATATTTCCCTGGCAACCACCTTATATTTGATTTTAAAAACCAAGACACTGTAGTGAAACATATTTCTGCAGTCAAATTTACTCACCCTCTCTTATATCTATCACAATTTATATCTTCCACCATTTTAACTCACTACAGTTTAAGACCTCAACCATTTTAAATCTCACACTAGGCCTCTGGCCTAAGCACGTTTTCCTTATCCTATATTTTCTTTAATCCTTAATCTTTAATAAACCTCTAAAATATAATACCTCTTGCAGAGAGAAACTAATTTCTACCTGCCTCAATCTCCCCATATTCCTAAAATTTAACCGTTACAGTTGGTGACCACTAAATTGGATGAGAACTTCTCAAATTCTTTAGCCTAGAGAAGGTTTTTTTTTTTTTTTTAAGCCAGTTTCTCCAAGATGCCTTTTTAGAAAACTATCTTGATCAGCTCCTGCCTGCGGCTCTCTCTGGCTCCTGCTTCTGCTCCCGGCTTCTCACCTGGTGCCCGTGCTCCAGGCCCTGTTTGTCTGCGCTCCAGCTCCAGGCCCTGTCCACCCCTTGGTCTTTCTCTTGCTCACCTGGCCGACCTGATTCAACCAAGATTGCAATCACCTTGTGACCTGCCTGCCCAACAAACCCAGTTCCTTGGAGCAGATCACTCTGGACTCATTTCTATCAGCTGGTAACAAAATGGGGGTATTGGCTCCATGTGTGAGGCCTGGGCTGAACTGGGGCAGGAGGAGGGATCATATCAGGAGAGAGAGGAAAGGGAGAGGAGAAGAAACAGATTTTTCAAACAGAAACTTAATAGCAATGGGCTGTTTAAAAGGATACCTTTTGACTCTTCTGGTAATTTCATTGACTTCACCTGCCTGTCAGGGTGAAGATTCAGCCCAAAGATTCAACTTTGGGGAGGCAAATGGGTGGCTCAGCGAACTGATATCCAGGCCTAAAGACATGTGTTCCTGGGTTAAAATCTGGGCTCAGATACTCCCCAGCTGTGGGTCCCTGAGCAGATCCCTTAACCCCCATTGCTTAGCCCTTACCACTCTGCCTTTGAACAATAGACATTTAAATGGATAATTAATTAAAAGAAAGAAAAAACACACCTAAAGATCTGTATTCTATTGCATTTTTTGTTTAAGGTTTAACTTTGTGATGTTAAATTCATATATTATTGGATTGAATATTATTCTGTTACACTGAAGGTTGATTGAATTTATTTTGAATGTACTGAGTTTTGAAATTCTGTTGTTTTCCCCCTATAACTGTGCTGAACAAATATTATTATAATTAAGCCCATATGGGGAAAAAAAACAGCTTTTCTATTTTGACTGGAAATTCTCACATAGAGGATGGATGGACTTTAGGACTGGTTACAATTGTATAAAACCTTTGGAAAATTTAATGTGCTAAATATCTCAAATGATTTTAAGTGTTTTTTTAAATATGATTTTTGTAATTTTTTTAAACAATCTCTGGTTATTTTTCCTGCCCCTACCAAGAGGTAAAGCCCATTCTAGTAGCTGAAGTGAAATACATTTTATAAACCCCAACCTTCCCACATGTGAATGGAAGTTGGGCAGTTGATCTCAGGGCATTTGTACCCCTAAAAGCCTCCAAGGAAAAGGAGCATCCCTTTATTTATACTCTTCAGCTCACTACTTCACTTGCACCAGAATGATATATAGATTTCTTGATTATGTTCTAAACCCAAGATGAGTTTTACTTTGTTTAAAAAATATGTTTATTACCTAGGTTGAAAGATTGCTACATTTGTAAAAACTTGACAAATATCCATCAATTCATAGGCTTTTAAAAAAATGCCATACAGCAACTTATGTGAAATATGAATGTGTGTTTGTTTGCTATTGTAATTAATTGGGCTATTGAGAATTTTGGGGATTTTGATAACTACATATTTGTACTACTGTATTTTTAAAAATGAAAAAATTGTTAACCTTGTTCAATTCATTTGCCTTCTACTCACAGTGATCATGGCCAGATACAAAGAGGAAATGGATCTCATTTTTGGTGAGAAAGCCTTGTAATCTTTATTTTCTTAGCTGACACAGTATGTCAATGATTATAAGCTATATTTTGGAATTTTTAACGACTTTTATTATATTTTTCTTGCATGTGCAATATACCATTTGTTTTTTTATTATTTTTCTCTCCTTTTTATATTTGAAGCACATGCCACCAGCATTAAGATTTTCTTTAACCTTTTGACTTTTCAATGCTACAAGTTTAAGATACATTTGCTAATGCATGCCCTAAAAAGCTTATGACTATAAAAATGATGCCACTAATTATTTAAATAAATTATAGGACTTTGCTTAATGATTCTGTCTGATTCCAGGACAAGATATACACAGAGAGCCAAAGAAAAGCCAATCCAGGATGGACTGATGCACTTCTAGGCCAATACAAAGGTCTTGAACCTAGTGTGAAGACTCGAGGTTACTATGTTTATCATTGCTAGACATAGTCTTTCCTTGTGTCCACACTCACTCTGAAAATACTCACAGATGAGTATCCCCGAAACCTTGGCTCCTATAATCTGGTCCCCTTTTCTGCCTCTCATAGTGTGGTACCTTTCTGTAGTCCTGGCTACTGACTGGGTAAATGCATCATTGCTTAGATCATTTTGATTGGGCCCTGATTGAAGAACCTGTTATAGATTTATTTTTGTTTTACTTGGAATTTTTACACATAAGACTTTGATAGTCTATATTTTCATCCAGAGTTTTTTCTTTTTTTCTTTGTATTTTTCTGATGTCTTTTTAATATCTCTTGCCAATTGATTCATATACCTCATACCTCAGCCATGCATCCCTAAGTGATCCTACTTTTTTAATCACCCTCTTAAAGAGGAGAATGTAAAAATATTATTATTTTAAATTGCAAAGTTTAAATTCCTTTTGAGAAGAATTTTAGGTAAAGGAGATGCTACCTCTCTGAATCCAGAACTGAACTGTTGGAGAAGCCACCATGAAGAAGCCTCCAGACCACAAGTTGCACAAAATTGAACTTTGGGTGTGCTTGATTGAACATTTATTTTTTGTATACTTTCATTCCAAAGGGGACTTCCCCCTAACTGGCTTTTTGTCAATGCGTTCAGCAATTATTGGTTTTGTTTTGTTTTTTCTTATCCTCAAATTATTGTAATCTATGTTTTTATGATCCTTTGGGGAAGGACTTCTTCCCAAAGGATCAAAAGGGGGTATGTAAAATGGAGATTTGAACTCTGGACTTCAATCCCCACAAGTCCTTGCTCCACTTCCCCAAAATGCTTTGTAATCTCACAGAATTCTGAGGTGGGCGAGATCGAGAAGGTACTTAAGCTGATTGCAAAGGCGTTCTCTCTCTCTCTCTCTCTCTCTCTCTCTCTCTCTCTCTCTCTCTCTCTCTCTCTCTCTCTCTCTCTCTTTTTCTCTCTCTCATTTGGGACTTCCATTTTGGAGCAGATGTGGCTCTTTCCATAATGTAGGTGAGGTCTTGTCTAGGCCTCGGGCCTAGGCGCATTCTCCTTATCCTGTATTTTCTTTAATCCTTAATCCTTAATAAACCTCTAAAAAATATAATACTCTTTGCAGAGAGAAACTAATTTCTACCTGCCTCAGTCTCCCCTAAATTTTAATCTTTACACTCAGAGCTCTGGTCTTTTCTTTGCAAAAACTTGGAAATCTTCTATTTTGTTGAATGTCCATACTTTCCTTTGGAAGTATATAGTCAGTCTTGATGGGTAGCTGATTCTTGGTTGAAGGCCCAGCTCTCTTGCCTTTCTGAAAATCATGTCCTATGACATACAGTCAGTCAGAGTGGAACTTGCAAGGTCTTGTGTGACCCTGATTGGTATTCCTTTATATCTAAATTGTCTTTTTCTGGCTTCTTGTAAGATTTTTTCTTTTGCTTGAAAGCTTTGGGATTTGGCAATTACATTCCTGGGAGTTGTCTTTTGGGGATTTAGTGTAGAGGATGTTCTGTGGCTCTTTCAGTGGCTGTATTGCCCCCCTTGTTCTAGAAGCTCTGGGCAATTTTCTTTGATTATCTCTTGTATTACGATGTCGGGTTTGCTGTTTATTTCTGGCTTTTCTGGTAGTCCAATTATTCTTAAATTGTTTCTTCTCCCTCTATTTTCCAAGTCTATGACCTTGTCGGTGAGATATTTTATGTTCTCTTCTAATTTCTTGGTCTTTTGGCTTTGCTTTATTAATTCTTGCTTGTTTTCTTCCAGTTGGCTGATTCTGACTTTTAAAGCCTGGTTTTCCTTTTCAGTTTGATCAAACTGGTTTTGTAGATGCGTGAATTTCTTTTGCATTATTTCCCACTTTTCCTCCCAGAAGGCTTCCATCTTTTTGATCATTTCCGATTCAAATTCTTCATGGGTTTGTGGAGAGTTTCCATTTCCTTTGGAAGGTTTCGGAGCATTTGCTTGTATTTCCTCTTCTATCTCCTCTGTATTTTTGTATTTTTACTCCATAAAATGCGTCCAAAGTCGCCCCCTTCTTCTTATTTTTCTTGGAGTGTTGAGGCTTTTCTGTGCTATTTTCCATCTCTATCTGAGTGGGGAGGTCTAGCTTTTCTTATCTCTGTCTGGTGTTCAGAGGCTTTAGCCCCAGGCAAATTGTCTGTTCATGGGTGTTACTTCTCTCAGTTCCCTCCCAATGCTTCCTCATTGCCTTACTCCCACACTCTGAGCTTGGCTTTGCACTGTCCCCGAGGTATGTCAGAGCCTTTGTGGGCCAGAGAGGCCTGCACTCTGAAGGGGAAGGGGCTGAGGCTTCCTGGAGCTCTGAGGGCTCCTGATAGGATTAACTTCAGTTGGGTTGGATTGAGTGTGTCTTAAAGCAGGGACCTTCCCTGAGACTCAGAGGAAGGATCCAGCCAGGGGGCTACAGACTCCCCTCTGTCTCTCTCTGTTTCCCTGCTGTCTGGGTGCCCCCTCTCAGGTTGTTTTTAGGGTGCGGCTTTCAGAATAGCTGGCCCTGGGGTCCTTTTGCTGGCTCTTAGGTTCCTGCTGCTGCCTCAGACTCAGTGCTCTGGGTTGGGGGGGATGGGTCCTGGGACCTTCCTTCTGCCTATCCCTTAGATCCCAGTGATCTCGGGTTCTGCCTTTGGGGGGGGGGGGCATACCTTTTGATCCAGGTCCAGTAGGAGGGTTCCCTGGATCTATCCTGTTGTTTGTTTTGAATTTCGGTGTCCTAGGAGCATACAGTTTGAGATCAGTAAGGAGGGGGTTTCTGGAGATCTGAACTTTAGCTCTCTCTAAGTCGCCATAATGCATAGTATTAATTCTGAGATGTAAGGTAAGGGCTTTAAAAATTAAATTAAAAAAATAAAAATTTTAAAAGGAGAGAAGGGTTTGAAAACCTTCACGTCAAACCCAATTGTAATGTCACAGAAAGTAGTGGAAAAGGGAGAAGGGAGAAGAAAGGAGAGAAATAGCCTCCTGTTCCTTTTCTGGTCTCTAAGAGGAAGAAAACAAAAAAATGTAGAGTGAATCCAAAAACTGTGTTCTTCCATTGCAGCTGGCTTTCTTTTGGTCTTACTCTTCTCTGGGTTGGCTCTAATGTTCTTAAACTTATCCCATCTAATTTACCTAAATCAGTAAGGGAGAGGGAGGAAAGGAAAATGAGTCTGCCCCTTTTCCTCATCCATTCCTATTCAAATTAACTCATCTAAAAAGTGGGAGCCCTTGGTTCTTATTTTCTCCATTACTGTCTCCTTACTTTCAATAATTTTATTAAATAGGTGGCAGTGGGGGGTAGCACCTTAATTGACCAAGAGACCCTTTATCTGCCGGCTACATGAAGACTGATTCATTTCCCTTCCCACCCCAAGAGAAATCTGCTACTGGATTTTAAAAAATCATGTTATATTTATAGTATATATCTCCTGAACTCAAGAAGAAAAATAAAAAAGAATTTAAGAATGTAATTCTATTAATATTTATAATTATACAAAAGAAGACATAAAGATTAAGAGGTAATATGAGACTGAGGCCAAGATGAATGGGGAGAAGTACAAGAGAACGATTTTCACAAATATATCACAACATTAGTGATTAGAGAACAGGAAAGGAAAATTAATAATTATTGAAGGTAAAGTAAACTGAATTTTATTTAAATTATTTTTATCAGAAAATAAATTCAGTGGTACATTGGTATATAATTTTAGGATAATTACAATCATGAAATAAAGTCAGGCAAAAAGGCAGAAGCAGATATAGACCACAAAATACAAGTTCCATAGCCATGTCTACATATATGAAAAGTCTCAACAATATCAGTCAGACACTACTCAAGCACTGGAGATATTAAGACAGGCAAAAGACAATTCCTACATTCAAAGAACTCTTAGAAAGGACAGCCTTTAATTTATATTCCTTAGTTTAAACAACTACAAAAATTAATTAAAATTAAATAATATTCAAATAAACTAAGAATAAAGTGGTAAAAAGTATCAGCTCAAAGATATATTTCTCAATAATTATTGATAAAAAGTGTATATTGTTGTGGGGCCATCTATTAGAGATGGAAGATCTTCAAAAGCCATCTAATTCAATCTATTTTATGAATGAGGAAACAAAGGTACAGCAATATTAAATAATTTGAAAAATATGATATAAGAAGTAAGCATTAGAGATAGGATTTGAAGTTGGTCCCTTTAACTTTATAACTAATTTATAATATACCTATAATTATAATATATAATACAATGCAATGCAATGCAATACAATACAATACAATACAATATAATATGATATGATATGATATGATATGATATGATATGATATGATATAACTAATTTCCTTTTCACTGCACATTCTCCTAATGACTTTGTCAAAGATAAAGTTCTCTTTATATATGTCAAATTTCAGGAATTTTAAAAATATATATATATAGTTTCCCTTCCTTTGTTTTTGCTTTGGAGATTTGTTTTTTGTGTGGTTTTTGACTCAAATGTTTGCTTCATTAGTAAAATATGAAAAATAATACCTGAGCATACCATTCTTCACTTTATTTCCTCTCTATTCTTCTCTAGTGTTAGTGATGTGTTTTTTTCACAATATGAAGAACATGGAAATATGTATTGTATAATAATATATATGATATATATGCTGTATCATATTACCTGCCATCTTGAGGAGAAAGAATGTGTAGGTGGGAGAGAAAATGAATAGCAAAATATCAGAAAAACAATTATTAAAGAATATATCAACATGTATTTTTGGGAAAAATACATTTTTTAAAAGAATGGAAGTAATACCTGTTTTTTGTTCATAGAACTGAGATAAAACCACCAGAAAATTATCAAGTGCTATGCAAAAGGGGAACATTGTTGTTTTTAAATACTTACCTTCTTTCTTAGAATCCATACTAAGCATTGGTTCTAGGGCAGAATAGCAATTAAGATTAGGCAATTGAGCTTAAGTGACTTGACCAGGATCACACAGCTAGGAAGTGTCTGATGGCAAATTTGAAACCAAATCCTCTAGGCTGTAAGCCTGACTCTTTATTCTCTTAGCTACCTAGATGCTCCTGAAGCTTTAATTTTAAAAGAACCAAAATGTTCATGTAACTGAACATTATCTTCAAGATACTCCCAAGGAAAGATCTATTATGGATTTCTACATTTTTCTTTCATTCAGGTCCCAAGTCTAAGACCCCAAATCTCTGAATACTCTTTTCCTCCTTGCCTGACCCTCTTCCTATACTTTACTGGTGTATAATTAGAATTTTTGTATTCCAGGACTTCATTTCCCAGAATCCCATTTTCATCCTTACCTTATGTCCTTATGTTTTCTTCTCCCGCTTTCGCTGGCCGGTAAGCTTGTCTTTACTCAGGCTTTATCTATTTCCTGTGCTTCAAGTGATTATTAATAAATCTTATAAAATATAATACTTGGAGTTATTGGATATTAATTTTATTCTTACACTGGGTATTCTCCTTTCCAAGTAGAGCCAGAAGGATTTCATGCTTACAATTTAGCCTCCTTATACTGAACAGAATAACTTTGTTCATCCCTTACTGATATATGTTCTGGGAAGTTTTCTAGTTCCTTAGTTAGTAAACCTAAATTCTCTATTATCATTCCACTGTCAATTTTCAGCCATGTACCCAAGTTCCTAGTAGTCCTCATGCATTCTCAGGTCACACGCCCTCTGTTTTCTTCTAACACTACAACACCTAGAAGATTCACCTGCAGTAGCTCATTCATTCTCTAATTTCAAGTAAACTCACATTCAGTAACCCACTTACCCCTCCTTGCATCCTGATGCATTTGTTCCATTTACTAAATCCAAGCCAGCCTCATAAACAATCAAGTAACACATTCAGAGCAGTAAGGCTATTCTCTGATGCTACTAAATACTCTCTGTGGAATAGAAAGCACAGATTTTCTCCCACAGCAGGTCCCCAAACAGCAGAAGACAGAGAACAAATCTTTAAAATATTTTCTCACCTTCATCCTCTTCACTCACCTTCATCACTCTTCATCCTCCCTCAGTCTCAAGAACTATCTATCTATACCTTATAGTTGTTGATGATGGTAACAAGCAAAATTTCCTTGCTCCTTAACTGGAAAACAAGACCTTCCCCAAATCCTCTTTCTCTTAACTTTCCAGCCCATGTAGCCAAGTTTAAGCCTTGAGTTAGATCCATCCAGAATATAAAATTACTCATAACTGAGGTAACATAGTATATAATGGGAAGAAATCTGTTCTGCTGAATTCTAGCTCTTCTACTAACTACTCTTATGAGAATTATTTTATTTCCTTTTATTATTCAGGACTCAGGCCATTCTGCCTACAAATTTTGGTTAACCTCACCTGAACAAAAGCTGTCCCATGGGATGTTAAAAAAATTACTTTAGAGCCTGAAAAATTCCTTAGATATGAAGTCAGGAGAATTTCAACTGTCGCTCACTCCTTGGTCAAAAAAAAAATCAATCTCTTTGTGAATACTCTAAATGTAGTTTAATTTGTAACCTGCTTTGGTTTACCCATTGTTTGACTGAATTGGTTTCCTTAGGGCATATATGAGATTAGGGTTAAGATTCAGTTTAATTAAATTTATTCAACTTTTATGACATTGAAGGAAGTATGGGATTATGAATCTATTCTTTAACATTTATGGCCCAAGAGGATTGTACAAGATTGCAATAGGTAAATGAATTATTTCTCTATCACACTAATTCATTTTGCCTATAAGAAACCCCATCAGAATCTTCATAGTTGTCCATATGTTTTTCTGAGACCTGAACCTATGCTTGAACATAATAATAAAACATAGGATTTAATCTCCATAATTTCTGCATTGTTGTAAATATATATTTAGCAGTAGTTACACACCATATAAACTCAAAGGAAAAATAATTCTACCATAAGAGTAACTACCTCAGTGACTTCAGCTACCTCATGTGTAGAATAATAAAGCTAGAATTAAATGATCTCATAATCCCTTCCTAGCTCTTAATACTTTGAATTCCATAACCATGAAGTATTCATATATATATGTATATACATATAAATATATACTTGCACATATCACACTCACTTAAAGATTTATGAACATATAAATGCATATCCACCTATGTGTTTTTGTCCTTATACACATGTGTGCACTCATAAATGCACACATACTTTAGGATTCCAAGTTGTATCAGATCATAGGATCACAGATAAAACATAGTATGGACCAAAATAAAAGAAGTTATGACAAAAAAAAAAAGGCTATCCACCATTATAGAAGAAATTGTTGGAACCTGAAGGAGAATCAAAGCATGCCATTTTTCATTTTATCTCCTTCATGAGGTTTTTTTTTTCTTATATAAGCAATATATTTCTTCTTTTGCAACACAGCAAATATGAAAATTGCATTAAATTATAGCACATATATATATAACTTATATCATAAAACCTGTTGTCGAGGGAAGCAAAAGAAGGGAGGGAGAGAACATGGATCAGAAAGTGTCAGAAAATGATTATTAAAAGTATATCAACATGCAAAAAGTTAAATTAATTTTTTTAATGAAAGAGGTTCTGCCTAAGATGAAAGTAGCTATTGGCTTGTTTTCACAGACTATTCATACTTATAACCCCTAAATTGGGGAGTAATTTTTCAAATATCAGAAAGTTCACCGGATCACCAAATGCTTAAAATTCAGTCAGCACAATTTGTACATAATCAGAAAAGTTTAGAGTGGCAAGTCATTTTTAAAAGTCGGGGGGAATGATCACTATAATAATTTCCTTCCTTTTGTGAAGTATTTGCTTGAGAAATATTTGAAGGTTAAAATTGTCTTTAAAGACTTTTGTTATTTAATGGTGTCTCCATTGAACTGATAGATAAACATTGAATTTTATTATTATCCCAGTGTATTTTTAAACAAAAGCATTGTGGTAGTTTCTTCAGGGGGGTACATAATTTCAACAACTTAGATCATTTAAGTATTTTAAAACTTCATGCCAAGAGAAATGACAAAATTTTGATTAATTTCTAGATTTGTGCTAGAATTAACTAGTATCAAATGGGGAAAGTTTAACTTCGGTAATTTTTTTCCATTTAGATTTAGAATGTGAATTTGAAAAGTGGGTATTTTTGAGAAATTATAGACAGAGAATATTATAGTTGAAGTGACATTTTTAACATAATCTGTATTAATCAGATAAGCATCAGACTACATTTAAATATGCATGCACACATAATGACCAATTATATTGCTGTCCTTTTATTGACATTGATAATTTCATTTGTATTTTTATGGATATGTTTTGTGGACAAAAATATATAAGTAATCAAGTCATTTCCACAACATACAGAAATAGAGAATCTTCTAAAAATTGTGTCTATATTTGCTAGTCACTAATTTATTTCTGTATTAAACTCTGGCTCTTTAAACTGGTGGCTTCACTAAGACCCAAAGCCCTGTCTCAAGAAAAGACATCTTAACCTTCAACAGAAGGGCTTCCTACCTGCATAGGCTTCTCATTTCTTGACAGTTGTCTTTTTTTGTTAAGCATGTGGATCATATTGAATATCATGTACAGAAAATAAGGTCATTATCAATGGCCAAGGCCAATAACCTATTCAATAGAGGAACAATCAAGAAGTAGGTGATAGAAAATCCTCTAGAATCAAGGACAACAAAATGTTTTTGTCAGAAAAAAAAAGTGATTATGACAGAAGCCTGAAAGGGTTGGAAAGAACATTCCTATAAAAGGGTTGAAAGGATAAACATCTTAATAATGGAACAGTCAAGAAAGTGATAATGAAGAGAAGTGGTGGCAGTATAGGGGGAGAGAAAGAACAAAAGATGTTAGAGAAAAAGAACAGGTAGAAAGAGGAAAGGAAAATGTGTTGTTGTCTTCACTGTCTTCTATTTTGAGATTTCATCTTCTCTCTCTGCTCTCTGCCACCATTATATACTCATTAATATCTCACCTAAGTAAAAGACATAGCAATCCTATTCAACTAATTTTTATTATTATCAGCTTTGTTCAAGGCATTATGTTACACAGGTACTAAGGATACCCCCCCCAAAAAAAAATAGCCTCTCTCCAAAATGAGAAAATTTGTTTTGGGAGAAAATCAAGTATGATGTGTGTGTATGTTTGTGAATACATATAGATAGATAGAAAGATAGAAAGAGAGAGAGAGAGAGAGAGAGAGAGAGAGAGAGAGAGAGAGAGAGAGAGAGAGAGAGAGAGATCATAGATATAGATCTGGTGAGGGAGTTCCTCTCTTCTGAATTTTTCATTCAAAGCTCCTCTGCCCAGAAATATCTAGTGACTTCCTACATGACAAATTTTAAAACCCATTATATGACATAAGGTTCACCATAATCTGATATCCTACTTTCACATTATTCCTCACCACATTTTTTATGATCAATGATCAATATTTATCACATTTTGTCTAAATTTTGGATCTTTTTCAATGGCTAACATACTGTTCTTTAAATAAATGGCAATTAATATTTTAATATTACCAAATGAGATTAAAAATGACAAGAATTAAAGGAGCTGAAAAGGTCTGTTAGAAAGAAACTAGTAGACTTTAGGAGAGATTTAGATATAAATGGCAGATAATGGGATATGAATGGCAAAACAATGTGTAGAAGAGACTAGTTAGGAAGAAAAATCTAATAAGGGATAATAATTAGGATAATTGACATTTATTTAGTTATTTTCCTGTTTTGCAAACTATCACACATGCATTATTATCTCATTGAATCTTTGCTTTACTTCGAGACATCTCCTTGACATGAGTCTTAAGAACCAGACCAGAGCACTTAACTCTTTCTGGCACAAAATTTCTGTTCCAGGACCCCTCAACTGGTGAAAGCATGAAAGAAAAGAGCTCTTCATTTCTCTTCCAATATTTTTTAAGGTTCTCCATATTTATTTGACTGATTTTATAATGATGGCCATTTATTAAAAACTTTTTCATAGGCATGCTTCTAATTTTCACAATGTATTCTCATCTTATGACACTAAGAATAAAACAGAAATCTTAGCATGGGATGCCATAAAGAAGGTCTTATGTGGAATTAGAGGACAAACTGCATAGAGTTTGTCCTATTGAGACCTTTGAACAAAATCACATCTCTTGGAGCTTTAGTTTTCTTATCTGGATGGTGGTGATAGATAGACAGAGAGAGAGAGCGGGAAAAAAAAGACAGAAACAGAGATGAGGGGTAAGGGGAGGGGAAGAGAGAGAGACACACAGACAGACAGACAGACAGAGACACAGAGAGAAATAGAGACAGAGAAGGAAGATCATGTATCTTCATATTCTCCCAATCTCTGCCTCTCCATTGAGATGCCTCAGAATTTTTTTCATACCAAAAGCAATGTAGTCCAAATTAGGTAATGACTAACTACTACTAAGCCACCTGGGTTCAAGCTATAAAATCCCTTTGCAATAGAGAAGGGTAGAACATTGGGTAGGAGAGAACTCTGTTAGACTAGCTGTTTCCACTTTACCCAGCCATTTAGAAACTTGTATATTCCCAAATGTAGCGATCAGAATTCTAAGTTAATTCACTAAAAGGCAACTGACCACAATGATCTCTGCCATTACAGAATGTTCAAATTAATCAGCATACTCTTATAATAAGGTTGCCTTGCTACCAACTATGAATGGGTTGGATATAATCCTTCCTGAGGAAGCTCTGGACTCACTAATGCTCATAGAGCTTATCTGAGAGTTAAGATAAGGCATTACTACTGATGGCTATGCTTGAGAACATGTGGAGAAAACTGAGCTGGAAGATGAAGGGCCTAAAGCTCATTCCTTATAAGGAATGGTAGAAGGAAATGGACATATTTAGCCTAGAGGAAATAAGACTTAGGGGGAACATGATAGTTGTCTTCAAGTATTTGAAATGAGGTTATATGGATGAGGAATTAGGCTTGTTCTGTTTGGCCTCAGAGGACAGAGCTAACATCAATTGCAGCAAGTTGCAAGGCCAGATTTTTCTCAATACAAGAAAAAACTTCCTAACAATTAAAGCTGTCCAAAAATGGAATAGACTTACTTGGGAAATTGTTGCTTTCCCTTCACTAAAGGCCTTTAAGCAAAAACTGACTCACCACTTAGGGATATCATGTAGAGAGCAGTGGTTGTTCAGGTTCCAGTTGTTTATTTCTGAAGTCCCTGCAATTCTGAAATACTGTAATTCTTCAAAAAATTGTTCATCTTTGTATGGTATCCAGTGAGTCAGAATATTTCATTGACTAGACTTTTCCATTCCTCGAATATTCTAGATAAATATACAGCATGAGGCTTGTAAATTAAATAAATGAGCCTGCATAGAATATGCAATAGATATAGTTCTTGATGAATACAATCATAAATTAAACAAGGATGAAAAATCATTTAGGAAGAAAAAGAGAATCAGGGGAAAAAACCTTCCATGAAACATAAAATACTATCTATTGTATATTTTGATACTATCCATAAAATTATTTTAAAGAGTTTTACTAAAATGTTTACTAGGCAATATAATGCATACATTCATTATTAGGACAGGTATTTCAGAAATATTTTAAAGAAAGTAGAAATATGTATCAAAGTATAATGCCACATCATCTTATATTTATGTCACTGTTGATTACAGTCTATCTCATATTATGAACCCATGCACACACAAAAAAATACACTTTTACCTTTGATGAGCCATTCTATAATTATAGAGTATTAACAATGTGCTTCCATGGAAGGCCAACTAAGCCTTATACAATTTGTTTTTTTAATTAAAAGATGAATTGAGTGAGCATAATTGGACTTATAAAATGAATTTATATCTGTATTTTGATTAATGATAGCTTTCTCATCAATACTCTACCACTAAACTAATAATTCCCAATTTCCTTGTCTTTAGACTCTCATTAACATCCTTATATTCTCTTTCCTCTGTAAGTCCTATTTAATTATACTGAATTCTGTCTTCAGCCACAGCCCAAGAGAAAAGCAGAAAAATGGTTGCCTAGCAAAAGTGAGCTTTAACTAAAGGTCATATAAAAGCGTATGAGAAGCCTAGAAGACATCTTGAAGTAGTGGCTTAAGACAAAGGGATGGTTTTTGGGAAAGTGGCCCTTGGTTCATGTTTGAACATACCAAAAGTATTACACTACTGTAGGAATATAAAACATTTTACTCATTTTTTTCCTTACAAAATCATTTTGTTCACAGTGAGATTAAATACATATCTATTAATGATATTTTTTTGCATTTCTTCATCAACTTATAAAGCTTAATATTGCTTTCAATAAATCGAAATGATTTATCTTATTATGGTGACAACAAAGACAATTCTGAATCTCCTTTAAAAATAAAGCTCTGATAATCTTTCCCCAAAAATTAGTAAGAGAAAATCTAGGAAAAAAACAAATTACCTTACAAGGGAAAACTCACAACCTTTTCTAATAGAACACAATACTAAATAACAAATCTTTACCTGATGGATCTTCGACCCTCCTGTCATTGGCCTGTGATATCAACCTTCACCCTATCTTAGCTTCTCTCCTTCTTTGAAAAGTAATAACCTAGTGCCTGATCAGTGAATGTAATCTCCTTTTACACCAAGATTTGTCACCCTGCTGAACTGCTGAGTAGTATGTAATCATACGAGCTTTGCCTTATATCAGTTTGACTACCCCGGAACAGCTAATGTATTTTGCTACACCATTGCTTAATCCAAGCTCAAAGGTTCAATAGAAATCTTGAAACCTTCAATGCTTTTTAAGAAAAAAAAATCTTTAGATAGTCCATTCCATCTTCTTAAATGGAGTTCAATTCAATTTTAACTTGAATCTTTGCATCTATCTGAAATCACCAATCCATTAATTGTCTTCCCACCCTCTTGCTCCTGTTGGCAAATTTTTATGTGACTTTGTATAGGAAGTAAATTATCAGTCACATGAATTATAAAAATAAGTTCATAGAAAATTACATTAATCATAAATCTTATCTGACTCCAAAAAAAGCACAACCAAGATTAAGTCTTGAGATGAAATGATAACGATCCTCCATAAACTTTTTCTAAAAGATATCATTACAAGTCCTTGGCAATGTAAAGAAATAGCCTTTCAGGTTGAGAGCAAGAAAAATGAACAAAAGGGCAGCCAACACAAGATTAAAATTGAGAATTAAAATCTCAAATACTTCCTAGGAATTGCCATTCTTTCTTTGCTAATCAGTAACAATGATAATGTAAAGTGGGCTCACCAACATCTCTTGGAGGAAAAACTCCTTTTTTGTGCTTGTGCTTATTTTCTGAAATTCCTCCTCCAAACCTCATCTTTGTGAAGTTCCTCTCTTTATTTCTCCAGCCCAAATCAGAAGTGAAATTTTCCCATATTAAAAGGAAGAGATAGTTAACTGAGACATGAGAATCTTATAGAACCAAACCATCAACATGTCAAAAGGTATCTCAGAAGTCATCCATCCTTTATCCAAACAGGAATCTTCTCCTTAAAATACCTAACAAGGATGTGTCCTACCTCCCCCTGATGTCTTCCTAATATGTGTTGAGATTTTTCTT
Organism: Monodelphis domestica; assembly: GCF_027887165.1. Classification (NCBI taxonomy): domain Eukaryota; kingdom Metazoa; phylum Chordata; class Mammalia; order Didelphimorphia; family Didelphidae; genus Monodelphis; species Monodelphis domestica. The sequence goes on along the minus strand of NC_077234.1, from coordinate 118,734,652 downwards.
TATCATTGAAATGAAATTTACCTCTCTTCCACTCCTACAAGCTGCTAGTAGTTCTGCTTTCTGGGGTTAAGCAAAACATGTATTGATCTCTCTTGACCATGAGAACACTTTATTCCTTGAAAATAGTTCTCATGTTGCTCAAGTATTCTCTTATCCAGAATAAACATGTTCACTGTCTTTAGCAGTTGTAGTTTGGTAGTAGCAAAACTTTATGACTTTTTACCACTACCACAGATAAGACATATCAGGCATGGTCTTGCATCCTCTTAACACCATGGCCATACTTCTCTGAATTTATTAACAGTCTTCCTAAAATTATGCCCAGAAACTAACTATTCCAAGGATAGAACAAGGAAGTTTAAATTTTAGTTCTCCAAAAGTAATATTTAGATTTCATTGCTGGTTAACCCATGTGACTATAGAAATGCTTCCTTGGTCACCAATAAATGGGATAATTTGGTTTAAAAGGTTTAATCCCAACTTTTCTGCAGGCTCTTTCACCCTTCAACTTGCTTTTTCTCTTTCATAAGACATCACCATTCATAATGGTACAGGATCCAAAGTTATGATTTGAAAATTAGTTTATGCTCTGCTTCTGACAAGCATGCATCTTTGGGAATGGAAAAATTAAAAAAAAATTGTTGGCTGAGGTAATTTCTTGGTGTGTTTTTTCCCCTCTAAATTGTTGGCTATTAGAAGAATCCTGCCCAGGACTTTAGCATTCTTCCAGTTATTTCTCAGTATTTTTTCATTATCTACCTTCCTATCTCTCCTCTCAACAAGCACAAAGTTGAAATTGCTCAGAAGAAAAGAAAATTGGACTCTCTGTGTCTCTTATCCTTCTTCTTTCTTTCTCTTTTCTCCCTACAAAGGGAGAGTAAAAAACATGTCCATTTTGGGAAGTATAAACTTCCATAGACACTTTTTAAAAATAAGAAGTGACTCTCCCACCAATCTTTTTAAGAAAAAGCATCATCTTCCTCTAAAACAGCTTGAGTTTGGTAGCTAGTAGCTGCTTTGCCACTGTTTTGAGGTTATTAACTTTTACCAAATGTCAGAGGGAAGTTACTTTGGCTTCCATTTATCAAAACTCCTCTGCAGGAGAGTCCATGCCCCTAAGAAAAGAAAATAAGTTTTAACAGTTAATGGTTAAAGATGAGGCATAAACGGTTTTAAGTCAAGTCAACAAGAATTTATTAAGTTCATACTATGTGTCAGGCACTGTGCTAAGCTCTAGGGATACAAAGAAAAAGCAAAAATTATAGTACCTCTTTTCAAGAAATTCTCAGACTAATAGGGGAAAATGAGACTCAAACTTTTTTTTTAACCAAATAAGACATGTAAAGGAAAATTGTAGTAATCCCAGGAGGTAGCATTAAGACCTAATAGCATTATTTTTAGTATCATTTTTCTATCTTCGATTATACCTTAGGTTACTGCTTTATTTTAGGCACTGATCTTTTCTCCTAGACTATTGCAATTACATTCCTCATTTGAGCTTCACTTCACTTTTTGCATCTCCTCATATTATACGGTCCATTTCAGAAGTGACCAAAATGTTCTTTTTATTCATGATTTCATCCAAGACATTCATCTGAGAGATATATTTCTACTTCTAAGCTTTAATCCTCAGGTTCAAAGGATTTCAATTGTCTCCTTCTCTGCTTTACCAACATTCCTCCCATGATCCTATCTAGTCCTCTCTGGAAATTTTTTTTCTATATTTCCTTCTATTCATTCTAACCATGTTATCCATCTTTATCTTTTCTCTTTATCTACATTTTAGGTTCCTTGAGAGCAAAGGCCACTTCTTTGCATCTCTATTCCTCATACCACGTAGTAGAGGCTCAATAAATATTTGATCATGAATGAATAATGGCTAAAAATGCAACATGTAAATATAATGGACTATTATTGAACCATAAAAATAATAATATGAAATAATTCAAAGAAGATGAGGAAGATTTATCTGAACCAAAAAAAAAATGAAGTAAGAATATCCTAAAAACAACAAATATAGAGATACAACAAGAAAAATAAAGGACAAGAAAATCAAGTAGAATAGTGACTAATTTTATTGTCCTGGTTGACTTTTTCTTTCCTTTTTTCTATTACAAGAATAAGCTGGTTGGGAAAGAGAAAGAAGGAATATATTCAGTAATAAAACTGAGGTAAAAATAAAAGACATACTGTTAGAAGAAGAAATACAAATGAATAAATGGACAAAAAGAGCAATCTATGTGAATGATAAATCTTTCCTGAATGGATTAGGATTAATATGGCTCTTTCAGCCTAATAAATTATTCCCATGACTCCCTTTATTCCTCTTCACCACACTAAATGCATTTACCATTACTGTTGACACACATACATTGGTTTAATTTGATTCTTTGTGTTATTAATATCTAAGTCTCCACCAGTATTACCTGCTTTACATCTTAATCTCTATGTGGACTTTAGAACTCTGTATGTTTAGCTCATTTTGCTCAGCAGCCATTAGGAATAAATACAACTTTAATAATTGATTCAGATGATGAACAATGACCCTTTTATGAAACCTTATTAAAAACAATGATTCTGATTTAAAATACCTTCCACATTCCCTTTCTTCAATCTCATTTCATTTCAACGTGCAAAGTATGTAACTAAATATATCACTATTTTGATCTACTTTTTGTTAGTCCAAAATTCATGGATTCTGATATGTGGATTATGTGGTTCAGTGAACCATTGATTTATAGATAAAAGGATCTTATAGGTATTTAATCCAACATTTGCATTGAGACTTGGTGAGATGTAATTAATGATTGCTGTTGTTGTTGTTGTCATTTTAGTCATATCTAACTCTTCCAGACCCCATTTGGGGTTTTCTTGGCAGTGATATTGGAGTGCTTTGCCATTTCCTTCTCCAGCTCATTTTACAGATTAGTAAACTGAGGCAAACAAGGTTAAGTGACTTGCCCAGGATCACAGAACTAGTAAGTTTCTGGTTCCTGGTTTAACTCAAAAAGATTAGTCTTCCTTTCTCCAGACCTGACACTCTATCCACCGTGCCACCTCATTGCCCTTATGATTAGCTGCTGACTTTGTTCCAAAAGAAAGAAAATAAAGAAAAGTGAAGATGGAGTGGCATTTAAAATTTCAAAATACTCATATTATATATGTATTTCTTTAAGTACACTGTAAAATACAAAGCCTTCATGCTTTCCAGTGGATAGGAGGGTAAAAATGTAGACAGAAACACAAGTTCATATCCCACGTTAGAAACCCTAAAGCCCTATGACCTTAAATAACCAATTAACCTCACTCTGAACTACTTTTCTCATGGGTAAAGTGAGGACATTAGTCTGGGTGTCTTCTAACTTCTCTTCCAGCTCTATATCTATGATCTATACATACCTTTTCATTCCGTTCTTATCCATATTGTCTCATAAATCTTATTCAAAAGGTCCATTCTACATAATAAAGGACTTCCTCTAAATTGATTGGCAATGTATAAATAACAATGGAACAGATAGATTATTTATAAGTTATTCTTTGATCTTAGCATATGATCAGCTCTTAGATTTCCTTGATGACACAACTTGTGCTACTTCTAGTAGGAAATTTTTAATTGGCAATATGAGCCCAATCATGTCTCTATCTGCTGCTCCTTGAGTGACTAGAGCACATTTAAATCTTCACATTCTATGACATTTAATGATTTGCCAACTTCTTAAGAAGGAAATTAGTATTCAAAAAAGATGAGCCTTTGTCTCAGGGAGAAAAATGGATCAATAAAAGAGCTGCTCAATTTCCCAGTGAAATCCAGACCATTTTCTATATCCTCTTCAATTCTGAGACCAAGTTTGCATCATCTTTTCAATTAAAATAATATAAAGGACCAGCTCCATGAACTAACCATGAAACTAAAAATCACAGTGTGAAAAAAGAACAATTTTTATTCATGATATAATATATAAGAGAATAAACTATATATATATCAAGGACATCCTTGATAAAAGTATGAGAAAAGAACAAATAGGCTTTGCCAAAATTTATTCTACAACATATTTAAAATCCAGTCAAATAATTGGCTGAAAAAAAAACTGCTACCATGTGCTTATTTTTAATACGTGTTATATACTCTTCTATTATTTAAATTGGCAATAAATGATCTCTTCTAACAACACATCCATTCATATTTTAATCATATGAGATTCTTTATTTTTAAACCCTTACCTTCCATCTTGGACTCAATACTGTGTATTGGTTCCTAGGCAGAAGAGTGGTAAGGGCTAGGCAATGGGGGTCAAGTGACTTGCCCAGGGTCACAAAGCTGGGATGTGTCTGAGACCAGATTTAAACCAAGGACTTCCCATCTCTAGTCCTGGCTCTCAATCCACTGAGCTACCCAGCTGCCCCCCATATGAGATTCTTTGAAAGATATCACAAAATATAAAACTTTATTGCTAACCCTCTCATTATTAATATCAATTGAAATAAGCAGAGGTTAGGTAATATGAAAAAAATAGAATAAAACAGTAGAGCCAGTACTTCTAAACTAATACCGACAGAGATCTAAGAACACCAGACCGCATCAGGAAATCCAAGGAGAATATACAGGGAGTCATTTCCCCACTTTCAGAGAGAACTATATAATGAGATTATTTCTTTATTTACATAACTGGATCCCTAATCGAATGTGGACTTAGGTTCCTATAATCACTTTCATCTGAATGAAAGGAAGATGTAATACAGTTATAACACCCCTGCCCACATTCATCCTTGCATTCATACACATAAAGATAGATATAAAACCCAAAATGGAAATAGGAAGGACAAGAGGAGCAGAAGGGAAGATGGAAAATGAAGAAATAAAAACCAGGAAACAGAGGTAGGTAAGGGGACGAAAAAGGGACAACTGAATGAACATCACTTTACTTATTTATTGAGAGAGAGAGAGAGAATGGTCTGGCCAATGGGAGAAAACTATGCAAAAGAACAAGAAGAAGGAAAATGGGGGAAGACAAAAAATGGATTAGAAAGCAAAATTCATTAATGTGTTTTTAAAAGAAACACATTTGAAAAATAAAAATATAATGAAATTAGAAAAAGTAAAATATTTTCAATATATTTATAGAAGACTAAAACGAGGACCTGGAAACCAAATCTATTATGTTTCAACTGATTTTTTTTAAAAAGCAGGTATGGCAAGATTTCAAATAAGTTACAGTAAATACAAACATAAAACTAGATAAGCAGGGAAATTATATTCGGTTTGGAAGATCTATAGATAATAAAACTATATTAATATTTAATAAATACACATAAAATTAATATAGTCTTTAAGTATTTAAAGAAAACATTAACATCAGAGATAAATAGAAAAAATATGATAGTGATTGACTTTTATATGCCTCTTCTAGACATAGATAAGTGGGTCCTAAAGATAAACAAAAAATAAACTAGGAGTTCAAATAGTATTTTCAAAATATTAGAGATGATAGATTTTTGTAATTATTTGGAGCAAAAAAAAGCAAAAAGACATGTATACATTTTCAACTATTTGATATAATTCTATATGTGCTAGCTCTAAAACAAAAGAAATAATCAAAAGAATAAGCATAGGAAAAGAGGAAATAAGTTGCTCCTTTTGGAAGATGATACTATGATTTATTTAGAGAACTCTAAAAGAGTTAAATAAAATTAATGGAACAATTACTTTAGCAAAGTTGTAAGACATTCTTAAAATCCACAGAAATAACCAGAATTCATATTATCAATACAACCCACTAAGAAGAAATAGAATGATAAACGTTATTTAAAATAATACAGAATATATAAAACATTTAGTACAAATACATGAAATACTCTTTACAAAAATAACGACAGATCTAAATAATCAGAGGACTAATTATTGTTTCTAAGAAGTCAACTATTTTAATAAAAATGACAAAGCTACTTATTTACTTCTGTACCAATTAAACTACCAAATGATTATTTTTATTACCTTAATACTTTGAATCTAGTTAGGGATTCTTGTTAAATATATTTTGGATTACTAACATTTACATAAAGCCTTTCAGAAAAAGTATAAAAATAATTTTAAAAAATTAAATATTATAAGCATGTATCATCTACCTTCTTAGATCTCACTCTGCTAAAGATTTATATATATATATATGTGTGTGTGTGTGTGTGTGTATGTGTGTATATATATATATTTAATTTCTTAAAATAAAGAAGGAGCTAAGTAGTATAATTGTAGAAGTAAATGGTAAGACCTAATAAGGAAAAAGATATGTACAAGAATATTCATAGCTGCGCTCTTTGTGGTGGCAAAAAATTGGATAATGAGGGGATGCCCTTCAATTGGGGAATGACTAAACAAAACTATGGTATTTGTTGGAGATAGAATATTATTGTGCTCAAAGGAATAATAAACCATAGGAATTCCATGGGAACTGGAATGACCTCCAGGAATTAATGAAAAATGAGAGGAGCAGAACCAAGAGAACATTGTACACAGAGACTGATAAACTGTGGTACAATCCAATGTAATAGACTTCTCTACTAGCAGCAATGCAATAATCCAGGACAATTCTGAGGGATTTGTGAAAAAGAACACTATTCACATCCAGAGGAAAAACTGTGGGAGCAGAAACACCAAAGAAAAGCAAGTGCTTCATTACATGGATTGAGGGATAAGATTGGGGATGGAGACTCTAAATAATCATCCTAGTACAAACATCAACAACATAGAAATAGGTTCTGATCAAGGACACATGTAAAACCCAGTGGAATTGCACTTCGGCTATGGGAAGGGGTGGGGGAAAGGGAGGGAGGGAAAGAATATGATTCTTGTTACCAAGGAATGATGTTCTAATTTGACTAAATAAAATTTTCAAAAAAAATAAAGGATGGAGGGAGATAATCAAGGACTTCTTATCACCACTAACATTTTATCTAGCATAAGACAATAAGTATGAATAGCAATGGAACACTTTGGGTTTGGGGCATGTTATAATGTAAATATTACTATATTTAGAATTAGAAGAACTGGCTTTAAATTCTTGCTTTTGCTACTATAAATTGAGGAAGTTGAGAATCAAAGAAATTAAATGCTTTGTATCCCAGGTGAGAATTAAAGACTAGCATTCTGATTGGATAATCCTAATTTATTAAGACCATCATATGGATACAATTTGTGTTTTCTGCAATTCTTAACCTCTATAGCTGCATATCTCCAACTTTAAAAGTTAAAAAGCATTAATAAAAATAAGACAGTAATAACAATAATTAATAAATGAATGAAATTTCCAAAAGTTAACTAACTCTTAAGTATATGTTTCCTATTTTGAGTCTTCTTTTTTTAACTGATTAAAGTAAGTATACTTTTTTCCTCTATTTTTGTGAGCTCACATAAGTACATTTTAATTCTTACAAAATAAATTAGGGTGAATTACCAAAGTAATGTCTTTAATGTTGCATGACAACTTTAGTTATAAATACACAGTCATTATTTAGAGTTTTTCATTTTGTATTGTAACTTAGATGTCAACGTAAGTAAAGTTCGGAATGGAGTAATTGTACTCAAGCTAAAAACTTTTTAGCCCTCACTGATAAATAAACAGGAAATGAAGACCATAAGGTTCTCATACATTTATGTAGATCTTCAAAAAGATAGAATGCCATCATTTCTTGACTTTAAAAGTTAATTCTCAAAGCTGAGATTATTTAGAGGCAACCATCCGGTCAAACTTCCCCAACAATCTCCACCAAATAACTTTATAATAATGCCTCAAATTGAATTCTAGACCAACAGAAGGTCAAAATGAGACATTTTTAGACTAGGTCAAAACACTATTTAGAAGGCCATCAAGAGAGTTCTGTGAAACCCAGGTGGGGATTGACCCAGAGCACAGAGGAGAGAAGTACCAACAGTGAGCCTTGGAGGTGGCTATGACAGCAATAGCAACAGAAGCTTCAAGGAGCCCTTAGTCCAGAGACAGTAAGGGGGTTGGATTCCTGGTCAGAAAGTGATTACACAGACTTTTCAACTAGCAGCAATGAAGTGACCCAGGATAACCTAGAGGAACTTAGGGAAAAGAACTCTATCCACATACAGAGAAAGAACTATGGGAGCAGAAATGCAGAAGAAAAACATATGATTGATCACACAGTTAGATGGGGATATGATTGGGGTTTTGATGTTAAAAGATCACTCTATTGCAAATATGAATAATATGGAACTAGATTTTTGAACAATTATACATGTATAACCCAGTGTAATTGCTTGTCAGCTCCAAGATGGGGCGGGGAAAGCGGGGAACATTAATTATTTAGCCATAGAAAAATATTCTGTTAAAAAAAATGATTAGAGGGGACTTTTTGATGTTATTAGCTACACGACTTGGTGGTGTTTGCCAAGTCTACTGTCCATACTCTTTTCTGGTTCTTAATTCCAGGGTGGAGAGGAGTAATTGTTGTTTGTCACAAGGGAGCAGGGGCTCTGTTTGCAGTTCCAAAGTAGAGAGAAATCTTAGTGATTGCAGCTATAGAACAACAGGAGATTTGGTCAGTCTTAGAGTCAAGAGGAGCATGAACATTTATGGCTGCACGGGAACAGGGATGGGCCCTCCTTGAGTAAAAAACAGAGAGAAAACCAGGAGACAAGTGAGCATACCTCCTATCACATTTTACTCCATTGGAACATTGAAAATTTGAAGACCCCCAGCACTAGCCCTGAAAATATAAGAGAATAAAAAGCTTGAGGCTGGGGACAGTTCCTCACTTGCCCCAGGTGAGAAGAGCTCACCTCTAACATAAAGTTCAAGGACAAGAAATAGACTGGAAAATGAGCAAACAACAAATATATGAGAACTTAACACCCAAAAAGCCACTATAGTGTCAGGGAAGACCAAGAGCCACACTCAGAAGTAGGAAAAAAAAAAGGTGAAAACAGCTACAAGCCTTTAATAACGCGGTGAGCATGAATATATGTATTATATTATAATAATTGTACTAGTCTATCATATTATTTGCCATCTTGGGAAGGAAGGGGGAGGCCATGGTTCCGTCTGCATTTCAGTTATAGTCCCTTTGCCCTACTTCTAGGGCAGTTTTATTTTCCAAGGTAAATCAACATATTTCTGTTGGCCTAACATCAATCTCTTTCTGGTGCTGTTATTTCTTAGACATTAATATGAATACAGAAGGAACAGAGATTTATTTCGTGTTGGGGAATTTCTTAGCCTGGGTTCCTGGCTAGTCCAAGAGGAATCTCATTTGACAGCTAGATCCACTGACTAGGGGTCAAAGAACTTGTGTAACCAAACTGAAAATGAAATAGATTTATGAACCTGCTGAGAAGGACTGCTCATGGATAGTAGCTTCAGCTTTCTATGATACAGATTTAGTCTTTAGTAACTTTTCAGACCCACTTAGACAACAAAGACTATCTGTAGCATTCTATGGCAATTGTAGATACATAACACATTTCACAAAAGGGAGTGGTATTACAAGAAAGGAGGAATCAGCCAATGAAAAAATGGGGTGGGATGGAAAATGGGCGTAGGAGGTTCTGGGGGAACGTGTGCTATGCAACTAGAAGGGCTGGTTACTAAAAAGAGAAAACATCCTCTTCACAAAGGCTGACAAAAAGAAGTCAGCTTGATCCAAGATATCAGGGTTAAAGTAACTTTGTTGAGACAAAGCTGTAGGTGTTTCTTGTCCAAGAACAACAAATAGTTTTTTGCAACAGTAGATAAAACCATCTGGTTTCTACATCATTACATAGTTTGTTATTATTTCTCCTTCATTCAGCATGGGAGAATTCCTGTTATGGGAATTTTTTCAACCAAGGTAGAATGCATTTGACTGAGCAAACATGTAGGGAGTTTCCTGGGTCACTCAGTGGTTTAGTGACTTGCTCCGGTTTACATAAGTGGTAAGTGTCAAAAAAGGGACATTCATTATTTTCAATGTCATGACTCAGTGCATTCATAGGATTATTATTTATTCAACATCCATCCTTTTATTTATTTGGTTTCTGAAATATTTTAACCGCATCATCCTATTGAACATTTAATTCATAACATCGAGATTTCACCTATTGGTGAATGGGAGGAGGAAGGGAAAATGCAATAAAAATGAAATCTTATTTCTTTAAAATGCAAGCACAGAAAATCATTATTCAAACTTCAGGGTTCTTTCTACATTTTCCTATTTTAATTGAAAATTACAACTCTGCACTGAAAACTCTGTAAATCCCAATTCCTGTCATTTTTCTAGTCTCAGAATTAATTTTTACTTAACTAGTTAAAAGTCTTGTTCAGTAAAATTATATTTAATGTGATTGTTGGTTCTTAATATGTCTTAGAACTTTAAAAATTAAAAATCTAGGACATCATGGTAACAGTAAATTCTACAGGGAACTTTGACTAATGATTCATAATATGAATTTGGTGTACTGACCTTGCTACGACTCTCTGGATACAATTTGTCATTTTAATACTAATGATTCTGATAATTTTAACACTAATAGCCCTCTAGAGACCCACTGGAGCATCCTGGGATCATCTCAGCATCTGATGAAAGAGATTTGGATTTCAGAAGCAGAAGCCTCATGTAGCCAAGCACTCTCTGCCCAAGTGAATTTAGAGCCTCAAAGGAGGCTCCACAATCAGCCAGCCAGTGAGAAAGCAACACAGTTTGAGCTGTTTGAAATGACACTTGACCTGATTAATAATCTTCAGTGCTTTATAGAGCCCACAGAAACACTCATGAGGTTTTTTTCTCAACCCTTTCCTTTTTTAAATTCTTCCCATGGGGATTAAGTGACTTAGACAACTAAAATATTTCCAGCTGTATGTAAACCTAAGCACTTGCTACTTACTGCCTTCTAGTTCCTAGCATCCTAGTTCTCTAGCATGAGGAGGGTGTGGGGTATCATCTGAAAATTGCTATCATCTTTTATCACTTGAAACCATAGTCTTTCTCTGACAGTGTGAAGCCCAAGTCAATTATGACAGCTAAACCCAGTGAACTGAATAGAGTACTGATAGTTGGGAGCATAGTTATGATGTCAGTTCTGACAAAGGCAGCATTGCTTTCAGTTTTAACATCTGCAAAAGGGGGCAGATCATGAAGAAATAATTATTGGGTGTAAAGCCCCTTAAAAAGGCTATGGCATTAATGGTGCTCCTTTAGTCATATTCCTGAGACACTAGGATCCTGGGCAAGTCTTTTAGACACTTCTTAAAACAATGATTTTTCAGATGATTAAACCACTACTTTCTTTTTTGAGATGACTATTTCCCAAATTTCCAAACATGGCAAATTTTCCATCTCTGTACCCAGTATCACCTCTATCCTCTACCCTATCGCTAAAAAAAAAAATGCTAAAGGAGAATGGAAGCCTGGAATACAATAATAAGCTTATCTTGGATTTTTCAAAAATAGGATAAAGACCATCAAAGAATAAGATCTGAAAAAAAAGGTATTGTAGCTCCTGAAAGTCTCTATATTTCTGTCAGATTCTAATTTCCATATAGAGGAAATTGCCTTACTTTGAATTTAGATTTTTAAATTATTGAGATTGCACACTAAAATTGGCAAAATTTTACTTTCGGGATCATGCTAACCATTTTTCAATTCAATCAATTAGAATCAGGGAAATGTACAAGTTAATAGGTAATTTCTAAATTTCTATACACAGAACTAACCATATATGTAGTTGCTGGAGCCCCCTGTATCTTGGAGTCAATTGATAGATTTTCCCTGGGAGCATTTACACCACAGAAATCAGCAAAAGTTTCAAATCAGGATGTGATACATTGTTTTGCTAATTGTCTAGAATTAAGCATTGGAGAAAATATTAAAAATGCAGATTATACTTGAAAGTGTGTCATAAGTGGTTTTTTTTTTCTTTTGAGCCAGTTGTTAAACATTAGTTAGTACACTAGGGACTGATCATTATATTTTGTACAGCAAATCAATAAATTCTTCTGTTAGTGAGATGTGAACATATAGTATATCTACATATCCAAAATTTCACATTTTAAATTATGTGAACACCTTAATGTTTGAGAGTTTCCTGTAGGAACTCAATGGTGTAGATTACGAATGTGTGTGTAATATTTCATTTCTAGGACATCATTTTCAATCTCCTTTTGGAGCCCAGGTATCCATGTCAGAGAAATCGCTCCATCAGCATATATCACTCACTGTCTCACCATGAATCAAAACACTGGGAGTGAGAATGGTACTTGCAATCAAATTTCAACCTCCAAAGTGACACGTATAGGCCAGTGCTCAGTGTGGAAGTAAAGGTATTTGTTTAAATAATCTTGCATTTGTAAATAATGCTAAGATGTGTGTGTGTTTGTGTGTGTATGTGTGTTCCTAAAGCACCTAAATTTGGGGGTCTTGCTGCATTTTTGCATTGAAGAAGGCTGTGCTGTCAAACTAAATCTGCCTAGAGATTCCAACTCTAAATTATGGTATGCACTCTTTCAGCTTTAAATGCTGCTACTCTGTCTTGTTTATTGCAGAAACCAGTGTTCTGGTCTATCCTACAAGAACTGCACATATATAACTCCACCGATGCTCTTTGTTGGTCCTCATAAAACAAGTTGTCAGTGAGATAAATGACCAGTAGCAAATAGTTGTTAGAGCCTTATGGTGCAAAAAACCCTTCAAAGATTTTTGTTACCCCTTATTTCTACTGGAGACTTTGATCTTACACCTGCATAGTTAGATAGTTGGTTTTGAAATCTATCCCTTCCTCCCTCCACCCTTTTATTTTTTGGGGGTTTGGAGGAAAAGGCAGGAGGCTAGATAGAAGCCAGATTTTTGACTGATTTCATTAGTGATCAGAACTCCCAGAAGGAAAAGCTTTCAACCGATATGGCAAAGCCAGGTTCCATACACTTAAACTCTTGGAGAGTTGCTTATGACAGAGTAGTGAAGTAACTTGCCCTTGTGGTCACACAGATATTAAGTGTCAGAGACAGAAATTGACCTCAAATCTTCATGGCTCCTAGACCAATGGTCTAGGGCTATGCCATAAGCATTCACTATAGGGATTATGCTTCCTTTTATTTTTTATTATAACTGAGAATATAAATCTATGAAGAAATAAAATATTCATATTCACAGCATATTGATAATGAAACCAGGACAAGAAGGTTGAAGGCTGCCTCAAAGCCATAGAATTGGCATTAGAATCTGCAGATTTATTTCTCTGGTGTCCAATCTGTTATTTACATTGAGATGTCCCATCTCTAAAAGCACACTTTTTTTCCAAAATGCAGTCACGATAACATCCCTATGAAATTCCTTGTTTGTATTGAAGGACTTACATATTAAATAAACAATGTACCAATGGAGAACTAGTTTAAAAGATATCTGCTGACCAGACAATGTGACTATATACAGTCCAAGTTGTATATGTGTGTGTGTATACACATGTGTGTCTGTGTTTTATACTATCCTTTGACTATTTCAGTATGGCCTAAAAGACAAGATTTACACGAGAGATATTAGGGCCCACAAGAACACACAAAAGTACTAGCTGTGCTTCTAACTCCAAGCAATTGCAGTATGGTGTCATTTATGGGAAAACTGAATAGAACAGTCTAGGCTCCCTGCAAGGAACCTCTTAGTTTTCATTTCAGATCAGTTTGAAGACACCCAAGAGAACCAGATAATCATATTATCTTGAATTTCTTTTTTTTAAACCCTTACCTTCCATCTTGGAATCAATACTGTGTATTGGTTCAAAGGCAAAAGAATAGTAAGGGCTAGGCAATGGGGCTTAAGTGACTTGCCTAGGGCCACACAACTGGGAAGTGTCTGAGGCTAGATTTGAACCTAGGAACTCCTTAGTACCGTCTCTAGGTCTGGCTCCCAATCCACTGAACTACACAGTTGCCCCCCTTACCTTCTAATTTCTAAAAACAATCAAAGTTGTTAATTAAATGTTTGGTTTATTTCTATTATATTACTTTTTGGATAACAGTATCTTGGGATTTAATACACTATAAATATTTTAAAGTATATTGGTTCCCCTTGATCAAGCAATATCTGTAGCATTTTCATCCCATGTTATTGGATCGATAGATTACTCAAGTGATCAATAAATATTTAACAAGTGTCTTATGAGTCAGATCCTGTTCTATGTATCATAGATACAAAGGCAAAAGTGGATCATACACACTGCACTAAAATCAGTCATAATAATTAAAATGTATATACTACTTGCCTTGTACCAGATACTACACTAAGTGCTTTACCATCATTATCTCATTTGATCCTCATAACAGCCTTTGAAGTTATGAGCTATAATTATTCCCATCTTATAATTAAGAAAACTGAGGTAAACAGGTTAAGTGACTTCTCCATGGTCATATGTCTAGTAATAAGTTTCTGAGTCCTATTTTGAACTCAGGTCTTTCTGCGTCGAAGTCCAGCATGTTTATCAACTGTGCCAACTAACTTCTCCAATCTAGATTCTCTAGGAGGAAAAGAGCATGCCTTGATAGTAGAACAAGAATTTATATAGTAGAACAAGAAGATGAATTTAAGATATTTTTAGTATAAAGAGACAAACTGGTGTTTGATTGTTGTCCTTTGTACTTGAAGAGGACCAAAATTATATCAGATGATGTCTTTTGACTCACTCATGAACTGAACTTAAATGAGGCAGTTGCACAAAGTCTTTGGCCTCACTCTCTCTTTCAGTCATTGAAGTCCAGTGGCAAGATGCAAGTGAATACAACGGGTGATGGCTCAGGATGCAGTAGATGACCTCAGTTTCTTTGATATCTAGCCAGATAAATTCTAATTGCCCCTTACTTCTTGCTTCTGCCATGTTAAGGCTATTGGAACACATCATTCTCATCTTTCCCTTCTGCCAGGGGAAATCTTCCCATGCCTAGAGTAGACATATTATTGCTTATCTCTGCGATGCATTTTTTTCTTAATACCTGATCAGGAATTCAAACACAATAATGGCATTGTTCCTTTAGAAAAAAATATGATCTGCTTTACAACGATCTACTTTAATTAGTCAATATGAATTCATTATTCATATTGGTGAAAAGCAGTGATTGCCTAGACAAAATGTATTGATGTGTGCTAATTTCTTTCCATCACATTTATCCTCTGTTTCTACTGTTATGCTGTTCTCTAGTCAAAAATATGTCTGATTCTAATTCTTGAGTGAGATTTAATTTATTTACCCAGTGACTGACATAGTTGAAAGTTACACAGGTTGGGATAATTAATTAACATTGTAGATGGCAGATCTAGATACCAATTTGTTTCAAAACAGAAATGCTGGGGCTAAATTCAAAACTTAAATTTATCACGAATGACACCAAATATGTTTCTAACTCCCTATGTGACAGGGGCTTTGTCACGTAGGCATTATAGATAATCCCATCTCTAAAGACCTTCCAATTTTAGATGTATAAGCCTACATAAAGATAGTCATTTTGCCAAGAGAATAATGCCAGTATTGTTCCTGACTTTCCTGATCAAATATTAAGTATCAAATAACTCATAGATAATACCAATAATAAAAATATTTTATCTAAATCAGCTTCAAAATATCAGATGGGACAGACACGATTTGAAATCTTTTTTATGAAACATAATTGTAGAATTCAACCAAATGTATTACATGGCTAAGAAAAAAGGTAATATAGTTCTAAGTTGCATGAATATTAATAACTGATATTTCTATATAACTTGAATATCTGTAATCATTTACAATATTTTCATTTAACCTAGAAACAACCAGGTGAATTATAAGTTCTGCAAGTATCTGTATCCCTATTTTATATATAAGAAAACTGAGATTCAGAGCATTTAAGTGACTGCCTGCATTCATATAAATGTATCAGAAGAGAGGTGTTTAATTTCGACCTTTCTAACTTCAACTTTAGAAACTTATCTTTAATGCCATGTTGCTTCTTCCTAAAAGAACAGTCCCCAGATGATAATAATGATATTGACTAACATTTATATCATGATGAAAATGAGAAAACTGAGGCACCCAGGGGTTAAATGACTTACCATTAGTCACACAGTTTGTAAGGATAAATTTGAATTCAGGTCTACCTGACTCCTGGCCCAGTATTCTATCCATTGTACCCCCTAGCTGACCAAATTGTGGAAAGGAAATCATCCCGCTGTATTCTGAAAAGCATCCAGATAAAATCACACCCGGAATATTGGTTGGTCCTCTAGGTACAATATCTTTAAAGAAGCATTGGCAAACTAGAAAGTCTCCAGGGTACAGCAACTAGAATGAGGAAGGAGCAGAATATTCTCATATGAGGCATAGTTGAAGGAAGAGGGTATATTTAGTCTGGAAAAGAGAAGCCTAAGAAGCCAATCTGAAGCTGTCTTCAAATATTTGAAGGGCTGTCATAAGAAAAATGGAGCATGGATTCATAGCATTCCATTACAGCCTGGTCTCTAAATATCCTATCTTTTCACCTCTCAATGACAGCAGCATAGTACACTACCCGAATATCAAGTGACAGCAAAGCTCAGGTCCAACTTAAGTTTGAAATTTTAAAAAGTAACAGACTGGAGGATTAGGAAGGAGAATGGCCATCACATCTAACATCAAATGGGTCAAGTAGAACTAGGGAAAGGGCAGAGATTGCTGAGATGCCACTAGCTCAATGCTTTATTCTGTTTTATTTTATTTTTCACACTATGAGGGATTAACCCAAGGGGGTTGGTTTTGTTTTTGTTTTTGGATTGGCACAATTAGCAAGAAGTAACAACAGTCTAGAATAAACATTAAGCTAGCTTTTCTCTCTATGAGATTTCAATATTATTGATTAAAGTAAGAAATGAAAATGTGTTTGAAAGAGCCCTGCCAAAGTACAGCTGAAAATCTGCTGGAGAAAGACAAAAATAGGTTTAGTAGAAGGGAAAAAAAATTCCTGAATATTTTTCTCAGATGTGGGACTATATCTAACTCTCTAGGGTAACAACTGTGAGTTATTGATAATAGTTTTGTTGTCATATGTGATCAATATCATGCTCATTCAGTCTTGAGGGTTTATGTATTTGTGAATCTAAAGGGAATATAAATGGATTGTGGGCAAATTCCTAAGAGATATTTTGTAATTCTTTTCGGTTCTGAATTTCAAATGAGTTTATTACAAACTTATTTGGATATAAAATACTGAGGATAATTGAAGTTTCAAGCTAAAAGAGCAGCAAACAAAAAAAAAGATTCTTTATTTGAAACAATACTACTACAATTTATTCGAGGGTTACATGTTGATGGCCGAGTACTAGGTATTAAGAAATAAGCTAAATAGAGGTATTTTTTGAACTCTTGAAGATTACAATTTAAATGAGTAACTTTAAGGAAATAGCAGAAGTTGCCTTAATGTGTTTTTGAACGAATGATTATTTAGAAAAAGTTACCTAAATTGCCTAGGAAAGAGTAAGTATAAAAAAAGTGTAATGTTCATGGAAAACTTGTTAACGTTTCCTTCATATGGTGCAGAGCATTCATGTCAAAAGAGCTGGCTTCCTATCACTCACTGCTTTGCTATTTAACACTTTTGTGACTTTGGGAAAGTCACTTACCATCTCTGATCCTCATCTGTAAAATAAGGGTGTTGGACTGAATGACCGCTGCATCCCTTCTAGTTCTATGTCTATGATCATATGATGATTCCATAAATCTCTAAATCAAATAATTGCCCTCCCCATTTGGTATGGATTAGAGATTTCATCAATATTTAAGGGCATCTCAAAGTGGAAGCTCCTTTCTCAATTTCAGATCAGCAACTTTTCTGTGACTTTATTTTTTGTATGAATATATAGAGGGAGTTCCTGGGGATGAAACCCATTCTACCAAAACAGATAGGCAATTGATTTCCAATTTAGTCTTAGAGTGGCCAAAGTGAACTTAGAAATTTAATGAATTTCTCATTGCCACATAACTAATTCATGTAAAAGGCAGAAATTAGACCCAAGTCTTTCTAATTCAGAGTCTAGCTCGCCAGTATCCATTAGGGCATGATGTCCCTCTAAGTTGTACATATTCTAGCAAAATGAAAATTTGTTTTAGCAATTAAGCTTGTAATAGAATTAATTGTAATTATAATTGAAATAACTGTAATTAAGAAATAGAGGATTAAAAGGCAATTCAGGATCTTTATGCTGAAATAGAAATAGACTATTTCTTGAGAAATAAATCAGCAAATAATACAGAAAATATTTCTAATATAATTGCCAATATTTTTATAAAGTTAATAGTTTATAAATGTGGAATGGGTATGGTTCTACTTAAAGTATATGCTTTAAAGTAAAGTCTTACTGTCAAAATCTATAAAATGAAAGTTTGAGAAATTATTGTTTTAATCAAAAGGACAATTAATTTTATAGAATAATTTACTGAATGTTTCATGTTTAGAAATTGTATCATGTTGGGGAAAAAGTACTGAACTCAAAGACAACTTTGTAACTCTGGGGCTATCATTAAACTGCTCTGATTTTCCCCATCTGTAAAAAGAAGAGAATAATAGCAGCTACCTCATAGTGTTGTTGTAAGTAGCCCTATATAAATGGGAATTTATTATAAGAAGTATGAAAAAATATGTGAAATACAAATGAAGTTTTCTCTATGAGTTAAGTAATTAAACATAATCAATTGCATTATTTTATTTAATGTGCATGTATATAGACACTGTAGAATTCATTTCCTTTCATACTGAAGAAGGTTATGGAAAAGTTTACTAAAAATCAAGTGGCACGAGGGACTAAAAAAGCTTGGGAATCACTGTAATTGAAAGTGATGTTTTCAAGTGAAATTAAATTACTCAAATCACCAAGAAAATTTTCTTAATTCTTTCCATCTTTTAAGTAAAGTAGGGTCATATGTATTCACATATGAAAATATGTTTAGGTCTCACTGACCATATAAGGAAATAGGCCAAGAAGAACTGCTCTGTCAAATGTGAAGAATTATTCAGAGTCACTGATAACCATTAGGACTATGAGTTCTGACATTAGATGAGAAGACTATACAAATGCCTGCAGCAAGCAGCAACTAGTCCTTCTGCCTTTCAAAGTCATCCAAACCAATAGTTTTTGTGCCCTGATATTTGACAAGAATCTTCTAATGAATTAATTAGCATATCTATTCTTATGGACAAGTAACCCATAGCATTCTTTTCAAAATATTTTCCTTGGAAATATGTGTTCCTTTAGTGTATCTGCTAAATTTGGCATTTTATTCTCTTAATCAAGTAATTTATGAACAGTAAAAGGACATCTATTTCAGGGAACACTGGCAAATGAAGCCAAAGTCAGTGAAAACTGGGCAAGTTAAATAGAGTTTTGAGGGTCCCAGCTATTTTTATAGCTCTCTGATGTGTACAAAATAATTCCAGAATTCAGGGAAGCCCAAGAAATACAGTGGGTTGAATCTACCCAAATATTTGGTAGTATTGTGTTTCTGGTACTCTCACTTCTTAACTAAATTTTATCATTCTTCAGCAAAGCAAAATCTTCAAAGTTATAAAAAAATGAATCTTGACATGTAGATAATTTTTTTTCTTATTCAATCATTTCAATCCTATCTACCTGTGACCCAATTTGGCTTTTCTTGGCAAAGATACTGTAGTGGTTTGCCATTTCCTTCTCCAGCTCATTTTACAAATTAGGAAACAGGCAAAAATAGTTAAGTGACCTCTCCAAGGTCACACAGCTAGTTAAATGTCTGAGGCTGGATTTGAATTCAGGTTTTCCTAACTCTAGGCTTGCTGCTCTCTCCATTCTATCACCTAGCTTAGGTTGTACTCATTTTTGTACAAATTGTACTCATTTTATTATATTAGCTACTAAAATAGTTTATTACTTAAGAAGGATATATCTGTTAATAATAATAATAACATAAAGGAAGAAATGAGTCTGAGCTTATTCATTCTAAGGCATTATAGGGTATATTATGTGTAGATAGATAGATAGATAGACAGACAGATAGATGGAAATGAGGAAAGAAAAATAATTAAAACAAAATCTAATATTGATGATAAGGAAAATGGAAATGGAAAAATAAAATTAAAACTTTCATCCATCTTAAACAAAACAAGGAGTCAAGAACACTAGTTCTATAACCTTAAATTAGTCTCCTGATGATTTTAGAGGAAAAGGAAATTGGAAACAAAAGGAAATAAGCAAAAAGAATATGGAGATCACTTGACAAAAATAGAGGTGCTTTTTTGTCTAATGTTTTGTGGATTTTATCAAATATATTTTCATAAAGTATAGGACTCATCAAACACTGATATTACATAGTGCTTTTTTTTTCACTTTGTAACTTACCTTAGATTACATTTCAGTGTTTGTTGGTATCTTTTTTTCTTGTTCTATATTCACTGTTTGTATTATCCTAAGAAGCCAGAAGAAAATAAAAATGAGATCACATGTGTTTAATGATTAAATGACATTCATACTCAGTTCAACATAATGAATGATCTAGTAGAGCTGTACTGTCACGGTCTTGAATACTCTTGGTTTCTAATCAACAGACGAACTTTCCTGAAGTAGTACATGAAATAAATAAAGAGATAAAGAAGTAAGATAAGAAGCAGAGAGAAGAATGGGGTCCCATAACACTTGTATCCACACCTCCATTATCTCTGCTTTCTCTGCTATTATTCATGTCTCAATCTAAAATTTCAACATTAAAGAGCTATTCCTTTGAGTCCTTTAATACTTTGTGCTTTTTATTTATTATTTTATTTTTTTTTCCATATTATTAATATTTCCAGTAGATTGAACATTTACATTCTGCATCCCCAACAATATCCCCATCAAACTACATGGCCAAGCATTTGTTTTTCGTCTGTGTTTCTACTCCCACCATTTTTTCTCTGAATGTGAATAGCATTCTTTCTCTTTCTCATAAGTCTCTCAGATTTTTCCTGTATCATTGCATTGCTGCCAGTAGAGAAGTCCATTATGTTTAATTGTGCCATAAAGTATCAGTCTCTGTGTACAATGTTCTCCTGGTTCTGCTTCTTTCACTCTGCATCAATTCCTGGAGGTCATTTCAGTTCACATGGAATTCCTCCAGTTCATTATTCCTTTCAGCATAATAGTATTCTATCACCAGTAGATATCATAATTTATTCAGCCATTCCCCAAGCGACGGACACCCCCTCATTTTCCCAATTTTGGTACCACAAAAAGCGTGACTATAAATATTTTTGTACCAGTCTTTTTTTCCCCCTTATTATCTCTTTGTGGTACAAACACAACAGTAGTATGACTGGATCAAAGGGCAGGCAATCATTTAAAGCCCTTTGGGTATAATTCCAAATTGCCTTCAAGAATGGATGGATCAATTCACACCTCCATGAGCAATGCATTAGTGTACCTATTTTGCCAAATCCTCTCCAACATTTATTATTTTCCTTTGTTGTCATATTAGCCAATCTGCTAGGTATGAGGTGGCATCTCAGAATTGTTTTGATAATATTTTTTGCTCTTAAAGAATCCACTATTAAAATTCAGTTAGTTTTACAACAAATAACACAAAAAACTGTCACTTCGTTATTCTAACATTAAGATTCTGTCAAAAGGGGATAATGAGATTTTATTTGAAGGAAATAGGTGCTAAAGACAGTTTGCTTAATTATATATATATACATATATATATATTTTATCTTTTGCATTAGTCTTGCAGTTATAAAACTCTGGACCTTAAGTACTATTTGAACATTTAGCAAGTTTTGTCAATGAAATGAAGCAATTCTCTACTAAAGTGATATAAAAATAAAATTTTAAAAGCAGCAATATCATTTTTCCAACATCTTTTCTCATAGTTTTCTCTGTATTCATTCATTCTCTAAAGTAGAATGTTTGTTTTAATACAACAAGCATTTTAAAAGACCATACTCTCTTGATATTTCTGTACACTAATGGAAACAGAAGCACAGGTTCCAGAAGATAGGATTAAAGAAGCAGCAGAAAAAGTGTCATAGCCTGTTGGTAAGAAGTTCGGGAAGGCTGAGCCAGCAGAGCAAATATTACATCAGGTCATAGTAAGCTAGAAAATTATTTAATATGTTCTTAGTACTGGGCCACATAGTCTCCCATCATCAGCCTCTTTAAATTCACAGATATTAATAGAAATTTTTCAAACAAGTACATATATCCTTTCCATATCATGACTTTCCCTACCAGTTTCCATATATTGGAGTCAGCAGAAGAAATTAAGTGCGACGTTTTTAAGAGTATCATAGAAGTGGCAGATGATATGAGAAGACTAGCAGACAATATAGAAAATGTTTAGAAATTCGGAAATGCATAAAATATATGGGAAGTATTGTATAACATCAATATATTTTATCATTTAATGACATAAATATATGCAATTTATTTTACCTCATAAAAGAAAAAGGTTTTCCAGATAAGGGGGTATGTACCCCTAATTGCTTCAATGTAGAAGGGATAAATGTAATTTCTTTTGCCCTCAAAAGTCAGAAAACAGGAGTAAGGTTGTAATAGGGAACTGTCCTAGAGGGATATGAGATGATACAACCCTCCTCCTAAGAATTCCCCAGGGCCAGTAACGCATAAACCCCTTGACTTATAAAAACAAAATTTATTTTATAGAGGAAGTAAGGGAAACTAGTAGGTAATACTTAGATCTTGCTCCTGTCCTGATAAAATCCTGCATGCTTTGTAAATCTGGAGCTCATTGCGAACTATTGCAACATCCACAATTAATTATTATTACTAGTATAGACATTATTATTAAATGCATTATTAAATCTATACCATTTTAATTTTGACTACATCCATTATACCCATTACTATGTACATTGCCTCAGATTCCCCTATTTTGAGCTGCAAATTGTCCTCTCTATGTACACTCTCTGACCATGTGCTCAACTCAATTGCACAAAAAGCACCGATGAGCATTTTGCCTGGGCTGCCTACTATTGTATTCCTGCCTTGGAGGTCTGTATGACTACAGGGCTGCAACAGTCTTAACATTCTGTATCTCACTCTCCTGTATCTTTTTTTTTAGCTTCCTTTAATTGCATTCTCAGTTTTTCTATTACCTTGGTCTTATCGTCCACTTGTCTATCTAGCTCATCCTGACAAATGTAAGTTGCTCTTTAGCTCATCCAGTCTCATGGTGAACCGATTCTGGGAGTTACTCCTGAAACCACAGGGCAGGCATTGTTTACAAACTTCCTCCTGATATGACTTACATTCTCATCAGAGAGTAGATCTAGACCAATCCAATGTTCTCCACAGTTAATAATTCTATCCAGGAAGCTAGCTGAAGTCTCCCCTTAATACTGCCTCAGTCGCTCAAACTTTGACCATGTGCCTGGGTGCCTGGAATTAACCCTCATGGTCTCTAATAAAGACTCCCTTGCCATGCCTAGTTGCCAATAATTCTCCACCAAATTAATTTCCAAATCGTATTCTGGCAACCATGGAATGAGATCAGTGTTAGCATTTGTCTGCTCTATAATCTGTGATTTCTCCCTTTCGGTTAAAATTTCATCAAGATGGGTGGAGGGTGAGATGACAGGATGGAGCTGAGATGACAAAGTAATAGTTTGGGGTTTTTTTTTAACAACTTCTTCCAATATCTACCATTCTACATCTGTTTTTGTTTTTTTTTTTTTAATGGGCCAAATTCTGAGCCAGAAAAGTAACAAAAAGTCACAGAGTGATATTTTTCTAGCCTGGGGCAGCATAGGAAGACATAAAAAGAGGTCTATGGAAACTGGGATTGGGGGTTGGCTGGGAGCATAGTACAGTGGATCATCTCTTGCTCTAAACTTTAGTGGTGGCAGAAGTAATGGAAACAACACCATGGCTATACCCAATATGATAAAGGGACTGAAAATGGAAAAGAAAATGAATAGTGTAAACATGGAAAAATAGTTTAAAATAAATAAAGTGAAAAAAAACATAGACATCGTGTTTTTAAAAAAATCATAAAGAAATAATTACCCAGATAATTTAGAACCAGTAGATAAAATAGAAATTGAAAAAATCACTATAAAGAAGCAGAGAGCTTATGACATGATATTTTAGAAGGGGAAGTGTAAGAATTACAAACAAGATTATTTTCACAGCCAAACTAATTATAATCCTGTAGGGGGAAAATGAATATTTAACAAAATAGAGGACTTTTGTAACATTTAAAATAGTGGGAGCCTTAAACTGTAGCAATTAAAAGAGTTGGAGTCATAAATTGTAAGAGTTAAAATAGTGAAAGATATAAATTATAGTAGATATAAGAGTGGGTGAGTAAATTTGTGACCGCAGAAAATATGTTTCACTACAATGTCTTGGTTTAAATTAAATATAAGGTGGTCGCCAGGGAAATATTCCCAATTATGAATATACCCAAGTCAACTGGGTTTTATAGAGAATTTAATTAATAATACAATGAGGAATTAAAGAAAAGAGAGAGAGAAAAAGGAAATAAGAATGAAGGGCCTTAAGCCAACATGGCCTAGACCTAAGTCTTAAGAGAGAGAGATCAGTCAGTCATTCTTTTATCACTCACCACAAGGTCTGTCTAAGCAAGGATTCTAGTGACAGAGTCTCCTCAGAGAGAGTTCCAGCCAGAGTCAGCCTCCCTTGAAAGACCTCCTTAGAGATTGTCTCTCAAGAGCCTATATATCTCAAGAGCCTGTCCTCCATCTCAAGAGATTCTCCAAAAGGATTGACTTTCAAGAGATTCTGCTTTTTCTTATATAGGGGGTTTTCTCCTATGTCACCTCCCCTAAGTTCTTCCATCTATCAATCACAATGGACAGTTTTCCCAAAGGACAGCCCATTCTTAGTTCACATTTTGTTATCACCTTCTTAATTCACATCTTGCTCTCACCTTTTCTGAGTAGACTAAAACTTCTGAGTAATTCACATCAGGAAAGCTCTGAGTAAGTTTTCACCTCTTTACTCCTTGCAAGTTTACAAATTGCCTGACCTTTAATAGGTACTTAGCACCCTATTGTATAAATTCTAAAAATAGGCATGGTTTAAAGAACTTTTTGCCTCATTATAAATATGGGTTTAAGTACTTTCATTGTTTAGCAAGGAGTTTTCTCCCCTAAAGCAGTCTTAAGTATGGGTGGAGTAGAGATCCTCCCATTTCTGATCCTGGCGAGTTCTCACATCAAAATGGGGAATGTTTCCAGTAGGGAATTTGTTCCAATGGAGGATTCCTCAATGTGGAAATTTTTAACATTCACAAGTCTGAGAAATTTCAAGATTTACACTTTCAAGCTTTGGTGATGAAAAGACTAGAACTTCACATTCAAACAAATGATTTAAGAGAATCACAAAAAGATAAATAAGAATATTGATTTTAAAAGAATAAACTATTTGCATTTGTATATAGGAATATAATATATGTAACCTATAAGAACATTATCATCCCTAGGACTGTTAACATTTTCTTTTACAGAGAGTCTGAGAGTGAGTGTATTGTGTTGATATGATTAAAGGAAGAATGGAAGACTGAGAAAGAGGGATACTGAATAGGGAAGGGAGAAGAATGGAGAAAATAATATCACATAAAAGAGGCATTATGCATTTCAATAGATACAGAAAAGTATTTGAAAAATAGAATGTTCCTTATTTAGAGAGAAAAGAGGTTATACAATGGAGGGGGAAATGGTGGGGGAAGAGGGAAATTCTTCAACTTTGCTTTCTTTTGAAATAGTTCAATGAAGAAAGAAAAATAAATAAATAGTATGTATGCATGTGTGTATGTGTGTGTATTCTTTCCAGTTGAGCATCCAAATTCATCTTTTCCATAGGGAAGTAGGACAAGTGATATAGGAAAGGGAGCATGGAAATAATGATCAAGAAAGAGAGAGAAGATTGTGGGAGGTAATAGACAGAAGCTAAACAGAGAGGCCGAGGCAAAAAGAGGATAGATAAACAGAAGAAAATAAGATGGAGGGACATACAGAGTCAGCAGTCATCACTAAAAATGTGAATTGATAAACAACTGAACTGGAAAACAGATTGAAAGACAATATAAGAATAGTTGGACTCTTGGAAAGTTACAATCAAAAATAGAGTTTAGACATCAAACTCCAAGAAATTATCAAAGAAAATTGCCCAGAAATTCTATAATCAGAGGTAAAATAGAAATAGAAGAAAAAAATTACACCAATAACTATTTGAAAGAGACCAAAAAATGAAAACATGTCATTGCTAAGTTCTGTACTTCCCAGGTTAAGGAGAAAATACTACAAATAAGAAAAAAATTAATAGTGTGCAGTGACAGTCAGAAAAACATGAGACCTAGCAGTCCCAAAATTAAAAGAATACAGACATGGAAGACAGCATGTCATAAAGCAAAAGAATTGGAGTTAAAACCAAGAATAACAACAAGCAAAGATGAACATAATTATAAATAGCAAAAACATGGATATTTAACGAACTAAAGGAATTTAAATTATTTCTGGTGATAAATCCATAACTCAGCAGAAAATCTGACCTATAAGAAACATACAAAGGTAATGGAATATTAAACATAAGCCTGACAATACACATAATTCAAACATAGTTCCTACTCGGACAAGCATGGCTTACAGAGCATAAATATTTTGAAAAAGCCTTACTTTAACACTCATTATACTAAGATGGTAATCCAGTATTTCTGAAGGTTATGGCACAAAAACAATAGTTCCACTAGTTATGATCAAGCTAAAAAAATTTGAATTTGGAAAGAATTTTGTCCTGACAACAGATTGTGTCTGCTTCCTACGGACCAATCTAGCTAAATATGATCCTGGGTAAAATGTTAACTGAGAACCAGACAGCCAATAGGACAATGGAGAAACAGACCTAATATTAGATTACTAGAGCAGTTGTGAATTATTTATTTAGAAAAAAAGATGGAAATATACATTAAGATCTATAAAGCTGTTTTTATTCATTGAACTAGAAATCTCATTATTAGGATTAGGCCCTAAGAGCATTATTAAGATAGTAAAAAGCTGTGTATGTAAGAAAATATCCATAGAAGCTTTGTTCATTATGAAAAAGTAACTAGAAATAACACAAATGCAATGAATTGGAGGGGGAGGAATAATTCATTCCAATAATATGTAACCTATATATAAAATAACAGGTAGAGAAGGAATCCTATTGAATTTCTTCTATGACACAAATTTGATTTTGATATCTATACAATGGAGAACAAGAAGGAAAAAAGAAAGCTATAGACCAATTTCCCTAATAAATATTAATGAAAACATTTAAATTTCAATAAAAACTATCAAAGGGATTCTAACAGTATATCAAAAAAGATCATACACTATGGCCAGATTGGATTTATTCTAAGAATGAATGGCTACCTCAACATCAAGAATCAAAACTATCATTTTTTGTAAATAACATGATTGTATGATTAGAGAAATTTAGAGTCAATTTAAAAAATGCTGAAACAATTAACTACTTAAGCACAGATGCAAGATATAAAATAAGCCCACAGAAATCATCCTTCTATTACAAACCAAATACAGAAGGAGGTAAAGAGAAATTGCCTTTGACATAATTACAAACCATATAAAAGACTTGGGAGTTTACCTGCCAAGACACATATAAGAACTATATGAATAAAATAACCAAATGCTCTTCACCCAAAAACAGATCTAAATAACTGGAGAAATATAAATTGTTTATGATTAGACTGAGCCAAAGTTTTTAAAGATAAGTTTGCTTAATTTAGTTATTCATTGCCTTACCAAGCAAACTACCAAGGAATTACTTTATAGATCTAGAAAAAAATAATAACAATTAATATGAATGAGCAAGATTAAAAATATTAGAGGAATCAATTTAAAAATGAAAAAGAGGATCTAGTAGCAGATCACAAACTATATTATAATGTCACAATTATCAAACTAATTTGGTGTGGGATAAGAAATAGTGCCATTGATCAATGGAAAAGATTATGTAGACTATATTCAAAAGCAAAGTAGTGCAACCAATGTTTGATAAATCCAAAGATTCCAGTTATTGGGATAAGAATTCACTAACTGACAAAAATACTGCTGGAGCAGTGGAGGAGGAGAGTAGAGATGGTGGAGGGTCTGAAACTACCTCCCTCTCCAAATGATCCCACAATCAAAAATAACTTCAAAGGACTCATGACATAAAATACTATTTAGCTCCCTATAGGAAACAAATGAACTTATAGAATTTGGTGTATAGATTAAAATATATTTTTTCTTTCATAATTTTTTAGCTTTTGTTTTGAGAAGAGAATCAAAAGGAATAGGGCTAATGTGAAAAAATGTTTTGTTTTAATTCATATATAATTTCTATCTTATTTCTTGCCTTGTCAGTGGGCAGAAGATAGGTAAACAGAGGGAGAGAATTTGTAAGTGAAAATAAAATTTAATGTTAAAAAGTTGAATTTAATTTTAAAGGGCCTAAAACTGGGATTGAATACAATAGAATTTGGTAGTAAGAGCATTCATACTGACAAAATCACAAGGTAAGTCTCTAAATTTAAGTATCAGTATATGATAGACTAAAAGTAAGAAATCAATCAGGGTAGAATTACTCTACCAAAGAATTAGTACAATTTAAATCTCCAAATGCTTAAATCAGTAAGATAGAGGGGGAAAAAACAGATTGATGAATTGGGCATGTAACTAAAACAATAGCAAAAGAACTAATTAAAAATCCCAATTAAACACAAAATTGGAAATCTTGAAAATCACGGGAGACAATAAAACTGAAAGTAAAAAAGCTGTTGAACTAAAAAATAAGAAAAGAAGTTTTCTTAAACAAATAAAATAGATAAATTATTGGTTAACTTGTTTTAAAAAAGAAAGAAGAGAACCAAATTACCAGGATCAAAAATGAAAAAGGCAAAATCACAAACAATGAAAAAAGAAAATAAAGCAATTATTGGGATTTATTTTGCCCAAATATATGCTAATAAATATGACAATGTAAATTAAATAGATGAATACTTATAAAATGCAAACTACCACAACTAATAAAAGAGGAAATAGAATACTTAAGCAGCACTTTCACAGAAATGGAAATTGAACAAACCTTAAAAGAATTCCCTAAAGAAAAGACCCCAGGACCAGAAAGTCACAAATTAATTCTACCAAACACTCAAATAACAACCAACTCCAATAATACATAAGCTATTGGAAAAATAGTGGAGGAGAGAATCCTACCAAACTTTTTTCATGAAATAAATATCATATTAATACCTAGCAAAGGAAGACATAAAACAGAGAAAGAAAACTATAGGTCAATCTCCCCAATTCACATTTATGCAAATTTTAAATAAAATACTAAAAAGGAGATTATAACTTTTTATCACAAGAAAAATATGCCACTATCAGCTGGGTTTTAAAACAGGAATGCAGAGATGGTTCAATATTAGGAAAACCATCAGCATAATTGACCATATCAATAGCAAAACCAATAGAATTCACATGATTATTTCAATAGATGCAAAAAAAGCATTTGAAAAATAGAATTCTGTTCCTTATAAAAACATTAGAAAATACTGGAATAAAGGGAACCTTCCTTAAAGTAGCAAATGGTTTTTATCTAAAATCATCAGCAAGAATTATCTGTAATAGAGATAAACTAAGATTCTTTCAAATAAGATCAAACAAGCATTATCACCACTATTACTTAATATTCTACTAGAAATGCTCACTATAGCAAGAAGAACAGAAAAATAAATTGAATGAATTAGAATAAGCAATGAAAGAAAGAAATTTATTGCTCTTTGCAGAGGATGATGCTATACCTACAGAACTCTAGAGAATTAACCAAAAGAATAATAGAAATAATTATCAACTTCACCAAAGTTATAGAATACATAATAAATCCATATAAATCATCAGAATTTTTGTTTGCCACCAACAATCTCCAACAAGAGATAGAAAAGGAATAATTCTACACAATGTAAAATACATGAATAATATTGACCAAAACAAATCCAGCAACTAAATGAACACAATTACAAACACTCTTCACACAAATGAAGTCAAACTTAAATAATTTGAAAAAATTTAATTGTTCATGGATAAGCTCAGCCAGTTTAATAAATATGACAATATTGCCTAAATTAATTTAACTATTCAGTGTGAAAACTTCTCAGACGTTTTTGTTATATAGGAAGTTCTTTCCCAAAAAGCTTTGTATCTTTGGATTTATCAAACACTAAGTTTCTATGGACATAACTGCCATATGTTGATTCCTTAATCTATTTCACTGATTCAACACTATGTCTTATCCTGTACCATATAACTAGATAAAATAACAATAAAGTTCATCTGGAAGAAGAAAAATGCAAGAATATTAAGGGAATTGACGAAAAAAATGGAGGAAGGAGGTCTGGCTGCATCAGATATCAAACCAGACTATAAAGTGAGAACCATAAAAACAATCTGGTACTGGCTTAGAAATATGGTAGATCAGTGAAATAAATTAGGGGAAAGAACTCCCTATCTGACAACTGTTGCGAAATTTGGAAATCAGGATTGCAGATATTAGGCATCACAAAGATAAATTCAAAATAGATACTTGGTCTAGAAATAAAAGGTGATACCATAATACACTATGTGTGTGTGTGTGTGTGTGTGTGTATATTTTTATATATATATATACATTTATATCTATATATTTCTGTATTGTGGAGTTATACCTATAGTGGCACACTATTGACTGATGAAATAAATATCCTGGGAGATGATTGACTCAGTGACTATAGGTTAATAAGAGTGTGGAAAAAGTTTATAGGAGAGTGGGAAGGGTTTATAAATCCTTAAATATATATATATATATATATATATATATATGTACACACACACACACACACACACACACACACACACACATAGATATAATAAAATAAATACAGTGCTGTTACTTCTCAGATTTTCACCCCTCCCAGAGGTCTCTGGAACTTAGCTCACACAATAGGTGAGGGATCACTGTATATATAATAACCAAAATATTATACAATGATTAATTGTGAAGGACTAAAGTGTTATCATAAAAGCAAGTTTCTAAGATGCCACACTCAGGGAAGACATAATGAAAAATGCTGTCCACAGCAAAAGAAGAAATTTTATTTCTTTCATCAATATTTTATTGTATGTGTGATATGTGCCTTCTATCACAACATAAGCAATATGGAAATATGTAACTACATGAAAGTACTGGTATAACTTAGATAATTTACTGTCATGTGGGGGTAGGGACAGAAGGAAGGGAGAATTCTAAAATGTCAGAAAATGATTACCAAAAATTGTTTCTAGGAGTAACTGATAAAATATGTATGTTTATATATATATATATATATTTATATATATATAATAGATTTTTAAAGCAATACAACTGAGAAAATGAAAAAATATTCATCATTCACTCAAGAGACTCAGAAATTTTGGCAATGCATGATCAAAGGTAGGGACTTTGTCATATTTTGCTCAGGTAAAAACTGTGCCATGTTCAACTAGCTGCTGATGAAACTAGAGAACTAATTTTAACTCTCCTTGAAATTAAACTACAAAAAAAATACTAGTCCTCTTTCAAGAACACACAAATAACATGAAAACAAAAGGAATGTATTCGAATCTAATGTATATTTTACTACTTTTTAATGAACGGAAAATGTGGTCTGCTATATCTAAAGCTTTTGTCTTCTGAATAAAGTTGTATGATGCGTAAGTTGCAAAATTGGACTTTTGAAGCTTCTGGAATATTCATAACAATAGATGGACATTCATATCATGCCCATAGTGACTTAAGTCTATAGTCAGACAACAAATTATGGCCATGAAGTTTTTGCCAATTTTTCTTTCTGTGGGCTATAATCACGCACACACACACACACACACACACACACACACACACCATATTTGTGGCTTTTTAATACAATTATATGAAGAAATTATGTTCCTTTCTGAGAAATCAACTTCTCTAAGGTGAGTCAATATATTGTTTGACTACACAGAAGGGCATATGTCAAAGTTGTGATGAACAACTCTAGGTTATTGTTTAAGCTCCACAAAATATACCCTGAAGTAAACTCCATGGAAAGATTTCTAAAATTAAAAATGAAAGACAAATTCAAGTGGAGAACAGTAGATCTGGATAAGAGACCTTGTACCCCAAGTCACAAGGTCTCATAGAGAAAGTGACCCCAAGTTACCCTGCTGTTGGAAATAGACAGAAACCCTGGAAAGCTAGAACTTTTAGCTCGAAAGTTGACACTAGAAAATGGAATAGATTTGATCGGGTCATGGAGAAACTGTCTTATAATGACCCTACAAGGGGGGTTGGATGGTGGCAGGTTAGGAAAAGCTTACCTTGTAGTTTTTTATTTTAACTAATTATTTTATTAACTGAACACTAAGTTCAGTTGTTTCTACCTGCTGAAGGAGTACAAATGCTATTCATTCCAACCAACATGTAATGAAGAACTCAAAAAACATAGTTGATTTAAATTATTTTAGCAATATTTGCATATGCATATATATAGTTATTAACTTATTTTAATAATTTAAGTCAAGATTCCTCAGTCAAGAGAATCAGAAATGTTTTCATAAGGATGATCAAAGGTAGGAACTCTGTCAAATTTTACTCAGGTGGAAATTGTGCCATGTTCAACTAGCTGCTGATGAAATCAAGTAACTAATTTTAATTCTCCTTAAGCTTAAATTTCAAAAAATACTAGCCTTCTTTCAAGAAATCACACAAATCACATGAAAACAGACCATGTTGAGATCCATTATGTATTTTACTACTTTTCAATCAAGGGACAATATAGTCTACTGACTGACTCCCATGCTCCCATGCTTTTGTCTTCTGAATAAATAAAATGGTGTAACGCTTAAGTTGCAAAATTGCATTTTATATATATATATATATATATATATATATACATTTGGAACTTGACTTAAATTATTAAAATAAATCAAGGTATATCAAGATATTTGTCAAGTAAAAGCAGGTGATTTGGCAGAGAAGAAATCGTGCTGCTTCTGCTATAAAACATATAACATTTTTATTGGTGAACTATTCTATTAAAATTATTCAAATGCCTAATATAGACGTAAATTTTTTTTTGCAAGACATTGAGGAGATGCAGAGTTTAGAAAAGTCACAGTGCTTGTCCTTGAAAATGAAAAATCTTTTTCTTCAATTCATTTAACTTCATCACTTCTGCTCCTTGAGCCTCTCTGAGTCATATAACTTTGTGGGAAACTCACAAAGGGAGGTTTAAAATGAACCTCCCCTTGTGTTATAAAGATCATTTCTCTGTGGCCTCTCTATTTTAAAAAAGCGAGCCTACAATGTGGAGACAATGACAAGAATCATTTCTTCTAGGTAACTGAAACAATTTATATATTTTCTGTGAGAAAAAAAAAAAACCTGCAGGTGGAGGAACCAAGCAGAGTAGGAATTAAGCAAAGAAGATCTTCGGGTTTTATTCAGTGGTGTGTGTGACATCTGCTCCACTTGATTGCAACTCCCAACACTTTTTAGTACTTCTTCCTAATGCTTTCAGAGGAATATGAAGCATCATTAGTATATTTCAGTCCCTAGCATTATTGCCTCATGTTGCTTTATTACCATAATAAACTTGTGAATCATAGTAACTAACTCAGTAGGGCTCCCGGAGTGAATTCATTTTCATAACCTCTTTTGTTATCACAAATGTGATCCAGAAGATTGCCAAGTCAGCAGTTCTTTGCTGCTTATTAATATAGTAGACTGCAAAAATTCATTTAAAACCCAACAGATGTAATATAATGAAACACTCTACTTATAATTACAATTATGCTAACACTTAATAATTATTGGGCCTCTGTGCCTATAGTTCACTTTGCTAGCTAGACAACCGAATCTTGTCAAAAGTAGCTAAGTCCTCAGCAGGTGATGGGCTTTCAAGCACTCTACAATCAAGAGAGGAAGAAAGGGCGTCATGATCTAAATAAACAAATTTGTGAATTGGGACACAACAAATAAAGTGAGTGGAAATCATTTTTTTCTTTCCAAGGGAAATGGGATTTCAAGGTCAAAACTGAAGAGGTCTTAATGGTGGCACATTAAAAAAAAAAGATGAAAGAACAAATAAAAACCTCTCCTGATGTGCTTAGCCTAGCTTGTTGCTATTAACTTAGTGCATAGAATTATATATCAAGAGCAAACAAATTCTTTATCATGTGATTCTGGCCAGCAAATTTTATTCCCAAAGGTCGATAGAGAAGGCATTTCAAAATTCTTTTTCAGTGACTGGGAAGTAGAAGGAGGGGTAGTACTTGTAGAAGATACAAAAGCTGCTACGATCTCAGTATTGCAACTCCTTTAGTCTTAATGAATCCTACAGTGTATAATGTACTAAGCCTTTTGATGAAGATATGTTGTCTAGTTCAGAAATATGAAACATTATTATCAATACTAACTGGTGACCAACATAATCTATTGCCAATTGCCCTTTTATATAGGTTCAAATCAACATGTGCAATATTGTATTTACCCAATTGTATATGAATTTTTGGCTAAAAATGTATTGTTTTAATTTCTTTTTTACAGTTTTGCTTTTGATGTTATCTATGCATTACCTATATTTTAAATTTTATTATCTATTGGAATTCTATGAAACAAGTATGTAAATAGATTGATAGATTGATAAATTCTAGACAAAATGATAGGCAGTTAAAATGCAGAATACAAGAATTAGAAGAAATTTCAGGCATTACCTAGTACAATTTTTAACTAAATAATTAGCTTTCTATGCAATATCCTCAATACATCATCAACCTGCTTCCTGAGAATGTCTAGTGAGAAGAAACTTATTAACTGTCAATGGAACCCACTTCATCTTTTGACACCTTTAGTTGCTAATAAGTTTTTCCTCATAAGGCAATAGAAGCACAAAAATATCTTTGGTAAAACAAAACATAATGTCTAGACTTCTGGCAGAACAGCTGTATCTAAATTTTTCTTCCTTCTGTCACCTCTGACCACATGAAGCAGATTAAGTAAAAGAGCTGCAGTAACAAAAAAAAAGAAGAAGAAGAAAAAGAAACATTCTCAACAACAACAACAAAAAACTAATAAAGAGATTGATGAAAATCATAAGTAATAGGAGGGTCCAATATGAATTAATTTGTTGGATAAAAGTAAAGAGAAATATGCAGAATTAAAGTATAATGCAAGAACAATAACTTAATCCTCCAAAGAATATAGCTTAACAATTATGAGAATTAGCAAAATGCATTAGAAGCTAAAAAAATGAATTGAAGGAAAACATGACATATATAAGGATGTCAATAACATTTAAAGAAAAATGGTAAAAGTGAAATATCAAGAAAGATGCATTAAAGGAGATGACATAAGATATAAATAAAGCAATGGAATTTGAGAAGAAAATTAAGCTTAAGACAAGCTTACAATTGAGACAAAATGCAATCATAAAAGAGTAAATAGCAGAAAAAATCAAGACAACAAAACTGCAATAACATTTAGAGTCTTTACAAACCCCAAAAAAGGGAACTCAGAGATGGAGCTTAGTAAATCAATATAAAAATTCTGACATCCAAAAAGAATATAATGAAATGAATAAATGGTATCATTTTCCAGGAAATTAGGAATTGATATGTGGGAAAGGGGCACAAAATGTATATTAATAGTATCTATGTTCTGCCATCAGAGAAGAGCCTATGGTCTTATTTACCAAGATATGTAGTTGATAAGTGTCTACACTTCAATATCAAAGAATGAATCTTTCATTTGTAGAGAGAAGTAAATAGTTTATTGACAAAAAGAAGCAGCAATTTTATTCATCCATTATGATTCAATGACATTAAATGGAAGGGTTTAAATATGCTGTAAAAAGTAAACTAGCTTATATGCGAAACATGATATAAAACTGAGTATATTCCTCCATCAGAAAAGTCTGTCTCAGTAACATTACAGACTTTTATTCATTTCTCCTGAAAATAATTATAATTGGTCAAGGCCTTTGACAGATGACTAAGACCATATAGAAAGTAATGAGTAAGTAATGATTTATGATTTCCTTGTTACAAGGTACTGAAAATGTAATTAAATGAATAAATGAAGACTACAGAACTGATAAGATAACATACCTTAAAAAAGATATCATTCCCTTATTATTATGTCTCTAAGCTATCAACTTTAATTATTCAGATTTTTATCTTTCAATGTCCAGTAACTACCACAATGTGTTCTCTAAATATAGTAATCATTTAAGAATTGTTTGTCAAATTAGAATGTGAGGAATGTTACATGGGTAATTATCTAGCATAAAGTGGGCTAAATTTTCAACAAGAGAATGAGGAAATGTGTTCTCACCTTTGTCTTTACATTTCTCTATTGATATTTTCAAAACAATTCATAAATGATAGAAGTCTCAGAATTTCTTCTAATTACCCTTCCTGATCTGTCATAAAACTATATTGAAAATAACCATGTAATATCAAATATCCTTTGTGAATCATCTCAATAATCTTGACTTAGTTACTTTTAGGAATGAATAACTAAAGTCTTATCCCCAAGAGCTGAATGCCAGCTGTCTTCAGATGCCTTTCAAAAATCGATGCAAAGTACAGGCAGATTTACTGTCCTGATACCATTGGCAGCTGCCCTGATATGAGGTATCAGGAAGATATATGTCACTAGTTGTACCTTCACTCATATATGCCTCATCAGACAAGGAAAGGGGATGTTATAATATTCCTTTTTTCGTACTACTCCTTAAAATACTTTTTACTTCCATCATTCAATGATCTTTTTCTCATTTAAAGTCCTTTTGATTAAAAATTTTTACCCAGTCATAGTGACTATTAGATCATAGTGATTATTAGATACTGACCTCCAGATACTTCTTTCTCCTTTGTCAATGAATTAAGCACCTGACTCAGCTGGTCTCTTCTCAACTCCTATTAAACATTCTCTTCACAGATGCCAAAGTGATATTCCTCAAATAAAATTAATCTCTAACCATGCCGCTCTGATACAATAAATTTGTTTTTTCCTAGTACCTGAAAAAAGAGGTTTAATTTTTTAATTTGTTGTCCCAAAACTTGCTTTAATATTATTTGATAACTCTATTTCA
This sequence comes from Monodelphis domestica, assembly GCF_027887165.1. Classification (NCBI taxonomy): domain Eukaryota; kingdom Metazoa; phylum Chordata; class Mammalia; order Didelphimorphia; family Didelphidae; genus Monodelphis; species Monodelphis domestica. The sequence continues at coordinate 118,697,490 of NC_077234.1, read as the reverse complement.
CTAAATATTTTCCTTTATCATCATGTATAATTTTGTTTTTAAAACTTTGTTTTAAGGAGGATAAGCTTCACCAGACTGTCAATGAAACAAACACCTGAATCTAGTATAAAATATAAACTCCTGTTTAGCTTTTAATGCACTTCACAAATTGTTCTCAATGTATGTTAACAATCTCATTATATATATAGTCCCTCACTTCATGCCTTTAAGTGCTCTCTCTCTCTCTCTCTCTCTCTCTCTCTCTCTCTCTCTCTCTCTCTCTCTCTCTCTCTCTCTCTCTCTCTCTCTCTCTCTCCCTTTCTCTTTTCTCTCCCTTCTGTTGCCCTTCTCTCCCTTACCTACTCTCTGTCAGAAAATATAGTTGAATTTATTAAACAAATAAAATGTGCGAGGTAATAAAATAAGTTCTCATGATACAGAGAAATATAAAAGGAGACTACAACCTGGTCGTGGTCCAATGGAAAAGATAATATATAAATAATTATGTAGAAATTATATAGAAATAAAAACTATATAGAAAGTTTATATATAGGATAAACTGAAAATAATGAAAAGAGGAGAGGCACTAGAATTAAGAACCATTGTTCATTTAGAACATTAGATTTTAAGTGGGACTTGAAAGAAACTAGAAGGCAGAGATAAGGAGCAAGAACATTTGAGTTATGAAGGATAGTCAGTGAAAAGTTAATTGTGGCCACAAACTCACCAGTCTGTTAAGAGGAGTAAAAAATATAAGAATAATAATGTCATTAAGGGGTCTTTTGTGAAGGACTTTAAAAAATAAAAAGGGAATTTTATTCATCCTAGAGATATTACATAACCTTAGTAGTTTTTTTTAATAAAAGAAACAAGAAATGCTTAATACATGCCTATCAACTGAATAATTTAAAAAAATAAAGTATGGCTGGATCATTTGCTACCTACCTAAAATACCCTCAAATATAGGAGCATATTCAGATTTCAAATTAAGGACTAAATTTAAATTTATTATGCCTAAGCTATATCCTAAAATACAGGAGTTTAGGATTTCAGTGAAGGACTGGAGTTTTGCTTGGGACAAACCTTGTGGTGAGTGATAAAGGAATGACTAGTCTCTCTTAAGGCTCAGGCCTAGGACATTTGGCCTAGGCCCTTCTACTATAAACTCATCTCTCTACTCTCTTTCTTCCCTTAATTCCTTCATTTGTATTAATTAAAATCTCCATAAAACCCAGCTGACTTGGGTATTTTCATATTTGGGAATTTTTCCCATGGCAACCACTTAGTTTTGATTTAAATCAAGACACTAAAAATTATTTTTACAGTTTTGGCAATTCATAGTCCAGAAACCCACATTTTGGTGGTCACAATAGGGAAGGTAATTATATTCTTATAAAAGACAGTATAGACAATGAGGAAATATCAGTACTCAACATGTATGCAACAAATGAAAAAGCATCTAAATTTCTAAAGGAGAAACTAGTGGAGCTCAAAGATGAAATAGATAGAAAAACCCTACTAGTGGGAGACCTGAACCTATACTTTATCAGGACTAGATAATTCAAACCAAAAAATAAATAAGAACAAGGCAAGAGAAGTGAATTAAATCTTAGAAAAAATAGTAGATATGTAGAGAAAAATAAATAGGGACAAAAATGAATACACCTTCTTTTCAGTAGCACATGTTACATTCACAAAGATTGACCATGTACTAGGGCATAAAAACATTGCAAAAAAGTGCAAAAGAGCAGAAATAATGAATGCAAACTTCTCATATTACAATGCAATAAAATTAATAATTAGTAAGGGTACATGGGGAAGCAAATCAAAAATTAATTAGGAATTAAACAATATAATTCTCTAAAATCAGTTAAAGGACAAATCATAGAAAAATTAATAATTTCATTGGAGAAAATGACAATGATGAGACATCCTTTCAGAATCTATGGGATGCAGTCAAAGCAGTACTCAGGGGGAAATTTATATCCTTGAATTCATATATTAACAAATTAGGGATAGCAAAGGTCAATGAATTGGGCACACAAATTAAAAACTAGAAAGTGAACAAATTAAAAATCCTCAGATGAAGACTAAGTTAGAGATCCTAAAAATCAAAGGAGAAATTAATAAAATTGAAAGTCAAAGAAACATTGATTTAATAAATAAGACTAAAAGCTGATACTTTGAAAAAAAAACAAATAAAATAAACAAAGTACTGGTCAATCTAATTTAAAAAAAAAAAGGAAAGAAGAAAACCAAATTGAAAGTATCCAAGATGGAAATGGAGACCTCACCTCTAATGAAGAGGAAATTAAGGCAATCATTAAAAACTATTATGCCCTATTATATGGCAATAAATATGGCAATCTAGGTGATATGGATGACTATTTACAAAAATACAAATTTCCTAGATTAACAGAGGAAGAAATAGAATACCTAAACAACCCCATATCAGAAAAAGAAATTGAACAACCCATCAAAGAACTCCCTAATAAAAAACCTGCAGGACCAGATGGATTCAAAAATGAATTCTATCAAACATTCAAAGAACAACTAATTCCATTATTTTATAAACTATTTGACAGAATAAGCAAAGAATGAGTTCTACCAAATTCCTTTTATGACAGAAATATGGCACTGATTCCAAAGCCAGGTAGGCCAAATGCAGAGAAAGAAAACTACAGACCAATCTCCTTAATGAACATAAATACAAAAATCTTAAATAGAATACTGGCAAAAAGACTCCAGCAAGTGATCACAAGGGTTATTCATTATGACCAGATAGGATTTATATCAGGAATGCAAGAATGGGTAAATATTTAGAAAACCATCCACATAATTGACCAAATTGACAAGCAATCTGACAAAAATCACATGACTATTTCAATAGATGCATAAAAAACCTTTGACAAAGTACAACATATTCGTATTGAAAACACTTGAAAGCATATGAATAGAAAGGCCTTTACTAATAATAATAAATTATATAAATTTTATATATAGATATATATAGATATAGATATAGATATAGATATAACCATGAGCAAACATCATCTGCAATCGGGATAAACTATAAACTCTCAGATACTTGAGGCAAAGAGTCTACATGTTGATTATACAATTCGTCCAACATTCTCAAATTTCTGGCCCCTATCTTCGAGCTGAAGCAGACTTCCAGAAAGAAGTAGAAATAATGCTGAAAGGAAACCAAGAGAGGATATACTGGATAAAAATAACTTGAGGCTGATTATCATCCTGGACTGTTTGCTGAAGAGTAAGACCAAATAGCCCTAGCAGACCAATGGAGAACCACTTCTCCATTATTGTCTGAATATTTTCCTTCATTCTTTGTTTCAATTTACCCCCTGAAAGGCTTTTGGGGAGGGGGAGAGAAAAAAGATTGAGATTTCTCCTTAGCCCATTTGTTTACTTTCTACTTTAAGATGTCAAATTGGGGGGTGGGGGGAGTTGGTCAGCAAAATCCCAGTCTTCTTGATGAGTATTACATAATTACTTAACTTTTAGAAAAGAGGGAAACTGGGTATTCCATTTTTCAGAAACTAGTTTTCCAAAAGCTATAAAAGAGTTCTGAGAAAAGGGCCAGTGTTAACTTTCACAATCCTTGCAAAAATAACAAAAGATATTTCAAGATTCCTTTCCTTTGGCAAAGGAGAGAGTGAGTTATAAAGAGATATGTTGTAGGAAAATAAAAAAAAAAAGTTACTGATGTTTCATTGAGACTTAGGGCATTTCCACATAAATTTCAAAAATAAAAAATGAAGTGATGAGTGAAGATGCCATAGAGGTTCAATAGCACTGGAGGGCACCAACTTTCCATGTTTGTTGGCATAGAGATGTTAGCAGAGTACCTTAGCAATGTTATTATTATCTAAGTATGCTCTCCTTTTCCCTCCCTTCTCTCTCTCTCTCTCTCTCTCTCTCTCTCTCTCTCTCTCTCTCTCTCTCTCTCTCTCTCTCTCTCTCTCTCTCTTTCTCTTTATTTCTCTCTGTATATGTGTGTCTCTGTCTCTTTATATCTCTCTTCCTCTTTTCACCCTCCCCATTATCCTCTGCCCCACTCCAGACTCTCCTGCAAGAGATGAATAAAAATAAAATGTCAAAGAAATGTTTACAGCAAGTCTTCAGATTATACTTTATGATGCATATGGGAAGAAACTGGGCTTTTTGCATAACTGTTATTTTGGACATATTATTAAGAATATTTGCATAGTACTTAAAGGTGTACAAAGTTCTTTAAATATATCTGCTCATTTTATTTTCAAAACCACTTGCTGAGGTAGATGTAATAATTAGCCTTTCTTGTCGTTGAAGAAATTGAAGTATAGGGGTTAAGTAAATTACCCAGGATCAAGCACCTAGCAAGTATTTGAGTCAGGATTTGAATTTGGGTCTCCTTCTTAATATCAAGTCCTGCATTCTTCCCACTGTGCCATTTTACTGCTTATTATGAGGATTTTTCCAGTCAACAAAAAGACTCAACCCTTTTTATTTTATCATAGTTTCATTTATTCTATTCAATTTACCTGCTATGGTCAAGGCCCTTTGAGAAAAAAACAACCATGTCCTAGGTAGTCATTTTTTAAAAGGAGTAGTAATATTATTCCTATTTATAAAATCTAATAAATTATCCCAATTCCTTTCCATTGCAGATGTAATTGAACCTGTCACTAGTTATGCAATTCAAATCAATTCAGTAAACATTTATTAAACAGCTATGCACATGTAGGCAAAGCACCATGTTAGGCACTGGGTGGTAGAAAGACCCTGCATGCAAAGAACTTACATTCCAAGTATCTACTCTTTTTTTCATTTATGGCACTTTGGAGATTTGACTCTTTGCCTTTAGTCAAAATGTGTCACCCATATCTTCCTGTTGCTCTGTAAAGAAGGTATCTGCCTCTCCTGCTTCCTGGCACTCAAGGGGCTCTCTAACTCATTGCCATGTTCTTCTAGTGCCCTCTACTGTCATTCAGAAGTGTTATGACACATTAGATTGGTTGCCAGGTAGTGAGCACATCCGCTTGTATTAGTGTAGGTAGGTAGAAGGAAAAGAAAGATAATTTTAGTTTTTAAATTTGCCTGTAGTTGATTATTAGAAGATAAGATTTAAAAATCCATACTTGTTTAAGTGTTACATATGTTTCTCTTAAAAACTGAAATGACAAGCCCCTCATTAAGTGCTATTTGTAGAATTCTATACAAATCAACAGAAGAACATTTAAGTAACATGCAGTTAGAAAATCATTAATAAAAATAATTATTTTAAGTGGTGTCTATTAGTCTAACAAGACAATTTTTGGTTTAAACTATTAGGCTTAAACTAATTTAAATTCTATATGATTTTTTTTTAAATCTAGAATGTAGAGTCCCCACCCTCAATCGATGAAATTTGCATTTGGCAGTTCATTACTAGAATTTTTTTTGTAGTTTAGAAAGCTCTGCTCAGTCCCCAAATTCAAGAGAGTTTTCAGTGTGTTTGCAAATGGAGGAAATTACACAAAACATCTTCTACGAAAACACACAGATATAATGGGAAATTGTAGCAGTATCACTTCCAAATGATAAATATATAAGTTTTAAAAATCACCTAGTAGTCCTCAAAGAAATCTATAATGGATGTAGAAATGCAGTTTATAGTGGAATAAAAGAAAGAGTTCTATACAAATTGGAAGGTTCTTACAACCATTCAGGTTTGTTTTTAAATCAACTTCCTATTAAGGCATTCAATAGGGAGTCAGTATATAATGAATTTGAAATAATGGCAATGCAAAAATTCAGAAATCCATCAGGGACTTCGTTACCCACAATGTTCACCATTCATCGCAAACAGCTACCAGAAGATGAGATGGATCTGCTCATTGTTTTGTGCCAAACATAAAGAATGCCTTTCACAAAACAACCACATTTTAATATTCCTCAGTGTACTGAGAAAAGTTAAAAACCTATTTTCAAATCCAATATGGATGAATAGGGTTATTATTTATTATGAGTTCATGCTAATACTGGAAGTTTATCAATGAGCATTAAAACTGTAAGTAGAAAAAACAAGTTTGCAGTTTGTTCTCCTTCCAAAACAGAAACAGTAAATCACAAAAACACATAATTTCCTCTGTTATATATTGTAAAGGTTATGTTTATACTTTGAGCTGTGAATGAGATTAATGAGTTTTCTCAACACTGTAAACCTCCTCCACTGAAACAAGCTAAATTGCCATAAATCACAGGTTTATGTTCATGTATTTATGGGACAAGTAAGATTTAAGAGTTACTCTGTAGGGGAAACTATCCCAAAGTAAGAGGAAAAATTATGGCTTCAGTAATATAAAGGTAGATAAACTGGGGCAAAGCTTGAAAGTTGTGCATTCACTCTACTTTAATAATGCTGGTAATTTATTAAAAGTAATTATCTGAGCAAAGCTTCTTGCTCGTACTTCAGCAGAAGTGACAAAATGCCAGTTCAATATGTTAGTTACTTTCACATCATTATGCATCAAGACCAATTAACTTGGACCTGTCATTTTCTACATTTCCCTTAAACCAATTTCTATTTTTTCTTCCCAAAATATGTCAGCACTATTAGAAATGATATGATGTCCTTCATCCATTATAAAACATCTTACATCTGCCTGAAAAGGAAATATTTACATTTAGGTCAATCACCACTTAATATTTTAGACAGGCTTTTGCAGATCACTCTTTATTGAAAAGTGAATTTTTTTTTTTAAGTATCAGATCATCAATAATGCTTGCAGGAAGAATGTCAATTAAGAAATATGTTTATGCTTCAAGAAGTTTTGCACATAAATTTTGTAGACAAGAAAAAAGATGATCTTAAGGCAAATCTAATGTCATTTTGTGTGAATAAGTCTGTGTCTCTACAATTTGTGGCATGTTCCTGGAAAAATAAGCTGGAATCAAACATGGAATTGTAATTACAGCCAGCCTAATGTAGCCGCAGAGATTCTACTGTCCCTTTTTTCCCCTGTTGCCATAATTCCAAATGAAGGATTCACTATTGGAAACTTTAGTGACCTTTCCAGTCCTTCCTTAGTAAAAGAGAAAGAAAATATTGTCATTTTGATATCTACAATAACTTGGAGGATGT